>NC_084847.1:26225447-26825447 GCF_033115175.1 Lepus europaeus
GGACAGTTCCCTAGTTCTGCTACGTTTCTTGGAAGGCAGCACTGAAGGATGTGAAAATCACCTCAGGTTGTGGGATGAAAAAACCAAATATTTCCCAGGTCCTTAAATAGAAAAAGCTATTGTGCTATTCATACTTTAAGTCCACGATAATTGTTTAGAAGGTTCAGTTCCAAGACTCTCATGATAGCCAACAGCATGGGAAAATGTAGTGCTCAGTTTACTTCATGTATGAAAATACTTCAAAACCAAATTATGGTAACACTAAGTGGCCAGGCTCATACCAAGTCTCAATCTTCTTATTTCTCTCAGGCTGTAACTTAGAATGTGTACTTCCCATGAGCTCAGTTAGGGATTTCATTAGCTTTTTTGAACATTTTAAAGTTTTCCTTCAGGACCGGAGCCGTGGCTCAATAGGCTAATCCTCTGCCTGCGGCACCAGCACCCCAGGTTCTAGTCCTGGTCAGGGCACCGGATTCTGTCCTGGTTGCCCCTCTTCCAGGCCAGCTCTCTGCTGTGGCCCAGGAGTGCAGTGGAGGATGGCCCAGGAGTGCAGTGGAGGATGGCCCAGGTCCTTGGGCCCTGCACCTGCATGGGAGACCAGGAGAAGCACCTGGCTCCTGGCTTCAGATCAGCGTGGTGCGCTGGCCGCAGCAGCCATTGAGGGGTGAACCAACGGAAAAAGGAAGACCTTTCTCTCTGTCTCTCTCTCTCTCACTGTCTACTCTACCTGTCAAAAAAAAAAAAGTTTTCCTTAAACAAAGCATGTTGAGATCAGCAATCTTACTTTTTTAAAAAATTATTTTTTGAAAGGCAGAGTTACACACACACAACAGAGAGAGAGAGAGAGAGAGAGAGAGAGAGAGAGATATCTTCCACTCACTGGTTCACTCCCCAAATGGCTTCAACAGCCAGAGCTGGGTCAGTCCAGAGCCAGGAGCCAGGAGCCAGAAGCTTCTTCTGGGTGTCCCATGTGGGTGCAGGAACCCGAACACCTAGGCCATCCTCCACTGCTTTCTCAGACACACTAGCAGGGAGCTGTTTCATAAGCAGAGTTAACAGAACTTGAACTGGCTCCCATATGAGATGCTGGTGTCACAGGCTTTACCTGCTGTGCCACAACACCAGCTCCCAATCTTACTTTTTTTTTTTTTAAGAGCTTTTTTTTTCTTTTTTTGACAGGCAGAGTAGATAGTGAGAGAGAGAGACAGAGAGGAAGGTCTTCCTTTTTTTGCCGCTGGTTCACCCTCCAATGGCCGCTGCGGCCAGCGCATCTCGCTGATCCGAAGCCAGGAGCCAGGTACTTCTCCTGGTCTCCAAGCGGGTGCAGGGCCCAAGGACTTGGGCCATCCTCCACTGCACTCCCGGGCCATAGCAGAGAGCTGGCCTGGAAGAGGGGCAACCGGGATAGAATCCGGCACCCCAACCAGGACTAGAACCCGGTGTGCCGGCGCCGCAAGGCGGAGGATTAGCCTGTTAAGCCACGGCGCCGGCCGCCAATCTTACTTTTAAGAATTCAATCTAGAAACAAATTATACAATCCAAGAAAATGAAGGCAATTTTACCTTAAATTTACACATTCCATCAGAGAGAAACTTATGTTGCTTCTTGGTTTTCTGAACACATTTCTTTTTTCATTGATCCATATGAATATGTAATATGGGATTCAAAATACAAAAATGTTATTTATGGTGCTAGCAAGACCTATCTCCAAGTGAATCCTCCCAGAAGTAAAGAAAGCAGTACTTTAGATTTATGATGCTTGCTTTGAGTTAGGTTTGCTATAGATCACAGTGAAATGGACCACTGGGATGAAAGAAGAGATAGCAAAGTAAGTGAACTACCAGAAAAGCCAAAGTACTTGAGAGTGAAGCCATGAAAGGAAATGAAAGGATGATTCTGTCTTCTGTTCCCAATCAGATCTTTTTTCTACTAGTTTCACCTTTCCCTTCTTAGAAATTGCTATAAATTCACAAAAATACATGAAAACAATCTCTAAGATTATTACCAACCCCCTCCTCCAAATTGAATTACACCAAGGTATTTGCAGGAAAGGCACATGACATGGCATTAACAGTGTAAATGACTTCTGAGTATTTCTATGATGCCTTAAGAAAGTTTTAGTTCATGGCTTTTAAAGATTTATTTATTTAGAGGCCAGCACTGCGGCGTAGCAGGTGAAGCTGCCGCCTGCAGTGCTGGCATCCCATATGAGCACCAGATCAAGTCTCGGCTATCCCACTTCTGATCAAGCTCTCTGCTATGGCCTGGGAAAGCAGTGGAAGATAGCCCAAGTCCTTGGGCCCCTGCACCCATGTGGGAGACCCAGAAGAAGTTTCTGGCTTCTGACTTTGGATCTGCACAGCTCTGGTTGTTGTGGCCAACCGGGGAGTGAACCATCAGATGGAAGACCTCTCTCTGCCTCTCTTTCTCTCTCTGTGTAACTCTTTCAAATAAATAGATAAATTTTAAGATTTACTTATTTGAAAGAATTATAGAGAAAGAGGGGGAGAGAAAATGGGGGGGGAGAGAGAGTGAAGGAAAGAGAGATATCTTCCATAACTGGCTCACTCCCCTAATGGCCATAACAGGCAGGGCTGGGCCAGGCCAAAGCCAGGAGTTTGGAACTCCTTCCAGGTCTCCTAATTGGGTGGCAGGGACTCAAGCTTTTGTGTAATCCTCCATTGCTCTCCAAGGCGCAATAGCAAGGAGCTGGAGGGGAAGTGGAGCAGCCAGGAGGACTTGAGCCAGTACTCATATGGGATGCCTGTGTCACAGGTGGTGGCTTAACCCACTGCACCACACTCTGGTTTTTTAAATCCAAGAAAACTACATGAAAATAAGTACTGTATTTCAATTAATTTCCTACTAAATCTTTCTACTTTGATGGGGGAAACATCACAAAAAATCTTAGGCAAATAGTTCCCCAACCACTAAGCGATACTCATAGAAAATTCCAGTAGTTCGAACAGCTCTGTCCATCACCAAAGATGATACAGAGAAGCATCAGTTTGTCCCATTTAGTTCTGCCCTCTACCAAGGTAAACAATTAGATTACTGCAATCACTGCTAAAAGCAAAATAAAAACAAAACACTTCAGTTCTTCCAGGTTTTCCCTACTCTAGAGGGTAGGCCTCATGGTGCAATGAGTTAAGCTGCCTCTTGGGATGCCTGCATCCCATAGTGGAGTGCCTGGTTCAAGTATTTGCTACTCTGCTTCTGATCCATTTCCTAGGAGACAGCAAATGATGGTTCGAGTACTTGGTACCCTACCACTCACATGGGAGATCTGGTTGGAGCCCCAGTTACTGAAGGTATTTGGGGAGTGAAACAGTAGATGGATGACATCTCTCTCTCTCTCTCTTTTGCTCTTTCATATTAATAAAAGTAATACTTATGTAAATAAACATTTATAAAATTTCCCAGAAAAATCCAACTAAATCCAACTTGATTGGCTACTGAAAGGCTCCCAATATCTTCCTGCTGTCCAGCAGATTTCCCTACATGAGAGTTAGGGTTGAGGTATCTGGAGGATATGAGCTGTGAAACCAGACGTGCTTAGGTCACCCCTTAGCCTTACCACTTGGCCGCTAGAGGACTTGGGCAACTCACAAGGTAAGGCATGGGACTGGTGCTGTGGGGTAGTGGAAAAAGCTGCCACCTGCAGTACTGGCATCACATATGGGCTCTGGTTTGAGTCCCGGCTGCTCCACTTCCAATCCAGCTCTCTGCTATGGCCTGGTAAAGCAGTAGAAGATGGCCTCAAGTCCTTGGGCCCTTGCATCCACGTGGGAGACCTGGAAGAAGCTCCTGGCTTCTGGCTTTGGATCAGTGCAGCTCCGGCCATTGTGGCCAAATGGGGAGTGAATCAGCGGATGGAAGACCTCTCTCTCTCTTTCTGCTTCTCTTTCTCTCTGTATAACTCTGACTTTCAAATAAATAAATAAATCTTAAAAACCAACCAACCAACCAACAAAACAAACAAACAAACAAACAAAAAACAAGGTAAGGCACAAGATGAGATCATCACTGACAGGTTAGCTACATGCACAACACACCTGCCTTTCAACAGACAACACATGGAAGGCTCCTGGAACACAAACAGAACCCTCTAACAGGTATTTCTTTTCTCATCTCACCCTAAGGTGCAAATTTATTTTCTGCTTGCTCCTACGTGACAGCTCTGCTGCCTTGAGTTACCTCTTTTCACTACCACCACTGTTGCATTCACTGTAAGGGGTCCATGATTTTCTAGGTAGCTGTTCTGTTTTCCAATAGCGAACCACTTATCCATCACAGCCTATGAAGACTGCACAAAATTCATTATCCTCGTTGTGCATCAAGTTTTTTTCTACTCATTCTCCATTGACGTTAACGGCTTTCTCCACTTAAGACTCCAATAGCCCTCTATATGTGGCATCAATGAACTTCTATTGTGACTCCCAATTTGCCTGGCATCTGGGTTATCTCCTAAGTGTTAAGCTTCTTGATAGGCTCTGATCATGTCTTAGCCCTCTTTCAATTTCCCCCAAGTGCCAGGTAATGCTCAATTCTTCCCTTCAAACTTCACGCTGTTAGCATCACTTGCTTCCCAATCATTTCTATGCAAAACTAAACTTATCCTATTATTCTAATCCAGAAATCTCTTTCTCCCAATGGCCTTCTATCTCAATAGATGGCAACTCTCTCTCCATTGATACATTGATAAAATTTCAACTGAAAAAGAGTTCAAATTTTTATGAGTTAAGAACCTAACCATACATCAGAAGTCACTGTATTTACTCTTAGTTTAATTAAAACCCACTTCAAATTCTGTACTGAGAAAACAGAACAAAGAAAACAGAAGCCCAAAATTTTGCCTTTATCTATTTCAAGGCTTATCAAGGAGAGGAAGAAACAAAATTAAAATGGATGTAAGAAAATGAATTTCCCAATAAAATATTAATTCTTCATAAACCATAGATCTGTTTGCATTCTATTAAATAAATACTAACTTACCTAACTTCAATAAAAGCAATGACAGACTTTTTTTTTACTTTTATTTAATGAATATAAATTTCCAATGTACAGCTTATGGATTACAATGGCTTCCCATAACTTCCCTCCCAACCGCAACCCTCCCCTCTCCCGCTCCCTCTCCCCTTCCATTCACATCAAGATAATGACAGACTTTTTAAAGTTAATGTTACTACATCACTTATTTGACATCGTTTTTTGCAAATTCCAATAGCAATAAGAAAGTTCAGGGGATGGCATTGTTGCATAGCAGGTAAAGCAGCATGCTGCCTGGGGCACTGGCATTCCATGTGGGTGCTGGTTGGAGTCCCAGCTTCTTCACTTTCAATTCACTTCCTGCCAATGTGCCTTGGAAGGCAGTGGAACATGGCTCAAATGCTTGGTGCCTGCTCCCACATGGGAGACCTGGAAGAAGCTCTAGGTTCCTGGCTTTGGACCAGCCCAGTTCTGGCTGTTGACAACATTTGGGGAGTGAACCAGCAGATAGAAGATCTCTCTGTCTCTCCCTCTCTCCTTTTTTTCTCTGTAACTCTACCTTTCAAATAAATAAATAAATCTTAAAAAAAAAGAAAGTTGAGAACTAGGGAATGCTTTTAACTCTTTGAGAAAATGAAAAACATCTTGGACTAAGTGATGCCTCTTTCACTCACCAGAAATCACCTTAGAAATTCTTTTATTAAGTTGGCTATTTGCTGGATTGACAATTCCAGCCAATCATGTCCTTTTATGTTTCCAGCCCACTGCTAACAGAGGTTGTCCAACAGAAAGGGAGTGGGAGAAGTCTACAGAAAATGCACCAGCAATGACAGAGGTTACAGGGTACATTTCCAGAAAGACAAAGGATGTTTTCAAACCCTGGTTACCCTTGACATTACTGAATCACAGCTCAGTAAAATCCAAGTGGGATTTTCTCCATTTTAACACCATGGAGAGGCTGGCACTGTGGCATAGTGGGTAAAGCCGCCACCTGCAGTGCTGGCATTTCATATGAGCACTGGTTCAAGTCCCGGCTGCTCCACTTCTGATCCAGCTCTCTGCATGGCCTGGGAAAGCAGTGGAATATGGACCAAGTGCTTGGGCCCCTGCACCCGTGTGGGAGACTCGGAAGAGGCTCCTGGCTCCTGGCTTCAGATCGGTGCAGCTCTGCCCATTATGACCATCTCTCTCTCTCTCTCTCTCTCTCTTCCCCCCCTCTCTCCCTCTCCCCCTGCCTCTCTGTAACTCTGCCTTTTAAATAAATAAATCTTTAAAAAAACACCATCGAGAGACATTTTCTTGGCCTCTAGGACATAGCTTCCAATTCAAAAGTTATAAATAGTGATCAGATGTCGAGGTCAGCCCCTGAACTTTGCTAGGATACAGGGATATTCTTGCAGTATCCCAGACACCACTTATAAAAATATGGCTCTAGGAAGTCATTCTATAGAAGGCCAACTAGAAAGCCTGAGTATTCCTCTAACATTTGGTCTTGCTCAGGTTCAGCTTAGCTCTCGCTGCCTGATGTCACCCAAATCCCAGGCAGGGACAAGTGGAAAGAGTGACAGACAGGAGACTGAGAGTGAAGACAAAGATCCCAGAGCCAGGTACTGCAGATGAGAAGGAGAACTGGAGCAAAGAGATTAGAATCCCAGGAAACTCTGAGCAGGGGCAAGTGATTGACATGAGAAAAATGGAATGGGAAACTTGAAATGCTTTCCCTTTGCCCTCTCTCCAAATTCTTCCACACTCTGCCATTTCCTTTCTTCTAAGAGAATTACCATGAGAACCAGGGGTGTGGAGAAGAGATCTGGAGAAAGACCTTTGCTTTTCATGGAACTTCCCAGTCAATGCGCACAGAGAAAACTCATTGACAATAGGGTCAGTATAATTAAGAACTCAGGAACCCTGCTCTCAATTTTAGTAGTAACCAAAGTCTCTTCCGCCTTAATCAGCGAGTTTTCAGTCATCTGCAAGACTTGTCTGTATGGAGAGGGACCAAGATGGCTGAATAGAGAGGAGCCTCAGTCAACTGAGCCTCAGAAAAATACCAGAGTTACAAAGGAAGGACCACATTTCCAACTGACTGATTGAGAAAAAATTTCAGTAAAGAAGTGATGGGAGTGGCAAATATCACAGAGAAGCTGAAAGCCAGGAGAGAGAGAGAGAGAGAGAGAGAGAGAGAGAGAGAGAGAGAATGCTGCAGCTGCTACAAAAACTCTCAAGCAGGGAGATGCTATCTTGCCAGGAGAAGATAAACAGAATGTACTCCTACTTCTACAGACTGGAAGCCCTAACTTCGTGATATTTCCACAGTTCTCACTTTAAGTCTAGCCTAGAGAATTGACTGGGGTCTGAGTGGCCACTTTCCTCTGAGAAAGGAACCCACATTGCCTCCCTCGGCCCCCAAATTTCCAGCCACTGCTAAACTCAATTCTGGCTTAAGGGACAGCAAGCAGTTTTGCTGCTATCAGAAACTACCAAAGTCAGAGACAGGGCATTATCCAAGACAGAGAACAGACCCCTGAATCCTGCAGCTGTGGGAATTCTGGGCACAAGCTGCAGAGCCACACTTGCTCTGCACAATCCAGGGAAGATCCTCTTAGCTTCTTGTGGCTCAGTACAAGCAGAAGCCCATGAGAAATCCAAGAGGACCAGACCTGAGGAAGCCGCTCTGTATTTGTTGTACCCAGTGCAGGTGCCCAGGACACAAGCCCCAGCTTCAACTTTGCATGCCCTGTAGGAATGGGGGACAGGTCCATTTATCTGTGCCCTGCAGATCTGACTGTTGCTGTTGGTACTGCAATTCCTGAAGTAACTCACATTCTCCTGCAGAATCTTGTGGGCTTTTCTGTATTCTTCTGCCTTGGGCTTGTGGCTGCCAGTTCTCAATCTCCACCACAATGAGCTCATATCCTGTGAGGCCAAAATGAAATAGTAGTTGAAAACTGCCCAAGTATTTAAAAAGATAGAGACATTCACATAAGGGAACTTCAAAGGACCCCAGCTCATTTAAAC
Source organism: Lepus europaeus (assembly GCF_033115175.1). Taxonomy (NCBI): domain Eukaryota; kingdom Metazoa; phylum Chordata; class Mammalia; order Lagomorpha; family Leporidae; genus Lepus; species Lepus europaeus. The sequence goes on from NC_084847.1 coordinate 26,233,455, forward strand.
AAAAAGACATTCTCTGACACTGCTGTAGTTTAGTTGTTAACAGTTAAAGACATGGAGAAAATCTTAAAGACAGTAAGAGAGAAGTGTCAAATTACATATAAAAGAAAACCAGTTAGACTAACAGCAGTCTTCTCAGCAGAAACACTACAGTCCAGAAGAGAGTGAGATGACATATTTAAGGTCTTGAAAGAAAGAAAAAAAAAAAACCTTCCAGCCAAGAATATTGCTTCACCTGCTAAAACTGCCCTTCAGAAATAAATGGGAAATAAAGCATGTCCCAGACAAGCAAACACTGAGAGAATTCATCACCACCAGACAGACCAACCTTACAAGAAATTCTGAAGAGAATCCAACTTTAGAAGCAAACACTGTGAAAACACATGATACTACCAAATTCATTAACAAAGCAGATACAATCAGTAACCAACCAACAAGATGACAGAGTTCATTCTTATCTATCCATAGTCACCTTGAATATAAGTGGATTAAATTCCCCAGTCAAAATATTTAGGTTGGCTAAATGTATAAAAATCCAAGACCCCACTATATGCTCTCTATAAGAAAGTCACTTCACAAATAAAGATACACATAGACTGAAAGTGAAGGACTAGAAAATGATATACCAGTCAAGCAGAAACCAAAAGTGAGCTGCAGTAACTATACTCCTATCAAATAAAAGTCTTTAAATAAAAAAAAGTAAGAAGAGAGGCTGGCGCTGTGGCACAACAGGTTAGCACCCTGGCCTGAAGCACCGGCATCCCATATGGTCGCCGGTTCGTGAAGTTACTCCACTTCCAATCCAGCTCTCTGCTATGGACTGGGAAAGCAGTACAAGATGGCACAAGTGCTTGGGCCTCTGCACCTACATGGGAGACCCAGAAAAAGCTCCTGGCTCCTGGCTTCAGATTGGCACTGCTCCGGCTGTTGCAGCCATTTGGGGAGTGAAACATAGGATAGAAGACCAGTCTCTCTCTCTCTCTCTTTCTCTCTCTGTGTAATTCTGACTTTCAAATAAATAAATAAATCTTAAAAAAAGTAAGAAAAGACAAAAAAGGGCATAATGTATTGATAAAAGGATTGATTCAGCAAGAAGATATAACAATCATAAATATAAATATATATGTATATGACACAAGACTACCAAGAAATTACAGCAAATATTATTAGAACTAAAGGGAGAGATATAACTATAACAAAATAATGGTGGAGGGCTTCAATATACCTCTGTTATCAATGGATAGATCATGCAGACAGGAAATCAACATAGGAGATGAACCATACTGTCAAGAAAATGGGCCTAAAAGACATTAGCAGAACATTTCATTCAACAGCTACAGATTACACATTATTTTCAACAGCACGTGGAAAATTTTCTAGGATAAATCATATATTAGGCCATAAATCAAGTCTCAGTAAATTTTTTATTTTTTTTGACAGGCAGAGTGGACAGTGAGAGAGAGACAGAGAGAAAGGTCCTCCTTTGCTGTTGGTTCACCCTCCAATGGCCGCTGCAGCTGGCGCACTGCGCTGATCCGAAGGCAGGAGCCAAGTGCCCATCCTGGTCTCCCATAGGGTGCAGGGCCCAAGCACTTGGGCCATCCTCCACTGCACTCCCAGGCCATAGCAGAGAGCTGGCCTGGAAGAGGGGAAACCGGGACAGAATCCGGCACCCAGACCGGGACTAGAACCTGGTGTGCCGGCACCGCTAGGCGGAGGATTAGCCTGTTGAGCCACGGCGCCGGCCAAGTCTCAGTAAATTTTGAAAGACTGAAATCACACAATGTATCTTCTCAGACCACAAAGAAATAAAACTAGAAATAACAAGAAGAGCAATACAACATTTACAAAAACATGGAAATTTAGTAGCATGCAACTGAATGACCAATAGGTCATTGAAAAAAATTAAAAAACAAATCAAAAGCTTTCTTGAAACAAATTAAAATGAAAATACAACATATCAAAATTTGTGTGATACAGTAAAAATAGCATTAGGAGGGAAGTTTAGGGCCAGTGCTGTGGTGTAGCAGGTAAAACCACTGCCTGTGGCCCTGGCATCCAACATGGGCACCAGTATATATCCCGGCTATTCCACTTCTGATCTAGCTCCCTGCTAATGTGCCTTGGAAAGCAGTGGAAGATGGCCCAAGTACTTACCCTTTGAACTCACCTGGGAAACCCAGAAGAAGCTCCTGGCTTTGGATTGGCTCAGCTTTGGCTATTGAGACCTTTGGGGGAGTGAACTGGAATATAGAAGATCTCTCTCTCTGTAGCTCTGCCTATCAAATCAATGAATCAATCTTTAAAAAGAGGGAAGCTTATAGCATTAAGTGCTAACATAAATAGAGATCTCAAATTATCTAAAGATGCACCTTAAGGGCTCATAAACATAAGAATGAATCAAGCCCAAAATTAGCAGGAGGTGAGATAATAAGAGTCAGAATAGAAATAAATAAAATTGAAACAAAAATAGAAAAGATTAACAAAACAAAAAGATAAAGTAGACAAATTTTCGTCAAACTAACAAAGAAAATAAAAAAATTCAAACAAATAAAATTAGATATGAACATGGAGACATTACAACCAATACCAAAAAAAAAATATAAAGAAATAGAAGAAATTGCTTTGAACAACTATATGCTACAAATTTGGAAAACCATGAATCAATGAATATATTCTTGGATATATATAACCTACCAGGATTGAGTTAAGATAGAAAATCTAAACAGACTCATAACAAGCAATGAGACTGAAACAAAATTTAAAAATATCCCATCAGAGGAATCTGGAAAACATCATGCTGAGTGAAATAAGCCAGTCCCAAAGAGACAAATATCATTTGTTTTCCCTGATTGGTGACAACTAACTGAGCACCAAAGGGGAAACCTGTTGAAGTGAAATGGACACTTTAAGAAACAATGACCTGATCAGCTCTTGTCCTGACTCTTGATGTACAATGTAATACTTTATCCTTTTTAGTATTTTTTGTTGTTGTTGTTCTAGTACTAGTGGTTGAACTCTGTAATTAACACACAATTATTCTTAGGTGTTTAAATTTTAACTGAAAAGTGATCCCTGTTAAATATAAGAGTGGGAAAAAGAGAGGGAGATGTAAAATTTGGGACATCTCAATCAGACTTTCCCCAAATGGCAGAGTTAGAAACGTACCAGGGGATTCCAATACAATCCCATCAAGGTGGCATGTACCAATGCCATCTCACTAGTCCAAGTGATCAATTTCAGTTCACAATTGATCACTCTGATATGTCTAAGAGTCAAAGAGATCACACAAAACAAGACTAGTGTCTGCTAATACTAACTGATAGAATCAAAAAGGGAAAAAACGATCCAACATGGGAAGTGGGATACACAGCAGACTCATAGAATGGCAGATGTCCTAAATAGCACTCTGGCCTCAGAATCAGCCCTTAAGGCATTTGGATCTGGCTGAAGAGCCCATGAGAGTATTTTAGGCATGGAAAGCCAAGACACTCTGGCAAACAAAACAAAACAAAACAAAACAAAACAAAACAAAACAAAACACAAAACCTAAATGAAAGATCTCTGCGAGTGAGATCCCAGTGGAAAGAACGGGGCCATCAAAGAAGGAGGTACCTTTCTCTGAAGGGAGGAGAGAACTTCCACTTTGACTATGACCCTGTCGATATAAGATCAAAGTCGGCGAACCCAAAAGGCTTCCATAGCCTTGACAACTCATGACTAGAGCCTAGGGAGATTACTGACGCCATGAACAGGAGTGTCAAATTGTTAAATCAACAACAGGAGTCACTGTGTACTTATGTCTCATTTGGGATCTGTCCTTAATGTGTTGTCCAATATGAAGTGATGCTATAACTAGTACTAAAACAGTATTTTTACACTTTGTGTTTCTGTGTGGGTGCAAACTGATGAAATCTTTACTTAGTATATACTGAATTGATCTTCTGTATATAAAGATAATTGAAAATGAAAAAAAACCCCTGGTGTTAAATTGGAAATTGCATAGAAAATTAATCAATTCTTAAAAAATATCATGTAGGATCTCTGTCTTTAATGTGCTGTACACTGTTATTTAATGCTATAACTAGTACTCCAACAGTATTTTTTCACTTTGTGTTGCTATGTGGGGGCAAACTGTTGAAATCTTTACTTAATATATACTAAACTGATCTTCTGTATATAAAGAGAATTGAAAATGAATCTTGATGTGAATGGAAGGGGAGAAGGAGTGGGAAAGGGGAGGGTTGCGGGTGGGAGGGAAGTTATGGGGGGGGAAAGCCATTGTAATCCATAAGCTGTACTTTGGAAATTTATATTCATTAAATAAAAGTAATATAAAAAAAGAAAAAAAAATCCCATCAGAGAAAATGCCAGAACCTGGTGGTTTTACACCTGAATTATACAAATAATTAAAGAGGAACTAACTTCAATACTTTTCAAACTATTCTGAAATATTAAACAGGATGGAGTGTTGCCAATCTCCTTTTATAAGGCCAGCATCACCCTGATCCCAAAACCAAAGACACAACACAAAAAGAAAACTACAGATCAATATCCCTGGTGAACATATATGCAAAAATTCTCAACAAAATACTAGCAAACCAAATCAAACACTATATCAAAAAGATCATACATCATAATCAAATGGGATTTAACCTTGGGATACAAGCATAGTTCAATATGCATAAGTCAATAAATGTCATAAATCACAGCTATAAAATGAAGAACAACAACCATATGAGAATCTCAATATATGGGTAGAAATAATTTGGTAAGAGCCAGCATCACTTCGTGATAAAAAACCCTCCATAAATTAGGTATAGAAGGAAAATATGTTAACATTTTAAATGCTAGATATGACAAACCAACAGCCAATATCACACTGAATGGGGGAAAGCTGAAATAATTTCCTGTCAGATCTGGAAAAACAACAAAGATATCCACTTTCACTGCTCTTACTCAAGTAGTATTGTAAATACTGGCAGGATCAATTAGGGAGGAGAGAGAAATAAAAGACATCAGAATTGGAAAATATGAAATAAAAAATCCATGTTTTCAGATGATATGATTTTGTAATGGAAAAACCTACACACTTTGCCAAAAAGCTGTTAGAATGGATACACCAATTCAGTAAAGTTGCAGGATACAAAATCAGCATACAAAATACAGAAGCATTTTTATACACCAGTAATAATCTTGCTGACAGAGAAGTCAAGAAGGAAATTTCATTCATGATAGTTACAAAAATTTTAAATATTTAGGAATAAATTTAACCAAATAAGTAAAAAGATCTGTACAATGAAAATATGACACTGATGAAAGAAATTGTAAATGCACAAAAATGGAAAAATAGCCCCTGCTCATGGATTGGAAGAATCAATATCATGGCTGGCGCCATGGCTCACTTGGCTAATCCTCTGCCTGTGGCTCTGGCACCCTGGGTTCTAGTCCTGGTTGGGGCGATGGGTACTAGTCCCGGTTGCTCCTCTTCCAGTTCAGCTCTCTGCTGTGGCCCAGGAGGGCATAGGAGGATGGCCCAGGTGCTTGGGTCCCTTCACCTGCATGGGAGACTGGGAGGAAGCACCTGGCTCCTGGTTTCAGATAGGCGCAGCACCAGCCATGGTGGCCATTAAGGGAGTGAACCAATGGAAGGAAGACCTTTCTCTCTGTCTCCCTCTCACTGTCTATAACTTCACCTGTCAAATAAAAAAAAAAAGAATCAATATCATTAAAACATGTATAATACCTAAAGCAGTCTACAGATTGAATGCAATCCCCATCAAAATAAGACAATCCTATAATTCATATGGAATTACAAAAGGCTCAAAGTAGGTCCTGAGTGGGAAAAAATCAAGTTGGAGGTATCATAATACCTAACTTCAAAACATGCTACAAAGTTATAGTAATTAAAACAGCATGATATTGGCAAAAACCCCAGCACATAGATCAGTGGAACAGAATAGAGAGCACAGAAATTAATCTACACACATACAATCAACTAATTTTAAGAAAATATACTGGAAAAAAGATAGTCATTAGTGAATGATGGCAAAACTAGATGCATATACATAGAAAAATGAAATTAGATCTTTACCTCTCATCATATACAAAAATCAACTCAAAATGGATTAAAGACCAAAATACACGACCTGAAACTATGAAATTGCTAGAAGATAACAGGTGAAAGACATTGGTATAGGCATTGATCTTTTTGTATAAGAGCAGAAAGCACAAACAAAACAAAACTAGACAAACAAGACTATATCAAACTCAGATGTTTCTTTATGGCAAAGGAAACAGTCACTAGAGTGAAGAGACATTTGACAGAATGGGAGAAAATATTTACAAACTACTTATATAACAAATAATTAATATCCACAATATATTAGGAACTTAAAAATTTCAATGACAAAAAACCCACTAATCTAGTCAAGAAATGGGCAAAGGACTTGAACAGATAGTTTTTAAGAGAAGAAATACAAATGTCCAACATATATATGAAAAAAAAATGCTTGGGGTTGGTGTTGTGGCAAGTATGTTAAGCCTTCTGCAACCCTGGCATTCAAATTGGAATGTGGTTTGAGTCCCAACTGCTCTATTTCCAATGTGCTTGGGAAAGCAGCAGAGATGGTCCAAGTACTTGGGCTCCTGCCAACCATGTGTGAAACCCACCTGGAGTTTCAGGCTCCTGGCTTTGGTCTGGCCCAGTCCTGGCTGTTGTAGCCATTGAGGAGTGAACCAGTGGATGAAGAGCTCTCTGTAACTCTGCCTTTCAAATAAATAAATAAATAAAGTTTTCAAACGTAGAAAAATGCAATATGATCAGTTATCAGGAAATTGCAAATGAAAACCACAAGAAGGTCATTCCAATGGCTATTATAAAATATACAGAAAATAACAAATGCTGGTGAGAATGTGGAAAAAGGGGAACACATATACACTGTTGGTGGGAATGCAAATTAGTGTAGCCACTGTGGAAAACATTATGGAGATTTCTTAAGAAACTACAAATAGAACTGCTATATGACCCAGCAATCCCACTGTTGGGTATATGTACCCAAAGGATATGAAGTCATTGTATTTAAGAGATATCTGCCCCCAGCATGTTTACTGCAGCACTGTTTGCAGTGGCCAAGACATAGAATCAAGTAAGGTGTTCCATGAAATGAATGGATAAAAAAAATGTGGTGTATATACAGAATAGAATATTATCCAACCATAAAATGAAATCCTGCCATTTACAGCAAAATGGATTGAACTAGAGAACATATGTGAAGTGAAATAATTTTGACAGAAAATTCAAAGTCCAGGGGACGGGTGCTGTGGCTTAGTGGGTAATGCCACAGCCTGCAGGGCTGGCATCCAATATGGGCACCAGCTCAAATCTTGATTGCTCTACTTCTGATCCCACTGTCTGCTATGGCCTGAGAAAGCAGTAGAAGATGGCCCAAGTCCTTGGGCCCCTGTACCCACATGAGAGACAAGGAAGAAGCTCCAGGCTCTTGGCTTTGGGTTGGCCTAGCTCTGGCTGTTGCAGCCATTTTGGGGGGTGAACCAGCGGATAAAAGACCTCTCTCTCTCTCTCTCTCTCTCTGCCTTTTAAATAAATAAATAAATATAAAAAAGAAAGACAAACACCATATGGTTTCTTTTATATGTGGTAACTAAAAAAAATCCCTAAATATGAAACACAGAATATTGATCACTATAAGCTGGAAGGGATGGGAGCTACAGAGTAAAAAAAATTAGGGAAAGTTGGGTGTGGTTTATGGATTGTGGCAAATACACTGATATGAGTACTAATAACAGAGGAAGCTGGGTGTAGGGTCTATTGGAACTCTTTGTACAACCCTACAAGTTTTGTTTTACAACTTGTAAACTACCTGAAAGAAAATATTAAGAAAAACCCTCATCTGTATAGAATAACTTCTTTCCACTTTTGTTAGATCACAGAGGCATTACATCCATAACCAAACATGCTGATGTCCAACTCTGCTCAGCATACTAAAAAGAACCTAAATCATAGTCATGCCCTAAAATGCTTCTGTGGGAAGAGCTGAATTATGTTCATCCCGCACTTGGAACTGGCATCCCAAGCAGCATGTCATCTTGTGGGCTCTGCACTAATAAAGGTTGGAAATGAATCAGATTTTAGGGCCCCCATTGGGTGCCTTAGAGGACTGGAGTATGATTTAGTGTGCAAAACACATACATTTGATTTCAAAAGCTTTGTGAGGAAAGAACATTTTCTCTTAGAAGCAGAATAACAATTTCCCTACTGTGTATCATTTAGAATGTTGCCATATTTTCAGTGTAATATATACTTGTCCACTAAGCATCTTAGTACAGGTCTTTTTTTAAAAAAAGATTTATTTATTTATTTGAAAGGCAGAGTTACAGAGAGGCAGAGGCAGGGAGAGAGAGAGAGAGAGAGAGAGAGAGAGAGAGAGAGAGAGAGAGGTCTTCCATTGGCTAGTTCACTCCCCAGATGGCCTCAATGGCCGGAGTGTACCCATCTGAAGCCAGGAGCTTCTTCCACGTCTCTCACAATGGGTGTAGGGGCCCAAGGACTTGGGCCATCTTCTACTGCTTTCCCAGGCTATAGCAGAGAGCTGGATTGGAAGTGGGCAGCCAAGTCTGGAACCAGCACCCATATGGGATGCCCGCACTCAGGGGCGGCTTTGTGTGGTATGCCACAGTGCCGGCTCAGTACAGGTTTTTTAGTACATGCATGGTTTTCTTACTAGATTACTAACATAACTATATTGAAGGCAAGGCCATGAACATTTTTAAGGCTCCAGATACATATTATTATTATTATTATTATTATTATTATTATTATTATTATTTTAAAGATTTACCCATTTTGCTTGAAAGTCAGAGTTACACAGAGAGAGAAGGAGAGGCAGAGAGAGAGAGAGAGATAGAGAGCGAGAGCGAGAGAGGTCTTACATCTGCTGGTTCACTCCCCAATTGGCTACAATGGACAGAGCTGTGCCGACCTGAAGCCAGGAGCCAGGAGCCTCCTCCAGGTCTCCCACGTGGGTACAGGGGCCCAAGGACCTGGGTCATCCTCCACTACCTTCCCAGGCCACAGCAGAGAGCTGGTTCTGAAGTGGAGCAGCTGGTATATGAACCGGCATCCATATGGGATGTTGGCACTGCAGGCAGCAGCTTTACCTGCTATGCCACAGTGCTGGCCCCCAGATACGTATTATTAAACTGTACTTTGGGGTGGTTGTGAGAATTCACAATTGCCCTCCTGGTATATGGAAAGGCCCATGGGATAGTTAATATTTATTACTTTTTTAAAAAAAAGATTTATTTGTTTATCTGAGAAGTTGAATTACAGACTGAGGTAGAGACATCCATGGTTCACTTCCCAAATGGCCGTAACAGCTGGAGCTATGCCAATCCAAAGCCAGGACCCAGGAGCATCTTCTGGATCTACCACATGGGTGCAGGGGCCCAAGTACATGGACCATCTTCCACTGCTTTCTCAGGCCATTAGCAGAGACTGGGTTGGAGGTGGAGCAACCAGGACTTGAACCAATGTCCAAATCAGATGCTGGCTCAGCAGGTGTAGGCTTAGCCTACTGTGCCACAGTACCAGCCCTTATTACTAAGAGAAGTAATGTGATAGAAAGGACATATAACTTGTTTTATCGTTGAGATTACTTGTTTCATTTCCCGAGTTTTTTTTTAAACTTTTATTTAATAAATATAAATTTCCAAAATACAGCTTATGGATTACAGTGGCTCCCCCCCCCATAACTTCCCTCCCACCTGCAACCACAGAAACACAAAGTGTAAAATACTGTTTGAGTACTAGTTATAGCATTAATTCACAATGTACAACACATTAAGGACAGAGATCCTACATGAGGAGTAAGTGCACAGTGACTCCTGTTGTTGACTTAACAAATTGACACTCCTGTTCATGGCGTCAGTAATCACCATAGGCTCTTGTCATGAATTGTCAAGGCTTTGGAAGCCTTTTGAGTTCACAGACATCAATCTTGTTTAGACAAGGTCATAGTCAAAGTGGAAGTTCTCTCCTCCCTTCAGAGAAAGGTAACTCCTTCTTTGATGGCCCCGTTCTTTCCACTGGGATCTCACTCGCAGAGATCTTTCATTTAGGTCTTTTTTTTTTTTGCCAGAGTGTCTTGGCTTTCCATGCCTAAAATACTCTCATGGGCTCTTCAGCCAGATCCAAATGCCTTAAGGGCTGATTCTGAGGCCAGAGTGCTATTTAGGACATCTGTCATTCTATGAGTCTGCTGTGTATCCTGCTTCTCATGTTGGATCGTTTTTTCCCTTTTTGATTCTATCAGTTAGTATTAGCAGACACTAGTCTTGTTTTGTGTGATCTCTTTGACTCTTAGACATATCAGAGTGATCAGTTGTGAACTGAAATTGATCACTTGGACTAGTGAGATGGCATTGGTACATGCCACCTTGATGGGATTGTATTGGAATACCCTGGCATGTTTCTAACTCTGCCATTTGGGGCAAGTCTGATTGAGCATGTCCCAAATTGTACATCTCCTCCCTCTCTTTTTCCCACTCTTATATTTAACAGGGATCACTTTTCAGTTAAATTTAAACACCTAAGAATAATTGTTTGTTAATTACACAGTTCAACCAATAGTATTAAGTACAACAAAAAAATACTAAAAGGGATAAAGTATTAAGTTGTTCATCAACAGTCAGGACAATGGCTGATCAAGTCACTGTTTCTCATAGTGTCCATTTCACTTCAACAGGTTTCCTTTTTGGTGCTCGGTTAGTTGTCACTGATCAGGGAGAACATATGATATTTGTCCCTTTGGGACTAGCTTATTTCACTCAGCATGATGTTTTCCAGATTCCTCCATTTTGTTGCAAATGACTGGATTTCATTGTTTTTGAGTGCTGTATAGTATTCTATAGAGTAATGTCCCATAATTTATTTTTTTCCCTAATTATTTATTTATTTATATAAAGGGAACAGATTTCATGTGTTTCATAAATGCAGTTTTTTTTATTTAGTGAGTATTAATTTCCTAAGTACAGCTTATGGATTACAAAGGCTTCACCCCCACAACTCCCCCCCCACCCGCAACCCTCCCCTTTCCCACTCCTTCTCCCCTTCCATTCACATCAAGATTCATTTTCAATTCTCTTTATATACTGAAAATCAGTTTAGTATATATAAAGATTTCAACAGTTTGCCCTCACATAGCAACACAAAGTGAAAAAAATACTGTTGGAGTACTAGTTATAGCATTAAATAACAGTGTACATCACATTAATGACAGAGATTCTGCAAGATATTTTTTTTTAAAAAGATTGATTATTTTTCTATGTAATTTCCAATTTAAAACCAAGGGTTTTTTTTTCATTTTCAATTATCTTTATATACAGAAGATCGCTTCAGTATATACTAAGTAAAGATTTCATCAGTTTGCACCCACAAATTACCACAATGTGTAAAAATACTGTTTCAGTACTAGCTATATTATTACTTCACCTTCGATAACCTATTAAGGACAGATCCCACATGGGACGTAAGTACACAGTGAATCCTGATGTTGATTTAACAATTTAACACTCTTGTTTATGGCGTCAGTAATCTCCCTAGGCTCTAGCCATGAGTTGCCGAGGCTATGGAAGCCTTTAGGGTTTGCAGACTTCGATCCTATTCCGACAAGGCCATAGTCAAAGTGGAAGTTCTCTCCTCCCTTCAGAGAAAGGTACCTCCTACTTTGATGGCCCCGTTCTTTCCACTGGGATCACACTCGCTGAGATCCTTCATTTAGGTCTTCTTCTTCTTCATCATCTTTTTTTTTCCCGAGCGTGTCTTGGCTTTCCATGCCTAAAATACTCTCATAGGTTCTTCAGCCAGATCCAAATACCTTAAGGGCTGATTCTGAGGCCAGAGTGCTAGTTAGCACATCTGCCATTCTATGAGTCTGCTGTGTCTCCCCCTTCCCATGTTGGATCCTTCTCTCCCTTTTTTTTTATCAGTTAGTATTAGCAGACATTAATCTTGTTTATGTGATCCCTTTGACTCTTAGGCCTACCAGTGTGATCAGTTGTGAACTGAAATTGATCACCTGGGCTGGTGAGATGGCATTGGTATATGCCACCTTGATGGGATTGTATTGGAATCCCCTGGCACTTTTCTAACTCCATCATTTGGGGCAAATCCAATTGAGCATGTCCCCTATTGTACATCTCCTCCCTTTCTTTTTCTCTTTCTTATATTTAACCGGGATCACTTTTCAGTTAAGATTTAGACACCTAAGAATAATTGTGTGTTAATTACAGAGTTTATAAAAAATACTAAAATGGATAAAGTGTTACATTGTACATCAGCAGTCAGCACCATAGCTGATCAAGTCACTATTTCTCATAGTGTCCATTACACTTCCACAGGTTACCCTTTGGTGCTCAGTTAGTTGTCGCTGATCAGGGAAAACAAATGATATTTGTCTCTTTGGGACTGGCTTAATTTACTTAGCATGATGCTTTCCAGATTGCTCCATCTTGTTGCAAATGACTGGGTTTCATTGTTTTTGACTGCTGTATAGTATTCCATAGAGTACGTGTCCCATAGTTTCTTTATCCAGTCTACTGTGGATGGGCATTTGGGTTGGTTCCAGGTCTTAGCTATTGTGAATTGAGCTGCAATAAACATTAATGTGCAGATGGCTTTTTTGTTTGCCAAATTAATTTCCTTTGGGTAAATTCCAAGGAGTGGGATGGCTGGGTTGAATGGTAGGGTTATATTCAGGTTTCTGAGGAATCTCCAGACAGACTTCCATAGTGGCTTAACCAGTTTACATTCCCACCAACAGTGGGTTAGTGTCCCTTTTTCCCCACATCCTCTCCAGCATCTATTGTTGGTTGATTTCTGAATGTGGGCCATTCTAACCGGGGTGAGGTGAAACCTCATTGTGGTTTTGATTTGCATTTCCCTGATTGCTAGTGATCTTGAACATTTTTTCATGTGTCTGTTGGCCATTTGGATTTCCTCTTTGGAAAGATGTCTATTGAGGTCTTTGACCCATCTCTTAAGTGGATTGTTTGTTTTGATGTTGTGGAGTTTCTTGATTTCTTTGTAGATTCTGGTTATCAACCCTTTATCTGTTGCATAGTTTGCAAATATTTTTTCCCATTCTGTCGGTTTCCTATTCACTTTCCTGACTGTTTCTTTTGCAGTACAGAAACTTCTCAGTTTGATGCAATCCCAATAGTTAATTTTGGTTTTGACTGCCTGTGCTCCTGGGGTATTTTCCAAGAAGTCTTTACCTGCACCTATATCTTTTTTTTTTTTTTTACTTTTTTTTTATTAAACTTTTATTTAATGAATATAAATTTCCAAAGTATAGCTTGTGGGTTACAATGGCTTCCCCCCTCCCATAACTTCCCTCCCGCCCGCAACCCTCCCCCCTCCCGCTCCCTTTCCCCTTCCATTCATGTAAAGATTCATTTTCAATTCTCTTTGTATACAGAAGATCAATTTAGTATATATTAGGTAAAGGTTTCAACATTTTGCCCATATAGCAACATCGAGTGAAAAAACTACCATTGGATTACTAATTATAGCATTAAATAGCAATGTACAGCACATTAAAGACAGAGATCCTACATAATTTTTTTTTTCAAAATAATTAATTTTCTATGCCATTTCCATTTTAACACCAGGTTGTTTTTTTTTTTTTCATTTCCAATTCTCTTTATATACAGAAGATCACTTCAGTATATAATTAGCAAAGACCTCATCAGTCTGCGCCCACACAGAAACGCAAAGTATAAAAATACTGTTTCAGTACCAGTCATAGCATCACTTGGCTTTAGACGACACATTAGGGACAGATCCCGCATGGGGTGTAAGTACACAGTGACTCCTGTTGCTGACTTAACAATTTGACACTCCTGTTCATGGCGTCAGTAATCTCCCTAGGCTCTAGTCATGAGTTGCCAGGGCTATGGAAGCCTTTAGAGTTCGCTGACTTTGGTCTTATTCCGATAGGGTCATAGTCAAAGTGGAGGTTCTCTCCTCCCTTCGGAGAAGGGTATCTCCTTCTTTGATGGCCCCGTTCTTTCCACTGGGATCTCACTCACAGAGATCATTCATTTAGGTCTTTTTTTTTTTTTCCCATGATATCTTGGCTTTCCATGCCTGCTATACTCTCATGGGCTCTTCAGCCAGATCTGAATGCCTTGAGGGGTGATTCTGAGGCCAGAGTGTTGTTTAGGACATCTGCCATCCTATGAGTCTGCTGTGTATCCCACTTCCCATGTTGGATCTTTCTCTCCCTTTTTGATTCTATCAGTTAGTATTAGCAGATACTTGTCTTGTTTGTGTGATCTCTTTGACTCTTAGACCTATCAGAGCTATCAATTGTGAGCTGAAATTGATCACTTGGACTAGTGCGATGGCATTGGTACATGCCATCTTGATGGAATTGTGTTGGAATCCCCTGCACATTTCTAACTCCACCATTTGCGGCCAGTCCGATTGAGCATGTTCCAAGTTGTTCATCTCCTCCCTCTCTTTTTCCACTCTTAGATTTAACAGGGATCACTTTTCAGTTAAAATTTAAACACCTGAGAATAATTGTGTGTTAATTACTGAGTTCAACCAATAGTACTAGAACAACAACAACAACAACAAATACTAAAAAGGATGAAGTATTACATTGTACATCTAAAGTCAGGACAGGAGCTGATCAGTTCATTGTTGCTTATAGTGTCCATTTCACTTAACAGGTTTCCTCTTTGGCGCTCAGTTGTCATCGATCAGGGAAAACAAATGATATTTTTCTCTTTGGGACTGGCTTAATTCACTCAGCATGATGTTTTCCAGATTGCTCCATCTTGTTGCAAATGACTGGGTTTCGTTGTTTCTTACTGCTGTATAGTATTCTATGGAGTACATGTCCCATAATTTCTTTATCCAGTCTACTGTTGATGGGCATTTGGGTTGGTTCCAGGTCTTAGCTATTGTGAATTGAGCTGCAATAAACATTAATGTGCAGATGGCTTTTTTATTTGTCAAATTAAATTCCTTTGGGTAAATTCCAAGGAGTGGGATGGCTGGGTTGTATGGTAGGGTTATGTTCAGGTTTCTGAGGAATCTCCAGACAGACTTCCATAGTGGCTTAACCAGTTTGCATTCCCACCAACAGTGGGTTAGTGTCCCTTTTTCCCCACATCCTCTCCAGCATCTGTTGTTGGTAGATTTCTGAATGTGAGCTATTCTCACCGGGGTGAGATGGAACCTCATTGTGGTTTTGATTTGCATTTCTCTGATTGCTAGTGATCTTGAACATTTTTTCATGTGTCTGTTGGCCATTTGGGTTTCCTCTTTCGAAAAATGTCTATTGAGGTCCTTGGCCCATGTCTTAAGTGGGTTGTTTGTTTTGTTGTTGTGGATTTTCTTGATTTCTTTGTAGATTCTGGTTATCAATCCTTTATCTGTAGTATAGTTTGCGAATATTTTTTCCCATTCTGTTGGTTGCCTCTTCACTTTCCTGACTGTTTCTTTTGAAGTACAGAAACTTCTCAATTTGATGCAATCCCAAATGTTAATTTTGGTTTTGACTGCCTGTGCTGTTGGAGTATTTTCCAGGAAGTCTTTGCCTGTACCTATATCTTGCAGGGTTTCTCCAATGCTCTCTAATAATTTGATGGTTTCGGGTCGTAGATTTAAGTCTTTAATCCATGTTGAGTGAATTTTTGTGTAAGGTGATAGGTATGGGTCTTGCTTCAAGCTTCTGCATGTGGAAATCCAATTTTCCCAGCACCATTTATTGAATAGACTGTCCTTATTCCAGGGATTAGATTTGGATCTTTAGTCAAAT
The DNA here is from genome assembly GCF_033115175.1 of Lepus europaeus. NCBI lineage: Eukaryota > Metazoa > Chordata > Mammalia > Lagomorpha > Leporidae > Lepus > Lepus europaeus. The sequence continues at coordinate 26,249,306 of NC_084847.1, forward strand.
ATAAGTTGGCTGTAGGTGTTTGGATTGATTTCTGGTGTTTCTATTCTGTTCCATTGGTCTATCCATCTGTTTCTGTACCAGTACCATGCTGTTTTGATAACAACTGCCCTGTAGTATGTCCTAAAATCAGGTATTGTGATTCCTCCGGCTTTGTTTTTGTTGTACAGGATTGCTTTGGCTATTCGAGGTCTTCTGTGTCTCCATATGAATTTCAGCATCATTTTTTCTATATCTGAGAAGAATGTCTTCGGGATCTTGATGGGTATTGCATTGAATGTATAAATTGCTTTTGGGAGGATAGACATTTTGATGATATTGATTCTTCCAATCCATGAGCATGGAAGATTTCTCCATTTTTTGGTATCCTCTTCTATTTCTTTCTTTAAGGTTTTGTAGTTTTCATCGTAGAGATCTTTAACGTCTTTGGTTAAGTTTATTCCAAGGTATTTGATTGTTTTTGAAGCTATTGTGAATGGGATTGATTTTAGAAGTTCTTCCTCAGCCGTGGCATTGCCTGTGTATACAAAGGCTGTTGATTTTTGTGGATTGATTTTATATCCTGCTACTTTGCCAAACTCTTCGATGAGTTCCAGCAGTCTCTTAGTAGAGTTCTTTGGGTCCCCTAAATAAAGAATCATATCATCTGCAAAGAGGGATAGTTTGAGTTCGTCCTTCCCGATTTGTATCCCTTTAATTTCTTTTTCTTGCCTAATAGCTCTGGCCAAAACTTCCAGAACTATATTGAATAGCAGTGGTGAGAGAGGGCATCCCTGTCTGGTACCAGATTTCAGTGGAAATGCTTCCAACTTTTCCCCATTCAATAGGATGTTGGCCGTGGGTTTTTCATATATTGCTTTGATTGTATTAAGGAATGTTCCTTCCATACCCAGTTTGCTTAGAGTTTTCATCATGAAAGGGTGTTGTATTTTATCAAATGCTTTCTCTGCGTCTATTGAGAGAATCATATGGTTTTTCTTCTGCAGTCTGTTAATGTAGTGTATTACGTTGATTGTTTTGCGAATGTTGAACCATCCCTGCATACCGGGGATGAATCCCACTTGGTCTGGGTGGATGATCTTTCTGATGTGTTGTTGCATTCTATTGGCCAGAATTTTATTTAGGATTTTTGCATCTATGTTCATCAGGGATATTGGTCTGTAATTCTCTTTCAATGTTGCGTCTCTTTCTGGCTTAGGAATTAAGGTGATGGTGGCTTCATAGAAGGAATTTGGGAGGATTCCCTCTTTTTCGATTGCTCTGAATAGTTTGAGAAGAATTGGAGTTAGTTCTTCTCTAAATGTCTGGTAGAATTCAGCAGTGAATCCATCTGGCCCTGGGCTTTTCTTTGTTGGGAGGGCCTTTATTACTGTTTCAATTTCTGTGTCAGTTATTGGTCTGTTTAGGTTTTCTATGTCTTCCTGGCTCAATTTAGGGAGGTTGTATGTGTCCAAGAATCTGTCCATTTCTGATAGATTTCCCTGTTTGCTGGCATACAAGTCCTTGTAGTAATTTCTGATGATTCTTTTTATTTCTGTGGCGTCTGTTGTTACGTTTCCCATTTCATCTCTGATCCTATTGATTTGGGTCTTTTCTCTTCTTTTTTTAGTTAGTTGGGCCAATGGGGTGTCAATTTTGTTTATTTTTTCAAAAAACCAGCTCCTCGTTTGGCTGATTTTTTGTAATGTTTTTTTGGATTCAATCCTGTTGATTTCTTCTCTGATTTTAATTATTTCTCTTCTCCTACTGGGTTTGGGTTTGGTTTGCTGCAGATTTTCTAGATCCTTGAGATGACTTGAAAGCTCATCTATTTGGTGCCTTTCCAATTTCTTGATGTAGGCACCTATTGATATAAACTTTCCTCTTAACACTGCTTTTGTTGTATCCCATAGGTTTTGGTATGTTGTGCTGTTATCCTCATTTACTTCCAGAAAATTTTTGATTTCTCTTTTAATTTCTTCTATGACCCGTTGTTCATTCAGGAGCATGTTGTTCAATCTCCATGTGTTTACACATGCTCTAGGGGTTCCTGAGTTGCCAATTTCCAATTTCATTCCTTTGTGGTCTGAGAAGCTGCATGGTATGATTCTAATTCTTTTGAATTTGCTGAGACTTGCTTTATGGCCTAGTATGTGGTCAATCCTAGAGAGGGTTCCATGTACTGCTGAGAAGAATGTAAAGTCCTTAGATGTAGGATGAAATGTTCTGTAGATGTCTGTTAGATCCATTTGGGATATAGTGTCATTTAAATCTACTGTCTCCTTGTTGATCTTCTGTCCTGTTGATCTGTCTATCTCTGAGAGTGGAGTATTGAAGTCCCCCAGTACTATTGTATTGGGGTCTAAGTCTCCCTTTAAGTCCCTTAACAAGTCTTTTAAATAAGCTGGTGCCCTGTAATTAGGTGCATATACGTTGATAATCGTTATATCTTCTTGTTGAATGGATCCCTTAATCATTATATAGTGCCCCTCTTTGTCTCTCCTAACAGTTTTTGTAGTAAAGTTTATGTTGTCCGATATTAAGATGGCTACGCCCGCTCTCTTTTCATTTCTGTTGGCGTGGTATATCTTTTTCCAGCCTTTCACTCTCAGCTTGTATGGATCATTGTTGGATAGATGGGTTTCTTGTAAGCAGCAAAAGGATGGGTTTTGTTCCTTAATCCAATCAGCCAATCGGTGTCTTTTAACTGGACAATTCAAGCCATTAACATTCAATGTGACTATTGAGAAGGAGTAACTTTGCCCTGCCATTTGCCAAAGATATTTTCTAATATCTGGTTTGAGATTCCTGTGATCTTTTGCTCTGAGGTTTCCTTCCTTTACCTTCTTTCATATTGGTGACCGTGTTTCTGTGTTTCTGTATGTAACACGTCTTTAAGCATCTTTTGCAGGGCTGGACGAGTGGCGACAAATTCTTTCAATTTCTGTTTGCTGTGAAAGGTCTTAATTTCACCTTCATTCACAAATGAGAGCTTTGCAGGATATAATATTCTGGGCTGGCAGTTTTTCTCTCTTAGTACCTGGGCTATATCTCGCCATTCTCTCCTGGCTTGTAGGGTTTCTGATGAGAAATCAGCTGTAAGTCTAATTGGAGATCCTCTGAGAGTAATCTGTCGTTTCTCTCTTGCACATTTTAGGATCTTTTCTTTGTGTTTCACTGTGGTGAGTTTGATTACGACGTGTCGTGGTGAGGATCTCTTTTGATCATGTTTATTAGGGGTTCTCTGAGCTTCCTGTACTAGGATGTCTCTGTCCTTCTCCAAACTTGGGAAATTTTCTGCTAGTATCTCACTAAAAAGGCCTTCTAATCCTTTCTCCCTTTCCATGCCTTCAGGAACTCCTAGAACCCGAATGTTGGGTTTTTTAATAGTATCCTGTAGATTCCTGACAGTATTTTTTAGATTTCTGATTTCTTCTTCTTTTCTTTGATTTGACTGTTTCCTTTCCTGTTCTCTGTCTTCTAATTCCGATATTCTCTCCTCTGCTTCATCCATTCTGTTTTTAAGGCTCTCTAATGTGTTTGCCATTTGATCTATTGAGTTCTTCATTTCATTGAGGTTTTTTTTCATTATCGCAGTTTCCTGTTCCACTAGTTGTTTCATTTCATTTTGATTCCTCCTTAATATTTCATTTTCACGGGAGAGATTTTCTATCTTGTCCATTAAGGATTTCTGTAGTTCAAGAATTTGTTTTTGAGAACTTCTTAATGTTCTTGTGAATTTTTTGAAATCTGCTTCTTGCATTTGCTCTATCTCTTCATCTTCATAATCTTGCATTGGCATGTCTTGTTCACTTGGGGGCGTCATAGTGCCTTCCTTGTTCTTGGTAGCTCCGCTTCTATGTTTCTTGCTTGGCATGTTAGAGATAATTTGTGGTGTTTTTGTTTTTGTTTTTTTTTTTTCTCTCGTTATACTATGCCTCTAAGTGAGCTGTCTGTTTTGTTGGAGCCTTAGGGGCTGTGATGGGTGTGGTCAGAGGGCTATGCTTGTTTCTTGAGGTTTAAGGCTGTGTAAAGAGCGACTCTCCCAGATTATTTGCTCCTTGCTGGGACGCTCTCTCTCTCTCTCTTTTTTTTTTTTTTTTGTTTTGACTTAGTTGGGAGTGGGGTTGAGGGTAGTTGAAATCTAGCCTCTGTGAGTATTCGTTTGATCTACCCCTGGGACCATACACAGCGTTTATGCAGCCCTCAATGTGTTCTCCAGTTTCGCTAAAGATACTGAGTTTGGCTGAGCTTTACATATGTAAAATCGCGGTGCTCTTTGTTTTGCTTGGTGAGTGAAGGGAGAGGCCTCTGTTCCCCCTCCCCCCAATGTCTCGGACTTCTCAGGTCTTTTGTCTTTCTTACCCTCCTCCGTTCCCGCTTGGCAAGTTAGAGATAATTTGTGGTGTTTTTGTTTTTTTTTCTCTCGTTATACTATGCCTCTAAGTGAGCTGTCTGTTTTGTTGGAGCCTTAGGGGCTGTGATGGGTGTGGCCAGAGAGCTATGCTTGTTTCTTGAGGTTTAAGGCTGTGTAAAGAGCGACTCTCCCAGATTATTTGCTCCTTGCTGGGAAGCTCTCTCTCTCTCTTTTTTTTTTTTTTTTGACTCAGTTGGGAGTGGAGTTGAGGGTAGTTGAAATCTAGCCTCTGTGAGTATTCGTTTGATCTACGCCTGGGACCACACAAAGAGTTTATGCAGCCCTCAATGTGTTCTCCAGTTTCGCTAAAGATACTGAGTTTGGCTGAGCTTTACATATGTAAAATCGCGGTGCTCTTTGTTTTGCTTGGTGAGTGAAGGGAGAGGCCTCTGTTCCCCCTCCCCCCAATGTCTCGGACTTCTCAGGTCTTTTGTCTTTCTTACCCTCCTCCGTTCCCGCGCTGGCGAGATTCTGTGGCTCTGCCTCCTCTCCCGCCGCTGCCGCTCGGCTTGTCTCGGTTGGTTTTCCACGCGGTGGGTTCCCTGTAAGTCCTCTGTGTTTCCTCCACAAGATCCGGAAGCGATTCCTCTGCAGTTTTTTTCTTGAGTTTTTTCCTGATGCTACAGTAATTCCGCTTTTATGAAAGTTTATTTTCCCAAACTAAGGCACACGTCCTCACTATCCGCCATCTTGGCTCCGCCCCCCTGCACCTATATCTTGCAGGGTTTCTCCAATGCTCTCTAATAATTTGATGGTGTAAGGTCATAGATTTAAGTGTTTAATCCATGTTGAGTGAATTTTTGTGTAAGGTGAAAGGTAGGGGTCTTGCTCCATGCTTCTGCACGTGGAAATCCAGTTTTTCCCAGCATCATTTATTGAATAGACTGTCCTTACTCCGGGAATTGGTTTTAGATCCTTGATCAAATATAAGTAGGCTGTAGATATTTGGATTGATTTCTGGTGTTTCTATTCTGTTCCATTGGTCTATCCATCTGTTTCTGTCCAGTACCATGGTGTTTTGATAACAACTGCCCTGTAGTATGTTCTGAAATCTGGTATTGTGATGTATCCAGCTTTGTTTTTGTTGTACAAGATTGCTTTAGCTATTCGAGGTCTTCTGTGTCTCCATATGAATTTCAGCATAATTTTTTCCAGATTTGTGAAGAAGGTCCTTGGTATCTTGATTGGTAATGCATTGAATGTATAAATTGCTTTTGGGAGAATGGACATTTTGATGATATTAATTCTTCCAATCCATGAGCATGGAAGATTTCTCCATTTTTTGGTATCCTCTTCTATTTCTTTCTTTAAGGTTTTGTAATTTTCATCATAGAGATCTTTAACGTCCTTGGTTAAGTTTACTCCAAGGTATTTGATTGTTTTTGTAGTTATTGTGAATGGAATTTATCTTAGAAGTTCTTCCTCAGCCGTGGCATTGCCTGTGTATACAAAGGCTATTGATTTTTGTGCATTGATTTTATATCCTGCTACTTTGCCAAACTTTTCTGTTGAGTTCCAGTAGTCTCTTAGTAGAGTTCTTTGGATTCCCTAAATAAAGAATCATATCATCTGCAAAGAGGGATAGTTTGAGTTCTTCCTTCCCAATTTGTATCCCTTTAATTTCTTTTTCTTGCCTAATAGCTCTGGCCAAAACTTCCAGAACTATATTGAAGAGCAGTGGTGAGAGTGGGCATCCCTGTCTGGTACCAGATCTCAGTGGAAATGCTTCCAACTCTTCCCCATTCAATAGGATGCTGCCGTGGGTTTTTCATAAATTGCTTTGATTGTACTGAGGAATGTTCCTTCCATACCCAGTTTGCTTAGCGTTTTCATCATGAAAGGGTGTTGTATTTCATTAAATGCTTTCTCTGTGTCTATTGAGAGAATCATATGGTTTTTCTTCTGCATTCTGTTAATGTGGTGTATCACATTGATTGATTTGCGAACACTGAACCATCCCTGCATACCAGGATAAATCCCACTTGGTCTGGGTGGATGATCTTTCCGATGTGTTGTTGCATTCTGTTGGCCAGAATTTTATTGAGGATTTTTGCATCTATGTTCATCATGGATATTGGTTTGTAATTTTCTTTCAATGCTGCATCTTTTTCCAGCTTAGGAATTAAGGTGATGCTGGCTTCACAGAAAGAATTTGGGAGGATTCCCTTTTTTTCGATTGTTCTGAATAGTTTGAGAAGAATTGGAGTTAGTTCTTCTCTAAATGTCTGGTAGAATTCAGCAGTGAATCCATCTGGTCCTGGGCTTTTCTTTGTTGGGAGTGCCTTTATTACGGTTTCAATTTCTGTGTCAGTTATGGGTATGTTTAGGTTTTCTATGTCTTCCTGGTTCAATTTAGGGAGGTTGCATGTGTCTAGCAATCTAACCATTTCTGATATTGTTGGTGTCTTAAGCCTGAAGCTAGCCCCTGACCAGCAGGGGCAGTACAAGCACTCTCTGACAAGGCAAATGGGAGAGGTAAGGTCGACGGGTCAAGCACACCGCCGCAAGCACCCGTGAGTTCTGTCAAAGCAGGAACTACTTTATTGAGGAAGTGTACAGGCTTATAAAGCTTACGAAAGACATGTGCAGTAGGGGAGCCAATCTGCAAAAAGGTCATGCAGGTGCAGGTGGACCATGCACAGGGGGCATCTTAAGCAAAGTATAGGGATCGTGCACTGTCCTCGTGTCCAGAACCAAAGTGGACCTATCCCTGCTGGTGGTCTGATCTTGTGTAGCTTAACTACAGCATCCATAGACACACCCCTCGAACATCCACCAGGCACCATATTGTAATGGAGGTTTTAGGCAATGCCCAACATTTCCCCCTTTTTGTTTTATATTAAAGAGAGAAAGAGGAACTGAGCGGAGAGTGTGCCTGTCTTAGGTTGTTCCCTCTGATTGGGATCAGCCCTTTAGGGAGCATGTCTGTCTTAGGTCATCCCCCTCTGGGGATCTTACCCCTCTTTGACTACTACTGCAGCTGTTAAGGGCTGTCCCAGGGGATCTTTTCCATCATTGGCTACCATCTCAGCAACTCAGGGTATGATGTATTATACCTCTACATCTTGGCAGTGGCTGTGGGTGGATGTATAGGGTTCCCAATCTGTTGCTTGAAGAGTGGCATAACCCGGTTCTTGAAGAGTGGCATATTGTTGTTGGACCACCATTAACTGGACCACAATGATGTGATCTTGGACAAATTTACAAGGACAATGGAAACCAAGGGGCCCACAAGGGGGAGGAGATAAGGAAGCCATCCCCCAAGGCCCGACCACAGGTAACTAGAGCTTAGTTCATTAAGTCATTTTTCAAGTCTTCTTGGAGGGTCTTGATCTTGTCCTGGACAATTCCAGAGCGATTAGCATAAAAGCAGCACTCCCAATGTACCATGATCATCCAGTCACAATGAGGAAGAGAGTCCAATATGGTCTTTTCATCCCTGTAAGAGAAAAGAAAAATTACTCCTCAGGAGGGGGTCCTCCTGGGTGACCTTCTTCGGCAAAGGGGAGATATTTAAGGTTTCTCACAGGTACCCATATGGGATTGGAATTCCCCTGATGGAAGACACATCCAAATCCTCTACCAGCACTTATCAGTGGGTCTGGTCCTCGTCAGCATCCCGTTAGTGGGTTCTTCCATTTTACCCTAACTGAAAGGTAGGATATGTGGAGGGACTAATGTTTGTGAAAGGCTGACAAAGGCTGATGTTTTGGAAAATTTAAAATATTTAAGGTGAGCATGGCCATTAGTAGCTGGTCTTGTGTGGGTATGATTTCCCCTTTTTGTTTTATAAGCTGGCCTTTTTTTAAATCTTATTTTTTTTGATGATTGTTTGTCCTTGTGGGTTGTGAGGAATTTTAGTAGAGTGTTGAATCATTTTACATCTTGGCAGCACTTTTAATCTAAACATCCCAATTGGAGGTTTTAGGCAATGCCAACAGAGAGATTTCTTTGTTTGCTGGCATACAACTCTTTGTAGTAATTTTTTTTTGACAGGCAGAGTGTACAGTGAGAGAGAGAGAGACAGAGAGAAAAGTCTTCCTTTTTTGCCATTGGTTCACCCTCCAATGGCTGCCGTGGCCAGTGCACTGCACTGATCCGATGGCAGGAGCCAGGTGCTTATCCTGGTCTCCTATGCGGGTGCAAGGCCCAAGCACTTGGGCCATCCTCCACTGCACTCCCGGGACACAGCAGAGAGCTGGCCTGGAAGAGGGACAACCTGGACAGAATCCAGCACCCTGACCGGGACTAGAACCCGGTGTGCCGGTGCCGCAAGGTGGAGGATTAGCCTGTTGAGCCATGGCGCCGGCCCTGTAGTAATTTCTGATGATTCTTTTTATTTCTGTGGTGTCTTGTTACATTCCCTTTTTCATCTCTGATTTTATTGATTTGGGTCTTTTTATAGTAAGTAGGGCCAATGGTGTGTCAATTTTATTTATTTTTTCAAAAAACCAGCTCTTCATTTGGCTGATTTTTGGTAATTTTTTTGGATTCAATCCTGTTGATTTCTTCTCCTACTAGATTTGGGTCTGGTTTGCTGCAATTTTTCTAGATCCTTGAGATGAACTGAAAGCTCATTTATTGGGCGCCTTTCTAATTTCTTGATGTAGGCACCTATTGCTATAAACTTTCCTCTCAACACTGCTTTTGCTGTATCCCATAAGTTTTGATATGTTGTGCTGTTATCCTCATTTACTTCCAGAAAGCTTTTGATTTCTCTTTTGATTTCTTCTATGATCCAGTGTTCATTCAGGATGACGTTGTTCAATCTCCATGTGTTTGCATATGCTCTAGGGATTCCTGAGTTGCTAATTTGCAGCTTCATTCCACTGTGGTCTGAGAAGCTACATGGTATGATTTCCTCTTTTGAAAAATGCCTATTGAGGTCCTTGGCCCATCTCATAAGTGGGTTGTTTGTTTTGATGTTGTGGAGTTTCTTGATTTCTTTGTAGATTCTGGTTATCAACCCTTTATCTGTTGCATAGTTTGAAAATATTTTTTCCCATTTTGTTGGTTGCCTCTTCACTTTCCTGACTGTTTCTTTTGAAGTACAGAAACTTCTCAATTTGATGCAAACCCAATAGTTAATTTTTGCTTTGACTGCCTGTGCTTCTGGGGTCTTTTCCAAGAAGTTTTTGCCTGCACCTATATCTTGCAGGGTTTCTCCAATGCTCTCTAATAATTTGATGGTGTAAGGTCATAGATTTAAGTGTTTAATCCATGTTGAGTTAATTTTTGTGTAAGGTGAAAGGTAGGGGTCTTGCTTCATTGATTCTGCACATGGAAATCCAGTTTTCCCAGCACCATTTATTGAATAGTAATTGGTTTTGGATATTTGATCAAATATAAGTTGGCTGTAGATGTTTGGATTGATTTCTGGTGTTTCTATTCTGTTCCATTGGTCTATCCATCTGTTTCTGTCCAGTACTATGGTGTTTTGATAACAACTGCCCTGTACTATGTCCTGAAATCTGGTATTGTGATGTATCCAGCTTTGTTTTTGTTGTACAAGATTGCTTTAGCTATTCGAGGTCTTCTGTGTCTCCATATGAATTTCAGCATAATTTTTTCCAGATTTGTGAAGAAGGTCTTCGGTATCTTGATTGGTAGTGCATTGAATGTATAAATTGCTTTTGGGAGAATGGACATTTTGATGATATTAATTCTTCCAATCCATGAGCATGGAAGATTTCTCCATTTTTTGGTATCCTCTTCTATTTCTTTCTCTAAGGTTTTGTAGTTTTCATCATAGAGATCTTTAACATCTTTGGTTAAGTTTATTCCAAGGTATTTGATTGTTTTTATAGCTATTGTGAATGGGATTGATCTCTAAGTTCTTCCTCAGCCGTAGCATTGCCTGTGTATACAAAGGCTGTTGATTTTTGTGCATTGATTTTTTATTATTTATTTTTTAACTTTTATTTAATGAACATAAATTTCCAAACTACAGCTTATGGATTACAATAGCTTCCCCCCCCCCATAACTTCCCTCCCACCCACAACACGCCCCTCTCCCACACCCTCTCCTCTTCCATTCACATCAAGATTAATTTTCAATTATCTTTATATGCAGAAGATCAATTTAGCATATATTAAGTAAAGATTTCAACAGTTTGCACCCACATCGAAACATAAAGTGTAAAACATATTTGAGTACTAGTTATACCATTAATAAAACACCTAAGAATAATCCTCGGCCTTGCGGCGCCGGCACACCAGGTTCTAGTCCCGGTTGGGGCACCGATCCTGTCCTGGTTGCCCCTCTTCCAGGCCAGCTCTCTGCTGTGTCCAGGGAGTGCAGTGGAGGATGGCCCAAGTGTTTGGGCCCTGCACCCCATGGGAGACCAGGATAAGCACCTGGCTCCTGCCATCGGATCAGCGCGGTGCACCGGCCACAGCGCGCCTACCGCGGTGGCCATTGGAGGGTGAACCAACGGCAGAAGGAAGACCTTTCTCTCTGTCTCTCTCTCACTGTCCACTCTGCCTGTCAAAAAAAAACCACCTAAGAATAATTGTGTATTAATTACAGAGTTCAACGAATAGTTTTAAGTAGAACATAAAAAATACTAAAAGGCTAAAGTATTAAGTTCTTTTTTTGTTTGTTATATAGTTTTTTTTATTTAATAAATGTGAATTTACAAAGTGCAACTTTTGTATTGTTATGGCTTCCCCCCCCCCAACCTCCCTCCCTCCTGCGGCCCTCCCCTCTCCCATTCCCTCTCGCATCCCGCCCTTCATTGAGTTTCATTTTCAATTACCTTCATATACTGAAGATCAACTTAGTATATACTAAGGAAGGATTTCAACAGGCTGCACTCACACAACCACACAAGGTATAGGGTATTGTTTGACTAGTAGTGTTGTTTTTAAGTTTCATAGTAAAACACATTAAGGACAGAGATCCTACATGGGGAGCATGTACCCAGTGACTCCCATTGTTGATTTAACAATTGGCACTCTTATTTATGATGTCAGCAATCACCCCAGACTCTTGCTATGAGCTGTCTAGGCTATGGAAGCCCCTTGAGTTCACCAACTCTAAACTTGTTTAGTCAAGGCCGTGTCACAGTGGAGGTTCCTTCCTCCCTTCAGAGAAAGGCACCTCTCTCCTTGATGGCCTGTTCCTTCTGATGGGGTCTTGTTCACCAGGATCTTTCATTTAGATTGTTTTTTGCCACCGTGTCATGGCTTTCCATGCCTGTGAGACTCTCATGGACCTTTTAGCCAGATCCGAATGTCCCAAGGGTTGATTCTGAGGTAGGAGTGCTGTTTTGGGCATTTGCCATTCTATGAGTCTGCTCTGTGTCCTGCTTCCCCCGCAGGATCATTCTCTCCCTTTTAATTCTATCCTTCATTATTTGCTTACACTGGTCTTATTTGTGAAATCTCTTCGACACATATCCTATCTTTTTGATCGGTTGTGTATTTATACTTATCACTTTATCAAGTGTGCTGGCATTGGTACCTGCCTCCTTGGTAAGATTTAGTTGAAATCCCCTGGCACATTTCTAGTTCCACCATTGGAGTTAAGTCCGAGTGAGCATGTGCCAACCTATATATCTCCTCCCTCTCTTATTCCCACTCCTATGTTTAACAGAGATCACTTTTTTGTTAATTTTAAATGCCTAAGAATGATTGTGCATTGATTACAGGAGTTCAACCAGTGGTCTTATGTAGAACAAACAGAGCAACAACAACAAGAATAAGGACAACAACAACAATACTAAAAGGAATAAAATAGTAAGTTGTTCCTCAACAGTCTAGACAAGGGCTGATCATGTCATTGTCTCTCACAGTGTCCATTTCACTTCAATGGGTATCATTTTAGATACTCGTTTAGTTGCCATTGATCAGGGAGAACATATGATATTTGTCCCTTTTGGACTGGCTTATTTCACTCAGCATGATGTTTTCCAGCTTCCTCCATTTTGTTGTAAATGCCCGGATTTCATTGTTTTTTACTGCTGTATAGTGTTCCATAGAGTACATATCCCATAGTTTCTTTATCCAGTCATCCGTTGATGGACATTTAGGTTGATTCCATGTCTTAGCTATTGTGAATTGAGCTGCATCAAGTATTGAGGAGCAAATGGCTCTTTTTTTCTCCCCTTTAATTCCATTTGGGTAAATTCCAAGGAGTGGGATGGCTGGGTCCTGTGGTAGTGCTATATTCAGGTTTCTGAAGACTCTCCAGACTGACTTCCATAGTGGCTTTACCAGTTTGTATTCCCACCAACAGTGGATTAGTGTTCCTTTTTCCCCACATCCTTGCCAGCATCTGTTGTTGGTTGATTTCTGTATGTAAGCCAATCTAAGCGGAGTGAGGTGAAACCTCATTGTGGTTTTGATCTGCATTTCCCTGATGGCTAGGGATCCTGAGCATTTTTTCACGTGTCTGTTGGCCATTTGGATTTCCTCTTTTGAAAAATGTCTGTTAAGGTCCTTGGCCCATTTTTTTATTGGATTGTTTGTTTTGATTTTGTGGTGTTTTTTGATCATTTTATAGATTCTAGTTGTTAATCCTTTATCTGTTGTGTAGTTTGCAAATAGTCTCCCATTCTGTTGGTTGCCTCTTCACTTTTCTGACTGTTTCCTTTGCTGTAAAGAAACTCTTCAATTTGAGGTAATCCCATTTGTTTATTTTATCTTTGATTACCTGTGCCTCTGGGGTCTTCTCCAGGAATTCTTAACCTGTTCCAATATCTTGATGGGTTTCCCCTATGCTCTCAATTAGTTTCATGGTGTCGTGGTGCATCTCTAGTTCTTTGATTCATGTTGAGTGGATTTTTGTATAAGGTGTAAGGTAGGGGTCTTGCTTCATACTCTGACATGTGGACATCCAGTTTTCCCAGCACCATTTGTTGAAGAGGCTGTCCTTGTTCCAGAGGTTGGTTTTAGGTCCTTTGTCGAATATGAGTTGGTTATAGATGTTTGGATTGATCTCCGGTGTTTCTATTCTGTTCCATTGTTCTATTCACCTGTTTTTGTACCAGTACCAGGCTGTTTTGATTATAACTGCCCTGTAATATGTCTTGAAGTCTGGAATTGTGATGCCTCCAGCCTTGTTTTTATTGTACAAGATTGCTTTAGTTATTCTTGGTCTCCTGTTTCTCCATATGAATTTCAGCATCATTTTTTCTAGGTCTGTGAAGAATGTCTTTGGTATTTTGATTGGTATTGCATTGAACTTGTAAATTGCTTTTGGGTGAATGGACATTTTGATAATATTGATTCTTCCAATCCATGAGCATGGCAGATTTTTCCATTTTTTTGTGTCATCTTCTATTTCTTTCTTTAGTGTTTTGTAATTTTCATCATAGAGGTCTTTGACATCCTTGGTTAAATTTATTCCAAGGTACTTTATTGTTTTTGTAGCTATCATGAATGGGATTGATCTTAGAAGTTCTTCCTTGACCCTGGCATTATCTGTGTATATCTGAGCATTGACTTTGTATTCTGCTACTTTACCAAACTCTTCTATGAGTTCCAATAGTCTCTTATAGGAGTTTATCGGGTCCCCTATATATAGTGTCATGTTATCTGCAAATAGAGATAGTTTAACTTCCTCCTTTCCCATTTGTACTCCTTTAATTTCTTTTTCTTGCCTGATGGCCTGGCTAACACTTCTAGGACTATATTGAATAGCAATGGTGAGAGTGGGCATCCCTGTCTGGTGCCAGTTTTCAATGGAAATGCCTCCAACTTTTCCCCATTCAATATGATGCTGGCCATTGGTTTATCATAGACTGCCTTAATTGTGTTGAGGAATGTTCCTTCTAACCCCAATTTGCTTAGGGTTTTCATCATGAAAGGGTGTTGTATTTTGTCAAATGCTTTCTCTGCATCTATTGAGATAATCATATGATTTTTGTTTCTCAATTTATTAATGTGATGTATTACATTGATTGACTTTCGAATATTGAACCATCCCTGCATACCAGGGATAAATCCCACTTCGTCTTGGTGAATGATCTTTCTGATGTGCAGTTGGATTCGGTTTGCCAGAATTTTGTTGAGTATTTTTGCATCTATGTTCATCAGGGAGATAGGTCTGTAGTTTTCTTTCTCTGTTGTGTCTCTTCTGGGTTAGGAATTAAGGTGATATTGGCTTTGTAGAAAGAATTTGGGAGGATTCCCTCCCTTCCAATTGTTTTGAATAACTTGAGAAGAACTGGGGTTAAATGTCTGGTAAAATTCAGTGGTGAAGCCATCTGGTCCTGGGCTCTTCTTTTTCAGTATTGCGTTTATTACTGATTCAATTTCTTCCATGGTTATGGGTCTGTCTAGATTTTCTATATCTTCATGGCTCAGTTTAGGAAGGTTGTATGTGTCCAGGAATCTTTCCATTTCTTCCAGGTTTCCCAATTTGTTAGCATACATCTCTTTGTAGTGGTTTCTGATGATTCTTTTTATTTCTGTTGTGTCTGTTGTTACATTTCCATTACTATCTTTGATTTTACAGATTTGGGTCGTCTCTCTCCTTTTTTTGGTTAGTTGGGCAAATGGTGTGTGGATTTTGTTTATTTTTTCAAAGAACCAGCTCCTGGTTTTGTTGATCTTTTGTATTTTTTTTGGTTTCAATTCTGTTTATTTCTTTTCTGATCTTTAGTATTTCTTTCCTCCTTCTGGATTTGGGCTTGATTTGCTGCTGTTTTTCTAAATCCTTGAGGTGCATGGAGAGTTAATTTGTTTGGTTCCTTTGCAGTTTCTTGATGTAGGCACCAATTGCTATAAACTTTCCTCTTAGCACTGCTTTTGCTGTGTCCCACAGGTTTTGATAGGTTGTGTTATCATTTTCATTTGTTTCTAGAAATCTTTTAATTTCTCTTAATTTCTTCGATGATCCACTGTTCATTTAGGATCATGTTGTCCATTCTCCATATATTTGCATATGGTGTAGAGATTCTTGAGTTGTTGAATTCGAGTTTCACTGTGCTGTGGTCTGAGAAGTTGCATGGTATAGTTTCAATTTTTTTGAATTTGTTGAGGCTCCCTTTATGGCCTAGCATATGTTCAATCCTAGAGAACATTTCATGTACTGGGGAGAAATACGTGGACTCTGTGGCTGTGGGGTGGAAGGTTCTGAAGATATCTATTAGGTCTAGTTGGTCTGTAGTGTCAATTAACTCTGTTGTTTCCTTGTTGAATTTCTGTCTGGTTGATCTGTCCATTGGTGAGAGTGGGGTGTTGAAGTCCCCTGTTACTATTGTATTTGAATCTATATCTCCCTTTAAGTCCTTTAGTAATTCTTTCAGGTAGCCAGGCACCCTGTAATTAGGTGCGTATACATTTATAATAGTAATGTCTTCCTGTTGGATAGATCCTTTAATCATTATATAGTGCCCTTATCTGTCTCTTTTAATAGTTTTTATGTTAAAGTCTATCTTGTCTGATATCAGGATGGCCACACCAGCTCTTTTTTCATTTCTGTTAGCTTGGAGTATCTTTTTCCATCCTTTCACTTTCAGTCTGCATGCATCTTTGCTGATAAGGTGTGTCTTCTGAAGGCAGCATATAGATGGATTCTCTTTCTTGATCCAATCAGCTAGTCTGTCTTTTGGTAGTAGAATTAAGACCATTCACATTCAGTGTGATTACTGTTAAGTACTGTATTTTCCCATTCATGTTTCCTAAACGAGCTGTTTATGTATTTTGAACTTTGTTTGTAGGTTACTCTACATTTGCTTTTTTTGTAGTGAAGTTCTTGTTTTTGTATTTCTGTGTGCATCACGTCTTTGAGCCAGTGTTGTAGGGCTGGATGCGTGGATACAAATTCTTTCAGTTTCTGTTTATCTTGGAAGATCTTTATTTCCGTATTCTAGGTTGGCATTGTTTGTCTTTTAAAACTTGAAATATATCATGCCATTGTCTCCTTGCCTGTAGTGTTTGCGCTGAGAAGTCTGGGGTGAATCTGATTAACTTACCCCTGAATGTGATTTGTCGTTTTTCTCTGGCACATTTTAGGATTTGTTATTTGTGTGTCACTGAGCTGAGTGTTGCCACAATGTGTCATGATGAATTTCTCTTTTGGTTAACCCTGTTCGGAGTCCTGGCTATCTGTTGAATTTGCCTGTTTTTATGCAGCTGCCTTTGTTTGAATTTTTCTTATATTATTTCATTGAAAACACCTTCTAACCCATTCTCTCTTTCAACCCCCTCAGGGACTCCTATTATCTGAACATTACATGATTTGATTGAATCTTGTAGGTCTCCGACCATATTTTTTAATTTTTAAATTTCTTCTTCCTGCGTTTGAACTGAATGTATTATTTCTGGAAGTTTGTCTTCGAATTCTGATATTCGGTTTTCTATTTCATCTGTTTGATTTCTGGGGGATTCCACGGTGTTTTTCATATGGTCAATTGAGTTTTTCATTTCCAGTATTTCATTCTGGCTTCTCTTTAGGATCTCTAATCCTTGGGCTTGTTTTTCGTTCAGCTCTCGACCCTGTTTCTCATTATTTCTAACTAATCTGATTATTAATTTTCTGAATTCTTTTTCTGGCATGGTTTCAAATTCTTCTTCTTCAGCCTCTGTTATGGTTGGTTTAGCCTGCTCCATTGGTGAGTTTGTAAGTTCTTCTATATTCTTATTGTGGGTTTTTGTTTTGTTTTTTGGCATTCCGTCTGGGTGGTTTTTCAGGTTGGTTTCCCTCTGCTATGGGCTGCTGTGAATCTGTGCCAATATCTAGTGTAAGCAGGCTGCTCTGCCTTCTAGAGTTTGTTTATTTTTTACTTATTTATTTATTTATTTTTTGTAACTTGAGTGGGCTGGTGTCAGGGCTTTGAGGTGCCAATCTCTGCCCCTTGGGGGCTGGTTTCCTTGTTCCTATGTTTGCCCTTATGTGTCTGTGCCTGGGGTTCGTTGGTCAGCCACTCTCTCTCACTGCACCTCCTGCGTGAGGAGTGTCAATTAGCTCCAGAGCACCTTTGGACTCCATCCCTGCTGCTTCCTCGTTTGGAGCAGAGGCCAGCCTCCTTTAAGCCTGAATGTAAACAAACAAGATGGCTGCTTCCCGCCCGCTGCAGCTCCGATTTGGGGGAGGGACCCTGGATTGTTTAGTCCCTCAATTAGACCGCCTGAAACGCGCACTCTTTCCGCAGGCACTACCCACTCTGTTCTGTTTTCTATTTCCTCCCCCATTCAGTCGTGCGTGTCTCAGTGTCCGTCCCAGGGTGGGTTGGGGGAGGGGTGGTGGTGGCTGTTACAGCGGTGCTGGGTGAGCGCCCTGTCTCACCTCAGCTTCCAACGCTGGTGCATACACACTCCTGCTGGTGTCCTGCTCTTCAGGCGTCCGCGTCCTCCTCGCAGGTCCACCCTGTCTCCCTAGTTTCAGAAGAACTTCCCTTTCCCCAAAACTACAAATTCTCACCCCTCTTTGAACCTTCCCTTCCTGGACCATCGGTGTGCTCCCTCCCTATTCCGCCATCTTGGAACTCCGGATCTGTGTATTCCTTTTATATCCTGCTAGTTTGCCAAACTCTTCTGAGTTCCAATAGTCTCTTAGTAGAGTTCTTTGGGTCCCCTAAATAAAGAATCATATCATCTGCAAAGAGGGATAGTTTGAGTTCTTCCTTCCCAATTTGTTTCCCTTTAATTTCTTTTTCTTGCCTAATAGCTCTGGCTAAAACTTCCAGAACTATATTGAATAGCAGTGGTGAGAGAGGGCATCCCTGTCTGGTACCAGATCTCAGTGGAAATGCTTCCAACTCTTCCCCATTCAATAGGATGCTGCCGTGGGTTTTTCATAAATTGCTTTGATTGTACTGAGGAATGTTCCTTCCATACCCAGTTTGCTTAGCGTTTTCATCATGAAAGGGTGTTGCATTTCATTAAATGCTTTCTCTGTGTCTATTGAGAGAATCATATGGTTTTTCTTCTGCATTCTGTTAATGTGGTGTATCACATTGATTGATTTGCGAACACTGAACCATCCCTGCATACCAGGATAAATCCCACTTGGTCTGAGTGGATGATCTTTCCAATGTGTTGTTGCATTCTGTTGGCCAGAATTTTATTGAGGATTTTTGCATCTATGTTCATCATGGATATTGGTTTGTAATTTTCTTTCAATGCTGCATCTTTTTCCAGCTTAGGAATTAAGGTGATGCTGGCTTCACAGAAAGAATTTGGGAGGATTCCCTTTTTTTTGATTGTTCTGAATAGTTTGAGAAGAATTGGAGTTAGTTCTTCTCTAAATGTCTGGTAGAATTCAGCAGTGAATCCATCTGGTCCTGGGCTTTTCTTTGTTGGGAGTGCCTTTATTACGGTTTCAATTTCTGTGTCAGTTATGGGTATGTTTAGGTTTTCTATGTCTTCCTGGTTCAATTTAGGGAGGTTGCATGTGTCCTGGAATCTAACCATTTCTGATAGGTTTCCCTGTTTGCTGGCATACAAGTCCTTGTAGTAATTTCTGATGATTTTTTTTTATTTCTGTGGTGTCTGTTGTTACCTTTCCTTCTTTATCTCTGATTTTATTGATTTGGGTCTTTTCTCTTCTTTTTTTTAGTTAGTTGGGCCAACGGGGTGTCAATTTTATTTATTTTTTCAAAAAACCAGCTCTTCATTTGGCTGATTTTTTGTAATTTTTTTGGATTCAATCCTGTTGATTTCTTCTCTGATTTTAATTATTTCTCTTCTCCTACTAGATTTGGGTCTGGTTTGCTGCAGATTTTCTAGATGCTTGAGATGAATTGAAAGCTCATTTGGTGCCTTTCCAATTTCTTGATGTAGGCACCTATTGCTATAAACTTTCCTCTCAACACTGCTTTTGCTGTATCCCATAAGTTTTGGTATGTTGTGCTTTTATCCTCATTTACTTCCAGAAAATTTTTGATTTCTCTTTTGATTTCTTCTATGACCCATTGTTCATTCAGGAGCATGTTGTTCAATCTCCATGTGTTTGCATATGCTCTATGGATTCCTGAGTTGCTAATTTCCAACTTCATTCCTTTATGGTCTGAGAAGCTGCATGGTATGATTGTACTTCTTTTGAATTTGCTGAGACTTGCTTTATGGCCTAGTATGTGGTCAATCCTAGAGAAGGTTCCATGTACTGCTGAGAAGAATGTAAATGCTTTATGTGTAGGATGAAAAGTTCTGTAGATATCTGTTAGATCCATTTGGGCTATAGTGTCATTTAAATCTACTGTCTCCTTGTTGATCTTCTGTCCTGTTGATCTATTTCTGAGAGTGGAGTATTGAAGCCCCCCAGTACTATTGTATTGGGGTCTAAGTCTCCCTTTAAGTCTCTTAACAAGTCTTTTAAATAAACTGGTGCCCTGTAATTAGGTGCATATACATTGATAATCATTATATCTTCCTGTTGAATTGATCCATAATCATTATATAGTGCCCCTCTTTGTCTCTCTCTCTCTTTTTTGACAGGCAGAGTGGATAGTGAGAGAGAGAGAGACAGAGAGAAATGTCTCCCTTTTTGCCGTTGGTTCACCCTCCAATGGCTGCTGTGGCCGGCGCATCTCGCTGACCCGAAGCCAGGAGCCAGGTGCTTCTCCTGGTCTCCTATGCGGGTGCAGGGCCCAAGCACTTGGGCCATCCTTCACTGCACTCCCGGGCCATAGCAGAGAGCTGGCCTGGAAGAGGGGCAACCGGGATAGACTCTGGCACCCCAACCGGGACTAGAACCTGGTGTGCTGGCGCTGCAAGGTGGAGGATTAGCCTGTTGAGCCATGGTGCCGGCCCCTCTTTGTCTCTCTTAACAGTTTTTGTGTTAAAGTTTATGTTGTCTTATATTAAGGTGGCTACACCCGCTCTTTTTTCATTTCTGTTGGCATGGTATATCTTTTTCCAGCCTTTCACTTTCAGTATGTATGCATTTTTGTTGGAAAGATGTGTTTCTTGTAAGCAGCAAATAGATGGGTTTTGTTCCTTAATGCATTTGTCCAGTCTGTGTCTTTTAACTGGAGAGTTGAGGCCAATAATGTTCAATGTGACTATTGATAAGTAGTAACTTTGCCCTGCCATTTTCCCAAAGATATTTTCTAATATGTGCTTTGAGCTCCCTTGATCTTTTACTGGGAGGTTTTCTTCCTTTACCTGCTTTTGTATTGATGACCATGTTTCTGTGTTTCTGTGTGTAACACATCTTTAAGCATCTTTTGCAGGGCTGGACGAGTGGCGACAAATTCTTTCAATTTCTGTTTGCTATGATAGGTCTTTATTTCACCTTCATTCACAAATGAGAGCTTTGCAGGATATAATATTCTGGGCTGGCAGTTTTTTTTTCTCTTAATACTTGGGCTATACTCACCATTCCCTCCTAGCCTGTAGGGTTTCTGATGAGAAATCTGCTGTGAGTCTAGTTGGAGATCCTCTGAGAGTAATCTGACGTTTCTCTCTTGCACCTTTTAGAATCTTTTCTTTATGTTTCACTGTGTTGAGTTTGATTACAATGTGTCGTGGTGAGGATCTCTTTTGGTCATTTTTATTAGGAGTTCTATGAGCTTCCTGTACTAGGATGTCTCTGTCCTTCTCCAAACCTGGGAAGTTCTCTGCAAATATCTCACTAAAAAGGCCTTCAAATCCTTTCTCTCTCTCCATGCCTTCAGGAACTCCTAGAACCCGAATGTTGTTTTTTTTTAATAGTATCATGTAGATTCCCAACAATATTTTTTTAGATTTCTAATTTCCTCTTCTTTTCTCTGGTTTGACTGTATACTTTCCTGTGCTCTGTCTTCTGAGTCCAATATTCTCTCTTCTGCTTCATTGATTCTCTTTTTAAGGCTCTAATGCATTTGTGATTTTATCTATTGAATTCTTCATTTCATTTTGATTTCTCTTCACTATCACAATTTCCTGTTCTACTAGTTTCTTCATTTCATTTTGGTTCCTCCTTAATATTTCATTTTCATGAGAGAGATTTTCTGTCCTGTCCAGTAAGGATTTCTGTAGTTCAAGAATTTGTTTTTGAGAACTTCTAAATGTTCTTATAAATTTTTTAAAATCTGTATCTTGCATTTCTTCTATCTCATCATCTTCATAATCTTGAATTGGGGTGTCTTGTTCATTTGGGGGCATCATAATATCTTCCTTTTTTCCTCAGTTTCATTGTTTGTTGCTTGGCATTTTGGAGATATTTGGTTTCTTCTTTTTTCTTTTTGGACAGGCAGAGTGGACAGTGAGAGAGAGAGAGACAGAGAGAAAGGTCTTCCTTTACCATTGGTTCACCCTCCAATGGATGCTGCTACCGGCGCACTGTGGCTGGCGCACCATGCTGATCCGATTTTGGGAGCCAGGTTCTTCTTCTTGTCTCACATGTGGGTGTAGGGCCCAAGGACTTGGGCCATCTTCCACTGCACTCCCGGGCCACAGTAGAGAGCTGGACTGGAAGAAGGGCAACTGGGACAGAATCCGGTGCCCCAACTGGGACTAGAACCCAGTGTTCCAGTGCTGCAAGGTGGAGGATTAGCCTATTGAGCCGCGGCGCCGGCCGGTTTCTTTTTTTTTTTTTCCTCACTGTGGTGGTTTTTCTCATTATACTATGACTCTACTTCACTGTGGTGGTTTTTCTCATTATACTATGACTCTAGAATAAGTGGACTGTCTGCTTTTGATGGATCCTTAGAGGCTTGTGATGGGTGTGGCCAGAGAGCTCTGTTTGGTTCTTCAGGGTTAAAGGTGTGCCAAAGGTGACACACCCAGGTTAGGCGTGGTAAATCTCTCTTTTTATTCAGAAGGGAAGTAATTCCGCACAGCTGAGCGAAATTGAAGGTAGTCATGTTGGACCTCTCAGTTGCAGAGATGCCCACTTGCTCGGGAGGACGCCTAAAGATCCAGACTGCAGACCAGTTGATGCAAAAAGCACGAGGTTTTTATTGAACGTTTGCACAAACGGGCCCCCACCTCAGGCGGTGAGGAGCCCTGAGCGGCAGTTATATAGGCAATGAATTAGCATATTCCTAATGCGCATGCGTAGGATTGGTCAGTTCAGAGGGACCATTAGCATATGGGAGAACGCTGGCGAAGAATGCTGGTGGAGAGTGCTGGTGGAGAATGCAGAGGTGGCATGGGATTGGCTGGTTCGGAGGGACAATTAGCATACCGGAGAATGCTGAGGGAGAGTGCTGAGGTGTTACAGGATTGGCCGGTCGCAGTGACATCATAAGTGCGCGCCTAGAGACTCTACAAAGGGGAGGGGCAGCTCTGCTCTGGGCAAGCCCAGAGGTTTCCCGGAGGGGAGGGGCAGCTCTGCTCTGGGCGTGCCTAGAGATTCTCTGAATCTCTGATTGACTTTTCCTTCCCAGAGAACGTCCTGCCCGCTAGACTCTGGGGAACATTTAACCTCTTAAGAAGCCCCTGATATTTGCCCAGGCCTAATTTCTTGTCCCTCCCCCTGTAAGGGTCCTTCATTCCCCCCTTTTCTTTTTGCACAGATTTTAATCCTAAAATCTATTGGACCTCGGAGGTCTTTGAAGCTTGACACTGGTACTGTTGAGTCAGCCTCAGGGTTTGGACAAGGGAAAGCCTCTCGCGGATAAACTGGAGCAACCTGTTAAGAATACATGGGCCAAAAGTTAAAAGAAGGAATAGGATGAGTAGGGGGCCCATTAATGGTCGATACTAGGGTAGTTAACCATGGGGATTTAGTAAACCATCCTTTATACCAGCTGTAATGGGCCTCTCTATCCCTTTGTCTCTTGTCAAGCCTCTCCCTGAGCTTTGACATAGAGTCCCTGATTACCCCAGATTGGTTTACATAGAAGCAGCATTCCTCTCCCAGGGCAGCACACAATCCTCCCTCCTTAAGAAAAAGTAGATCTAAACCTCGTCGGTTTTGTAGTGCGATTTCAGCAAGGGAATCTAGGGATTGCTCTAACCTTGTAATGGATTGCTGGAGTGCTCTTATATCCTCATCTACCACAGCCTGGAGCTCAGAATAAAGTTGGGAGCCCCGTGCTAAAGCTGTCGCACCAGTGCCTACCCCAGCCGCTACCCCCAATCCCAGTAGGACAGCCAGGGTTATTTAGGTGGGCTCTCGCCGGAAGCGAGTGGGCCATCCATCATACCAATCAATCAGAGTGTCAGCTGGATGGTAATACACTCTGGGCATTACTCTTACCAAAACGCAGAAGTCGTTGGTATTATTTAGGACTTCTGCAGACACGCAGGAGGTGAGGCCTTTATTGCACGCCCACCAAGTGCCTGCCTCTGGAACCAGGTATGGGCCGTCTCATATAGTAACATTGTGGGTGACATTGCACAAGTGTTGGTGGGACAAGGGAGGATTTCCTACACAAGTACCTTGTCCCGACACCTCTGTAAGAGTGAGACACGGCTGAAGGGGCAAGAGGCAATTATTTGCCTCTGTAGTGCCATTCCAGGTCCTGGGGACTGCAAGGCCCTCGTAATAAGGTGGACCTGGGGCTAGGCATAG
Source organism: Lepus europaeus (assembly GCF_033115175.1). Classification (NCBI taxonomy): domain Eukaryota; kingdom Metazoa; phylum Chordata; class Mammalia; order Lagomorpha; family Leporidae; genus Lepus; species Lepus europaeus. Next base: position 26,273,092 of record NC_084847.1, read on the forward strand.
CCAGCAGGACTTGGTCAGCTCTGGATTGGTCTGGTTGAGGGCCAGAAAGGCCCCTGTCAAAAGGTTAAACAGCTGCTGTCCGGTTGTATGGGGGCTTGACGCGTTTGGAGTTAAACTTGCCAAGCTGGGTGAAAGGGTGGCTGGCGGGAGGGGTGGCCTGGGGAGAGCCTGCCTCACTGGAGGGAGGGAACTCTGTTCTTGCTGGACTGGGTTGGGTCCCACTGACTGGGGACTGGGAGCCTGAACCTTTAACCTTATGGTGAACCAAAACCCAAAATCATACCCTGCGACATAATATCTTAATCCCCATGTTCTTCCTTTTATCCAGCTGGAGAGTGTAGAAACATCAGAAATATCCCTCCCTCTAGTAGTGAAGGAAATATTCAGCGGGATGCAGTAATGGGTTTCATCACAGGGCCCCAGGGCGTAGCGGCAGTTTTTCCCTTCGGGGGTAAAGTTTCGGAGTACTGTAACCCAATCCCGACTAGAGGATGGCTTCCACCAGGCGGATCCGGTGGTCTCACACCCCCAGGCTTTACAATATAGGGACTCGGGTGCACCACACTGCCACTTTTGTTGGTTGTTCCTGTCATCCTTGGGGCACACATAAAACTCCGTCTGACGGAGGAAACATCTCCTTACGGCGTTCCGGCATCTGACATCGAAATGGGAGCCATACACGCCCCAATAGTTAAGACTATTTCCAGGGATTTTTGTCAAATTATCCTGGTCAGGTACATCCCAGGTATCTAACCCAGTAACCAGTTGACATACGTCCGGGTATAAGGTGGGCCACCATGCCCCGGGGGTATGTAACCCACTAACAGACCAGGCCACCCGTCCTGTGGAGGAAATTACTTCCCACGTTAACAATTGTGGAGCATGGGGATTGGGAAAACAATGGGGAAAGGCCAGGAACATCACAAATATTAAACAGTTTTTGAAAGTCTTAGCTTGAGTGGGTTCTGAGTGCGCTGGAGCATCCATTTGGCTGGTCTATCCAGATCCTCGGGGCCCTGGGGGGGGGGTGGTGCTCGCTTCACGTGTGAGACGTGGACCCAAGCAGCGATTCCGTCGACCTTGAGAGCGGTGGGAGTTGTCAACAGCACAGTGAAGGGGCCTTTCCACCGGGGCTCTAGAGTCTTAGATTGGTGCCTTCGGACATACACAGCATCACCGATTTGGAAAGGATGTGGGATGGTTGTCGTCTCAGGTTGGTAGGCTGCTGCAGGAGGTTTCCAGACCTGGTTCTGGATGATCTGGAGCGCTCTCAACCGGGCCTGTAATTTAGGGGCATCGGCAACGGAGTCACTGGCAAGGTCAAGCAAGCCTGCTACTGGTGGGGGCCCTCCATAAAGGATTTCGTATGGCGTCAGCCCGCAATGAGAGGGCGTGTTTCGGACCCGGAACAACACCATAGGGAGGAGTTGGACCCAGTCTTTAACGCTAGTCTCCAACGCTAATTTGGTCAAGGTCTCTTTAATTGTTCTGTTCATTCTTTCTACCTGTCCTGAACTTTGGGGTCTATAGGCACAGTGCAATTTCCAATTTATGCCTAATGCTTTGGCCACCAACTGACTTACCTGGGAGACAAACGCTGGGCCGTTGTCGGACCCAATTACCTTAGGCAAGCTGAACCGGGGGAAGATCTCCTCTATGATCTTCTTGACGACCACCCGGGCAGTTTCCCGTTTTGTGGGGAATGCCTCAGTCCATCCGGAGAAGGTGTCTACAAAAACTAGAAGATACTTATTCCCATAACTGCCCGGCCTTATCTCAGTGAAATTGACCTCCCAGTTGATTCCTGGTCGGTCTCCTCTTACCCTAGCTCCCTCCGGGAGCTTGAGGTGTCTGGCATTTACCTTGGCACACAGAACACAGGATTCAGTCACCTGCTGGACTAAAGAGTCGAGTCCGGGGATGTAATAAGACTGCCTATCTTTCTGTAAGGCTGCTTTTAGCTTTTTGTGTCCCAAATGAGTCCATTGATGGAGGTTGGTAATTATTTCTTTAGCCAATTGGTGTGGCAGGACTATTTTCTCTCTGAGCCTCCAAACCCTTATTTGTTTGTCATACTCCGCACCGAGCTGCTGGATCGTATCTAAGTCTTGGTCCGAATAGAGGAAAGGTGGTTCCCTCGATACTTGGGTGGGCTCAGTTGTCTTTAACGGGAGCACCTGTTGGCCCAGGGCTGCCGCCCTAGTGGCCTCGTCCGCCATCCTGTTTCCCCTTGCTACGGGGTCGTCTCCTCGTTGGTGCCTGGGGCAATGGATTATACTCAACCTTTTGGGCAGGAACAGGGCCTGTAGAAGATCTAGGATTTCCTGCTTATTTTTAATGTCCTTGCCTGCCGAGGTTAAGAGGCCCCTTAGCCGGTATATCTCCCCATGTACATGGGCAGTGGCGAAAGCGTACCGACTGTCTGTGTAAATGTTGACCTTTTTGTCTTGTGCCAGTTTTAAAGCTTGAGTTAAGGCTATGAGCTCGGCTTTTTGAGCAGAAGTTCCAGGCTTTAAGACACTTGACCAGATAACAGTTTTTCCATCCGCCACCACCGCCCCAGCCCTCTGCTCACCGTTCTGTAGAAAGCTGCTCCCATCGGTGAACCAGGTCAGTTCGGCATCCGGCAGAGGCTGGTCGGTTAGGTCTTTTCGGGTGCCGTGGGCCTCAGCCAGGATTTGGTGACAGTTATGGATTACCTGGGCCTGGGGCCCCAGTTCCGGGAGCAGGGTGGCCGGGTTTAAAGAGGTGGCAGTCCCAAACCAGACCCACTCTGAGTTTAATAACATAGTCTGGTAATGAGTTATCCGAGCATTTGAGAGCCACCGATCTGGTGGCTGGCGGATAACTGTCTGCACAGCATGAGGTGCCACTACAGTGAGAGGTTGGCCTAGAGTCAATTTGTCTGAGTCTTTCACCAGAACTGCCACGGCCGCTATAATGCGGAGGCACGGAGGCCAGCCGGCCGCTACATTGTCTAGCTTTTTCCAGGGGCCAAGCATTGTGTTAGCACTCCCTTCACCACTCCCTTGTTCTCATCCATGTATAATGTGAAGGGCTTGGTCATATCAGGGAGGCTCAGGGCTGGGGCTGACAATAGGGCCTTTTTTATGTTGTCAAATGCCTGATGTTGCTCTTCTCTCCATTGAAAGGGAGCGTTGGACTTCATGAGGGGGTACAATGGGGCTGCCAGCTCCGCAAACCCAGGAATCCAAAGGCAGCAGAATCCCGCACTCCCGAGGAATTCCCGCATCTTTCTGGCATCGGTGGGGGGTGGAATTAGAGCAACAGCCCTTTTTCGGCTCTCTGTCAGCCACCGTTGCCCTCCTTCTAGGAGGTAGCCTAGGTAGGCCACCTGTTTATGACATATTTGGGCTTTTTTTGCGGCAGCTCAATAGCCCAATTCCCCCAGTCTCTGTAGCAGGGCCCCGGTACCTTTTAGGCAGTCCTGCTCTGTTTCAGCAGCAAGGAGGAGGTAGTCCACATACTGCAGGAGGACCAGGTCCGGATGGTTGACTCGGAAGTCGGCCAAATCTAGGTGCAGAGCTTTGTCAAACAAGGTAGGCGAGTTTTTAAATCCTTGGGGCAACCTTGACCAGGTGAGTTGTCCTGAAAACCCGGTCTCTGGGTCTTTCCACTCAAAAGCAAAGATGGATTGGCTCTGAGGGCTCAGTCTTAAACAAAAGAATGCATCTTTTAGATCTAACACAGTGTACCATACGTGGGTTGGAGGCAAGGTACTTAGCAGATTGTAGGGGTTGGGCACTGTGGGATGCATATCCTCCGTTCTCCTGTTAACCTCCCGCAAGTCCTGTACCGGGCGGTAGTCACCCGTACCGGGCTTCTTGACTGGTAGTAGGTGGGGGCTGTTCCAAGGTGAATGGCAAGGTTTTAAAATGCCTAGGTGTAACAGTCTCTGGATATGTGGCCGGATACCTTCCTTAGCTTCCTTGCCCATCGGATATTGACGAACTGACATGGGAATGGCCGTGGGCTTCAGATCTATGATCAAGGGAGGCCAGTTGACGGCCAGCCCTATTCCTGCAGTCTCTGCCCAGGCCTGAGGAAAATCTGCGAGCCACTTGGGGTCCAGGGGAGCCATTGTGGACGAGGGCCTCTCGAATAATCGGTGTTAGTCCTCCAAGCGTAGTGTTAATACCTGGAGGGGCCGCCCTCCTGAGTCTGTAATGGTAGCTCCTTTCTCATGGAAGTGAATTTGGGCTCCTGAGTAGGTCCCTGCCCAGGAGGGGGTAGGGGCAGTCTGGCACTAGTAAGAATGAGTGTGTCACAAGTCCTGTACTCAACTGGACCTCTCGATTGATTGTCCAGCGATATAACTTCCCTCCAGTTGCCCCCTGAACCCAGGAAGTCTTGGAGCTTAAAGGCCCTTTTTCTGAAGTCAGTACCGAGTGCTGGGCTCCCGTGTCAATCAGGAAGGTTACCGGTCTGCCCCCCACTTCAAGGGTTATCCTGGGCTCAGGGGGGGGGCTCCTGGCCCTGACTCACCTAATCGTCTTCTTCCAGGGACAGGATTGGAACTGGTCTCTTCTTTGGTCCCTGTGGTTTCTTCGGGCAGTCTTTGACCCAGTGTCCTCTTTCTTTACAATAGGCACATCGATCTCTTTCTACCCGAGGCTTTCGCTTGTCTCCCAAGTCCCTATTCTGTCCTGGTCTACTCCTTTCTGGATCCTGCACTACGGTGGCCAAAATTCTACTAAGCTCTCAATTACGTCTTTTGTCTCTTTTGTCTTCCCTTTCCTCCTGCTCCTTGCGGATCCTTTCCTCCTTCTCCTCTCGGGTCTCCCTTTTGTTGTAAATCTTTTCTGCCTCCTTCATTAAATCTTGTATAGTATACCCTTGAAGCCCCTCTAGCCGCTGCAATTTATTGCAGATGTCCGGTGCTGACTGTCCTATAAAGGACATGATTACATCTCCCTGCCGGTCCTCTGCCAGGGGGTCAAATGGGGTATACATATGGTAGGCTTCCATTAATCTTTCTAGGAAGCCTGCCGGTGTTTCCTCAGCCCCCTGCACTACTGCACGTACCTTGGCCAAATTGGTGGGGCGCTTTCCAGCCTCTCTGAGACCCGCAAGGAGAATCTGGCGGTAAAGACTAAGTCGCTCCCTACCAGCAACGGTGGTGTAGTCCCAATCAGGATGGGTTAAGGGAAACACCTTCTCGATTTTGTTTGGCAGTAGGGTCGGTTGGCCATCTGCTCCAGGGACGTTTCTCCGTGCCTCAAGGTAGACACGCTGCTTTTCCTCAGTAGTGAGGAGGGTCTGCAGAAGCTGCTGACAATCATCCCAGGTGGGCTGATGAGTCAATAAAATTGACTCAATCAGCCCAGTCAGAGCCTGGGGGTCCTGAGAGAAAGAAGGGTTATGGGTTTTCCAATTGTAAAGATCGGAAGCAGAAAATGGCCAGTACTGCATCCAGCCAGCCACCGAATGAAGAGGAAAGGTCTGTGAAGTCCAGATGCTTCCCGAGCCCCCTGCTTGCCCCCGACGGAGGCGCAGGCAGCTGGAGGGTGGGGAAGGCGCCGAGACTTCTTCCCCTGCCCTCGTGGAAACAGGGGATGGTGCAGAAGGTTGCACATCCCGCTCTGGTTGTTGTGGGGGTTCCTGCGGGGGAGCAGGCTGGCCGGGAAGATAGGGTGGGGGAGAGTCAAAGAGCAGAAGGTCCTGATCAGCCGGAAGAACCGGTGGCTTGTCAGGTTTTGGATCTCGAATCTCCTTCAGAGGGTATAGGGAGGAGGTTGGCGCAACCGGGACGGGAGGAGGGGGTATCAGGGAGGAAGGTCCCAAGGGGGAAGGTATTAAAGGAGTTGGGGATGGCTGAGGAAGGGGTAACAGGGTCCGTATGGGCTCCGTAGGAAAGGAGAAGGGTTTTATCCAGGGAGGGGGGTTACGTGAAAGATCCTCCCACGTGGTAATGTAGGGCACCTGATCAGGGTGTCCATTGGATCCTGGCTGGAAGACTCGCGCCTTAATCTGTAAAATAATATCGAGGTTAAAAGTGCCGTTCCTTTGCCAGCCGACCTCGAAGGCCGGCCACTCTGAGGAACAGAATTTTGCCCATCATTTCCTTTTAACCTCCACTGAGAGGTGGCGCGCGTGTTCTCAAACGTCCTTCCAGTGATCTAGAGTGAGACTTAAAGGGGTGGTTATTTGTTGACCCATGGGTGCAAACAAAAAGAACAGCCAATACACAGACACATACAGTAAACAAGACAAACTGCGCGGCACCAGATCTAGGACAAATTGACAATTCTACCTCAGATGGGAGCGGCCGCTTGGCCAGGCTTTTCCCGGGAAGGAGGGAGACTTGGTCCCCGGCCTTCCTCCAGACCATTCCAGGCGCGTCAAACCAAGCAAAAAGAACAGCCAACAAAACCGCGCAGCAACAGACCTACGACAAATCGAATGCTATTGCGCTATTTTTGGGAGCGGCTGCCTGACCAGCCCTCCCAGGGAAGGAGGGAGACTTGGTCTCTGACCCACCTCCAGACCACCCCGGGAGCGTCTTCCGGGGGAACGGACCGAGGGTTTCCCCTACTGGTCTCACAAACTGGAGCGTCCTCCGGGGAACGGACCAGGGGTTGCTGGGCACGCCTGCCTCCCCCACTGGTCTCACAGAGTCAGGTACTGGCCAGTCAGAACATTGAAGAACAACAAACAGAAAACACTTAATCATACCTCCAACTGGTCCGCGGGGAATGGGTCTGAGGGTGACCTAAAATCCCGGACGAGCCCCCAAAATGTTGGACCTCTCAGTTGCAGAGATGCCCACTTGCACGGGAGGATGCCCAAAGATCCAGACTCCAGACCGGTTGATGCAAAAAGCACGAGGTTTTTATTGAACGTTTGCGCAAACGGGCCCCCACCTCAGGCGGTGAGGAGCCCTGAGCAGCAGTTTCACACAGGTTATATAGGCAACGAATTAGAATATTCCTAATGCGCATGCGTAGGATTGGTCAGTTCAGAGGGACCATTAGCATATGGGAGAACGCTGGCAAAGAATGCTGGTGGAGAATGCAGAGGTGGCACAGGATTGGCTAGTTCGGAGGGACAATTAGCATTCTGGAGAATGCTGAGGGAGAGTGCTGAGGGAGAATGCTGAGGTGTTACAGGATTGGCCGGTCGCAGTGACATCATAAGTGCGCGCCTAGAGACTCTACAAAGGGGAGGGGCAGCTCTGCTCTGGGCGTGCCTAGAGATTCTCTGAATCTCTGATTGACTTTTCCTTCCCAGAGAACGTCCTGCCCGCTAGACTCTGGGGAACATTTAACCTCTTAAGAAGCCCCTGATATTTGCCCAGGCCTAGTTTCTTGTCCCTCCCCCCGTAAGGGTCCTTCAGTGAATGTCTGAGCTCTGGCCCCTGTGGGTATAATATTCATCTGCTCTGTCCGAAGGATCACTCAAAGGATCTGTGCTGTCATCAGTGTAAGCTCAAATTCCCCTGCAGTCTCCCACCGGGTTGCCAAGGTTACCGAGTTTGTGTACTCTCCCAAGAGTACTCACGTCTCGTGTACTCCATCAGTTCTCTCACACAACCTCAGTTTTCTTTTTTACAGTCTCAGTTCATTAGCTTCACACATTCACTAGGTCCTAATCTGTTATTTCTTTTTTTTTATTTAATAAATTTGAATTTACAAAGTGCAACTTTTGTATTGTTGTGGCTCCCCCCCCAACCTCCCTTCCTCCAACAGCCCTCCCCTCTCCCACTCCCTCTCCCTTCCCGCCCTTCATTGAGTTTCATTTTTAATTACCTTCATATACTGAAGATCAACTTAGTATATACTAAGGAAGGATTTCAACAGGCTGCACTCACACAACCACACAAGGTATAGGGTATTGTTTGACTAGTAGTGTTGTTTTTATTTATTTTAAAATTTTTTTAAAACTTTTATTTAATGAATATAAATTTCCAATGTACAGCTTATGAATTACAATGGCTTCCCCCTCCCATAACTACCCTCCCACCTGCAACCCTCCCCTCTCCCATTCCCTCTCGCCTTCCATTCACATCAAGATTCATTTTCAATTCTCTTTATATACAAAAGATCAATTTAGTATATATTAAGTAAAGATTTCAACAGTTTGCACCCACATAGAAACACAAAGTGAAACATACTATTTGAGTACTAGTTATAGCATTAAATCACAATGTATAACACATTAAGGACAGAGACCCACATGAGGAGCAAGTGCACAGTGACTCCTGTTGTTGACCCAACAAATTGACACTCTAGTTTATGGTGCCAGTAACCACCGTAGGCTGTCATCATGAATTGCCAAGGCTATGGAAGCCTTCCAAGTTTGCCGACTCTGATCATATTTAGACAAGGTCATAAAAGACAGAGTGAGGATAGTAACCAATGATCCTAAGAGTGGCATTTACCAGGTTTGAACAATTATACAGCATTAAGTGGGGAAGAGGACCATCAGTACACAGAGACTGGGAGTAGAGCCATTGGTGGTAGAGTAGAGGTTATGATTACAAAGGAATGAGGTGCGCTAGACAGGGTCTAGAACAAAGGACAGAGTCATTACTAGAGGAGCTAAGAAAGGTGCTGTCTAAGCTACAATTAAGTTTTCTGATTGAGAGGCAAATAGAACCTGACAGAAGGGGCTTGATAATAAGCTGGTGGGCTTTAGGCCTTTTAAGTTAAGAGGCCCAGACCTATCTATCTCTTCACATGGGGTATATCCTAAGGGAGGTGTGAACCTCCTAGGGGAAGGCACTCTGTTGACTTTCATTACTTGGCTGGCCTGGGAGGAGAGCTGGCCAGGAAAAGGCAGGTGGCATCTCTAACAAGAAATTTACAGTTCTGCCTGCAATGTTGCTGACCCTACTTGGCCATCCCCTCAGCTGCAGTGGTCACTTTGGAAGTTGGGCTGAGTGAAGGGCTTTTCAATTTAGAGCCAATAAGATCTGTGGCTCTGACCTGGGCATCCTTCGACTCCAGGGCAGGTCCATTTCCAGTGATCCAACTCTTGGCAGAGCTGCCAGGGCTCTTCACGAGCTGACTTCTGCTGAAGCCCAGGCTTACCACATTGAAAGCCACTGCAGTGGACTGGCCTGTTGGGTCTCTTTGAGGGCAGATCACTGTACAGATCAGCCATTAATAGGCCTGCCACCCATTGCTTCTGATGCCTAGCTTTCTTTTCCTCCTGGTTTTTGTTAAAGCAGACCAGAGGATGCAAGTCAAGGGAGTGCCCGTGTCCCATCTCTAAACTTCGGTGGCCTGAACTACAAGTCTATAGTCACAGGCATGTTCTGTAGTAGTTTTTCTAAGGTAGACAATGCCCATGAGGAAAATTATATTCTCACTTTACAACTTTCTTTCCCTTTGGTCTGAAAGGGAGGTTTTTTTTCTACTTAGTGTATACTTTGCTGATGGTGAAGTAAATCTAGCTATGAGATTATTATTTAAGCTCTTATTTTGGCTATGCTATTACAGAAAAATGTTAGCCATCTCTTTTATAAGGTCTAAAGATTAAATTGTGCATCCTACAGATTCCTTTATAATAGAATTAGTTTCCTACCTTGAGGAGAATAGAGAAATGAAAGAACAAGTTGGGCTTAGAATAGAGAAATGAGGGAGCAAGTCCTAGGTCGCTTGCTGACAATAGCAATATTACATGAATACTTAGCAAATAGTTTCAACCATTAGATAACAGCTTAAGAAAACATTTACCAGAAGGTCCAATGCCTTCTATAAATTTTAAGAATCATGTATTTGGTAACACCTCTTAAATATCTAACATGGTGTAGTTTGTTTAACCAGTAAACTTCAGTACAACCATATAAAATGTTTTTAGTTTCTTTCTACCAACAAGTATAAACATCTGATGCAGAGATTCAGGTCACACGAATTAAAATGTGTCTTTGATTAATTTTAGCATCTTAAATTTATGGACAATCTTATCTATAAGCCATTTAAAATAAAACTCTTAATAAAATTTCCCCATGTGGACATACAATATGTACACACATATAACATAGCATAGTAGACCAATATAGCAATTTTAATAATAGCTTTTAAAATCTTTAACTCTTTTTGTAAGTTGCCAATAGATTTGAATTGCTTTTTGTTTTTAGTAACCTCAGTCAACCATACTTTCTCTCAGTTGGTATTGTTAATGCATTATTGGCTTCATCTGTTTACAGAGCCATCCCAAAGTACTGAATACAATAGAAGTGGCTGGAAAAAGTCCATAGGAACCTATAGGAGGACAGCTAAACAGAGAACCAACAACGCTTTAGTTTTATGAGCAGCAAATCATATATAACTGTGGATGATAAAAGACTTTAAGTCTCCCTGTTTAAAATTATAAACTCATCAACCAACAAGAGGCACTTGCTTACTTCACAGTATTTTTGAAAGCACCTGTAGGATTTTACAAGTATTTAACCCTTTAGGCCTCTGGGGCTTTCTCATTAAGATAACTATCATGTCCAGTAACACAAGATCATTAGACTTTTTAATTCTCAAACATTTGTCTTAATAGCATTTTCCATTATAGAAACTTAAAATTTGGTACCATGTCACATCTCGACAGTACTTCTAATATAATCCAAATAGCCTGATTAGTTGGTGTCTCTATAAGATGAGAGACATAGGTCCTTCAATTTTTTCAGTTGGGCCCAAACTGGAAAAACGAAAGTCCAGGATTTACTGGAAATTTTAGAGACCAGATTGTTTGAAACTTTGATTTTTTGAATGCCTGTCAAGAACACCAAGAAGGCTCAAAATCCAAAATATCTGCTTGAAATAAGTTTCCTTAAAATCATGACATAACATAGACCAAATTTGATCATTGTTACAAGGTGATAATTCAAATCTTTGAAAATAAGCACATATTTAAATAACCCTTAGCTCCTAATAAAAATTCAGCTGTTTTTGAAAATTAGAATTTAACAGACACCAAGAGAACATAGTAGATTACTTTAACACATTGCTTTAACAGAGCATCAGAGTTTAATTCTATGTCAAAGAGAAATTGAGCTTCCTGTGATCTTTTGCTGTTAGGTTTCCTTCCTTTATCTTCTTTCATATTGGTGACCATGTTTCTGTGTTTCTGTATGTAACACATCTTTAAGCATCTTTTGCAGGGCTGGACGAGTGGCAACAAATTCTTTCAGTTTCTGTTTGCTATGAAAAGTCTTAATTTCACCTTCATTCACAAATGAGAGCTTTGCAGGAATAATATTCTGGGCTGGCAGTGTTTCTCTCTTAGTACCTGGGCTATGTCTCGCCATTGTCTACTAGCTTATAGGGTTTCTGATGAGAAGTCTGCTGTGAGTCTAATTGCAGATCCTCTAAGAGTAATCTGACGTTTCTCTCTTGCACATTTTAGGATCTTTTCTTTATGTTTCACTGTGGTGAGTTTGATTACAACATGTCGTGGTGAGGATCTCTTTTGGTCATGTTTATTAGGGGTTCTATAAGCTTCCTGTACTAAGGTGCCTCTGTCCTTCTCCAAACCTGGGAAATTTTCTGCTAGTATGTCAGTGAAAATGCCTTCTAATCCTTTCTCCCTCTCCATGCCTTCAGGAACTCCTAGAACCCGAATGTTGGGTTTTTTAAGAGTATCCTGTAGATTCCCGACAATATTTTTTAGATTTCTAATTTCTTCTTCTTTTCTTTGGTTTGCCTGTTTCCTTTCCTGTTCTCTGTCTTCTAAGTCTGATATTCTCTCTTCTGCTTCGCCCATTCTGTTTTTAAGGCTCTCTAATGTGTTTGTCATTTGATCTATTGAGTTCTTCATTTCATTATGATTTCTCGTCACTATCAGAGTTTCTTGTTCCACTAGTTGTTTCATTTCATTTTGATTCCTCCTTAATATTTCATTTTCGCAAGGGAGATTTTCTATCTTGTCCATTAAGGATTTCTGTAGTTCAAGAATTTGTTTTTGAGAACTTCTTAATGTTCTTATCAATTTTTTGAGATCCGCTTCTTGCATTTCCTCTATCTCATCATCTTCATAATCTTGAATTGGGGTGTCTTTTTCATTTGGGGGCGTCATAGTGTCTTCCTTGTTCTTGTTACCTTGGTTTTTGCGTTTGTTGTTTGGCATGTTGGAGATATTTGGTTTCTTCACTGTGGTGTTTTTTCTTGTTACACTATGGCTCTATATTAAGTGGACTGTCTGCTTTCGGTGGAGCCTTAGAGGCTTGAGATGAGTGTGGACTGAGAGCTGTGTTTGGTTCCTCAGGTTTGAGGGTGTGTCAAAGATGACACTCCAGGTTAGGTGTGGTAAATCTCTTTCTTTCTTTTTTTGATTCTAAAGGGAAGTATTTCCGCAGAGCTGAACGTAATTGGAGGTAGTTAGCAGGCAAATGATATACCCACAGGAGCCAGAGATTGGAAGCTCTTTCACAAGGACCACACAGGGAATCTCTGCTGCCCTCAGTGTGGGCTCCAATTCTCCTGCAGTCTCCCACTGGGTTGCCAAGTTAGAGCTAATCTCCTGTTATTTCACCCCTCCCCCCAGAGTCAGGTTTTTCTGCTAGGCTCAGGGCTGGTGCAGACCTGAGGTCGCCCTGCTTATGACGTATGTCCAAAATGGCACCTGCTCTTTGTCTTGCTCGCCTTTGAGGGGTGAGCGGAGAGAGAGAAACTCGTGTCCGCATCGGTCACTTTTTTTTTTCCTCTCTCTCTTCTAGTTAGCCTGGTGAACTTTTCCCCACGGAGTTTCAAGCCTCGTTCCCTCTAGTCTCCTCTTTCCGCTTGCCCGCTGGTGTCTTGGGCTATTGAGGTTCGGCTCACCTTGCGTTCCAGCGCTGGTGTGTTGAGTCTGCCGCTGGTGTCCCGAACTTGGGCTCCCATGCTCTCCACGCAGGTCCACTGTGAATCACTAGTTCCAGAAGAGTTTCCTCTGCTGTTTCTTCCCCTACTCTTCCTTGACCGTGCAGTATCTCCACTTTTATTAACCTGTCTCTCCCCCGGACTAATAGTGTGCTCCCTTCCTATTCCGCCATCTTCGCTGACCTTGTAATTCTATTTTAATCATTCCCTGGGAAAAATCATGCACCGGTGTTTGCCTTAGGTATTTATGAGACACTTTTAGACAAGGCAGCTGTCTTCCAGGAAGACCCACCTTGAACCGCACTGGCGCTGTGGCTCAAGTAATTCAACTTTTATGAAACTTTATTTTCCCAAACTATCGGCACACGTCCTCACTATCTGCCATCTTGGCTCCGCCCCCCTTTTGCCTTTATTTCAAAGTAGGAAATATTTAAGAGTTTGGTATCACACAGTTCTACTGAGAAAATAGACCGCTACTCCAGTAAATCTGTTCATTAGATGGTATATGAGTATACATTTTAAGAGTGTTATTATCAAAGAAATTTAAATTATTAAATGATGATCACATGTATATTTTAAATATAAGACCTACCTTTCAATTTTACATCAATATAATTACAACTATTTAAAAGAAAAACGAAATTGTTTCTTCATATCCAGACCTTTCAAACCTGCAGAATCAACTACCTACTGATTAAAAATATTCCAAAAGTATTGTGGACATACTCGAGATATACATCTTGGCTTTCTTTTCATTATTCCCAACAAAATATAGTACAAGGACTATTTACAAAGTTTTTACATTATACTAGGCATTTTTCTTTTTTTAACTTTTATTTAATGCATATATATTTCCAAAGTACAGCTTATGGATTACAATGGCTTTCCCCCCATAACTTCCCTCCCACCCACAACCCTCCCCTTTCCCACTCCCTCTCCCCTTCCATTCACATCAAGATTCATGTTCAATTCTCTTTATATACAGAAGATCAATTTAGTATATATTAAGTAAAGATTTCAACAGTTTGCACCCACATAGAAACACAAAGTGAAAAATTCTGTTTGAGCATTAGTTATAGCATTAATCACAATGTACAGCACATTAAGGACAGAGATCCTACATGAAGAGTAAGTGCACAGTGACTCCTGTTGTTGACTTAACAAATTGACACTCTTGTTTATGGCATCAGTAATCACCGTAGACTCTTGTTGCCAATGCTATGGAAGCTTTTTCTAGTTCACCGACTCTTATCATATTTAGACAAGGTCATAGTCAAAGTGGAAGTTCTCTCCTCCCTTCAGAGAAAGGTACCTCCTTCTTTGATGACCTGTTCTTTCCACTGGGATCTAACTCGCAGAGATCTTTTGTTTAGGTAATTTTTTTTTCCCAGAGTGTCTTGGCTTTCCATGCCTGAAATACTCTCATGGACTTTTCAGCTGGATCCGAATGACTTAAGGGCTGATTCTGAGGCCAGAGTGCTGTTTAGGACATCTGCCATTCTATGAGTCTGCTGTGTATCCTGCTTCCCATGTTGGATCATTCTCTCCCTTTTTTGTTCTGTTGGTTAGTGTTTTCAGACACTAGTCTTGTTTATGTGATCCCTTTGATTCTTAGTCCTATCATTATGATCAATTGTGAATAGAAATTGATCAAATGGACTAGTGAGATGGTATTGGTACATGCAACCTTGATGGGATTGAATTGGAATCCCCTGGTATGTTTCTAATGCTACCCTTTGGGGCAAGGTACTATGTTTTTCAAAGATTTATTTATTTGAATGTCAGAGTTACACACAGAGAGAAGGAGAGGCAGAGAGAGAGAGAGAGAGAGAGAGAGAGAGAGAGAGAGAAAGGTCTTCCATTTTCTGGTTTACTCCCCAATTGTGAAATTGGCCGTGGCAATCTGAAGCTAGGAGATCCCTCCTCTGGGTCTCCCAAGTGGGTGAAGGGGCCCAAGGTCTGGGGTCATCTTCTACTGCTTTCTCAGGCCATAGAAAAGAGCTGGATCAGAAGTGGAGCACCATTTCCCATATGGGATGCTGGCACTTTAGGAAGCAACTTTACCTACTACGCCACAGCACCGGCTCCTACGTTATACTAGGTATTATAGTTAACGTAGGGATGTTATAAACTCTACTTTATAAAAATCATTCTGTACTGTGTGAAGAACTGGAATACAGAAACTCATAGGCTCCAAATGCAAAGAAAGGGTAAGGGAATGTGTTACTGGGTGCCGAAGGGGAGGGTGGTTACCGGACAGAGTTTGGTGGATTCTTCTCCTCAGCTTATTTTAGAAATAAGAGGCCAGGAAACAATTTGCAAAGAAGTAGAAACTTTATTTTTTCTCTGTTTACAACGACAGAAACACATGGTGGACAGGGAGGCTGAGAATAGGAAGAGAGAAAGAGATCTATCTGCTGATTCACTCTGCAAATGGCCCTAATGGCTATTTGGAGGGAGGTGGATTTGAAGTGGGGCTGCCAGGACTCTAACCATTGCCTAGAAGGGAGACCAGCATTGCAGGCTGAGCTTATACCAATGTGACACAATGCAGCATTATATAATTAAAGATAATTAAAATTTAATTATTTCACATGTCACATTTTGTGTTTTTATCATGTACAACCTGATGTTTGATGGAAGAGATGTGAGGAGGTCACAGGGAATCTTCTAAACAAACCAGAAAACATTGGCAGTCTGCTGTGGCAATGACTCATTTTGCACCTGAGAAAATTGCAAGATTTCTGTGTAACTGACAGGGACTGTCATCATGCAGCCCCTTCAGGCCAACACAGGATAGGAAAATCTGTTCCCATGTGGGGAAATTTGGAACCCAGATGTTCTTGCTACTGTTTCTCCACTTTTCCCCTGTAGTGTCTCTTGCTTGTTCCAATCTCAAAGCTCAAGCTTGCCCTGTTCCACGGGTGACATGAGAATTGTGGGTCAGGTGGGAGATGAGCTCACTGCATTTTTTTTCCTTATAACCACATAGAGGTAGCCTCAACCCACATTCATGGGCTCCTTATAGAGGTGGGTGAGTGCATGCCTCTCAGCTCTGACCTGGTTGTGATTGCTCCACAGAAAAGTGGGTTGCTGGATGTGGGAAGATCTCAATGACATGAGACTATAGGGCTGTTTTTATACTTTGTCTTCTTTATTACAACATCAAAATAAAACATCTAAAATGATTTTTGCAGACACAACTCAATTTTTTGTCTTATGAGGCCATAATTCATAGATCCAAGAGAGAACATTCATAGTTACACTATTTTATATTTAAATTGGAATTCCTTTTAACATTTATTTTGTTTCATTTTGGTGATATATTTATTTCAACTTGTTTAGTTTATTTCAACCCCCTTTATCATACTCTAATATATTTATTTTACTGTTTTTTATTTTTTCAATTATTTAATTTAAATTAGTTTATATAATTTTATTTTGTTAGTATTTTCACTTTTATTACAATTATTTTATTTGATTATTTTTATCACATTTTAATATTTTTCTGCTTCACATACTATGTTCATAATATAAAATTTTATGTTTTGAAAAACTAGTCTAATTTATAATGCTTCACTCTTGCCTTTACTTTCTTAAATTTAAGATTATGTTAAATTTGTTATTATGTTATATTTAAGTATTTTTAGACTGTTTAAATTGTTATTAATACATATTTTTAAAAAGAATTTCAATAATTTAGCTTTCCTTTTAATAAATGAATCCTCTAAATTTAGTACTTTTACTGTTTTAAGGTTGCAATTGTTTATTTTTCATAATCTGAAATTCCAACTTAATATTAACTTCATTAATATAATGCTAAATTTCATAGCAATGCATAAATTCAACAGACATATCAGGTGGTTTTAAATGACAGCATAACTTACAGTTAGGTTAGAAAAAACACAGGTGCTATAGATTTGTTTCAGAGCCTGGTGACTCTGTTATGGCTAATGTGCTGTGTATTCCAAAATTACTAATGGAATAACTTTGAAATGTCCTCACCACAAAGAGAGGAGTAAAAGTGAGGTAGAAGTTAATTAATGTGATTGAATCATTCTGTGATGTTATTTCTCAGCATTGCATTATACCTCATAAATAAATGTGCACATTATTTATCAATTAAAATATAACAAATGAAATGAAATGACAGAAAGCAAACATAGAATTAGTAACTCTTATCCTGGAACTATAGTGTACAAAATAACCATGATAATTGTTCATCCCTTCCTGATGAGCACAAAACGCCTCAAGACACTCAATCAGTAGACACCCTTGATTTCTCTATGTAGACACTGGAGATGGCTCAGTCTATCTTAGTAGTCTTAATGTACTTTCTACAATTTGGCAGGGGAACTACTGAGAGCAGGATGCTCCACTGTCCAGAGGCAGGGAACTGCAGCACAGGAAGAGCAGGTTCTCCAGTCCCTTCTAAACCTGGACCTTACACCACTGCTGTGACTCACTCTCTCCTCATTATGATACACAAGGAGGCAGTGATATCATTATGTTCCTGAATCTGTAGTAGGAAATACATAATATTTGTATACCTTAAATATTTTTTAAAAAATAATTAATTTTAAAAAGAAAGTAAATTATCAATCTGAGCCATTTTTCTTGGAATATTGACTGTATTCTTTTAACTTCTATGGATTTCATGGAGTGATAATACAATCATTATGGATTGCTAACTACAGATGCATGCCAAACTAGACAGCAAGGGAAAAATCTAATATAAAAGCATCATCTATACACTTCAGGGCAGCATGCACAAAAGTATACCAACCAATGATACATTTTCTTGGTACAGATTATCACCATTTAATAAAAGTCATGGAAATTAAAAAAAAACTTTGAAGACTTTACATAAAGAGAGTTATACTTTGTGCATCTCCTCTTAAATTTTCAAAAGAACTTTGTGTTGTGGATGACCAGTTTTAGGTTTCACAATTGTTCACAAAGTAATTTCAAATTGATGAAAAAAATCTTGTTGATTTAATAATAAAGCATAATGTAGTTTTCTGTAATGTAGATTATGTAATTTTATCTAAACCAAGCAAAATACAAAAATCTGTCTGGAAATGATATCCTTCCTGAAGTAACAATTCCCTGAATATAATAAATTACTGTAAGGGTGAGGATCTTACAGAGTTTCTCTAAAATGACAAATCATTGTATCTAAAATGTCCCCTCAGTTCCTGTAAAAGGCTTCTTCATTGCTCTCCTCTTTGATTCTGATCTCTGGCTGCACACTTCATGGTAAGTCTTCTTATAAGATTTATTTATTTGAAAGAAATACAGAAAGACCATAATATCTACATCTAGGCAACAGCATGCTGAAGTAATGGCAAAAATTTAGCAGTGAACTTCCCTTAATTAAGACTTGAAGGGGGGGTGGTGCCATGGCACAGTAGGTTAATCTTCCGCCTGCAGCGCCAGCATCCCATATGAGTGCCAGTTCTAGTCCCAGTTGCTCCTCTTTTGATCCAGCTCTCTTCTATGGCCTGAGAAAGCAGTAGAAGATGATCCAAGTCCTTGGGCCCCTGCACTGGCATGGGAGACCAGGAAGAAGCTCCTGGTTCCTGGCTTTGGATTGGCACAGCTCCGGCCATTGCGGCCATTTGGGGAGTGAACCAACGGAAAGAAGACCTTTCTCTTTCTCTCCCTCTCATTGTCTGTAATTCTACTTCTCAATATAAAACTTGAAGGGAATTATTTTACCTATTGAATATTTAAGAATTAAATATTAAGTACTTAATACTAATTAGCAATAAAAGCATTACCATAAAATGATTGTTTTGCAAATTCTTGTACTTCACAAGGTGGAAAATTTGTGTGTGTTTTCCTTCTGATACTTGAAAGTTGGACTTTGACAATATATCCTAAATAGAAGAAAGTTCACTTAAGGGATTTCTGAAGTGGAAACTAAGAAAAATCACAGATCACTGTGAAGATAGGAAGTCAGAATGGAAACATCTACTAGTTAGAATAATACTTGCTGATAATGTGAAACCTCCAATATTTGTTTGCTTTTTCAGACATGCATATATTTCATCCCTAATATTAAAATGAGCACACTTCCTGTTTATGTTGCTGTTAATAAATATCTTCTTTCTCAAATTGGCTTTGGAATCTCAGCCAACACTTTCCTCCTTCTCTTCCACATCCTCAAACTCCTACAGGATCACAGACCTAAGCCCACTGACCTCACCACCTGTCACCTGGCCTTTGTTCACATTGCATTGCTCATCACTGTGTTGTTTTTGTTCTCTCCAGAACTGTTTGAGTTGCTAAGTTTTTGGAATGACTTCAAGTGTAAGGCTTTGTTCTACGTAAACAGAGTAATGAGGGGCCTCTCCATCTGCACCACCTGCCTCCTGAGCATCATCCAGGCCATCACCATCAGCCCCAGCACCTCCTGGTTGGCACAGTTTAAATATAAATACACACATTTCATCTTCTATTTCTTGTTCTTCATATGGCTGATATGTTTGTCTTTCAGTACTAGCACACTTTTCCACACTGTGGCATCTTCCAATGTGACCCAGACAAATCTGATGACTATCACTAAATACTGCTCATTTTACCCCATGAGCCATGGTATCAGGGGTTTAATGTTCACACTGTTAACATCCAGGGACGTCTTCCTTGTGGGAGTCATGCTGCTCTCAAGTGTGTACATGGTGATCCTCCTGTCCAGGCATCAGAGGAGGTCCCAGCACCTTCACAGCACCAGTCTCTCCTCAAGATCCTCCCCAGAGAAAAGGGCCACCCAGACCATCCTGCTGCTGGTTAGTTTCTTTGTGGTCATGTACTGGGTGGACTTCATCATCTCCTCTTCCTCTATGGTCCTGTGGACATATGACTCAGTTATCTTGGGTGTCCAGTGTGTTGTGGTCAATGTCTATGCCACTGTCAGTCCGTTGGTGCTTATCAGTTCTGATAAGAGGATACTCAGTATTTTTCATAATGTACCACAGAAAAGCTTTTGATTTTACCAGGTTGGTGATAAAAATGGTTGTCTTGTAGTGATCATGTGGTGCAGTAGTTAAGACACTGCTTGAGATGCTCACAGCCAATACTGCAGTGCAGTGCCTGGGCTTGGATTTTGGCTCTGATTCTCATCCAGCTTACTAATAATGCACACCCTGAGTGTCATCAGTTGTTGGCTCAAGTACTTGCAGTGCTATCATCCTTGTACAATGCAATGTGCCACATTGAGTTATAGGCCCCTGGCTTTGGCCCAGCCCTGTGCTGGCTGTGGGAATTTGGGCATTTAACCAAAGATATATGATATATCTCTTTCTCTCAGTATCATCTCTCTCTCTTTCTGCCTTTCAAATAAAGTTAAAATACATAATTAAAATAGTTGTACTGCAATAGATGTTTTTGTGAACATGTAAATAATTCTAGTAAAATAGATGTCTGTCTGATTAATTCAACTGTATGGAATTATACTTTTCTTATATCTAAATAATTTGATATCTATCTTGTGCAGTACTTACAATCCTTTTAATTCAACATCTACCATTGTTCAAGATTTCCATAGGCTTACTAGTTTCTTCTTTCAATCTGATTTCACAAAATTCACACCAGAGACCTATTGTTACTATTATCATGATAATTATAGAAATACACACAACTAATCAAATCGTTCATGATTTTTACATTTGAAAATATTTTAAATTTTATTCTTATTAATTAAAAAGAAGTAGATATTCAAGTGTAGCTTGGATACTAATTTCTGTCAGCAATGTTAATATATTATTTCTCTATTTTGTACTTTCACTATTTTCAAGTTGGAATTCTCTCTCCTCAAATTTTCTTTCACATTAGCCTTACACAGATTGGCGCATTTTGTATCCAGTGTTTCCATTTACTTAACTTTTTCTAATATAATGAAATGCTTAATTCCATACCTTAGGGCTGGTATATTAGGTTATATATTTATAAATTATTTTGATGATTTAATAGTTTCATAGCTTTGTAAAATCCTAAATCTTATGATCCAAATAAAAGTGCTTTATTTATTGTCATTCTAGCTGTCATATAACTGTGTTGTTAACTTATATAGCATTATCACTCTGCAATCCAATTTGACAGCCCACTCTTCCAGGTCATTAACCTGAGTTTAACTTAATGTATAAACTCTGTGCTGTATATTTGTTTACCCTATTGCAATTTTCAAATGTTTATGTTTATTTGGTTCTTTTACAAATGCGTTCAATTTTGTTGTTCTTTGCTTTCATTATCTCTCATTTCATTACTATTCTTTCATTTTCTGATATTTATTTAAATATTTTAAATGTAATTCCAATATCTAATCTATGAAAATTCATTCTGGTGGCTTATTTCTTTGTATGTTTCGTGAGTTCCAATTTAGCACACATTTTGGCTATGCCTAAACATTAAATAATTTCTAGCTGCCATTTTTTTTAATTTTTCAAGTTCACCATAGGAAAAGTTGGTTTACCCCCACAGGTTTGAGGCTCAAGTAGTCAGCCAGTATCCTGCAGACAGCAATAGTCTCTTAATTGGATTTTTCCTCTCAATTTTTCTGTTGATTTGTGTTTGCCCCTGGGAAATTCTCCAATGTTCCTTTTGATGCTCTGGCACATTTTAGTGATTTTTGTACTTCTGAGTCTATTTAGTTGCTGTAGTATAAGAGTATGGGGGATATGTGGTACACATTTTATCATATGCATGTACACATCAAATACATGTATAAGTAAAATATTTCACAGGGATAGTTTGTGCAATACAATAGGACTTCATAGACAAGACTAGATTTCTTATCTTGGGACATCTAATGACCAAGTTATATACTTTACACTAATAATGATTTCACAATGGTAATATTTTAATGTTTTATAAACAATTTTGTTTCATATAAACCTAGAATATGTCCCATTTAATATTTTTCTGTTTTATAAAGATAATTTTGTAAAAATTCTTAGCTAAATCAGTTACCTGAGTTCATATTTTGACTGCAATAATCTCAATCCCCACTTAATATTTTTCTGATTCCTGAAAAATAATTTTGGGTGATACAATATATGATAATTTATGTAAAACTTGCATGTGTCGTCACCGATCAGGGAAAACAAATGATATTTTTCTCTTTGGGACTGGCTTAATTCACTCAGCATGATGTTTTCCAGATTGCTCCATCTTGTTGCAAATGACTGGGTTTCGTTGTTTCTTACTGCTGTATAGTATTCTATGGAGTACATGTCCCATAATTTCTTTATCCAGTCTACTGTTGATGGGCATTTGGGTTGGTTCCAGGTCTTAGCTATTGTGAATTGAGCTGCAATAAACATTAATGTGCAGATGGCTTTTTTATTAGCCAAATTAATTTCCTTTGGGTAAATTCCAAGGAGTGGGATGGCTGGGTTGTATGGTAGGGTTATGTTCAGGTTTCTGAGGAATCTCCAGACAGACTTCCATAGTGGCTTAACCAGTTTGCATTCCCACCAACAGTGGGTTAGTGTCCCTTTTTCCCCACATCCTCTCCAGCATCTGTTGTTGGTAGATTTCTGAATGTGAGCCATTCTCACCGGGGTGAGATGGAACCCCATTGTGGTTTTGATTTGCATTTCTCTGATTGCTAGTGATCTTGAACATTTTTTCATGTGTCTGTTGGCCATTTGGATTTCCTCTTTCGAAAAATGTCTATTGAGGTCCTTGGCCCATCTCTTAAGTGGGTTGTTTGTTTTGTTGTTGTGGATTTTCTTGATTTCTTTGTAGATTCTGGTTATCAATCCTTTATCTGTAGTATAGTTTGCGAATATTTTTTCCCATTCTGTCGGTTGCCTCTTCACTTTCCTGACTGTTTCTTTTGAAGTACAGAAACTTCTCAATTTGATGCAATCCCAAATGTTAATTTTGGTTTTGACTGCCTGTGCTGTTGGAGTATTTTCCAAGAAGTCTTTGCCTGTGCCTATATCTTGCAAGGTTTCTCCAATGCTCTCTAATAATTTGATGGTTTCGGGTCATAGATTTAAGTTTTTAATCCATGTTGAGTGAATTTTTGTGTAAGGTGATAGGTATGGGTCTTGCTTCAAGCTTCTGCATGTGGAAATCCAATTTTCCCAGCACCATTTATTGAATAGACTGTCCTTATTCCAGGGATTAGATTTGGATCTTTGGTCAAATATAAGTTGGCTGTAGATGTTTGGATTGATTTCTGGTGTTTCTATTCTGTTCCATTGGTCTATCCATCTGTTTCTGTACCAGTACCATGCTGTTTTGATAACAACTGCCCTGTAGTATGTCCTGAAATCAGGTATTGTGATGCCTCCAGCTTTGTTTTTGTTGTACAGGATTGCTTTGGCTATTCGAGGTCTTCTGTGTCTCCATATGAATTTCAGCATCATTTTTTCCAGATCTGAGAAGAAGGTCTTCGGGATCTTGATGGGTATTGCATTGAATGTATAAATTGCTTTTGGGAGAATAGACATTTTGATGATATTGATTCTTCTGATCCATGAGCATGGAAGATTTCTCCATTTTTTGGTATCCTCTTCTATTTCTTTCTGTAAGGTTGACAACTGAGCGCCAAAGGGGAAACCTGTTAAGTGAAATGGACACTATAAGCAACAATGAACTGATCAGCTCCTGTCCTGACATTAGATGTACAATGTAATACTTTATCCTTTTTAGTATTTGTTGTTATTGTTGTTGTTCTAGTACTATTGGTTGAACTCAGTAATTAACACACAATTATTCTTAGGTGTTTAAATTTTAACTGAAAAGTGATCCCTGTTAAATCTAAGAGTGGAAAAAGAGAGGGAGGAGATGAACAATTTGGAACATGCTCAATCGGACTGGCCGCAAAGGGTGGAGTTAGAAATGTGCCAGGGGATTCCAACACAATTCCATCAAGATGGCATGTACCAATGCCATCGCACCAGTCCAAGTGATCAATTTCAGCTCACAATTGATAGCTCTGATAGGTCTAAGAGTCAAAGAGATCACACAAACAAGACAAGTATCTGCTAATACTAACTGATAGAATCAAAAAGGGAGAGAAAGATCCAACATGGGAAGTGGGATACACAGCAGACTCATAGAATGGCAGATGTCCTAAACAACACTCTGGCCTCAGAATCAGCCCTCAAGGCATTCAGATCTGGCTGAAGAGCCCATGAGAGTATAGCAGGCATGGAAAGCCAAGATATCATGGAAAAAAAAAGACCTAAATGAATGATCTCTGCGAGTGAGATCCCAGTGGAAAGAACGGGGCCATCAAAGAAGGAGGTACCCTTCTCCGAAGGGAGGAGAGAACCTCCACTTTGACTATGACCCTATCGGAATAAGATCAAAGTCAGCGAACCCTAAAGGCTTCCATAGCCCTGGCAACTCATGACTAGAGCCTAGGGAGATTACTGACGCCATGAACAGGAGTGTCAAATTGTTAAGTCAGCAACAGGAGTCACTGTGTGCTTACACCCCATGTGGGATCTGTCCCTAATGTGTCGTCTAAAGCCAAGTGATGCTATGACTGGTACTGAAACAGTATTTTTATACTTTGCATTTCTGTGTGCGCGCAGACTGATGAGGTCTTTGCTAATTATATACTGAAGTGATCTTCTGTATATAAAGAGAATTGGAAATGAAAAAAAAAAACAACCTGGTGTTAAAATGGAAATGGCATAGAAAATTAATTAATTTGAAAAAAAAATTATGTAGGATCTCTGTCTTTAATGTGCTGTACATTGCTATTTAATGCTATAATTAGTAATCCAATGGTAGTTTTTTCACTTGATGTTGCTATATGGGCAAAATGTTGAAATCTTTACCTAATATATACTAAACTGATCTTCTGTATACAAAGAGAATTGAAAATGAATCTTTACATGAATGGAAGGGGAAAGGGAGCGGGAAAGGGGAGGGTAGCGGGCGGGAGGGAAGTTATGGGAGGGGGGAAGCCATTGTAACCCATAAGCTATACTTTGGAAATTTATATTCATTAAATAAAAGTTTAAAAAAAAACTTGCATGTGTCTAAATGACTTCTTGGTAACACTTTATTTGGTAGTTCTACTGTCCTTTCACAGTTGATAGAGTACAGGATTTGTAGATTTATGATTTCATGACAATACTGGATCTCTAACCCTTGAAAGTTTCAAATGTCTTCCTATTCTTTGGAAATAATGTCCTCTCTCTGTGTTAACTGATTAAAATGTTATCCATATGTGTATCTTACTAACTCGTCAATTTAGCTAATAAAGTTACTCATTATATATATGTTTGTATATATATTTATAATATACTAACACAACTAGTTTGTAATAGGTTTAGTATCACCTATTATAGTTTTAGGCACAAAAATTTATCCTTCTTTTAAGTGAATCATTATGCTGTAAATATTAATTTTTTTTTTCACAGGCAGAGTGGACAGTGAGAAAGAGAGAGACAGAGAGAAAGGTCTTCCTTTGCCATTGGTCACCCCCAAAGCCAGGAGCCAGGTGCTTCTCCTGGTCTCCCATGCAGGTGCAGGGCCCAAGGACTTGGGCCATCCTCCACTGCCTTCCCGGGCCACAGCAGAGAGCTAGACAGGAAGAGGAGTGACCTGGACAGAATCCAGTGCCCTGACCGGGACTAGAACCTGGGGTGCAGGTGCCACAGGCGGAGGATTAGCCTATTGAGCTGCGGCGCCAGCCTAAATATTTAATTTTTTTAATTTCCAAAGCTTATTTATTTAATTGAAAGGCAGAATAACACCTAGAGAGAATGGAGAGAGAGAGAGAGAGAGAGAGAGAGAGAGAGATCTTCCATATGATAATTCACGCCTCAAACACCCCAGAAGCTGGGACTGGGCCAAGCTCAAAAGAGCCAGGAACTCCATCTGAGTATCCAAAGTGAGTATCAGGGACCAAAATACTTGAGTCCTCATCTTCCGCCTAACAGGGTATGCATTAGAAAGAAACTGGGTAGGAAGCAAAATAAGACTTAGTCTAAAAGCACTGCATATAGAATACAACTGTCCCAAGCGTGGTTTAATATGCAGCACCTCTTCATTTTGAATATTTGAAATATTGTATGCTTACATACAAATATGTGTAAATGGTATGCTGTATGTAACATATTAGATTTAAGCACTAATTCATCAGACCAGCAGGTTTATGTCCTTCTTCACTTACAATGTTAGGTTTTTACTTATTCAATGTCATTATCTAAATTTTGACACAAAAGAGAATGCAGGCTCAGTTGTCATCTTGATAAAATGCAGAGTCAAGTGGCATAATTTATCAATTACATCATGCATAATATTTCATTTGTCTCGTAAAATAACTGAGCAGAACATAGAGCAGTTAGTTGTTTTCTGCTTGCTACATCAGAGTAAACTGAAGTAGAGTATATGATGCCCAGTGCAGTCTTTTTTCACTTTATTTTTCCTACACCAACTTCCATGAAAATTCAGAAACACAGAATACAACCAAAAACCTACAAGAATAAAAATTATCAAACTTGATGCAGGAAGAATCATATTAATTAACATAAATATTAATTAATTAAATGTTTGGTGCTAAATAAAATGAATTTGCTTATATGAGGGATCCTCAAAAACATCTTGAAAGATAGTATCTCAGAAAGAAAGAAAAACAGAAGAAGAAAATACATATGAAAAACCAAATCATGAATTTAAAGAATGCACCAAACTGAACTATCATTTAATTATTTTTATGAACTTTTGAAGTATTCTTGTTCAAAACTTTCTTAACATCTGAAATCTAACATAGAATGTTAGAGAAATTAATATGTGATTAGCTTCCTGCTAATATGCCTGAGATGTAGCAGATGATGGCCTAGAGTTGGGTTCCTGACTGCCACATGGGAGACACAGATGGAGTTCAGCTCCTGGCCTAGGCTTGGCCCATCGCAGTCATTATGGGTATTTGGGGATTAAGCTAGCTGAAAGAGTAGCTTCCTCTACCTCTCTCTTCTTCTCCCCCTTTCCCTCCCTTCTTCTTTTTCCTCCCCCTTTCCTCTTTTTCTAACTCTGTCACTCTGCATTTTAAATAAATAAAAAAATATATTTAAAAAGGACAGAATACAGTTCAAAATAGCAAAAAATACATATTTCAGAAAGAAAACTAAGCAAAATATGACTAATTTTTTTGACAGGCAGAGTTAGACAGTGAGAGAGAGAGAGACAGAGAGAAAGGTCTAATTTTATAGTGAACTCTACCAAATAAGAACAGAAAAGACCTTTTAAAATCAGTAATGATTTGAACAAACTTTTTTTTTATTTAGTGAATATAAATTTCCAAAGTACAGCTTATGGATTACAAAGGCTCCCCCCCCCACAACTCCCCCCCACAACCCTCCCCTTACCCACTCGCTCTCCCCTTCCATTCCCATCAAGATTCATTTTCAATTCTCTTTATATATAGAAAATCAGTTTAGTATATATATATAGATTTCAACAGTTTGCCCTCCCATAGCAACACAAAGTGAAAAAAAATACTGTTGGAGTACTAGTTATAGCATTAAATAACAGTGTACATCACATTAATGACCGAGATTCTGCAAAATAATTTTTTTTTAAAAAAAAGATTGATTATTTTTCTATGTAATTTCCAATTTAAAAAACCAAGGTTTTTTTCCATTTTCAATTATCTTTATATACAGGAGATCACTTCAGTATATACTAAGTAAAGATTTCATCAGTTTGCACCTACACATAACCACAAAGTGTAAGAATATTGTTTCAGTACTAGCTATATCATTACTTCACCTTCAACAACCTATTAAGGACAGATCCCACATAGGACGTAAGTACACAGTGACTCCTGATGTTGTTTTAACAATTTAACACTCTTGTTTATAGCGTCAGTAATCTCCCTAGGCTCTAGCCATGAGTTGCCGAGGCTATGGAAGCCTTTAGGGTTCGCCATCTTCGATCCCATTCCGACAAGGCCATAGTCAAAGTGGAAGTTCTCTCCCCCCTTCAGAGAAAGGCACCTCCTACTTTGATGGCCCCGTTCTTTCCACTGGGATCACACTCGCTGAGATCCTTCATTTAGGTCTTCTTCTTCTTCTTCATATTTTTTTTTTCCCTAGCGTGTCTTGGCTTTCCATGCCTAAAATACTCTCATAGGTTCTCCAGCCAGATCCAATTGCCTTAAGGGCTGATTCTGAGGCCAGAGTGCTATTTAGGACATCTGTCATT
Source organism: Lepus europaeus (assembly GCF_033115175.1). Taxonomy (NCBI): domain Eukaryota; kingdom Metazoa; phylum Chordata; class Mammalia; order Lagomorpha; family Leporidae; genus Lepus; species Lepus europaeus. The sequence continues at coordinate 26,301,087 of NC_084847.1, forward strand.
CTATGAGTCTGCTGTGTCTCCCCCTTCCCATGTTGGATCCTTCTCTCCCTTTATTTTTAATCAGTTAGTATTAGCAGGCATTAATCTTGCTTGTGTGATCCCTTTGACTCTTAGGCCTATCAGTGTGATCAGTTGTGAACTGAAATTGATCACCTGGGCTGGTGAGATGGCATTGGTATATGCCACCTTGATGGGATTGTATTGGAATCCCCTGGCACTTTTCTAACTCCACCATTTGGGGCAAATCCAATTGAGCATGTCCCCTATTATACATCTCCTCCCTCTCCTTTTCTCATTCTTATATTTAACCGGGATCGCTTTTCAGATAAGATTTAGACAACTCAGAATAATTGTTTGTTAATTACAGAGTTTACAAAAAGATACTAAAATGGATAAAGTGTTACATTGTACATCGACAGTCAGCACCATAGCTGATCAAGTCACTATTTCTCATAGTGTCCATTACACTTCCACAGGTTACCCTTTGGTGCTCAGTTAGTTGTCGCCGATCAGGGAAAACAAATGATATTTGTCTCTTTGGGACTGGCTTAATTCACTTAGCATGATGCTTTCCAGATTGCTCCATCTTGTTGCAAATGACTGGGTTTCATTGTTTTTGACTGCTGTATAGTATTCCATAGAGTACATGTCCCATAATTTCTGTATCCAGTCTACTGTTGATGGGCATTTGGGTTGGTTCCAGGTCTTAGCTATTGTGAATTGAGCTGCAATAAACATTAATGTGCAGATGGCTTTTTTGTTTGCCAAATTAATTTCCTTTGGGTAAATTCCAAGGAGTGGGATGGCTGGGTTGTATGGTAGGGTTATGTTCAGGTTTCTGAGGAATCTCCAGACAGACTTCCATAGTGGCTTAACCAGTTTACATTCCCACCAACAGTGGGTTAGTGTCCCTTTTTCCCCACATCCTCTCCAGCATCTATTGTGGGTTGATTTCTGAATGTGGGCCATTCTAACCAGGGTGAGATGGAACCTCATTATGGTTTTGATTTGCATTTCCCTGATTGCTAGTGATCTTGAACATTTTTTCATGTGTCTGTTGGCCATTTGGATTTCTTCTTTGGAAAGATGTCTATTGAGGTCTTTGGCCCATCTCTTAAGTGGATTGTTTGTTTTGATGTTGTGGATTTTCTTGATTTCTTTGTAGATTCTGGTTATCAACCCTTTATCTGTTGCATAGTTTGCAAATATTTTTTCCCATTCTGTCGGTTTCCTATTCACTTTCCTGACTGTTTCTTTTGAAGTACAGAAACTTCTCAGTTTGATGCAATCCCAATAGTTAATTTTGGCTTTGACTGCCTGTGCTCCTGGGGTATTTTCCAAGAAGTCTTTGCCTGTGCCTATATCTTGCAGGGTTTCTCCAATGCTCTCTAATAATTTGATGGTGTCTGGTCATAGATTTAAGTTTTTGATCCAAGTTGAGTGGATTTTTGTGTAAGGTGAAAGGTAGGGATCTTGCTTCATGATTCTGCACGTGGATATCCAGTTTTCCCAGCACCATTTATTGAATAGACTGTCCTTACTCCAGGGATTGGCTTTGGATCCTTGATCAAATATGAGTTGGCTGTAGATGTTTGGGTTAATTTCTGGTATTTCTATTCTATTCCATTGGTCTATCCATCTGTTTCTGTACCAGTACCATGCCGTTTTGATAACAACTGCTCTGTAGTATGTCCTGAAATCAGGTATTGTGATGCCTCCGGCTTTGTTTTTGTTGTACAAGATTGCTTTAGGTATTCGAGGTCTTCTGTGTCTCCATATGAATTTCAGCATCATTTTTTCCAGATCTGAGAAGAATGTCTTTGGTATTTTGATTGGTATTGCATTGAATGTATAAATTGCTTTTGGGAGAATGGACATTTTGATGATATTGATTCTTCCAATCCATGAGCATGGAAGATTCCTCCATTTTTTGGTATCCTCTTCTATTTCTTTCTTCAAGGTTTTGTAATTTTCATCGTAGAAATCTTTAACGTCCTTGGTTAAGTTTATTCCAAGGTATTTGATTGTTTTTGTAGCTATTGAGAATGGGATTGAACTTAGAAGTTCTTTCTCAGCCGTGGCATTGTCTGTGTATACAAAGGTGTTGATTTTTGTGCATTGATTTTATATCCTGCTACTTTGCCAAACTCTTCTATGAGTTCCAGTAGTCTCTTAGTAGAGTTCTTTGGGTCCCCTAAATAAAGAATCATATCATCTGCAAAGAGGGTTAGTTTGAGTTCTTCCTTCCCAATTGGTACCCCTTTAATTTCTTTTTCTTGCCTAATAGCTCTGGCTAAGACTTCCAGAACTATATTGAATAGCAGTGGTGAGAGTGGGCATCCCTGTCTGGTACCAGATCTCAGTGGAAATGCTTCCAACTTTTCCCCGTTCAATAGAATACTGGCCGTAGGTTTTTATAAATTGCTTTGATTGTATTGAGGAATGTTCCTTCCATACCCAGTTTGCTTAGAGTTTTCATCATAAAAGGGTGTTGTATTTTATCAAGTGCTTTCTCTGCGTCTATTGAGAGAATCATATGGTTTTTCTTCTGCAGTCTGTTAATGTAGTTTATCACATTGATTGTTTTGCGAACATTGTACCATCCCTGCATACCAGGGATAAATCCCACTTGGTCTGGGTGGATGATCTTTCTAATGTGATGTTGCATTCTATTGGCCAGAATTTTATTGAGGATTTCGGCATCTATGTTCATCAGGGATATTGGTCTGTAATTCTCTTTCAATGCTGCATCTTTTTCTGGCTTAGGAATTAAGGTGATGCTGGCTTCATAGAAAGAGTTTGGGAGGATTCCCTCTTTTTCGATTGCCATGAATAGTTTGAGGAGTATTGGGATTAATTCTTCTTTAAATGTCTGGTAGAATTCAGCAGTGAATCCATCTGGTCCTGGGCTTTTCTTTGTTGGGAGGGCCTTTATCACTGTTTCAATTTCTGTCTCAGTTATGGGTCTGTTTAGGTTTTCTATGTCTTCCTGGCTCAAGTTAGGTAGGTTGTATGTGTCCAGGAATCTGTCCATTTCTGATAGATTTCCCTGTTTTGGCATACAAGTCCCTGTAGTAATTTCTGATGATTCTTTTTATTTCTGTGGTGTCTGTTGTTACGTTTCCTTTTTCATCTCTAATTGTATTGATTTGGGTCTTTTGTCTTCTTTTTTAATTAGTTGGGCCAATGGGGTGTCAATTTTGTTTATTTTTTCAAAAAACCAGCTCCTCGTTTGGCTGATTTTTTGTAATGTTTTTTTGGATTCAAACCTGTTGATTTCTTCTCTGATTTTAATTATTTCTCTTCTCCTACTGGGTTTGGGTTTGGTTTGCTGCAGATTTTCTAGATCCTTGAGATGACTTGAAAGTTCATCTATTTGGTGCCTTTCCAATTTCTTGATGTAGGCACCTATTGATATAAATTTTCCTCTTAACACTGCTTTTGTTGTATCCCATAGGTTTTGGTATGATGTGCTGTTATCCTCATTTACTTCCAGAAAATTTTTGATTTCTCTTTTAATTTCTTCTATGACCCATTGTTCATTCAGGAGCATGTTGTTCAATCTCCATATGTTTGCACGTGCTCTAGGGATTCCCGAGTTGCTAATTTCCAACTTCATTCCTTTATGGTCTGAGAAGCTGCATGGTATGATTCTAATTCTTTTGAATTTGCTGAGACTTGCTTTATGGCCTAGTATGTGGTCAATCCTAGAGAAGGTTCCATGTACTGCTGAGAAGAATGTAAATGCTTTCTGTGTAGGATGAAAAGTTCTGTAGATATCTGTTAGATCCATTTGAGCTATAGTGTCATTTAAATCTACTGTTTCCTTGTTGGTCTTCTGTCCTGATGATCTGTCTATCACTGAGAGTGGGGTATTGAAGTCTCCCAGTACTATTGTATTGGGGTCTAAGTCTCCCTTTAAGTCTCTTAACAAGTCTTTTAAATAAACTGGTGCCCTGTAATTAGGTGCATATACATTGATAATCGTTATATCTTCCTGTTGAATGGATCCCTTAATCATTATATAGTGCCCCTCTTTGTCTCTCCTAATAGTTTTTGTGGTAAAATTTATGTTATCTGATATTAAGATGGCTACTCCCACTCTTTTTTCATTTCTGTTGGCATGGTATATCTTTTTCCAGCCTTTCACTTTCAGTCTGTATGCATCTTTGTTAGAAAGATGTGTTTCTTGTAAGCAGCAGATAGATGGGTTTTGTTCTTTTACCCAATCAGCCAATCGGTGTCTTTTAACTGGATTGTTCAGGCCTTTAACATTTAATGTGACTATCGATAAGTAGTAACTTTGCCCTATCATTTTTGGGTTTCCTGTGATCTTTTGCTGTGAGGTTTCCCTCCTTTATCTTCTTTCATATTGGTGACCGTGTTTCTGTGTTTCTGTATGTATCACATTTTTAAGCATCTTTTGCAGGGCTGGACGAGTGGCGATGAATTCTTTCAGTTTCTGTTTGCTGTGAAAGGTCTTATTTTCACCTTCATTCACAAATGAGAGCTTTGCAGGATATAATATTCTGGGCTTGCAGTTTTTCTCTCTTAGTACCTGAGCTATATCTCGCCATTCCCTCCTCGCTTGTAAGGTTTCTGATGAGATGTCAGCTGTTAGTCTAATTGAGGATCCTCTGAGAGTGGTCTGATGTTTCTCTCTTGCGCATTTTAAGATCTTTCTTTATGTTTCACTGTGGTGAGTTTAATTACAATGTGTTGTGGTGAGGATCTCTTTTGGTCATGTTTATTAGGGGTTCTATAAGCTTCCTGTACTAGGATGTCTCTGTCCTTCTCCAAACCTGGGAAATTTTCTGCTAGTATCTCACTAAAAAGGCCTTCTAATCCTTTCTCCCTCTCCATGCCTTCAGGAACTCCTAGAACCCGAATGTTGGGTTTTTTAATAGTATCCTGTAGATTACTGACCGTATTTTTTAGATTTCTGATTTCTTCTTCTTTTCTTTGATTTGACTGTTTCCTTTCCTGTTCTCTGTCTTCTAAGTCCGATATTCTCTCTTCTGCTTCGCCCATTCTGTTTTTAAGGCTCTTTAATGTGTTTGTCATTTGATCTATTGAATTCTTCATTTCATTATGGTTTCTCGTCACTATCACAGTTTCAAGTTCTACTAGTTGTTTCATTTCATTTTGATTCCTCCTTAATATTTCATTTTCACGAGAGAGATTTTCTATCTTGTCCATTAAGGATTTCTGTAGTTCAAGAAATTGTTTTTGAGAGCTTCTTAATATCTTACCAATTTTTTGAGATCTACTTCTTGCATTTCTTCTATCTCATCATCTTCATAATCTTGAATTGGGGTGTCTTTTTCATTTGGGGGCATCATAGTGTCTTCCCTGCTCTTGTTACCTTGGTTTCTACGTTTGTTTGCCATCTTGGAGAGTGCAGAGAGAGGCTAGTGTCCCAGCTGGTCCCCCCCCCCCATTTTTTTTCTTCCAGTCAGCCTGGTGTAGTTCCCCCTACCCCCACGTGAGCTTGGACCATGATCTAACCTTCATGGCCAAGTCTCTGGTTACCTGTGCTTCCAGTGCCAGGGCTCAAGTTCTGTGGGTGGGCTTCTGTAGCTGGGCTCGTTGTTTTCCCAACTCTAGTGGCCCCCGTTTCCATGGCATGGCTCAGTGCGGGTCGGGTCGGGTCGGCGCGGTGTGGCTGGGTGCTGCTAGGTGCGGCTCAGCGCGCGGCTCCATGCGGCTCGGCAGGGCTGGGTGCGGCGCGGCAGTGGGTCACCTTCCTCTTTCCGTAGGTCCTCCGTGTCACATCCACTCGATCCGGAAGAGTTTCCTCTGCAGTTTTTTCCTCTGAGTCTCTTCTTAAGGGTGCAGTAACTCCACCCTTGTTAAAATTTCTTTTCCCAAACTGTTGTGTGCGCCCTCACTCTTCCGCTATCTTGGCTCCACCTCCCTTAACAAACTTTTTGCTAAAAAATTTTTTTCAATAACTACATAAAGTATCCTCAATATGATTATTTGAGAATAGTAAATATAACCTCCCTTCAAAAAATACACTTCACATGCAACATGCAATGTGCTGCTATGAGAATCCAGCACCCCATAATGGAATACTTGAGCTATAGTCCAGTGCATGTACACTGGTCTCACTCACACACACACACACACACACACAGAAGACCCCTTTGAGTTCATTTCAGTAGGTTAGTCAGGCTAATTTACAACCCATTTATAATAGGTGATTCTCTATATGCACTCAAGTTGGACAACTGAAAAAAATTAAATCTGACATACTGATAGGAGAAATAGTATCATTTTAATTTCATTTAATTCTCATTCACAAATCAATATTCATTCATTGATTCTTTGCTATTCACAATCTATATACATTTGTAGGATTTTTTTTTACTTTGTGGATTTTCCAATTTGGTGGTAAGATTCCCATTTTATGCTTACCATTTTTGTCTCCCTAGTTTTTTCACCATGCCTCAGAAGGCTGCTATCTATCTGAAATACAAAGTGTTTTGAAATTTATGCTAGTCAAATTTGTGAATATGATAAAAGTTGTATATTCTCTTCTTAATTTAATGATATAAATTTGATTTCCCAAATTTATTTTAAACATTAACTTGTTTTATAATTTAATTTTTAATAAATCTGATATTTATTAATTGTAAGAGGTAGGGGTATCATTGATTACCTCAATATTCACTTCAATGTGTCAATCTCATGGAATGAGATGTCTATTATCTTACTGAGACCTGAAGATCCTCATTCAGAGCTTTTTTTTAACTTTGCAAAATTTTATTCAGCAGCCATACATATAACTTCAATATTTATATTCATATTGGTAACAGTTAAATTATTATTATGTACAGAATAACAAACTCAGACTATTGGTGGCACCAAACAAAAACATGGATGAATCCTGGCCTTCTGTATTCTCTCACACTCTTGGTCTAATTTATCAGCAAATACTGCAGCACATGTACAGGTTTTTTTTAAAAGCTTGGAGAAAGTTTTTTATTCATAATATTTTCTCAAAATGAAAGGAGAGTGATGAAAGCAACTCAATATAAAAGAACTAAATTATTTGATGCAATTTAGCACTGATACAAGCTTCTGCAATAGTTATTTCATAACATCTTTTTAAAAAATATTATTTAATTTATTCAAGTTTCATATATTTCATATATACAGATGTAGGCACTTTCCCCCATACCATTCCTTCCTCCCATGCTCCAACACTTCCTCCACCTCATTCTCAGATTCCCTTTCTTAATTTTTACAATAATCTATTTTCATTATACTACTGATTGTAAAGTGAGCCCTACTATAGGTAACAGAGTGCAACAAACAATCTGAAGAGGAAAAAAAATAGAAAAGAAAGCAGCAAAACTCTGTTTCTAAATGGAAGAGACAAGTGCTCTAAACAGTCATTGACTCTCAAAATGTCCACTTCATTCCAATATATTACATTTCAGGAACTCTATTAGTTACCTCGGGTCAGGGAAAACAAATGGCATCCGTCTTTTGGAACTGGCTTATTTCACTAAGTATAATAATTTCCAGTTGTGTCCATCTTGTTGCAAAACACAGGATTTCATTTTTTTGTTATAGCTGTGTAGTACTCCATAGTGTGTATATACTATAATTTTTTTGACAGGCAGAGTGGACAGTGAGAGAGAGAGAAGGAGAGAAAGGTCTTCCTTTTTCCGTTGGTTCACCCTCCAATGGCCGCTGTGGCCGGCACGCTGTGGCTGACGCACCGCACTTATCAGAAGCCAGGAGCCAGGTGCTTCTCCTGGTCTCCCATGCAGGTGCAGGGCTCAAGGACCTGGGCCATCCTCCACTGCACTCCCGGGCCACAGCAGAGAGCTAGACTGGAAGAGGAGCAACCGGGACAGAATCCCGTGCCTTGACCAGGACTAGAACCCCGGGGTGCTGGCGCCACAGGTGGAGGATTAGCCTATTGAGCCATGGCGCTGGCCCATAATTTTTTTTATTCAGTCAACAGTTGATGGACATCTGAGTTGATTATGGACTGTGCTGCAGTAGACAGAGGAGTATAGATAACTCTTTCATAGACTGATTTCTTTTGGTCTGGGTAAATTCCCAGGAGTGAGATGGCTGGATCATATGGTAGGTCTACATTCAGATTTCTGAGTTATCTCTGTGCTGTCTTCCACAGTGATTGCACAAGTTTACATTCCCACAGTGCACCAGGGAGCATTTTCCCTTACATCCTCACTAGCATTTCTTGTTTGTTGATTTCTGAATGAGAGCCATTCTAACTGGAGTGAGATGAAATCTCACTGTGGTTTTTATTTGCATTTCCCTGATAGCTAGTGATCCCGAGCATTTTTTCAAGTGTCTGTTGGCCATTAGAATTTCCTATCTTGAAAAATATATGTTCAAGTCCTTGCCCATTTCTTAACTGGATGATTTGTTTTGTTGTTGTTGAGTTTCTTGAGCTCTTTATAGATTCAGGATGTTAACCCTTTATCAGTTGCACAGTTTGCAAATATTTCCCCGATTCTTATGGCTGCCTCTTCATTCTGCAGTTCAGAAGCTTCTTAGCTTGATGTAATCTGATTTGTGTATTTTGGCTTTGATTGCCTATGCCTCTGGGGTCTTTTCAAAGAAGCCTTTGCCTGCACAAATGTATTAAAGAGTCTCTCCAATGTTCACTAACAATTTGATGATAATGAGTCATGGATTTAGGTCTTTGATCAATTTTGGGTGGATTTTTGTGGAAAGTATAAGATAGCAGTCTAGTTTCATACTTCTGCATGTGGAGATCAAGTTTTCCCAGCACCATTTGTTAAAGAGACTATAGTTTTTCAGGGATTGATTTTAGCTGCTTTGTCAGAGATAAGTTGCCTATAGATGTGTGTATTAATTTCTGGAATTTCTGTTCCCTTTCATTGGTCTGCAAGTAAGTTTTTTGCCAGTACCAGGCTGTTTTGATTACAAATGCCCTGTGGTATGTCTTGAAATCAGGTATTGTGATGCCTCTGGGTTTATTTTGTTGTATAATATTGCTTCAGCTCTTTGGGGTCTCTTGTGTTTTTATATGAATTTTAGCATCATGTTCTCTAGATCTGTAAAGAATGTAGTGGGTATTTGGATTGGGATTGCATTGTGTCTATAAATTCCTTTTGTTAGTATGGACATTTTGATGATGTTGATTCTTCCATTCCATGAACATGGAAGGTTTTTCCATTTTGTAATGTCTCTTATTTCTTTTTTTAGTGTTTTGTACTTTTCATCACAGAAATATTTGACACCCTTGAGCAAATTTACACCAAAGTATTTGATTCTTTTTGGAGATATTGTGAATGAGACTGATGTTAAAATTTTTTTCTCAGCCATGACATTGTCTGTGTATACAAAGCATATTAATTTTTCTGTGTTGATTTTATATCTTGACACTTCATCAAACTTTTCTTTATGAGTTCCATAGTCTTTCAATGAAGTCTTTTGAATCTCATATATAGGATCATGTCACCTGCAAATAACAATAGTTTGATTTCCTTCTTTACAATTTGTATCCCTTTGATTTTTTTTCTTGCCTAATGGCTCTGGCTAAAACTTCCAGGACTATATTAAATAGCAATGGTGAGAAGGGGCAATCTTGTCTGCTTCCAGATCTTAGAGGGAATGCTTTCAACTTTTCCCCATTCAATAGCATGATGGCCATGTGTTTGACATAAATTGCCTTGAATGTGTTGAGGAATGTTTGTTCTATACCTAATTTGCTTAAGGCTTTCATCATGAAAGGATGTTGTGTTTTATCAAATGTTTTCTCTATATCAATTGAGATAACCATATGGTTTTTGTTCTTCACTTTGTTAATGGGATGTATCACATTTATTGATTTGTGAATGATGATCAATCCCTTCATACCAGAAATAAATCTAACTTGCTCTGGGTGAATAATATTTCGATGTGTTGCTGGATTCAATTAGCTAGTATTTTGTCGAGTATTTTTACATGTATGTTCATCAGGATTATGGTCTATAGTTCTCTTTCTCTGTGGCAACATTTTCTGGTATAGGAATTAAGGTGATGCAGGCTTTATGGAAGGAGTTTGGGAAGATTCCCTCCTATTCAATAGTTTTGAATATCTGGAGAAGAATAAAGCGCTGCAGGAGAACCAATACTGACTTCTTTTTCTCTTTTTCGCCTCATTGGCGCTTCACTGCCACCCTCTGCCTCTAAGCCCTGTCGCATTTCTTACTGCTTAAAGTGGCAGTCTAAAGGCGATTTAAATATCACATCAAGCTCAACTGAACAGAAAGAAGGGCCTACGAGACAGCAAAATGTGGCAATTGTAAATCAAATAGAGACAAGGAATGTGGACAGTTGTTGATATCTGAAAACCAGAAGGTTGAAGCACACCATAAGTCCGTACTATTTTCATCTGCTTTGGTATTGTCACACTCTGATAAGGAAAGTCTTGGTGGATTTTCTATTGAAGATATCCCAAAGGAAATTAAAAGAGGTACAAAGCTGATGTGTTTTTTGTGCCACTGTCCTTGGAGCCAGAATTGGCTGTGATGTGAAAACATGTCATATGACATACCACTACCACTGTGCATTGCATGATAAAGCTCAAGTCTGAGAGAAGACTTCACAAAGAATTTACACAGTTTATTGCCAAAAACATAAGAGAACTGCACATAACTCTTGGCAGCTGATTTAGAAGAAAGTTTTAATGAGCATGAACTGGAGCCTTTGTCACCTAAAAATAAAATGAAAAGTCACAAAGGAAGGCCACAAAATAGACCACAATTACAAGGGCTGTCAGAAGATATGAGATCTATATCCTCCCACGGAACAGATGAAATGGAAAGTAGTTCGTACAGAGATAGATCCCCAAATCGAAGCAGCCCTAGTGATACAAGGCCCAAATGTGGATTTTGTCATGTAGGGCAGGAAGAAAATGAAGCAAGAGGAAAACTGCATATATTTAATGCTAAGAAGGCAGCTGCACATTATAACTGTATGTTGTTTTCTTCTGGAACAGTTTTCAGCTCACAAGCTCACAACAATATCAAGAGCAGCATTTGGAGACTTTTGATATAAAAATTGTTCTTCAAGAGATTAAGCGAGGGAAAAGAATGAAATATACACTTTGCAGTCAGGCCGGTGCTACTATTGGAAGTGAAATAAAAGCCTGTGTGAAGACTTACCTTTACCACTGTGGAGTACAAGACAAAGCTAAATACATTGAAAATATGTCACGAGGAATTTACAAACTGTACTGTAAAAATCATAGTGGAAACGATGAGAGAGATAAAGAAGATTAAAAACGAGAATAGAAGCCAGAGAAAAATAGAAATTGGTCATCAACAACTAACTCAGCAGCAACTTAATGGAAACTAGATTCATGGGACAGAGTTAGAAAACTAGGAATGAATAAGACATCCATAACTACTATTCTTTTTTATTTCATTGTTTTCTAAAATCAAGAATGGTCTGTAACTTTTTACTACCCAACTCGTAGATTCTTCATTGAACTACCCAAAATCATCTTGTTCATTTTATGGGCCTTTGCTAGACAGCTGAGTTTGATGTGTTGATAATACATAGCTGTAGCTTACGGTTTGTAAGACACTATTAACCCTCTTTATAGTGTCAACGGTTAAAGCAGGCCTCAAAATGAAGTAAGCTATATTTATGGACTGAACAAAGTTCGCTGTTTAGAGTGTTTGAGGTTGTTTAGTGGATTGATGCTCAAAGGAAAGCATAAGCAGATTTTACTTTGCAATGCAAGCATGCACTAGGGGCAACACATAGTGATTCGTGGATTTTTTTTCCACACTCAAGTCATGGAGGCTAAACCTGAAAAGAACTTTTCTTTTTCTCTTGTCTTTGCCAGCACATACTAAAAATTTCATTCAAGATGTGTGCTGAAACTTTTCATTGGGCTCCTGTCAAAGTTGTTCTCCCTGATCAGCTTGGACTTGGGCAACTGCTGATTATAAGGTATTAGCTCCAGCGCTAATGCCAAAATTCTCTTGACTGTACACCTCTTGACTGTAGAGAGCTTCTGGCAAAATTATTGAATCCTTTCAACTATAAAGTAATGTTTGGCAGCAGTAAATTAAATTTCTTTAAGATTTAAAGGGTTACCACTCTCTAAGAACTCGAGATACCATGTCTGAAACCTGTTCCTCTCAAGTGCCCTGCTATGTGGAGCACTTTACATATTGGCCCAAAGTGTGTAAGGAGGTGCTGTGTGCTGTAGGAATGAAAAATAGTCTTTGCATAGAACAGTATTTATTTTTTAACTTTGTGACCACTATTTTAGAAACCTTATTTAATATTTGTAATGTTTTCAGAGATTGCTTTTGTTATTTGTTAAACAGGCTTTTGTGCCTTGCTTCTCTCCAGGTAGGGCTTAGTATTTTATTGATCATCAGAATTGTTCATGAAAGCCTAAGAACCCAGCTTTTTAGAAAGGATTTTAAAACCAGAATTTCTAGTTTGTGATATTTTCTTCTACTTACCTGCTGAAGTGCATTTATATATTTCGTTATGGTAAAACTAAAAACAAACTTCAGTTATTATCGGCATGATAGTACCATAGCACCTCAATGCCAAGGGTAGGGATTTAATTTATGAATTCTTAGTTACCCTTCTACAATAAAGCAGGTTTGCAAATAAGAAATAATCATTGAAGTATTCTGCCATGATAGAACAGCATTTTTAAAATGTAACAGGTAGAAAATTACACTGCGATTAATGACTACATTTTTTAAACTGCTAGTCCCTTAAAATTGTGTTTGTCAAGTGTGTATTCACACATCTATTTAAAACAAGGGACTCAATGTTTGCTTTATTTTAACCACCTTATATTATTATTTTTAAAAGGAAAGGATGGCCGGCGCCGTGGCTTAACAGGCTAATCCTCCACCTTGCGGCGCCGGCACACCGGGTTCTAGTCCCAGTCGGGGCACTGGTCCTGTCCCGGTTGCCCCTCTTCCAGGCCAGCTCTCTGCTGTGGCCAGGGAGTGCAGTGGAGGATGGCCCAAGTGCTTGGGCCCTGCACTGCATGGGAGACCAGGAGAAGCACCTGGCTCCTGCCATCGGATCAGCGCGGTGCGCTGGCTGCAGCGCGCCAACCGCAGCAGCCATTGGAGGGTGAACCAACGGCAAAGGAAGACCTTTCTCTCTGTCTCTCTCTCACTGTCCACTCTGCCTGTCAAAAAAAAAAAAAGGAAAACAGCTTTAGTAGTGGGTTACCCTATATGTTTTATTCTTTTGCTCTTTCTATGCTGTCATGTATATGTATTTAATTTTCAAAATTCATCATGACTTGAAGTGCAAGAACAGATCTAGATGTTTGTTTACCAAGTTATGTGACTTTTCCCAAAGGATCTGTACTTTATTTCCTTACAACAGCTTGAAAACCATTGAGGACGGTGCCGTAGTTTGGGAAAATAAAGTTTCATAAAAGTGGAATCACTGTAGCCTCAGGAAAAGATTCAAGAAAAAAACTGCAGAGGAAACGCTTCTGGATCTAGTGGATGTGACACAGAGGACCTACAGGGAGCCCACCGCGTGGAAACCCAACCGCGGGAGAGGAGCCGCAGAATCTCGCCAGTGCGGGAACGAACGGAAGGTAAGACAAAGGCGTCAGAAACCCGAGACATTGGGGGGGAAAAGCAGAGGCCTCTCTATTCACTCACCAAGCAAAAGAAAGAGCAGGCGCCATTTTACATATGTAAAGCACCGCCAATGAGTTCACAAACTCAGTAACTTTGGAACTTTGGTGAAACTTGAGAGCACATTGAGGGCTGCATAAACTCTTTATGTGGTCCCAGGGGTAGATCAAAGGAATACTCACAGATGCCAGATTTCAACTACACTCAATTCCACTCACCTGTACCGAATAACTTCCCAACTGAGTCAAAAAAAAAAAAAAAAGAGAGAGACAGAGAGAGAGAGCAATCCAGCAAGGAGCAAGGGAGAGAACAATCTGGGTGAGTTGCTTTTTGCACAGCCCCTAAGGATCCATCAAAGCAGACAGCCCACTTAGAGGCATAGTATAACGAGAAAAAAAACCACAGCCAAAAAAACCCAACAAAACCAAAACCATAAATTATCTCCAACATGCCAAACAATAAACGTAGAAACTGAGGTAACAAGAGCAAGGAAGACACTATGATGCCCCCAAATGAACAAGACACCCCAATGCAAGATTATGAAGATGAAGAGATAGAGGAAATGCAAGACGCAGATCTCAAAAAATTGATAAGAACATTAAGAAGTTCTCAAAAACAAATTCTTGAACTACAGAAATCCTTAATGGACAAGATAGAAAATCTCTCTCGTGAAAATGAAATATTAAGGAGGAATCAAAATGAAATGAAACAACTAGTGGAACAAGAAACTCTGATAGTGACAAAAAACCACAATGAAATGAAGAACTCAATAGATCAAATGACAAACACATTAGAGAGCCTTAAAAACAGAATGGGTGAAGCAGAAGAGAGAATATCGGACTTAGAAGACAGAGAACAGGAAAGGAAACAGTCAAATCAAAGAAAAGAAGAAGAAATCAGAAATCTAAAAAATACGGTCAGTAATCTACAGGATACTATTAAAAAACCCAACACTCGGGTTCTAGGAGTTCCTGAAGGCATGGAGAGGGAGAAAGGATTAGAAGGTCTTTTCAGTGAGATACTAGCAGAAAATTTCCCAGGTTTGGAGAAGGACAGAGACATCCTAGTACAGGAAGCTCATAGAACCCCTAATAAACATGACCAAAAGAGATCCTCACCACGACACGTCGTAATCAAACTCACCACAGTGAAACAGAAAGAAGAGATCCTAAAATGTGCAAGAGAGAAACGCCAGATTACTCTCAGAGGATCTCCAATTAGACTCACAGCTGAATTCTCATCAGAAACCCTACAAGCTAGGAGAGAATGGCGAGATATAGCCCAGGTACTAAGAAAAACTGCCAGCCCAGAATATTATATCCTGCAAAGCTCTCATTTGTAAATGAAGGTGAAGTAAAGACCTTCCACAGCAAACAGAAACTGAAAGAATTTGTCGCCACTCGTCCAGCCCTGCAAAAGATGCTTAAAGATGTGTTACATACAGAAACACAGAAACACGGTCACCAATATGAAAGAAGATAAAGGAAGGAAACCTCACAGCAAAAGATCACAGGAGTCTCAAACCATATATTAGAAAAAATCTTCGGCAAATACAGGGCAAAGTTACTCCTTCTCAATAGTCACATTGAATGTTAAGGGCTTGAACTGTCCAGTTAAAAGACACCGATTGGCGGATTGGGTTAAGGAACAAAACCCATCTTTTTGCTGCTTACAAGAAACTCATCTTTCCAACAATGATGCGTACAGACTGAAAGTGAAAGGCTTGAAAAATATATACCATGCCAACAGAAATGAAAAAAGAGTGGGCGTAGCCATCTTAATATTGGACAACATAAACTTTACCACAAAAACTGTTAGGAGAGACAAAGAGGGGCACTATATAATGACTAAGGGACCCATTCAACAGGAAGATATAACGATTATCAATGTATATGCACCTAATTACAGGGCACCGGTTTATTTAAAAGACTTGTTAAGAGACTTAAAGGGAGACTTAGACCCCAATACAATAGTACTGGGGGACTTCAATACCCCACTCTCAGAGATAGACAGATCAACAGGACAGAAGATCAACAAGGAGACAGTAGATTTAAATGACACTATAGCCCAAATGGATCTAACAGATATCTACAGAACATTTCACCCTACATCTAAGGACTTTACATTCTTCTCAGCAGTACATGGAACCTTCTCTAGGATTGACCACATACTAGGCCATAAAGCAAGTCTCAGCAAATTCAAAAGAATTAGAATCATACCATGCAGCTTCTCAGACCACAAAGGAATGAAGTTGGAAATTAGCAACTTGGGAATCCCTAGAGCACGTGCAAACACATGGAGATTGAACAACATGCTCCTGAATGAACAATGGGTCATAGAAGAAATTAAAAGAGAAATCAAAAATTTTCTGGAAGTAAATGAGGATAACAGCACAACATACCAAAACCTCTGGGATACAACAAAAGCAGTGTTAAGAGGAAAGTTTATATCAATAGGTGCCTACATCAAGAAATTGGAAAGGCACCAAATACATGAGCTTTCAAGTCATCTCAAGGATCTAGAAAATCTGCAGCAAACCAAACCCAAACCCAGTAGGAGGAGAGAAATAATTAAAATCAAAGAAGAAATCAACAGGATTGAATCCAAAAAACATTACAAAAAATCAGCCAAACAAGGAGCTGTTTTTTAAATCTTTAGATCACTTGTGTCTACATCATTTGTATATTGAGTGCTGTAGAATTTACCCATGGAGAAACAGAGCTCCTTCATTTTTGGACAACTACTGTAATGACTTTTTTAGGGAAAATGGAAGGTTCCAGTCAATAATTATGTAAAGGACTATAAATACGATAAGCTGTCAGTTGATGGATTTGTTATGTAGTAAACGTATGACTTTGCATGGGTTTCTTCATCCCTTTCTCTGCCACTAGCAACCAAAATAGTACTCTACCTTTTGGTTGGCTAGACAAGTGGTTGACTATCTGTTTTTCTTAATGTGGTGTGATTGGCTAAATCATCTTTCATTACAAAATTGAAATGTAAAATGGAAGTCACATGAAAAATCTTCTTTGATTACAGATCTTCAATATATTCATTATCTATCCATGTTTTCACCACAGTTGAGTAAAAGTGCCTTACAATGTAAAAATTGTACAATACTTCTGTTCACAAGTAGAATCATCATCTGGGTAGTAAGTACATTGTGGTATTAATAATTAGAAAAATGGACCTCAGCAGTTTATTTACTGTACATCTCTTAAGTCCTTAACTGTAGTTTTAATCAGCATGAGGTTTGATAAGTATATAACATTTTGAAACTTTTATTTAATGAATATAAATTTGCAAAGTACAGCTTATGGATTACAATGGCTTTCCTGTCCCCCATAACTTCCCTCCCACCCGCAATCCTCCCCTTTCCCACTCCTTCTCCCCTTCCATTCACATCAAGATTCATTTTCAATTCTCTTTATATACAGAAGATCAATTCAGTATATACTAAGTGAAGATTTCATCAGTTTGCACCCACACAGAAACACAAAGTGTAAAAATACTGTTTCAGTACTAGTTATAGCATCACTGCACATTAGACAACACATTAAGGACAGATCCCACATGAGACGTAAGTACACAGTGACTCCTGTTGCTGACTTAACAATTTGGCACTCTTGTTTATGGCATCAGTAATCTCCCTAGGCTCTAGTCATGAGTTGCCAGGGCTATGGAAGCCTTTAGAGTTCGCTGACTTCGAGCTTCAGAAATACTGCCATTAATGTCTTTTAAGCATAATTTGAAGCTTCTTTTCTTCCTTTTTTCATTTTTTTGTTTTATAATTTTTTTGTTATTGATATTAAACAGTGTAATCTTTCAAGCATATATTTAAGATTATTCTGGAACATTTTTGCCTTATCAGAAATGTTAGTAAGAAATATTCTTTTTTTTTGTTATTTAAAAGATCATTACTTTATTTTTTTTTATTAAACTTTTATTTAATGAATATAAATTTCCAAAGTATAGCTTATGGGTTACAATGGCTTCCCCCCTCCCATAACTTCCCTCCCGCCCGCAACCCTCCCCTTTCCCGCTCCCTCCCCCCTTCCATTCATGTAAAGATTCATTTTCAATTCTCTTTATATACAGAAGATCAGTTTAGTATATATTAGGTAAAGATTTCAACTTTTTGCCCACATAGCAACGTAAAGTGAATAAACTACCATTGGATTACTAATTATAGCATTAAATAGCAATGTACAGCACATTAAAGACAGAGATCCTACATAATTTTTTTTTCAAATTGATTAATTTTCTATGCCATTTCCATTTTAACACCAGGTTGTTTTTTTTTTTTCATTTCCAATTCTCTTTATGTACAGAAGATCAATTCGGTATATAATTAGTAAAGACCTCATCAGTTTGTGCCCACACAGAAACACATAGTATAAAAAATACTGTTTCAGTACTAGTTATAGCATCACTTTGCTTTAGACGACACATTAGGGACAAATCCCGCATGGGGTGTAAGTACACAGTGACTCCTGTTGCTGATTTAACAATTTGACACTCCTGTTCATGGCGTCAGTAATCTCCCTAGGCTCTAGTCATGAGTTGCCAGGGCTATGGAAGCCTTTAGGGTTCGCTGACTTTGATCTTATTCCGATAGGGTCATAGTCAAAGTGGAGGTTCTCTCCTCCCTTCGGAGAAGGGTACCTCCTTCTTTGATGGCCCCGTTCTTTCCACTGGGATCTCACTCACAGAGATCTTTCATTTAGGTCTTTTTTTTCCATGATGTCTTGGCTTTCCATGCCTGCTATACTCTCATGGGCTCTTCCGCCAGATCCGAATGCCTTGAGGGCTGATTCTGAGGCCAGAGTGTTGTTTAGGACATCTGCCATTCTATGAGTCTGCTGTGTATCCCGGTTCCCATGTTGGATCTTTCTCTCCCTTTTTGATTCTATCAGTTAGTATTAGCAGATACTTGTCTTGTTTGTGTGATCTCTTTGACTCTTCGACCTATCAGAGCTATCAATTGTGAGCTGATATTGATCACTTGGACTAGTGAGATGGCATTGGTACATGCCACCTGGGTGGGATTGTGTTGGAATCCCCTGGCACATTTCTGACTACACCATTTGCAGCAAGTCTGATTGAGCATGTTCCAAATTGTTCATCTCCTCCCTCTCTTTTTCCACTCTTAGATTTAACAGGGATCACTTTTCTGTTAAAAATTAAACACCTAAGGATAATTGTGTGTTAATTACTGAGTTCAACCAATAGTACTAGAACAACAACAACAACAACAAATACTAAAAAGGGTAAAGTATTACATTGTACATCTAAAGTCAGGACAGGAGCTGATCAGTTCATTGTTGCTTATAGTGTCCATTTCACTTCCACAGGTTTCCCCTTTGGCGCTCAGTTGTCACCGATCAGGGAAAACAAATGATATTTGTCTCTTTGGGACTGGCTTAATTCACTCAGCATGATGTCTTCCAGATTGCTCCATCTTGTTGCAAATGACTGGGTTTCGTTGTTTCTTACTGCTGTATAGTATTCTATGGAGTACATGTCCCATAATTTCTTTATCCAGTCTACTGTTGATGGACATTTAGGTTGATTCCAGGTCTTTGCTATTGTGAATTGAGCTGCAATAAACATTAGTGTGCAGATGGCTTTTTTATTTGCCAAATTAATTTCCTTTGGGTAAATTCCAAGGAGTGGGATGGCTGGGTTGTATGGTAGGGTTATGTTCAGGTTTCTGAGGAATCTCCAGACAGACTTCCATAGTGGCTTAACCAGTTTGCATTCCCACCAACAGTGGGTTAGTGTCCCTTTTTCCCCACATCCTCTCCAGCATCTGTTGTTGGTAGATTTCTGAATGTGAGCCATTCTCGCCGGGGTGAGATGGAACCTCATTGTGGTTTTGATTTGCATTTCTCTGATTGCTAGTGATCTTGAACATTTTTTCATGTGTCTGTTGGCCATTTGGATTTCCTCTTTCGAAAAATGTCTATTGAGGTCCTTGGCCCATCTCTTAAGAGGGTTGTTTGTTTTGTAGTTGTGGATTTTCTTGATTTCTTTGTAGATTCTGGTTATCAACCCTTTATCTGTAGTATAGTTTGCGAATATTTTTTCCCATTCTGTCGGTTGCCTCTTCACTTTCCTGACTGTTTCTTTTGAAGTACAGAAACTTCTCAATTTGATGCAATCCCAAATGTTAATTTTGGTTTTGACTGCCTGTGCTGTTGGAGTATTTTCCAAGAAGTCTTTGCCTGTGCCTATATCTTGCAGGGTTTCTCCAATGCTCTCTAATAATTTGATGGTTTCGGGTCGTAGATTTAAGTCTTTAATCCACGTTGAGTGAATTTTTGTGTAAGGTGATAGGTATGGGTCTTGCTTCAAGCTTCTGCACGTGGAAATCCAATTTTCCCAGCACCATTTATTGAATAGACTGTCCTTATTCCAGGGATTAGATTTGGATCTTTGGTCAAATATAAGTTGGCTGTAGATGTTTGGATTGATTTCTGGTGTTTCTATTCTGTTCCATTGGTCTATCCATCTGTTTCTGTACCAGTACCATGCTGTTTTGATAACAACTGCCCTGTAGTATGTCCTGAAATCAGGTATTGTGATGCCTCCGGCTTTGTTTTTGTTGTACAGGATTGCTTTGGCTATTCGAGGTCTTCTGTGTCTCCATATGAATTTCAGTATCATTTTTTCCAGATCTGAGAAGAATGTCTTCGGGATCTTGATGGGTATTGCATTGAATGTATAAGTTGCTTTTGGGAGAATAGACATTTTGATGATATTGATTCTTCCAATCCATGAGCATGGAAGATTTCTCCATTTTTTGGTATCCTCTTCTATTTCTTTCTGTAAGGTTTTGTAGTTTTCATCGTAGAGATCTTTAACGTCTTTGGTTAAGTTTATTCCAAGGTATTTGATTGTTTTTGTAGCTATTGAGAATGGGATTGATTTCAGAAGTTCTTTTTCAGCTGTGGCATTGCCTGTGTATACAAAGGCTGTTGACTTTTGTGCATTGATTTTATATCCTGCTACTTTGCCAAACTCTTCGATGAGTTCCAGCAGTCTCTTAGTAGAGTTCTTTGGGTCCCCTAAATAACGAATCATATCATCTGCAAAGAGAGATAGTTTGAGTTCGTCCTTCCCGATTTGTATCCCTTTAATTTCTTTTTCTTGCCTAATAGCTCTGGCCAAAACTTCCAGAACTATATTGAAGAGCAGTGGTGAGAGAGGGCATCCCTGTCTGGTACCAGATTTCAGTGGAAATGCTTCCAACTTTTCCCCATTCAATAGGATGTTGGCCGTGGGTTTTTCATATATTGCTTTGATTGTATTGAGGAATGTTCCTTCCATACCCAGTTTGCTTAGAGTTTTCATCATGAAAGGGTGTTGTATTTTATCAAGTGCTTTCTCTGCGTCTATTGAGAGAATCATATGGTTTTTCTTCTGCAGTCTGTTAATGTAGTGTATTACGTTGATTGTTTTGCGAATGTTGAACCATCCCTGCATACCGGGGATGAATCCCACTTGGTCTGGGTGGATGATCTTTCTAATGTGATGTTGCATTCTATTGGCCAGAATTTTATTGAGTATTTTTGCATCTATGTTCATCAGGGATATTGGTCTCTAATTCTCTTTCATGTTGCATCTCTTTCTGGCTTAGGAATTAAGGTGATGGTGGCTTCATAGAAAGAATTTGGGAGGATTACCTCTTTTTTGATTGTTCTGAAAAGTTTGAGAAGAATTGGAGTTAGTTCTTCTCTAAATGTCTGGTAGAACTCAGCAGTGAATCCATCTGGCCCTGGGCTTTTCTTTGTTGGAAGGGCCTTTATTACTTTTTCAATTTCTGTGTCAGTTATTGGTCTGTTTAGGTTTTCTATGTCTTCCTGGCTCAATTTAGGTAGGTTGTATGTGTCCAAGAATCTGTCCATTTCTGATAGATTTCCCTGTTTGCTGGCATACAAGTCCTTGTAGTAATTTCTGATGATTCTTTTTATTTCTGCGGCGTCTGTTGTTACGTTTCCCATTTCATCTCTGATCCTATTGATTTGGGTCTTTTCTCTTCTTTTTTTAGTTAGTTTGGCCAATGGGGTGTCAATTTTGTTTATTTTTTCAAAAAACCAGCTCCTCGTTTGGCTGATTTTTTGTAATGTTTTTTTGGATTCAATCCTGTTGATTTCTTCTCTGATTTTAATTATTTCTCTTCTCCTACTGGGTTTGGGTTTGGTTTGCTGCAGATTTTCTAGATCCTTGAGATGACTTGAAAGCTCATGTATTTGGTGCCTTTCCAATTTCTTGATGTAGGCACCTATTGATATAAACTTTCCTCTTAACACTGCTTTTGTTGTATCCCATAGGTTTTGGTATGTTGTGCTGTTATCCTCATTTACTTCCAGAAAATTTTTGATTTCTCTTTTAATTTCTTCTATGACCCATTGTTCATTCATGAGCATGTTGTCCAATCTCTATGTGTTTGCACGTGCTCTAGGGATTCCTGAGTTGCCAATTTCCAATTTCATTCCTTTGTGGTCTGAGAAGCTGCATGGTATGATTCTAATTCTTTTGAATTGCTGAGACTTGCTTTATGGCCTAGTATGTGGTCAATCCTAGAGAAGGTTCCATGTACTGCTGAGAAGAATGTAAAGTCCTTAGATGTAGGATGAAATGTTCTGTAGATATCTATTAGATCCATTTGGGCTATAGTGTCATTTAAATCTACTGTCTCCTTGTTGATCTTCTGTCCTGTTGATCTGTCTATCTCTGAGAGTGGAGTATTGAAGTCCCCCAGTACTACTGTGTTGGGGTCTAAGTCTCCCTTTAAGTCCCTTAACAAGTCTTTTAAATATGCTGGTGCCCTGTAATTAGGTGCATATACATTGATAATCGTTATATCTTTCTGTTGAATGGGTCCCTTAGTCATTATATAGTGCCCCTCTTTGTCTCTCCTAACAGTTTTTGTGGTAAAGTTTATGTTGTCCGATATTAAGATGGCTACGCCCGCTCTTTTTTCATTTCTGTTGGCATGGTATATCTTTTTCCAGCCTTTCACTTTCAGCCTGTATGTATCATTGTTGGATAGATGGGTTTCTTGTAAGCAGCAAAAGGATGGGTTTTGTTCCTTAACCCAATCAGCCAATCGGTGTCTTTTGACTGGACAGTTCAAGCCATTAACATTCAATGAGACTATTGAGAAGGAGTAACTTTGCCCTGCCATTAGCCAAAGATACTTTCTAATATGTGGCTTGAGATTCCTGTGATCTTTTGGTGTGAGGTTTCCTACCTTTACCTTCTTTCATATTGGTGACCGTGTTTCTGTGTTTCTGTATGTAACACATCTTTAAGCATCTTTTGCAGGGCTGGACGAGTGGCGACAAATTCTTTCAATTTCTGTTTGCTGTGGAAGGTCTTTATTTCACCTTCATTCATAAATGAGAGCTTTGCAGGATATAGTATTCTGGGCTGGCAGTTTTTCTCTCTTAGCACCTGGGCTATGTCTCGCCATTCTCTCCTAGCTTGTAGGGTTTCTGATGAGAATTCAGCTGTGAGTCTAATTGGAGATCCTCTGAGAGTAATCTGGCGTTTCTCTCTTGCACATTTTAGGATCTTTTCTTTGTGTTTCACTGTGGTGAGTTTGATTACGACGTGTCGTGGTGAGGATCTCTTTTGGTCATGTTTATTAGGGGTTCTATGAGCTTCCTGTATTAGGATGTTTCTGTCTTTCTCCAAACCTGGGAAATTTTCTGCTAGTATCTCACTAAAAAGGCCTTCTAATCCTTTCTCTCTCTCCATGCCTTCAGGAACTCCTAGAACCCGAATGTTGGGTTTTTTGAGAGTATCCTGTAGATTCCTGACAGTATTTTTTAGATTTCTGATTTCTTCTTCTTTTCTTTGATTTGATTGTTTCCTTTCCTGTTCTCTGTCTTCTAATTCTGATATTCTCTCTTCTGCTTCATCCATTCTGTTTTTAAGGCTCTCTAATGTGTTTGCCATTTGATCTATTGAGTTCTTCATTTCATTGAGGTTTTTTGTCACTATCTTAGTTTCCTGTTCTACTAGTTGTTTCATTTCATTTTGATTCCTCCTTTTATTTCATTTTCACGTGAGAGATTTTCTATCTTGTCCATTAAGGATTTCTGTAGTTCAAGAATTTGTTTTTGAGAACTTCTTAATGTTCTTATCAATTTTTTGAGATCTGCTTCTTGCATTTCCTCTGTCTCTTCATCTTCATAATCTTGCATTGGCGTGTCTTGTTCATTTGGAGGTATCATAGTGTCTTCCTTGCTCTTGTTAACTCTGCTTCTACGTTTGTTGTTTGGCATGTTGGAGATAATTTATGGTTTTTTTTTTTTTTTTTTTGCTGTGGTGTTTTTTTCTCGTTATACTATGCCTCTAGGTGGGCTGTCTGTTTTGATGGATCCTTAGGGGCTGTGGTGGGTGTGGCCTGTGAGTTCTGTTTGATTCTTCAGGTTTGAGGCTTTGCAGAAAGTGACTCTCCTTGCTCCTTGCTGGATCTCTCTCTCTCTCTATTTTTTTTTTTTTGACTCAGTTGGGAAGTAGTTCTGAATGGCTCCCGTTGGTTTCTGCGCCGGGTAGATTTTGCGGCTCGTCTCCCGAAGTTGGTTTTCCACGCGATGGGCTCTTTGTAGGTCCTCTGTGTCCTCTCTAGGCGCTGTCGCCTGGGGCAAGCCGGACCACACGATCACCGCCGCCGCCGCCGCCGCTGCTGTAGGGCCTGCGCGCTCTCCCCGGGACTGGGACTGGGACCGTGGAGAGAGGCGCTCGGGACGCTGCCGCCGCTGCCGCTGTTGCTGTAGTACCTGCGCGCGCTCCCCGGGACTGGGATCTTGGTGAGAGGCGCTCGGCACGCCGCCGCCGCCGCCGCCGCCATCGCTGTAGGGACTGCGCGCGCTTCCCGGGACTGGGATCGCGGTGAGAGGTGCTCGGGACGCCGCCGCCGCCGCCGTAGTGTCTGCGCGCGCTCCCCGGGATTGGGACCGCGGAAAGAGACACTCGGGACTCCGCCGCTGCTGCCGCCACCGCCGCAGCGGCAGAGCTGCAGGCGGAGGCGGGAGGAGGAGAGTTTCTGAGGCTTTTGTCTTACCTCTCGTTCCCGCGCTGGGGAGACTCTGCGGCTCGGCTCCCGCGGCTGGGTTTCCACGCAGTGAGCTCTCTGTGTCACATCCACTAGATCCGGAAGCGTTTCCTCTGCAGTTTTTTTCTTGAGTCTTTTCCCAAGGCCACAGTAATTCCTCTTTTATGAAACTTTATTTTCGCAGACTAATGGCGCACGTCCTCACTATCCGCCATCTTGGCCCCGCCCCCCAGAAATATTCTTTAGAGTAGAAAGGTAGACTTGAGTTTCTATTCTTTAATAAGAGCTCTTTGTCCCTGGCAGGAGGGTTGGTGGGGAATTTTATTTTCATCTCAGTTAATTAAAAACCCAAATCTGAAATAAATTTTATTTCAAGGACAGTGATTTTAGAGTTTCAGATAGTACTTGCTCTGAAATATGTGCTACTCAAGACATTAAAGGGGCAATAAATTTTATAGGTCTACTATTGATTCTTATTCTATGTACTTGAACAGATGTGTGAATCTCAAATATCTCAAAGTAAAAGACAAAGTGTTCTAGAGTGTTGCTGTTTTTTTAAAAGCTCTAAAATTTGACCAAGGTATACAGTTTTGTTCCAACAGACATTTATGTTAATTATAAAGATAAGAATGCATCATAGGTCAAATATCAAAGATTCCTCTCATGTTTGTATATTTTGTTCTTGATACATTGGCTTTATTTTCAAGATTGAAGTTTGTAGTATCTGTTTTCTTTTATTGGTATTCTTGCATATACTATTCATTCAAAAAATAAGTTATGACTTTCACAAAATGAAATTATTGGGAAATGAATCAGCAGATGGAAGACTCTCTCTCTCTCTCTGTCTCTCTGTCTCTCTCTCTCTCTGCCTCTCCCTCTCTGTAACTCTGCCTGTCAAATAAATAAATCTAAATAAATAAATGATTTACATTTGTACAAGCGTGTCTTCTATTGAAGTCCAAAGACAAGAATACTAGCTCATCCTTCACAACATGTGAAATGACTAATTTTTATTGGGTTCTTTATAATGCAGCTAGTGTATTAACATTCAGCTTACAATCAGAGTGAGGTTTCCAAACTATGCAGTGAGCTTCCTGGAGATGAAGCAGTAGCAGACTTGTTCATTTCTATTGTAAGCAGCATTGTTTTTTTTTTTTTTTTTGTGTGTGTGTGTTGGAAGAGGGTGGAGGGCTAGAGTTACATCTTGTAGGGGCATCAGATTGAAGAAACTCTGAGACCTGGGGTGCCAAGTACAATAAAGAAATGTCATAGTGCTGGGATTTTGTGCAGATGCTCACTGGTGATTATAATAATCCTGCTTGGGAGATTGCTACAAAATATGGTATTTTAACATCTAGGGGAAAATTTTCTATGCCTAGAAGGTAAAGATATTAACACAAGAATATGGAATGATAAAGGAGAGATTGAGAAAGTGTGGATATACAAGATTTTGCCAAAGCTGCTAGAACTGGCAAGATCATCTTCTACTGTAAAATGTATGTTAGCTAATCGTATAACTGACCAAACTGAACTGTCTGAAAATAGTGCCAGGTAGTAGCTGTCATTGGTGATGTTAGAAATGGTATCTCAGATGTTGGATTTGCCATGGTTATTGCTGAAACTGATGTAGCTAAAGAAACATCTGGTGTTATTTTCACACAGGACAACTTAACAAGCATTATGAAAGTGGTTATGTGGGATGAAATGTCTATGACAGCTTCTCAAAACTTTTTCATTTCTATCTTGCTACTATCACAGTAGCAGTGATTGCTGCTTTCACAGGTGATTATATTAATCAAGATCTACCACTTAAGGCTGTGCAGTTGCTCTGGGTAAACCTCATGATGGATACACTCTCTCCCCTGGCTCTGGCAACAGAACCACCCATAGTCTCTTATGCTTCAGAAACCTTGTAGTTGAAATAAGCCTCTCTCCCCTGGCATGATGTAGAATATTTCTGGTCATGCATTCTATGAACTTGTACTAGTCTTTACATTCTTATTTGCTGGAGCAAAGAATTGTGATATTGGTAGCAGAAAAATGCTCTTTTGCACATGCTCCTCCTTAAGAACATTATACCTTAATTTTAATACATTTGTACTGATGTATTTTTTCAGTAAAATAAATTCCTGGACAGCTCATTGTGAAAGAAATGTGTTTGAAAGTGTCTTTTAAAGTTTTTTTTTTAAATTGTGTATTTATTTGAGAGAGAGAGAGAGAGTTACAGAGACAGGGAGAGACAGAGAGAAAGATCTTTCATCCATTGGTTCACTCCTCTAATGGCTGCATCAGCTGGAACTGGACCAATCCTAACCCAGGAGCCAGGAGCTGCTTCCAGGTCTCCCACGTAGGTGCAGGGGCCCAAGCACCTGGGCCATCTTCTGCTTTCCCAGGCCATAGCAGACAGCTGAATGAGAAGAAGAGCAGCCAATATCAGAAATGGTGCCCATATGGGATACAGGCACTGAGGGGAGGCCTAGCCCACTATGCCAGAGCACCAGTCCCAGGAATCTTTAAAAATGCTACCTTTGGCACTATTGTTTTAGACACTTTTGTGCAGTTTAGTAGAAAACCTTTCAGATGTTCAGGACTTTCACTACAGGAGTATCACTCTGGGGCCGGCTTATTTCAACAATTCCTACTGGTCATTTAAAATCTCTAAAACAAACTGGTAATGGAAATAAGAAGAAATAGCTGAGGAAGTGTTAATAGAGGACGTTGCAAAGTTGATCACACTGAAAGGACTTGCCACAAGGCCAGCTCTTGTGGTTTAGAGGTCTGAACAGAATCCAAATACAAATGCAATTGGTGACTGCATTTCTTAATTCTTTATATGAAGATTTAGAGAAACAGAATCAAGAAGTTTGAGCCATGCTCTCTCTCTGTAGATGAGGATGAAAAAAGGATGCTGAGGCACTGCCTCTCTACATCCCTCCTGGTTGCCCTTGCTGCTTGATGCTTGGATAACTAAATCACCAGAGGCAAATGCTAAGACAGTCTGATGACCTCTGTGTCTGGGATGAAAGGATCCTGGCCCAAGGCTTCCCATCAGTCGTGAATACAGCTCTTTGTATCTATGGACCATGTTAAGTGTTTCCTATTCTAACTAAGATGCACCAGAATATGAGAGTAACCCAGAGTACCACAATGAGAGGAAGACGGATAATCTGCAAATTACAGTAGATGAAGACTGGCAAAACAGAAATGACAAGCTGCTTCTGATCAGGGAAAAATAGCAAAAGAAAAGCAGAGGAAGTGAATTCCCAGGGGAGAATTGGAGCGAAGTGTGCAGTGGAATTCTACAGCAGCAAGAGGGGGGATGATGAGCGGCAGTGTGAAAGGTGCAGAAGTACAGCAATGAGCTGAGGCACTACACACGGGACTCCTACAGCTGGGGGCTGGAGGACACAACAGCTTCTGAGACCCAGGTGACTGTAGACTGTGGCAGCCCTTGACAACAGTGGTATTGCCCAAGGGAGAACATCGCAAACCACACAGACACTTTGTCAGGTCTGGAACGCTAACAGGGAGAGGGTACCACATAATCCAGGTAAAGAAAAACATGTTTATTTCTCACCATCCTGCCTGACAACAGCATACAACTTCACACAGCTGAAGTCACCATTTGACAGCAGTACAGGCTGCAGGAGGCTCTCATGCACACGTGTGACCATGGGATTTTACCAGAGGGAATAATCCACATTCCTCAGTGACTTTGAATTTGGCTCAGAGGGTTGACAGTGGGCTAGGCACTCATTTAGGACTGTAAGGTGTTCTCATCCTCTCAGCATATCCTAGGTTCTAGATTCAAACTGCCAAGGTGGATCACCAATGGGGAGTTGGCTCTGGGAATATTCCCTAGTCTCTCCAAAGAAGGAATGTGCTTGTGTGAATGAGTGGATCATTTGCACCCATAACTGTGGGGGACTTGTGCACTGACTGTAGGAAATTCTGCACAATAAGATGTGGGGTGAAGCTTGGTTTTGGGTAATCACTTTGGCAACAGAGGCTTAATCTCCTTGGTATCCAGTGGTGGGTCATTGAGAGCATTCTGTGCTCACACAAAGCACAGTGATTCGGTTTTGCTGACTCAATAAAATAAAAATGCAAAAATCTTCTGGGAAGATTATTATATCTGAAGAATTCGGTAATGGAGCTAAATCCCAGCAATTCTGTCAGGGGGATGTTGTCATATAATGATTTGAGGATTAAAAAAAGAAGAAAAGTTGTATTTTTATGAAATACTATGGATGCATAAGAGCTACAAGTGTTTCTAGTAAAATGACTAGAAGTTTGGTCATAAATTTAAGTGTGTAAGTCTATATAAAATGCTCTAATACTTCCATTAAAAATAGAAACTGTTACGGATCCAGTAAAATACTAATACATATGTACTCATTTTCCACAGGAGAAGAAATATTTTCTCATTTCTGCTCAGACCTAGCAGTGGGCAGATAAAATTGCCTTAAAATCAAAAGTATTCCACAAGCTTAATTTTTGAGACTTTAAAACTGGAAACTTCAAAATGCCCAGGAACTGATATAGAAATAGGAGAATGATTATTTTGGGGACATTCACATTTTATTTACTTTATTTGAAAGTAAAAAAAAGTCAGAGAGGGAAGGAGAGGAGAGATCATCCATTTGTTCACTATCCAAATCTCCATGACATCGAGGACTTGGCCAGGCAGAGACCATGAGCCAAGAACTCAATATGGGTCCATCACAGGCATGAGAGGGACCCAAGTACTTGAGCCATCACCTGCTGACCCCCTTGGGGTGCATTGGCACAGAGCTGGAATCAGGAGCAGAGTGAGGACCCTGAATCCAAGGACTCAAGTAAGGTAGTGTCTTAGCAGCACCTTAATCACTGTGATAAATATCTTCCCATTAACAAACGGGGCCATCAAAGATGGAGGTACCTTTCTCTGAAGGGTGGAGAGAACTTCCACTTTGACTATGACCCTATCGGAATAAGATCGAAGTTGGTGAACTCTAAAGGCTTCCATAGCCTTGGCAACTCATGACTAGAGCCTAGGGAGATTACTGACGCCAAAAACAAGAGTGTCAAATTATTAAGTCAGCAACAGGAGTCACTGTGTACTTACATCTCATGTGGAATCTGTCCTTAATGTGTTGTCTAATGTGAAGTGATGCTATAACTACTACTGAAACAGTATTTTTTTTTATTTTTTTATTTTTATTTATTTATTTTTTTGACAGGCAGAGTGGACAGTGAGAGAGAGACAGAGAGAAAGGTCTTCTTTTTGCCGTTGGTTCACCCTCCAATGGCCGCCGCGGTTGGCGCGCTGCGGCCGGCGCACTGCGCTGATCCGATGGTAGGAGCCAGGTGCTTCTCCTGGTCTCCCATGGGGTGCAGGGCCCAAGCACTTGGGCCATCCTCCACTGCACTCCCTGGCCACAGCAGAGAGCTGGCCTGGAAGAGGGGCAACCGGGACAGGACCGGTGCCCCGACTGGGACTAGAACCCGGTGTGCCGGCGCTGCAAGGCGGAGGATTAGCCTAGTGAGCTGCGGCGCCGGCCCTGAAACAGTATTTTTACACTTTGTGTTTCTGTGTGGGTGCAAACTGATGAGATCTTTACTAATTATATACTGAATCGATCTTCTGTATATAAAGATAATTGGAAATGGAGAAAAAAAACCCTAGTGTTAAATTGGAATGGATATGGTATAGAAAATTAATTTTTTAAAAATATCATGTAGGATCTCTGTCTTTAAAGTGCTGTACACTGTTATTTAATGCTATAACTAGTACTCCAGCAGTATTTTTTCACTTTGTGTTGCTATGTGGGGGCAAACTGTTGAAATCTTTACTTAATATATACTAAACTGATCTTCTGTATATAAAGAGAATTGAAAATGAATCTTGATGTGAATGGAAGGGGAGAGGGAGCGGGAAAGGGGAAGGTTGCGGGTGGGAGGGAAGTTATGGGAGGGGGGAAGCCATTGTAATCCATAAGCTGTACATTGGAAATTTATATTCATTAAATAAAAGTTTAATAAAAAATTAATTTGAAAATATCAAAATGTATTTTCACATTTAGTGAATTACTTAACAGTTCAAATATTTGCCAAAACCTCTTTAAAAAAGTATTACATCTCTCTACCAGTAGGAACCAACTTACTTACTACTTATACTTATTATTATAGTATTTTAACTATTTGGCACTCACTTGGCTTTGACCAACCAATCCCAGATCCAAGTTCGGTGTCCTGGGCAGGGCTGCCAACAACAGTCAGAGGATCCACAAACAAGGGCAGAGTCCCCAGCTGCCATGCCCATCCTGCATGGCCACACACAGCTTCATCCTCAGCAGTTCTGTGAAGACCTCCAGGTCAGTGTTCAGGCCAAACATGGCCAGGCTGCAGGAGGTAGGTTGTGATCTCCCCACAAGAGCAGAGAATGGTCAAATCACTTTTCCTCTAAGAATCCCGCTTCTCAATACAGGACCCTTGGTGATGAGACCCCTGCTCAAACAGCTTGTTATCTAGGGCCTTTCTAAGTGAGGCCTTGTGGTCAACTAGGATGTCTCTGAATCCTGACTGGAGCTTCCAGACAGGGCATTCCCTTTCCCCAGAGAACCAGCTCTCAGGCAGGACAGGGCCACTTGCAGCCCTCTTTATACATGCAAAACAGCAGCTGCCAGGCTCTTCTCCCTTCTGAGTGTAGGTGCTGTCTTCAGGCTCTTCTGAACGTGCCCCTTCAGTCAGCCATTTAGACCATTGCATGTTCTCCAGGGAGGCTACCAGATGGTTGGGAAACATCCTTCCTGACTTTTGCCATCACAGTCATTGGCCTTTCTACTGCATGCAGGTAAATCTGGGTTCCAGGATGCTTGCAAGCACTTGGCAGCTCCATCAGGAGGCCCGGTCCATGCAAGGCCCGGTCCATGTGAGGGTCCTGGGTCAGGAAGCCATGGCTGAGCCAAGCCCAGGACTTGTCCTTCAGGCTGGGCCTCGATATTATTACTTAGGATATCCTTGTTCAGACTCTTACTAATATTTTTCTTTCCCATGTGATTTCAGCTGAAACAAATTTGCATCAAATTTGCTGTCAGCATTTTTTTCATCTTTAAAGTGACACAATTTCTGTCTATGATCGTAAGCTTAACCCTCCACTAATAAAAGAAGTGAAGAAATAGTAAGAAGAAGAAGAAAAAACTCTTCCCTAACAGTAGAGGGCTGTAAACAATAATCAAATCTCATAATGTCAATTTTGCTCATGTATATTGCATATTTAGTACTCTGTGTGTTACCACAGGTCAGGGAAAACTTTGCATTTCTTTTCTACTTCCACTGGGGGATTTTCTGCCTTCTCATTCATTAGGAGACTATTGGAACTCATAGAAGAATTTGGTAAAGTAGCAGGATAGATAGTCAAATATACACAAAAATCAACTGCCTTTCTATACACAGACAATGCCCTGGGCTGAGAAAGTATTTCTAAAATCAATATTAATTCACAATAGCTACAAGAAATCAAATAGCTTGGAATGAGTTTAACCAATGATGTCAAAGATCTCGACAGTGAGAATTACAAAAAAATGGAAATATCTTTCATGGTCATGGATTGGAAGAATCAATATCATCAAAATGTACATTCTTCTGGATGCAATTTACAGATACAATGTGATACCAATCCAAATACCAAAGACATTCTTCTCAGATCTGGAAAATATCACGCTAAAATTCATACAGAGACACAGGAGACCTTGAACAGATAAAGCAATCCTATACAACAAAAACAAAGCCAGAGATATCACAATAGCAGATTTCAGACTTACAACAAGGCAGTTATAATCAAAACAGCCTGGTGCTAGTATAAAAATAGATGGATAGATCAATGGGAAAGAATAGAACCCCCAGAAATCAATTCAAACAACTGTAACCAACTTATACTTGACCAAGGAGCTAAATCCAATCCCTGGAGCAATGACAGTCTCTTCAAGAAATGCTGGTGGGAAAATGAATTTCCACATGCAGAAGTGTGAAGCAAGACCCCTCCTTTACACCTTATATAAAAATCCACCGATATGGATTAAAGATTAACGATCTTAATCTGTTGCCATTGATTTCTCAACAATGTTGCAGTGGGTTCGTTTCTGAGAGGAGCAGCGTGGTGGGGGCAAGAGGCGAGGAGTCAACACACAGACCCCGGGAGTCCGGTGAAAGCAGGCTTGAGGCGAGCAGCCAGCAGACTCATTTATTACAGTTGGTACAATAGCTTATATAGCCAAGACCAGCCAATCTGGTCAAGGGGCGGTCTATACCCCAACCAATCACAGCCTGTTGCCAGGCAGTTTCCAGAGCCATCCAATCACAGCCTGTTGCCAGGCAGTTTCAAATCCATCCAATCACAGCCTGTCGCCAGGAGTTTCCAGAGCCATCCAATCACAGCCTGTTGCCAGGCAGTTTCCAAAGCCAGGTGGGTTTCAAAGCCATTCCTAACTAACTGACGCTCGCTTGCCAGTGGCCACCTTCGCATGGCCTTCTCATTCCACTACATTAATCAACAACCCAACACCATAAAATTGATTGAGAACATTGGGGAAATCTTGCAGGATTTTGGCACAGGCAAAGAATTCCTGGAAAATGCTCAAAACACACAGACAGTCAAAGCCAAAATTAACAAATGGGATTATTTCAAATTGAGAAGCTTCTCTAAGGGAAAAGAAAAAGGAAAGTGAAGAGGCAACCAACAGAATGAGAGAAATTATTTGCAAAATATGCAACTTATAAAAGATTAATAACCCGAATCTACATAGAGTTAAAGAAACTCCACAACAACAAAACAAAGAACCCAGTTATGAAATGGTCCAAGGACTTAAACAGACATTTTTCAGAAGAGAAAATCTAAATGGCCAGCAAACACATGAAAAAATGTTCAGGATTACCAGCTTTTGTGGAAATGCAAAACAAAATCACAATGAGGTTTTATCTCACCCTGGTTGGAATGGCTCCCATACAGAAATCAACAAAGAGAGGATGTGGGTAAAAAGGTATGCTAATTTACTGTTGATGGGAATGTAAACTGGTAAAACCACTAAGGAAGACAGTGTGGAGATACCTCAAAAACGTGAATATAGACCTACCATATAACCCAGCCATCCCACTTCTGGGAATTTATCCAAGGGAAATTAAACAGGAAATAAAAGTGTTATCTGCACCTCCATGTTTATTGCAGCTCAATTCACAAAAGCTAAGATATGGAATCAACCTAAGTGCCCATCAACCGAAGACTAGATAAAGAAATTATGAGATACATGCACTATGGAATACTAGACAGCAGTAAAAATAAATGAAATCCCATTATTTGAAACAAAATGGATTAATCTGGAAAACTTCATACTTAGCGAAATAAGCCAGTCCCAAAGGGAGAAATACTATATGTTCTCCCTATTCTGAGAAAACTAATAGCACACCTAACATGTAAGCTGTAGAAGTGAAATTGTCACTTTGAGAAACAATGACTGGCATAGTCCTCATCTTGATTGTCGAGGAACTGTTTTTATTTTAATTTTTTCTTTTCTCTTCTTCACACTATATGTTAAACTCCCTACTTAACATAGAGTTAATCATATATATATGTGTGTGTGTGTGTATATATGTATTATATACATATATATATATACACATGTGAAGTCAATTGAAAATAAATCTCAGTAAAAAATAAGAGGATAAATAAGAGAGAGAGGAGGAAGTTTGTAACTGTGAAGATTTATAGTTCTGCATACAGTCCTACCAACTTGGTTCTTTTTTAAAAAAATTTTTGACAGGCAGAGTTAGAAAGTGAGAGAGAGAGACAGAGAGAAAGGTCTTCTTTCTGTTGGTTCAACCCCAAAATGGACACTACGGCTGGCACGCTCTGCCAATCTGAAGCCAGGAGCCAGGTGCTTCCTCCTGTTCTCCCATGCAGGTGCAGGACCCAAGCACTTGGGCCATCCTCCACTGCCTTCTTGGGCCACAGCAGAGAGCTGGACTGGAAGAGGAGCAACTGGGATAGAATCCGGCACCCCAAATGTGAACCCAGGGTGCCGGCGCTGCAGGCAGAGGATTAGCCTAGTGAGCCGCAGGGCTGGCCCAACTTAGTTCTAAGGGTACAGTTTAAAAACTTTTAATGGGACTCCAAATCTCATTAATATAGGTGGTAAAAATGTCATCTTAATTGTTAAAGTGATCATATTATTGTTAAAGTGAACATATAGATCAGATTAATTGTTAAAGAAATCATATAAATAGCATCAAGTGCCTGGTAATAATAATAGAATTAAAAAGGAGGATCTGTCCAACATGGAAAACAGTCCACACAGCAGACTCATAGAATGATAATCACTTTAACACTTTGGCCTCAGAATCAGTCCTTAAGGCATTTGAATCTGGCTGAAAAAGCCCATGAGAGCATTTCAGGCAAGGAAAGCAAAGACACTGTGGCAAAAAATATCCTATATGAAGGATCTCTGTGAGTGAGACCCCAGTAGAAAGAAGGTGCTACCAAAGGATGTATTTTTCTCTGAAGGGAGGAGAGAACTTCCACTATGCTTATGGCCTTGTCTAAATTCTGAGAGAGTTTCCATAGCCTTGGCAGCTCATGGCAAGAGTCTCAGGTAATCACTGACATAAATAAGAGTGTTAAATGTAAAATTAAAAAAAGAAGTCACAGTGCGCTTACTCCACATGTAGGACTGCTGTTCTTCGTGAGTTGTACTATGAGAATTAACTGCAAAACTTGATCTCAAACAGTACTTTATATGTTGTGTATGGGGGGGTTTAAACTGTTGAAATCTTTACTTATTATAGAGATGATCTTATGTATATAAAGTTAATAAAAATGAAAAAAAGAAAAAGAAAGAGCTAGAGGAAATAGGAGGGGGGTGGGGAGATGGAGGTGAAGAGATACCCTTTCTGCTAGTTTGATCCCCAAAATATCCATAACAACTGGGCTGGCCAGGCCAAGGCCAGGAGCTGAACTCCATCTGTTTCTCTTGTGTGGCAGTCAGGAACCCAACTTTGGGCCATCAAGTGCTGCATCCCAGGCACATTATCAGGAAGCTGGATCAGAAGCATTTTAATGCTCAAGCCCAGGCACTCCAATATGGGATGTGGGCATCCCAAGCGCAGCTTAACCCCTGCACAATGCCTATTCCTGAATGGCATTACATGGGTAAAACACTCTGATCAGTGTTCTTGTACACAGTATTTACTAAGTGTGTGAATATAATGAAATTAAAATACCTTCACCATTTTCTTCAATTTTCTTTAATCTTCACAAATTCAATGTGAGCTATGAAATCTTTTTCAATAAATAATTTTCAATGTACATCTCCTCCCTCTCTTTTTCCACTCTTAAATTTAACAGGGATCACTTTTCAGTTAAAATTTAAACACCTAAGAATAATTGTGTGTTAATTACAGAGTTCAACCACTAGTACTAGAACAACAACAACAACAAATACTAAAAAGGATAAAGTATTACATTGTACATCTAGAGTCAGGACAAGAGCTGATCAGGTCATAGTTTCTTATAGTGTCCATTTCACTTCAAAAGGTTTCCCCTTTGGTGCTCAGTTAGTTGTCACCGATCAGGGAAAACAAATGATATTTGTCTCTTTGGGACTGGCTTAATTCACTTAGCATGATGTTTGCCAAATTGCTCCATCTTGTTGCAAATGACCGGGTTTCGTTGTTTCTTACTGCTGTATAGTATTCTATGGAGTACATGTCCCATAATTTCTTTATCCAGTCTACTGTTGATGGGCATTTGGGTTGGTTCCAGGTCTTAGCTATTGTGAATTGAGCTGCAATAAACATTAATGTGCAGATGGCTTTTTTATTAGCCAAATTAATTTCCTTTGGGTAAATTCCAAGGAGTGGGATGGCTGGGTTGTATGGTAGGGTTATGTTCAGGTTTCTGAGGAATCTCCAGACAGACTTCCATAGTGGCTTAACCAGTTTACATTCCCACCAACAGTGGGTTAGTGTCCCTTTTTCCCCACATCCTCTCCAGCATCTGCTGTTGGTAGATTTCTGAATGTGAGCCATTCTCACCGGGGTGAGGTGAAACCTCATTGTGGTTTTGATTTGCATTTCTCTGATTGCTAGTGATCTTGAACATTTTTTCATGTGTCTGTTGGCCATTTGGATTTCCTCTTTCAAAAAATGTCTATTGAGGTCCTTGGCCCATCTCTTAAGTGGGTTGTTTGTTCTGTTGTTGTGGATTTTCTTGATTTCTTTGTAGATTCTGGTTATCAACCCTTTATCTGTAGTATAGTTTGCAAATATTTTTTCCCATTCTGTCGGTTGCCTCTTCACTTTCCTGACTGTTTCTTTTGAAGTACAGAAACTTCTCAATTTGATGCAATCCCAAATGTTAATTTTGGTTTTACTGCCTGTGCTCCTGGGGTCTTTTCCAAGAAGTCTTTGCCTGTGCCTATATCTTGCAGGGTTTCTCTAATGCTCTCTAATAATTTGATGGTTTCGGGTTGTAGATTTAAGTCTTTAATCCATGTTGAGTGAATTTTTGTGTAAGGTGAAAGGTATGGGTCTTGCTTCAAGCTTCTGCACGTGGAAATCCAATTTTCCCAGCACCATTTATTGAATAGACTGTCCTTATTCGAGGGATTAGTTTTGGATCTTTGATCAAATATAAGTTGGCTGTAGATGTTTGGATTGATTTCTGGTGTTTCTATTCTGTTCCATTGGTCTATCCATCTGTTTCTGTACCAGTACCATGCTGTTTTGATAACAACTGCCCTGTAGCATGTCCTGAAATCTGGTATTGTGATGCCTCCGGCTTTGTTTTTGTTGTACAAGATTGCTTTAGCTATTCGAGGTCTTCTGTGTCTCCATATGAATTTCAGCATCATTTTTTCCAGATCTGAGAAGAAGGTCTTTGGTATCTTGATTGTTTAAGTTTTCTATGTCTTCCTGGCTAAATTTAGGTAGGTTGTATGTGTCCAAGAATCTGTCCATTTCTGATAGATTTCCCTGTTTGCTGGCATACAAGTCCCTATAGTAATTTCTGATAATTCTTTTTATTTCTGTGGTGTCTGTTGTTACGTTTCCATTTTCATCTCTGATCCTATTGATTTGGGTCTTTTCTTTTTTTAGTTAGTTGGGTCAATGGGGTGTCAATTTTGTTTATTTTTTCAAAAAACCAGCTCCTCGTTTGGCTGATTTTTTGTAATGTTTTTTTGGATTCAATCCTGTTGATTTCTTCTTTGATTTTAATTATTTCTCTTCTCCTACTGGGTTTGGGTTTGGTTTGCTGCAGATTTTCTAGATCCTTGAGATGACTTGAAAGCTCATGTATTTGGTGCTTTTCAAATTTCTTGATGTTGGCACCTATTGACATAAACTTTCCTCTTAACACTGCTTTTGTTGTATCCCATAGGTTTTGGTATGTTGTGCTGTTATCCTCATTTACTTCCAGAAAATTTTTGATTTCTCTTTTAATGTCCTCTATGACCCATTGTTCATTCATGAGCATGTTGTTCAATCTCCATGTGTTTGCACGTGCTCTAGGGATTCCTAAGTTGCTAATTTCCAACTTCATTCCTTTATGGTCTGAGAAGCTGCATGGTATATTCTACTTCTTTTGAATTTGCTGAGACTTGCTTTATGGCCTAGTATGTGGTCAATCCTAGAGAAGGTTCCATGTACTGCTGAGAAGAATGTAAAGTCCTTAGATGTAGAGTGAAATGTTCTGTAGATATCTGTTAGATCCATTTGGGCTATAGTGTCATTTAAATCTACTGTCTCCTTGTTGATCTTCTGTCCTGTTGATCTGTCTATCTCTGAGAGTGGGGTATTGAAGTCCCCCAGTACTATTGTATTGGGGTCTAAGTCTCCCTTTAAGTCCCTTAACAAGTCTTTTAAATATGCTGGTGCCCTGTAATTAGGTGCATATACATTGATAATCGTTATATCTTCCTGTTGAATGGATCCCTTAGTCATTATATAGTGCCCCTCTTTGTCTCTCCTAACAGTTTTTGTGGTAAAGTTTATGTTGTCCGATATTAAGATGGCTACGCCCGCTCTTTTTTCATTTCTGTTGGCATGGTATATATTTTTCCAGCCTTTCACTTTCAGTCTGTATGGATCATTGTTGGAAAGATGAGCTTCTTGTAAGCAGCAAAAAGATGGGTTTTGTTCCTTAACCCAATCCGCCAATCGGTGTCTTTTAACTGGACAGTTCAAGCCCTTAACATTCAATGTGACTATTGAGAAGGAGTAACTTTGCCCTGTCATTTGCCGAAGATTTTTTCTAATATATGGTTTGAGACTCCTGTGATCTTTTGCTGTGAGGTTTCCTTCCTTTATCTTCTTTCATATTGGTGACCGTGTTTCTGTGTTTCTGTATGTAACACATCTTTAAGCATCTTTTGCAGGGCTGGACGAGTGGCGACAAATTCTTTCAGTTTCTGTTTGCTGTGGAAGGTCTTTACTTCACCTTCATTTACAAATGAGAGCTTTGCAGGATATAATATTCTGGGCTGGCAGTTTTTCTCTCTTAGTACCTGGGCTATGTCTCGCCATTGTCTACTAGCTTGTAGGGTTTCTGACGAGAAGTCAGCTGTGAGTCTAATTGGAGATCCTCTGAGAGTAATCTGGCGTTTCTCTCTTGCACATTTTAGGATCTTTTCTTTGTGTTTCACTGTGGTGAGTTTGATTACGATGTGTTGTGGTGAGGATCTCTTTTGGTCATGTTTATTAGGGGTTCTATGAGCTTCCTGTACTAGGATGTCTCTGTCCTTCTCCAAACCTGGGAAATTTTCTGCTAGTATCTCACTAAAAAGGCCTTCTAATCCTTTCTCCCTCTCCATGCCTTCAGGAACTCCTAGAACCCGAATATTGGTTTTTTTAATAGTATCCTGTAGATTACTGACCGTATTTTTTAGATTTCTGATTTCTTCTTCTTTTCTTTGATTTGACTGTTTCCTTTCCTGTTCTCTGTCTTCTAAGTCCGATATTCTCTCTTCTGCTTCACCCATTTTGTTTTTAAGGCTCTCTAATGTGTTTGTCATTTGATCTATTGAATTCTTCATTTCATTGTGGTTTTTTGTCACTATCACAGTTTCATGTTCTACTAGTTGTTTCATTTCATTTTGATTCCTCCTTGATATTTCATTTTCACGAGAGAGATTTTCTATCTTGTCCATTAAGGATTTCTGTAGTTCAAGAATTTGTTTTTGAGAACTTCTTAATGTTCTTATCAATTTTTTGAGATCTGCGTCTTGCATTTCCTCTATCTCTTCATCTTCATAATCTTGCATTGGGGTGTCTTGTTCATTTGGGGGCATCATAGTGTCTTCTTTGCTCTTGTTACCTCGGTTTCTATGTTTGTTGTTTGGCATGTTGGAGATAATTTATGTTTTTTTTTTGGCTGTGGTTTTTTTTTCTCGTTATACTATGCCTCTAAGTGGGCTGTCTGCTTTGATGGATCCTTAGAGGCTGTAATGGGTGTGGCCAGAGAGCTCCGCTTGATTCTTCAGGTTTAAGGCTGTGCAAAAAGAGACTCACCCAGATTGTTCTCTCCCTTGCTCCTTGCTGGATTTCTCTCTCTCTCTTTTTTTTTGACTCAGTTGGGAAGTTATTCGGTACAGGTGAGTGGAATTGAGTGTAGTTGAAATCTGGCCTCTGTGAGTATTCGTTTGATCTACCCCTGGGACCACACAAAGAGTTTATGCAGCCCTCAATGTGTTTTCAAATTTCACCAATGTTCCAAGGTTACTGAGTTTGTGAACTCATTGGCGGCGCTTTACATATGTAAAATGGTGCCTGCTCTTTGTTTTGCTCAGAGGCCTCTGCTTCTCCCCCCCCAATGTCTCGGGTTTCTGACGCCTTTGTCTTACCTCCCTTTGGTTCCCGCACTGGGGAGATTCTGAGGCTGGTCTCCCGCGGTTGGGTTTCCACACGGTGGGCTCCCTGTAGGTCCTCTGTGTCACATCCACTAGATCCGGAAGCGTTTCCTCTGCAGTTTTTTTCTTGAGTCTTTTCCTGAGG
This sequence comes from Lepus europaeus, assembly GCF_033115175.1. NCBI lineage: Eukaryota > Metazoa > Chordata > Mammalia > Lagomorpha > Leporidae > Lepus > Lepus europaeus. Next base: position 26,341,821 of record NC_084847.1, read on the forward strand.
CTACAGTAATTCCACTTTTATGAAACTTTATTTTCCCAAACTACGGCGCACGTCCTCACTATCTGCCATCTTGGCTCCACCCCAGTAATGTATGATTTAAACTATAGAGTGATAAATGCCACTTGATCTCACTCCTATGTGCAATCTATAACAGCTGAGCTCACAGAAGGAGAGAGCAGTGCAGTGGTTACCAGAGGTGGAGGAGAGAAAAGCAGATGAGGATATGGGGAGAACTGGTGAAGTGGTGCAGTCACAGCCAGATAAGAGGGACGAGTTCTGATGTTCAACTGCACAGAAGGGTGAGTACAACCAACAATACTGTATAATTCCTAAAAAGTACATGAGAGGCTTTTGAAAGTTCTCATCACGCATAAATGATAAACATGTGAGATGACGGATAATCTAAATATCCTGAGTTGATCATTAGACAACGCATAAATGTACCGAAACACACTGTACCCTATAAAGAAAGATGCACAATTATTATCTGCTAACTCTAAAAATAAAAAGAAATGCTACCAACCCATACAAGTCATGTGTGTGAAATGCTAATATACTGAACATAAGCAATTATACTGCACACATACTAAGTCTAGCAGGCTTACACAAAGTATTCTTAGAAACTAAGATAAAAACCATCAAAGTAATTATATATAGGATGTAAATAGTGACCATAGTTTACTTCTGAAAACAGGTTTCTAGTCAACATTTATAAGAGTCCTTCCAAATTCCTCAAACTATGCCAATCCTTTCTGTAACCCTAAAACACACATAGAACTCTATGCACGTCTCGCAGCCATCACAGCTGTTCAGAAAACTTTAACCTAATTAAGAAGTTCAAACACAAATAAGGACGGAAAAGACTGGACTAAAAAATAACTGCTAAACAGCTCACATTCACAATTGAAAAGTGAAAATTTCTGAAAGAGAAGGACTTAACCAAAATATATACACACTCTCCTATAACCCACAAGACCTGTCCCAAAAACTCAGCAAGGAAATCATTATTCACAATTTTTTGGGTATCAAACTAATATTTTACTTCAAATATTTTAATCCAAATTGTCAACTTCGATTTCTGACACTAGCCAGTTGAAGGTACATCAACACCCTTTTATTTATAACTTCTTCATTTGTAAATAAATTTCAGGGTAGAGCACAGAAAACACAGATAGAAGAAGTGATACAAGGTGACCCTAGATGATGCCATCTATCACCAATAGGGGTAGGAAGCACCCCGATCTTGCTAACTAGGCCCTCCTTACACATCAGGAGACATAGTATTAGACAAAGACTTGCCAATCTTCCCAACAACTGCAAAGAACTTCCAGACTGGCAGTAAGGGTACCAGTTTTATGCAACAAGGCAGTGCAGGAAAGCTTGAATTGACTGCAGGAAATTCTTCCTTCCTTGACATATACTGAGCATATCAAGATTGATTTTATTTGACACCTATGACAGCAACTCTATACTGTGATAAACCACTTTTAGGAGATCAGAACACAACTTCCATCTCAACTTTCCAACTTCAAATTTAAAATCTTACTCTCAGTTGTCCAAAGCAGCTCAAATGTAAAGCTTATGCTGCATAATTATACAAATTATATATATATTTTTAATTTTTTTGACAGGCAGAGTGGATAGTGAGAGAGAGACAGAGAGAAAGGTCTTCCTTTTGCCACTGGTTCACCCTCCAATGGCCGCTGCGGCCGGTGCCTCATGCTGATCCGAAGCCAGGAGCTAGGTGCTTCTCCTGGTCTCCCATGCGGGTGCAGAGCCCAAGCACTTGGGCCATCCTCCACTGCCTTCCCGGAGAGCTGGCCTGGAAGAGGGGCAACCGGGACAGAATCCAGCGCCCCAACCGGGACTAGAACTCAGTGTGCCGGCGCCACAAGGCGGAGGATTAGCCTGTTAAGCCACGGCGCCAGTGGCAAATTATATTGTTAAAGATTGGGGAACACTTATGCACTACTATAATACTTTGCCTCCTAAATTAGCTTCTCCTACAGATAACAGACAACAGGTTTGAGAAACTAAGATTAACCAAACTTAGAAATAAATTCCACCAAGAATAGTGTTCAGCTTTTTGTTGTACAGTTTGATCTAAAAACAAAACAGAAGCAGGCTTCAAAATCAATCATAGCATCTTCTATTAATATGTAACTTAGCAAAGTCTTCAGTAAATATCTAAGTATTAGCAAACTTTGCCACAGGCTTTATAGACTACAACTAAATGTACTACTCTTTCATTGGTCTGAATGAACAAAGCAAAGTAAAACAAATACCAGTTACTTTTAAAATACAATCCTCTCGGATAGAAGTAGAGGACCCAGAAATTCAACACCCAGCATTCTTTACAGAAAACAACAGCTGAAACCTTTTGCATATATTCCATTATTTAAACCACCCCAACAATTACTGAAAGTAATTTCACAAAAATCACAAACTGAGTAGAATAATTATAACTGATATATAAATAAGGATTTACTAAAAAAGGCTTCAAGGAGTGATATTTCAAATCAAAGTTTTAAATACAAAAGGTGTCTTGTGTTGCTTATTTATCCAGAGTTTCCAATGTTCCTTACTCTACAGTTACAGATTTGGCAAGATTCCATGGGAAATCAACATCATAGCCTCTCAACACAGCAAGGTGGAAAGCCAGCAGCTGAGGATGCCCTGCAAGCAGTCCACTGAGTGGGGCACCTTGATTGTTCTCTTGGAGTTCTTAATGGTCTCCGCGCCTTCCTTATCACAAATCACCACAGGGCGCTCCTGCTGAGCAACCACCTGCTGGAGAGCATTCTGACACTTGGCGTAAGTGTGGTCTCTCATGATGATCATGATGACGGGCATCAGCGTATCCACCAAAGCCAGGGGGCCGTGTTTCAACTCACCAGCGAGGATGCCCTCAGAGTGCATGTAAGTAATTTCTTTGATTTTCAGCGCCCCTTCAAGACAAGTGGCGCAATGTTAGCCTCACCCCATGATCAGGACTGACTTCTGATTATACAGTTCTGTTGCCAGCCTCTGAATCTCATCATCCATGCTGAGTACTTCCTTAATGAAATCAGGCAGCCGTTTCAGGGCAAGCATGATCTCTTTGTGTCTCTCTTGCATGGAGATCTTGTCATCGTACATCATGGGAGCAAACATCACAAGCGACACAAACTGGCTGGTATAAGCCTTTGTGCTGGCCATGCCAATTTCAGGACCAGCATTGATGTGAACTCCACAGTCTGTCTCACTTGAAATAGAACTGCCAACTGTATTTGTGATTCCCATGGTTAAAGCGCCTCTCTCTTTACAGTACTGAAGACCCATCAGGGTATCTGCCGTCTCACCTGACTGACTAATGAAAAAGCAAAGATCATCTCGAAAGACTGGTGTGTTTCTCTCCAAGAAGTCACTGGCCACGTCCACCATCACAAGCAACTCTGTCAGCTCCTCCAGAACTTGACGTGTTGCTACTACAGCATGGTAACTTGTTCTACAGGCAATAAGGATCAGACCCCAACAACTCTGGATCTCCCTAATGTGATCCTTCAAGCCACCCGGATTCACAGGATAGTCATCAAAGTTGATTCTTCCTCTCATTGTGTTCATCATGGACTCTGGCTGCTCAAAAATTTCCTTCTGCATAAATTAACTGAAGTTTCCCTTTATGGTCTGTAGGAGTTCCATCTGCAGGGTTTGCACAGCTCGTCCAGGGTGATCTCCTGCAGTTCATTTAATTCAATAGATAGAAAAACGGCCATCCACCACTGCTGCAACATCATCATCTTCTTTAAAGATGACGCGTTTGGTATGTTCTATGACAGCACTTGCGTCAGAAGCAAAGTAATATTCCACTGCTTTTTCTTCAACAGGGAAAAGGCAAGTTGTGCTGTCCACAGGAGAGAAATTGCAGCTCAGATCCCCTTCTTGTCTTTGCCTGTTCTGTACAGTATTGGAATATGATCAGTAGAAAGTTTATGTTCACTCTGTACACCAATCAGCAGAGGGCTACCTCACATTGTATCAACTGCTTGTCCAGGGAAATGAACGCTTTTAAACACAAGTGCAAAAGCACCTTCCAGTTGTTGGATAACTCTCTTCACCAAGGTAGTAAAACTGATATCTTGACTTTCCCGATTTTCATACATATACTAAACAAGCTTAGCAATTGTCTCTGTGTCTGTTTCAGATTCAAAGTCATAGCCTTTGCTCTCCAAAAACTTTTTCAAGTCTTTGTAGTTAGTGATGATTCCATTGTGAATAACAATAAATTCGTTATTTTTTGATGTATCATAAGTTTTTTTATTTATTTTTTATTTAGTGAATATAAATTTCCAAAGTACAGCTCATGGATTACAAAGGCTACCCCCCCACAACTTCCCCCCCACCCGCAACCCTCCCCCCTCCCACTCGCTCTCCCCTTCCATTCCCATCAAGATTCATTTTCAATTCTCTTTATATATAGAAAATCAGTTTAGTATATATATAGATTTCAACAGTTTGTCCTCCCATAGCAACACAAAGTGAAAAAATACTGTTGGAGTACTAGTTATAGCATTAAATAACAGTGTACATCACATTAATGACTGAGATTCTGCATGATATTTTTTTTTAAAAAAGATTATTTTTCTATGTAATTTCCAATTTAAAACCAAGGGTTTTTTTTTTCATTTTCAATTATCTTTATATACAGAAGATCGCTTCAGTATATACTAAGCAAAGATTTCATCAGTTTGCACCCACACATAACCACAAAGTGTAAAAATACTGTTTCAGTACTAGCTATATCATTACTTCACCTTTGACAACCTATTAAGGACAGGTCCCACATGGGACACAAGTACACAGTGACTCCTGATGTTGATTTAACAATTTAACACTCTTGTTTATGGCGTCAGTAATCTCCCTAGGCTCTAGCCATGAGTTGCCAAGGCTATGGAAGCCTTTAGGGTTCGCCAACTTCGATCCTATTCCGACAAGGCCATAGTCAAAGTGGAAGTTCTCGCCTCCCTTCAGAGAAAGTTACCTCCTACTTTGATGGCCCCGTTCTTTCCACTGGGATCACGTTATTTTTATCAGAGCACTGTGGGTGGCTATTCACAGGATTGGGTTCTCCATGTGTTGCCCAATGAGCTATTCCAAGATGCACATCAAATTCTACATCCAAATCCATATCCTGTTGTTTGTAGACTTCATCCAGTGCCTTAACTTTCCCTTTCTTCTTAATGAGCTGGATTTTGCAGGCATTGGCTTCCCAGTCTTTTTCATTGCCTCCATCAACTCCCACACCAGCAGAATCGTATCCTCTATATTCCAATCCCTGAAGGCCTTTGATTAGAGTCTCCAAGATTTCTCGTCTTGTGCACAGAACATGGTAGTTTTAAGTAAGCAAATGTACCGCACATGATGGAAAAGGCACGGTCTGCAAGGCAAGAGAACTGCTGGCAGGGTCAGGCACACAGACACGAGCTTCGGGGGCAATCCTGGGCTCCAGGGCAGGGGCAATGGCGACAGAACTCCCTGGTGGATGCGATGGCCAAAGCAGCGATAGGCTTCTCCACCTCCCAGGTTCAGCCAGCAACCGCAACCGGGCCTGCCCTTTGGCACCACGCCGCCCCCTGCCAATGGTTTTTTCTTAATATGTGGTGTTTTTTTTCCTGTTTTTCTTCCTTCCTGAGCTACTCTTTTCCAGGAACTTTTTGAGGACCCCTCATATAAGCGAATTCATTTTATTTAGCACAAATATTTTAATTAATTAATTATTAATTATGACTCTTCTTGCACCAAGTTTGATAATTTTTGTTCTTTTAGGTTTTTGGTCATATTCCATGTTTATGAATTTTCATGCAAGTTGGTGTGGGAAAAATAAAGTTGAAGAATAATGCACTGGGCAATCCATCACCACACTATACTTCAGTTTACTCTGATGGAGCAAGCAGAAAATGACTGCTCTATGTGCTATGCATTTCTTTTATGAGACAAATGAAATATTTTGGTAATGTAAATTGATAAATTGTGCCATTTGACTTTGGATTTTATCAACATGACAAACTGAGTGTACATTGTCTTTTGTGTTAAAATTTAGATAACAATATTGAAATGAGAAAAAACTATAAAGCATATGTTTTGTTCTTGCCAGCTAGTGATTATCCAAAGGTTAGGCATAGCCAAAATGTGCACTAAATTGTAATTAATGAAGCATAAAATGAATTAAGCTACTAGAATTGAGTTTCTCAGATTAGATAATGGAATTACATTTCAAATACTTAAATAAATATCAGAAAATGAAATAACTGAAATAATGAGAACAATAGGTAAGAACAAGAAACAGTAAAATTGATCATATTTGAGAAAAACTAAATAAACATAAACATTTGAAAATTATAATAAACAAATATACAATACAAGTTTAAACATTAAGTTAAACTCAGGTTAATGACCTGGAAGTGTAAGCCGGCACTGCGGCTCACTAGGCTAATCCTCCGCCTTGCGGCGCCGGCACACTGGGTTCTAGTCCCGGTCGGGGCACCGGATTCTGTCCCAGTTGCCCCTCTTCCAGGCCAGCTCTCTGCTGTGGCCCAGGAGTGCAGTGGAGGATGGCCCAAGTGCTTGGGCCCTGCACCCCATGGGAGACCAGGAGAAGCACCTGGCTCATGCCATCAGATCAGCGTGGTTCGCCGGCCGCAGCGCGCCTACCGCGGCGGCCATTGGAGGGTGAACCAACGGCAAAAGGAAGACTTTTCTCTCTGTCTCTCTCTCTCACTGTCCACTCTGCCTGTCAAAAAAAAATGACCTGGAAGTGTGAGCTCTCAAATTGCATTACAGAGAGATAATGCTATAGAAAATACTAATACAGTTATAGGACAGCTAGAATGAGAATGAGTAAAACACATTCATTTGGATCATGAGTGTTAAGAAATTAAAAACATTGAAAGTTATTGAATCATTAAAATAATTTATAAATATATTACATAATATATCAGACCAAGCTATGCAATTCAGCATTTCATTGTGTTAGGAAAGAGGTAATATAAGTAAATAGAAACAATGGATACAAATGTGCAAATCTGTGTAAGGCCAATGAGAAAGAAAACTTGAGAGAAGAATTCCAACTTCAAAACAATGACAGCACAATTGACACAGCCTTTACTTAAGCCACAAGAGAGAAAGAATAAATTAACATTTCCAGCAGAAATTGGTAACCCAGCTACACTTGAAAATTTACCTATTTTTAATTAATAAGAATAAAATAAATATATTTTCAAATGTAAAAATCATGAAAGTTTTGATTAGCTGTGTGTATTTCTTTTCTTTTTTAAAGAAAGATTTTATTTAATGAATACAAATTTCAAAGGTGCAACCTTAGGAATATAGTGATTCTTCCACCAATACCCACCCTCCCACCTCCACTCCTGTCCCACCTTCTACTCCCTCTCCTATCTCATTCTTCATTACAAATCATTTTTAATTAACTTTAATTACAGAAGACCAACTATATAAGTAAAAATTTCAACAACTTGCACTCTCCCACATATAGAATAAAGTACTGTTTGAGCATAAGTTTTACAGTTAATTCTCATAGTACAACACATTAAGGACAGAAGTCCTATGTGGGGAGTAAGTGCACAGTGACTCCTGTTGTTAATTTAACAATTAACACTCATATCCGTGATGTCAGTGATCACCTGAGGCTCTTGACATGAGCTGCCAAGGCTATGGAAGTCTTTTGAGTCAACAAACTCCATCAGTGTTTAGACAGGGCCATATGCAAAGCAGACGTTCTCTCCTCCCTTCAGAGAAAAGTACATCCTCCCTGATGGCCCCTTTTTTCCACTGGGTTCTCACTCACAGAGATCCTTCATGTAGAATTGCCCTCAGTGTCTTGGATTTCCATGCCTGAAATGCTCTCATGGGCTTTTCAGCCAGATCCGAATGCCTTACAGGCTGATTCTGAGGTCAGAGTTCTGTTTGGGCCATTTGTCATTCTATGAGTCTGCGGTGTGCCCTGCTTCCCATTGTTGGATCATTCCCTCCTTTTTCATTCTATCTGAAGTTATTACCAGACACTTGGTCTTATTTATGTGATCCCTTTGACACTTAATCCTACCTATATGATCAATTACACACTTAATATGATTTCCTTAATATGTCAGATGGCATTATTAGTACCCAGCTTAACTGGAGTTGGAGCCCATGGCAATTTTTTAGTTTTACCCTTAGGGGTAAGTCTCTGGAAATGTGTGCCAAACTGTACAGCTCCTCTCTCTCTTATTCCCATTCTTATTTTTACTAGGGTCTATTTTCAATTGACTTTATACACCCATTATTAATTCTATGCTAAGTGTTCCACCAATGGTGTTAAGTAGAGAAAAATAAAAATAAAGGCCGGCGCCGCGGCTCACTAGGCTAATCCTCCGCCTGCGGTGCCGGCATACCGGGTTCTAGTCCCAGTCAGGGTGCCGGATTCTGCCCTGGTTGCTCCTCTTCCTGTCTAGCTCTCTGCTGTGGCCCAGGAGTGCAGTGGAGGATGGCCCAAGTCTTTGGGCCCTGCACCAGCATGGGAAACCAGGAGAAGCACCTGGCTCCAGGCTTTGGATCAGTGCAGTGCGCCGACTGCAGCGCACTGGCTGCAGCGGCCATTGGAGGGTGAACCAACGGAAAAGGAAGACCTTTCTATCTGTATCTCTCTCTCCCTGTCCACTCTGCCTGTCAAAAAAATTAAAAAATAAAAATAATAATAAAATAAAATAATAAACTGTTACTTGTCTGTGAAGACAGGCTGTTCAAGTTATTGCTTTTCATAGTGTGAACTTCACTTCTATAGGTTTCCTTTTAGGTGCTCTGTTAATTGTCACAGATCAGAACATATGGTATTTGTCCCTTTGAGACTGGCTTATTTCACTAGGTATGATGTTTTCTGGATTCATCTATTTTGTTTAAAATGACCAGATTTAATTCCACAAACGAGAGAATTAATACATTAATATTCCTGACAGAAATTAGTATATAGGATACACTTGTATATTTACCTATTATAAAAAGAATAAAAATTTTCAGATGTAAAAATCATGAAAGATTTGATTAGCTGTGTATATTTCTATAGTGCTTATATTAATAGTAACAAAGATATTCTGTGTGAAGTTTGTGAATCAAAATGAAAGAACAAGAAACTTGTAAACCTATGGAAATCTTAAATCATGGCAGATGTTAAATTAAAAAGAATGTAAGATCTGGACAAGATAAATATCAAATTATCTAGATATAAGAAAAGGGTGGCCGGCGCCGTGGCTTAACAGGCTAATCCTCTGCCTTGCGGCGCCGGCACACCGGGTTCTAGTCCTGGTCGGGGCACCGATCCTGTCCCGTTGCCCCTCTTCCAGGCCAGCTCTCTGCTGTGGCCAGGGAGTGCAGTGGAGGATGGCCCAAGTGCTTGGGCCCTGCACCCCATGGGAGACCAGGAGAAGCACCTGGCTCCTGCCATTGGAACAGCGCGGTGCGCCGGCCGCAGCACGCCTACCGCGGCAGCCATTGGAGGGTGAACCAACGGCAAAAAGGAAGACCTTTCTCTCTGTCTCCCTCTACTGTCCACTCTGCCTGTCAAAAATAAAAAAAAAAAAAGGGAAATTCCATATAATCGAGTTAGTCAGATAAACATCTATTCCACTAATTATTTACATGTTCACAGAAACATATATTGCAGGGTAACTATTTTTTTCATTTATTAAACTTTTATTTAATGAATATAAATTTCCAAAGTACAGCTTATGGGTTACAATGGCTTTCCCCCTCCCATAACTTCCCTCCTGCCCGCAACCCTCCCCTTTCCTGCTCCCTCTCCCCTTCCATTCACATCAAGATTCATTTTCAATTCTCTTTATATACAGAAGATCAGTTTAGTATATATTAGGTAAAGATTTCGACAGTTGCCCGATATAGCAACACAAAGTGAAAAAACTACCGTTGGAGTACTAGTTATAGCATTAAATAACAGTGTACAGCACATTAAAGACAGAGATCCTAGATAATATTTTTTTAAAATTAATTTTCTATGCCATTTCCAATTTAACACCAGGTTTTTTTTTTCATTTCCAATTCTCTTTATATACAGAAGATCAATTCAGTATATAATTAGTAAAGACCTCATCAGTTTGTACCCACACAGAAACACAAAGTGTAAAAATACTGTTTCAGTACTAGTTATAGCATCACTTCACATTAGACAACACATTAAGGACAGATCCCACATGGGGTGTAAGTACACAGTGACTCCTGTTGCTGACTTAACAATTTGACACTCCTGTTCATGGCGTCAGTAATCTCCCTAGGCTCTATTCATGAGTTGTCAGGGCTATGGAAGCCTTTAGAGTTCGCTGACTTTGATCTTATTCCGATAGGGTCATAGTCAAAGTGGAAGTTCTCTCCTCCCTTCGGAGAAAGGTACCTCCTTCTTTGATGGCCCCGTTCTTTCCACTGGGATCTCACTCACAGAGATCTTTCATTTAGGTCTTTTTTTTCTTTTCCATGGTATCTTGGCTTTCCATGCCTACAATACTCTCATGGGCTCTTCCGCCAGATCAGAATGCCTTAAGGGCAGATTCTGAGGCCAGAGTGTTGTTTAGGACATCTGCCATTCTATGAGTCTGCTGTGTATCCCGCTTCCCATGTTGGATCCTTCTCTCCCTTTTTGATTCTATCAGTTAGTATTAGCAGACTCTTGTGTTGTTTGTGTGACCCCTTTGACTCTTCGACCTATCAGAGCCATCAATTGTGAGCTGAAATTGATCACTTGGACTAGTGAGATGGCATTGGTACATGCCACCTTGATGGGATTGTGTTGGAAACCCCTGGCACATTTCTAACTCCACCATTTGCGGCAAGTCTGATTGAGCATGTCCCAAATTGTACATCTCCTCCCTCTCTTTTTCCACTCTGAAATTTAACAGAGATCACTTTTCAGTTAAAATTTAAACACCTAAGAATAATTGTGTGTTAATTACAGAGTTCAACCACTAGTACTAGAATAACAACAACAACAAATACTAAAAAGGATAAAGTATTACATTGTACATCTAGAGTCAGGACAAGAGCTGATCAGGTCATAGTTTCTTATAGTGTCCATTTCACTTCCACAGGTTTCCCCTTTGGCGCTCAGTTGTCGCCGATCAGGGAAAACAAATGATATTTGTCTCTTTGGGACTGGCTTAATTCACTCAGCATGATGTTTTCCAAATTGCTCCATCTTGTTGCAAATGACCAGGTTTCGTTGTTTCTTACTGCTGTATAGTATTCTATGGAGTACATGTCCCATAATTTCTTTATCCAGTCTACTGTTGATGGGCATTTGGGTTGGTTCCAGGTCTTAGCTATTGTGAATTGAGCTGCAATAAACATTAATGTGCAGATGGCTTTTTTTATTTGCCAAATTAATTTCCTTTGGGTAAATTCCAAGGAGTGGGATGGCTGGGTTGTATGGTAGGGTTATGTTCAGGTTTCTGAGGAATCTCCAGACAGACTTCCATAGTGGCTTAACCAGTTTGCATTCCCACCAACAGTGGGTTAGTGTCCCTTTTTCCCCACATCCTCTCCAGCATCTGCTGTTGGTAGATTTCTGAATGTGAGCCATTCTCACCGGGGTGAGATGGAACCTCATTGTGGTTTTGATTTGCATTTCCCTGATTGCTAGTGATCTTGAACATTTTTTCATGTGTCTGTTGGCCATTGGATTTCCTCTTTTGAAAAATGTCTATTGAGGTCCTTGGCCCATCTCTTAAGAGGGTTGTTTGTTTTGTTGTTGTGGATTTTCTTGATTTCTTTGTAGATTCTGGTTATCAACCCTTTATCTGTAGTATAGTTTGCGAATATTTTTTCCCATTCTGTCGGTTGCCTCTTCACTTTCCTGACTGTTTCTTTTGCAGTACAGAAACTTCTCAATTTGATGCGATCCCAAATGTTAATTTTGGTTTTGACTGCCTGTGCTCCTGGGGTCTTTTCCAAGAAGTCTTTGCCTGTGCCTATATCTTGCAGGGTTTCTCCAATGCTCTCTAATAATTTGATGGTTTCGGGTCATAGATTTAAGTGTTTAATCCATGTTGAGTGAATTTTTGTGTAAGGTGAAAGGTATGGGTCTTGCTTCAAGCTTCTGCATGTGGAAATCCAATTTTCCCAGCACGATTTATTGAATAGACTGTCCTTATTCCAGGGATTAGATTTTCAAGTCATCTCAAGGATCTAGAAAATCTGCAGCAAACCAAACCCAAACCCAGTAGGAGAAGAGAAATAATTAAAATCAAAGAAGAAATCAACAGGATTGAATCCAAGAAAACATTACAAAAAATCAGCCAAACGAGGAGCTGGTTTTTTGAAAAAATAAACAAAATTGACACCCCATTGACCCAACTAACTAAAAAAAGAAGATAAAAGACCCAAATCAATAGGATCAGAGATGAAAAGGGAAATGTAACAACAGACACCACAGAAATAAAAAGAATCATCAGAAATTACTACAAGGACTTGTATGCCAGCAAACAGGGAAATCTATCAGAAATGGACAGATTCTTGGACACATACAACCTAGCTAAATTGAGCCAGGAAGACATTGAAAACCTAAACAGACCCATAACTGACACAGAAATTGAAACAGTAATAAAGGCCCTCCCAACAAAGAAAAGCCCAGGACCAGATGGATTCACTGCTGAGTTCTACCAGACTTTAGAGAAGAACTAACTCCAATTCTTCTCAAACTATTCAGAACAATTGAAAAAGAGGGAATCCTCCCAAATTCTTTCTATGAAGCCAGCATCACCTTAATTCCTAAGCCGGAAAAAGATGCAGCATTGAAAGAGAATTACAGACCAATATCCCTGATGAACATAGATGCCGAAATCCTCAATAAAATTCTGGCCAATAGAATGCAACAACACATCAGAAAGATCATCCACCCAGACCAAGTGGGATTTATCCCTGGTATGCAGGGATGGTTCAACATTCGCAAAACAATCAACGTAATACACTACATTAACAGACTGCAGAAGAAAAACCATATGATTCTCTCAATAGACGCAGAGAAAGCACTTGATAAAATACAACACCCTTTTATGATGAAAACTCTAAGCAAGCTGAATATGGAAGGAACATTCCTCAATACAATCAAAGCAATATATGAAAAACCCACGGCCAACATCCTATTGAATGGGGAAAAGTTGGAAGCATTTCCGCTGAGATCTGGTACCAGACAGGGATGCCCACTCTCACCACTGCTCTTCAATATAGTTCTGGAAGTTTTGGCCAGAGCTATTAGGCAAGAAAAAGAAATTAAAGGGATACAAATTGGGAAGGAAGAACTCAAACTATCCCTCTTTGCAGATGATATGATTCTTTATTTAGGGGACCCAAAGAACTCTACTAAGAGGCTGCTGGAACTCATCCAAGAGTTTGGCAAAGTAGCAGGATATAAAATTAATGCACAAAAATCAACAGCCTTTGTATACACAGGCAATGCCACAGCTGAGGAAGAACTTCTAAGATCAATCTCATTCACAATAGCTACAAAAACAATCAAATACCTTGGAATAAACTTAACCAAGGACGTTAAAGATCTCTACGATGAAAACTATAAAACCTTAAAGAAAGAAATAGAAGAGGATACCAAAAAATGGAGAAATCTTCCATGCTCATGGATTGGAAAAATCAATATCATCAAAATGTCCATTCTCCCAAAAGCAATTTATACATTCAATGCAATACAAATCAAGATACCGAAGACATTCTTCTCAGATCTGGAAAAAATGATGCTGAAATTCATATGGAGACACAGAAGACCTCGAATAGCCAAAGCAATCTTGTACAACAAAAACAAAGCCGGAGGCATCACAATCCCAGATTTCAGGGCATACTACAGGGCAGTTGTTATCAAAACAGCATGGTACTGGTACAGAAACAGATGGATAGACCAATGGAACAGAATAGAAACACCAGAAATCAATCCAAACATCTTCAGCCAACTTATATTTGACCAAGATAACTGTTTTAATTATTTATTTTGAATTTATTTGAAAGGCAGAGAGAAAGAGAAAGAGAGATGACACTGAGAGAAAGAGATATGTCATATTTCTTTGGTTAAATGACAAATTCCCACAGCCAATGGAAGGCTGGACCAAAGCCAGGGCCCTACAATTCCACATAGATGATAGGAGTGCAAATGCTTGTGCCAACACCTGCTGACTCTGAGGGTTTGCATTATCATACAAATCCAAGTACTTGGGCCAACACTTGCTGACACTGATGGTGAGCATTATCAATAAGCTGGATGAGAATCAGAGCCAAAATTCAAGCCCAGGCAATTCAATATATGATGTGAGCATCACAAGCAATATCTTTTATTTTATTTTATTTTTTATTTTTTTTGACAGGCAGAGTGGACAGTGAGAGAGAGACAGAGAGAAAGTTCTTCCTTTACCGTTGGTTCACACTCTAATGGCCGTCGCGGTAGGCGCACTGCGGCCGGCACACCGCGCTGATTCAAAGGCAGGAGCCAGGTGCTTCTCCTGGTCTCCCATGGGGTGCAGGGCCCAAGCACTCGGGCCATCCTCCACTGCACACCCTGGCCACAGCAGAGAGCTGGCCTGGAAGAGGGGCAACCGGGACAGGATCGGTGCCCCGACCAGGACTAGAACCCGGTGTGCCGGCACCGCAAGGCAGAGGATTAGCCTAGTGAGCCACGGCGCCGGCCCACAAGCAATATCTTAACTGCTGCAACACATGTTCGGTACAAGACAACCATTTTTTATCATCAATCTGTTAAAATCAAAAGCTTTTCCATGGTACATTGGGCAAAATATTGAGTATCCTCTTATCAGAACTGATAAGCACCAATGGACTGACAGTGGCATAGACATTGGACACCAAATATAACTGAGTCATATGACCACAGTAGAAGATTGCGCTGCTAAATAATATAACAGAATGACAATGCAATAGAAAATATAAATTATTTATATGAAAAATAGAATAAGAATGAATAAGACACGTTTATTTGCATTGTTAGATTTAGAAAATCTATACAATTATGAAATATATTAACCCAATAAAATAATTTGTAAATAACTAACACAACAAAGAGACATAAGGTATTGATATCAGCATTTCATTGTATTAAAAGGAGATAAATAAACAGAAGTATTCAAACAGAAATAAATGTAGAACTGCATAACGAAGTAGAAGTAAAATTGGAAAATAGAGAAAAAGAAATACAGCCCAAGAAATTGATAGAACAATTTACATAGCCATTGTATATTTCAAGAAAGAGAGATACAAAACTTATCATTGATGACAAAACTCGGTGTCCAGGTTATATTTGAGTATATATTTTTAATTAAAAATAAAATAAAATATTTTCCAAAGTAGGTCATGAAAAATTTGATTGCCATCAAATATATCTAAGAAATTCATTTAAGAAGAAAGAAAAACTTTCCTGTCTGATTTTCTGAAATCAGAATGAATAAAACGCAACTTGTAAATGTATGGAAATCTTAAAACATGCTGGATGTTAAATTAAAGAAATTTAAATTCTGGACAAAATGGTTCTCAAAGCACTTAGATAAAAGAAAAATATAATGGAATAAGGAATAAAATGGAATTAATCAGATAGAAACCTAATGTAATAGAATAATTTATATATTCTCAGAAACATCTATTGTAAGACACTTAAATTATTTATTTGAATTTTCTTTAATATCAGAGAGAAGATAGATGATAGGTAGATAGAGAGATAGATGATAAATAGATACATAATCATAAATTTACTGGTTCATTGTTGATGTGCACAGCCAGGGTTAGGCCAGCCAAAAGCCAAGATTCTGGAACTCCATCTGTCACTCCCATGTGGCTGACAGGAACCCAAGTACTTGAGCAAGCACATGCTGCCAAATACAGTGTGCACTAACAATAATCTGGGACAGAAACAGAGGCAGAATTCAAACCTGGACACTCCAATATGGGATGTGGGCATCCCAAGTGGTACCTTAACTGCTGAACAACATGCCCAGTGAAAGACAACCATTTTTGTCATCCATTCGTTAATATCAAAACCTTTTCCAGGACATATTGTGCAAAACAATGAATATCCTCTTATCAGAAGTGAGAAGCACCAATGGACTGACAGTGGCATAGACATGGACCAGAATACTCTGGACACCCACGATAACTGAGTCGTAAGTCCACAGTATCAGGGAGGAGGATGAGATGATGAAGTCCACCCAGTACATGACCACAAAGAAAGTCACCAGCAGCAGGATGGTCTGGGTGGCCCTTTTCTCTGGGGAGGATCTTGGGGAGAGGCTGGTGCTGTGAAGGTGCTGGGACCTCCTCTGATGCCTAAGTAAGAGGATCACCATGTACACACTTGAGAGCAGCATGACTCCCACAAGGAAGACGTCCCTGGATGTTGTCAGGGTGAACATCAATCCCATGATGCCAGGCATTATGGGGGAAAATGAGCAGTATTTAGTGATAGCCATCAGATTGGTCTGAGTCACATTGGAAGATGCCACAGTGTGGAAGATTGTGGTAGTGCTGAAAGACAAACAGACTAACCATATGAAGAAAAATAAGTAGAAGATGAAATGTGTGCATTTATATTTAAACTGTGCCAACCGGGAGGTGCCAGGACTGATGGTGATGGCCTGGATGATGCTCATGAGGCAGGTGGTGCAGATGGAGAGGCCCTTCATCACTCTGTTTACGTAGAACAAAGCCTTACACTTGAAGTCATTCCCTACATTCAATGACTCAAATAGGTCTGGAGAGTGCAAAAACAGCATAGTAGTAAGCAAAGCAATGTGGGCTAAGGCCAGATGACAGGTGGTCAGGTCAGTGGGCTTAGGCCGGTGATTCAGAAGGATTGAGAGGATATGAGAGAGGAAGAGGAAGATGTTGGCTGAGATTCCAATACCAGCTTGATAAAGAATGCATTTATAAACAGCAATGTAAGCAGACATTGGGCTCATCTTAACCAGGGAAGAAACACATGCATGTCTGAAAAGCAAACAAAAACAGTATCTCATATCATCAGATGGCATTATTCTGCCTATCAGAAACTTGCTTTCTAACTCCCTATCTTCACAATGAAACTAAATCTCTCTTAGTTATAGTTTCCATCCCAGATATTTATTTTGTGAATTCTCTTCTATTCAGGAGACTGTTGTCAGACTCCAGCTTTCAAGCTTCAAAAGGATAACATCATGATTTCTTCACTTTTGTGATACACATAAAATTGCACAGCATTCATCACATGATGACACTTTCATTGCTAATTTATTTAAAGAAGGGAAACTTTCCCATCTTTAAAGAATTCTTGGATCCTCAGTAGTTAAATAATTCACTGCATGTTTTATTAAAGATAGATCCAATGTTATTTTTCCCAATTTTTAGCATACTATTGCCTCAAATACAGGCATAACTATCCTCTCTAATTTATTCATTCTTTAGAGATTTATTTACTATTTGAAAGACAGAGGCATATATATATATATATATATATATATATATATATATATATATAGAGAGAGAGAGAGAGAGAGAGAGAGAGAGAGACAGAGAGGCCTTCCATCTGCCAGTTAACTTCCCAAAGGGATTCAACAGCTGGGGGTGGACCATTCTGAAGCTAGGAGCTTCTTCCAGGTCTCTCTCGTGGGTGCAGGGACCCAAGAACTTACAGTGTCTTTTACTGCTTTTCCAGGCTGTAGCCAAGAGCTGGATAGGAGGTGGAGCAGCAGCAACTCAAATCGGGACCCATAAGGGATGTTGGCACTGCAGGTGGTGGCTGTACCTACCAAGCTACAGTGCCAAGCCCAAATTTATAGAATTTTAAATGAGAGAAATTTTCCTCACTATCCAAGATTGAAGAACAGCTATGTGATGAGTGTCTTCTTTATTCATCGTCCTACAGTAAAAGATGAAGGTGCAAGAAAGTAACACGGACTAACATGCTTTTTTATAATGGCACTAATCACATCCATGAAGTTAGAGCTCTCACAGTCTAAACACTTCCTGAAATTATAATTAAAGTTCAATATGAATTTCAAAGAAAGCATTTAAGCTATTGCAAAGCATTGGAACACTTTAGCTGTATATTGATGAGAAAGAAACAGAAAATTACCACATTTTTCTCCCTTTTCCAAGGCTGATAATTATATGATTGTGCTATAAAGGCCTCTTATTCTAGTCTCATCAAATAAATATGTAAGTTAATACGGAAATATTGGAAGCTTTCATTCCTGACACCTATTTAGACATTTATACCTGAGTTTGAAACATTTATAATGCTAATTAAAATGCATGTGTATAAAATAGAGAAACCATAAGTTGATTACATCTTATTATTATTTCACAAAGCTTCCTCTCCTAAAGAGTTATTTACATCTGAACTGAAGTGAAGTGACTGGTGAAGCCAAACAACATAGTGCTGCCATTAAAAACCTCAACACCATCAGCAATCTTGGTTTTTCTCTCAGATTGGACCTAGGAGAAGCACAAGAATCATATTGACCTAACAGCATTAACACAGCATTTCCAAATTTTAAGAGTCTATTTTGGATATAATGGAAAGTAAAAAATAGAACAGAGATCACTAATGTGTTCAGAATTAGCTTATTATTATATTTTATTAATAAATTATTTTAGTTTATTTTATTAATGTAATTCATGTATTATGAGTAAAAATGAGATAACAAAAATTGTCAGATAAAATATTGCAGATATAATTTTAGTATTTTTGTATGAATCAAAGAAATATCTGGTTCATTGTCTTTGATATAGGGCTGTCAGCAAATGCAACATTCCTTTTTTTTTTTTTTGACAGGCAAAGTTAGACAGTGAGAGAGAGACAGAGAGAAAGGTCTTCCATCCATTCATTCACCCCCAAATGGCCATTTTGGCCTGTGTGCTGCACCGATCTGAAGCCAGGAGCCAGGTGCTTCCTCCTGGTCTCCCAGGTGGGTGCAGGGCCCAAGCACTTGGGCCATCCTCCACTGCCTTCCCGGACCACAGCAAAGAGCTGGACTGGAAGAGGGGCAACCGGGACAGAATGCAACTTTCAAGTGTTGGAAGGCACCACACTATTTCAGTGAGGCTCTGAGAGAATTGGTGGTGATTCTGGACTGCAGAGAAGCATGGTTCCCCAAGAGTAGAGGTTATCAGACAAAGTACAACATACTCATTAAATATAAATTTCATAGAGATAGATAATTTTTGTAAAAAGCAAATTCCAATTTCACACTATTGCAATAGAGACAAATATTGTATCTGTTTACTAAAATGTCATTCATTGTTTATCAGAATTTAAATTTAATTAAAGGTTACCCTTTGTTTGAATTTGCTGAGTTTGCATACTTATCCTGGAAATGAAAATGTAGTTTGGAATAGTGTGGTGCAGAAAATAGGGGAAAGGAAATAGAAGGCAAAGACAGAGGTTAAATCCACCTATTTCAAATACAGACAGAGCGAGTATAAAATGTGTGAGTACACATCATAGCCTTTACTAAGAGAAGTGCCCACCAGTTTGTCCTGGGGTGAGAGTGAAGCCTGTGGAAACCCTCAGAAGACAATGCAGGTCAAGTTCATTGTCATTGTCATTAATTTTATTCTCAATATTGTAGGCCTCAAAATACAGATATGGTGGTGAATTATGGCAAGGAAAATAACACCATTAAATGTACCAGGAACAAAAGAACTACCATAAAGTCTGTGGTCTTAGAGCAGAAACAAAGAGGAGTGCAAAGAAAGAAAGAAGGCTTACAATAACCCAAGTGCTATTTATATACAACATTGCCATTTTAGAGAGCACTGTTAAGATCCTCAACTTTATATTATTATCTAATACTCAGAGAATTATTATTTTAGGAAGGATATACTAAATTACAGATTTTTGTACTTTTCCTGGCTTAGATAAAATTGAATAATGTGTATTCAAAAATAGTGCTTTGTTCTTTATGGTCAAATTATTTAAATTGCAAAGATTTTTTTCTCATCAATTGGACCATATTCTGAGACTAGTGTTGTGAAAGTTATGGCTGCTCATCCTAGGCACAAAGAATTTTAGAGGACATGCACAAAGCCTAACATTCCCTTTCCCTTAGTACTACTGCCTTGCTCTGCATCATCACAATCAGTAGAGGGTGAGAGTCACAGCAGCAGTGTCAGGTAGGGATCTGGAAGGGAGAGGAGAAGCTGCTCTCTCTGCTGCAGGTGCCATGGTTTGGCCTCACAGAGGATCTCTTAGTTGTTCACCTGCCAAACTGCATGAAGCCTGCAACACTGAATCATCTTCAGGATCTATGTCTGGAACAACACTGAATCATCTTCAGGATCTACGTCTGGAAAGCAAGGGTGTCTATAGACTGCATTTCTTGAGACATTTGGCATTTGTGAGCAAGAAATGTACAATCATCGTGCCCTGTTTCATTTTGTTCATTAACATTCCTTACTAAGATTTACTGTCACTTAATTTTTTATTTTTGTGTAAACGGTAAGCATGTTTGTGGGATGCAATGTGTTGTTAAGATACAGTAAACATCACTGAATGATTCAATCATGTTAATTAACATATTCATCGCCTCATATACAATTTCTTCTTTGTAATGAGAACATTTGAAACTTTTTCTGTCAGCAGTATCGGAATGCACAGTACTACTAACAATAACAGAGTCACCAGGCTTTGCAACAAGTAACTATAGCATTTCCTCTTTTCTAGTTGAATCTCTTCACACTTATCTTTATCCCATTTAAAGTCACAAAGACCAGTAGTTTGCTGAATTCATGAATTACCATGGAATTTAATATGACTCAATAACGTCATTAAAATTAGTCATTTCCGAAAATATTTTGAAGATCAAAAAAAAATTCAAACTAAGTAAACAGCAAAAGTACTAAATTAGAGGGTTCTTTTACCAAAAAGAAAGCTAAATTCTTGAAATTCTTAAGTTGTTTTGTCTGCAATCATAAAACAAATCTCACTCAGCTTAATATACCCAGCATTGATACATTTGCGTTTAGGTAGAAAAACTGAAATGATAACAAAGAATGTAATTCAAGAAAATCATTTAACTCATGGTGAATGCACTGAGCTACCACTCATTCACTTTACAAATATACAATTTTGAAAGATGGTGATATTTCCAGACAGCTGTTTGGTAGTCCCTACACAAAAATTCTGGTACTGACAATTATTATAATGGAGGAAAATGACATTTGTGGTGACCTGCCAAATTTTAATCAGTTTCAAGCTTAAAAAAACTAATATTTTAAGATAATAATAATTCAAGTTTCCAAATATGTAAAATTTCTTGACAAATTTTTACATTTAAAATTCAAAAAGGAAAAGTAAAACAAATGAATTAGATTATGTTTTTTACAACATAAGTTTTGCATTATGCATGTAGTAAGTAAACGTGAGGAAAAAATGTTAAAATGCAATAAAAAGAAATACAGTCTCAGCTCAAATACAGAAATGTAATTATAAATGTTGCTTCTTGGATATGTTAATTATATCTTCACAATTATGAAATTATTCTTGTGCCTGCAAATATCTTCTGATTTCAAAAGTGAATTTCTAATATTCAAGGCTGAAATCATAAGAAGAGTACTTTCATCAGTGTCATCGGGATCATCCTAAAACACCCATGCAACCCACTTTCTTGTGGAACACTCACCACTGACAGGGGTGAGAAGCACACTTTCACCCAGCGCAGGCTCTGCAGGGAGCTCATGGATGTGTGGTGAGGCTTTCTCTATGTGGTTATAAGAAAAGGAGACAGTGAGCTCATCTCCCACTGGCCCACAGTTGTCAGGACAAGCTCTGGCTTTGGGACCAGTACAAACAGAAGACACTACAGGGAGATGTGGAAGATCACAGGGAAGGAGTAACTGGAATCTAAACTTGCTCATGTGTGAACATGATTCTCTAGACTATAATGGCCCAAAGGAGTTGTATAATCTAAGTCCTTGTCAACAACACAAGAGTCTTGAATATCCTCAGCTTAAAATTAAGTCAATGCCATAGCATTTATGTCAATGTTTTCTGTCTTGTTTGGGAGAACCATGGTGTCCACATCAAACATCATGTTGCACATGATAACAGCATGAAATGTAAGCTGTAATTAAAAATTAAAATATGCATTTATCTTTCATCTAGACTAGTAGATAGGATACATGGGGCAGAGCACATGTAATGGTGCTTTTTTTTTAGACAGGTAGAGTTATAGACAGTGAGAGAGAGACAGAGAGAAAGGTCTTCCTTCCGTTGGTTCACTCCTCTAATGGGTGCTGTGCCGTTCTGAAGCCAGGAGCCAGGTGCTTCCTCCTGGTCTCTCATGTGGGTTCAGGGACCCAAGCACTTGGGACATCCTCCGCTGCCCTCTAGGGCCACAGCAGAGAGCTGGACTGGAAGAGGAGCAACCAGTACTAGTACCCAGCACCCCAAAGGGGACTAGAACCTGGGGTGCCAGCACCGCAGGCGGAGGATTAGCCAAGTGAGCCACGGCACGGGCCGTAATGGTGCTTCTTAAAACTGACCATGCAACTCCTATTGGAAGCCTGTACTGAGAAACCCTAAGCTCAGCATTTCCTCACAAATTTCATGTGTTATTAAACCATTTTGTATTCATGGTTGGCCCTAAGAATTTATGATCTTGCAGGTTTTCAGTTAAACACATGAACTGGTTTCCATAACAAGTTATCCCATAATGCTGATATTCCCCTCCTCAACCCATTATCAGTAGCACTGAGCTAAAGAATCAAGATGAGCAGGATATTTCCCATGCCACTCTTTTAACCTGAGGGCCATGGGCTACCAGGGAAGACCTCCAACCACTGCATAAAAATATCATTTTTCTGATGCTCTAAAGGTTAGAATACAAAGTGGCTTTCAAAGCCTTGGAAGTTCATGACAAAAGCCTTGGGTAATTACTGACGTCATAAATAAGAGTGTCAACTGTTAAATCAACAATGGGAGTCACTGTGCAACTACTCTCCATGTAGGATCTCTGTCCTTAATGTGTTGTACTATACGAATTAATGGTAAAACTACTACTCAAACAGTACTTTATACTTTGTGTAGCTTTGTGAGTGCAACTGTTGAAATCTCTACTTAGTATATAGTGAGTTAATCTTCTATATATAAAGATAATTGAAAATGAATCTCGATGAAGAATGGGATGGGAAAGGGAGTGGGAGATGGGATGGTTGCCAGTAGGAGGAAGGATATGGGGGGGAAGCCACTATAATCCAAAAGTTGTACTTTGGAAATTTATATTTATTAAATAAAAGTTGGAAAATATTAAAAATAAAAAAGGCTAGAGTAAGTAGTGATTTCTGAGTAATGAGCAGTGATTTCTGTTTTTATGAAAAAGCATATATACATTCACACATATAATATAAGTGATCATGTGCGTGTGGGACATGGGCTATGAGGAAAGACCTCCAATCACTGCATTAAAACATCGCTTTGTTTACTGGTGCTCTAAAGGCTAGAGTAGGCAGTGATTTCTAAGTAAGTCTGTTTTTATGAACAGTGGGTTTACATTGACCCATATAATGTTACTGATCATGTGCTGTGTGATCACAAATGTTAAGGAGCAGCATGCTGGGAACTGTGCATAAATTATGTAATTTTTTTCCATTATACATTAGGAATTGGGTATTAAGGGTCATATATTTTTTATGTTAGGAAGGACTCAGATTTCTAAGTTTGAATATCATTGATCTTCAGAATGCACAGATAAGAGCCAAATATTTAGGGTGTGAAAGACAGAAAAAGGAAGGGTGCACCAGTAGTGCAGAGTGATAATGCACTGCTGAGTTTATACTCAGTTCTCTGTAATATTGTAGCAACCATTCAGTCTCCAGGAAAGGAAAACAGGATGTCAGATGGGATGTTTTAGAAGCTATGTTCTAATGAGGATGACATACAAGGTACCCATGTATTTAGATATTTGTTCCATTTTGGTGTTTTTGGACTTGGGTATATGTGAATAGAAGCTCTGGAGAAGAGGGAGGGGAAGACTGAAGGGAGCCACACTGGGACCAGGCCTCAGCAGAGCATAGAATCTAGCAGTGCTAGTGCCAAGGGGAGCCCCCAGCTTCTGATCACTATATGGCTGGGACATCTCCAGTTCTGTCTTTTTAAAGCATTCTCAACAGAAACTTGCCTCCTGGTGTTTGCTTGATTTTATAGTTTCAGTCACATTGCTAATATGAAAATATCAATTTATATAAAGCTGCTGAGGATGATGCTGATTGACGTCTCTGAGGTGCCCTTGTGTGCTGAGCATGTATATAGTCAACTTTGTTTCCTCACAGAGACCCTGTGGGGTGGGAGCAAATGTGCCTGTGTGTGAGTCTATGTCAAGACACTGTTCCCATGGTAGGAGACACCATCAGCACTGACTTACTGCAGGCAGTGAGGCCTGCTGTGAGCCTTTCAGAGATGTAAGTCTCATAGCCAGGAACAGGATGGGGAACCCCTGCACTGTAGAAGTCTTGGGTGCTGTAGGACACTGCGATGCCAAGTTCTGTTCTTTGTTATAATTTACTCTGTTTTAAGGAGAAAATATTTGTAAATGCTCTATGTGCAACTCAGACATACTTCATAAGACAAATGCCATATTTTGCCTAATGTAAATTAACAGATTGGTGCCATTTGACACTGGATTTTATCAAGATGACGAACAACCTATATTCTCTCATGTCAATGTACAGATAATGAAATTGAATAAACAAAACTTATAAAATTCGAGATGAAGAACAATATGAAAATGTGGCAACTTGAAGAATCAGAGTCTCTAATGCTTATATGTTACATACACAACACCATCTATGCATATATCCATAAGCTATAATGTTTTTCAATGTGTAAAATGAACAGATACATCAGGTTAACCGCTGCTTGGGACAATTGCATCTTCTGCCTCTCATCCACTGCCTTGCTAATGCAGATGTGCGTTAGAAGATGATGACCCAATTAATTATGTGTGTCCATGCCTCCTGCATAGGAGACTCAGATTGAGTTCCTGGCTTCTGGCTCTGCCTGGCCTGACCTCAGCTTTGGTGGGCATTTAGGAACTGAACCAAGAGATGCACAGAAGATTCTCTCTCTCTCTCTTTCTCTCTCTGTGTGTGTGCATGCGTGTGTGTGTGTCTGTGTGTGTCTTTCTCTTCCACTCTCATTCTGTGTGCCACTCTGCCTTTCAACTAAACTTAGAAAGTGTTAACATTTTAAAATATCCAAAATTAAAATTCATTGAAACATGAGTTAGCACATTTTAAATGATAATAGGTGAGATTAAAACTATCTTAAAACCAATTTTTGATACATAATTAATAAGTAGGGGCTGGCACTGTGACATAGCAGGTAAAGCTGCCGCCTGTAGTGTCTATATTCTATATGGGCGCCAGTTCAAGTCCTGGCTGCTCCACTTCTGATCCAGCTCTTTGTGATGGCTTGGGAAAACAGTAGAGGCTGATCCAGGTCATTGGGCCCCTGTACCTATGTGGAAAGACCCAGAGGAAGCTTCTGGCTCCTGGCTTTGGATCGGTGCAGCTCTGGCCATTGTAGCCAATTGGAGAGTGAACCCATGATTAAAAGACCTCTTTCTCTCTCTGTCTCTCCTTCTCTCTGTTCTTTCAAATAAATAAATCAATCTTAAATAAATAAATAATTATAATGAATTTTAAATATTGTATAACAGATTGACAGGTTATTAAATACACAGACATTTTAACCTGTAAACAAGAGAGTGAGCATGATTTATAATACTAGCAATTAATTTTGAAAATTTGAAGTTTTAGCACCCAATAATATCATATAAGTACAAATCTACAAATTCTGTATTCTATCAATTGTGCAATGACAGGAAAACTACTAATAAAAGTGTTAACGAGTTGCATTAGACCCACGTATATTTTATTCAAGGTTATCTTGTTAAACAATTGTGTCAAATGAAACATCCAAATTGTTTTTAAGGAATCAGAAATTGCTAAATAGGAATTGTGAGGATTGCATCAAAAAAGAAATTCAGATAACAAATATCCATAAATTATCTTTATGTAATAGAAAAATAGTAATTGTGATCATATTCTAGTGCTAATCACTAATGTAAAGAATTAGAGTTTTATAAATTTATGTAAAGAAAACTTATAAAACATCAAATTACAATATAGAAATCATTATTAGTGTTTAGTGTATAATTTGGTCATCAAATGTCCAAAAATAAGAATTTGTTATTTCTTATGAGTCTACTGACTGCCATAAACTATGGATGTGGAATATTCCACTCTTGTGTGCATTTGGTGTTATACAAGCAGGTGATAAAACATACTCCATGTCCAAATAACATTTCTAATATAGCAACAAAATATATTCAGAAAGTTATAAAAATATTTAAAATGTCCATAAGCTTCAAAGTGAAAATTGGAGATTTTCCCATGATTAAACATCAATTGACTTCAGGACTGAGAGGAGAAATCAAACTGAGAGAAAGTGTTGCCCTCAGAACACTATCTGACCACTTGAACCTCAATTCTGGGTGGGTCATTCAACTTACCCTGTGATCAAATGGAAAGAACAAGGAAATATGCTACTAGAGTTGTTCCAAGTAACAAAGCAGAGCAAATATGAGAACCAAAATGGAAATAATGGAGCATACAGAGAAATAAGCCATGAAAATGAAGTTTCACAGATATTGGATATTTGAATTATGCATATAAATACATATCAAATGAAATTTGAAATAAGAATGAGAAATAATAGATAAACTTGAGTAGCAATATTTGGAAAACAATCAAATGAACTAAATATTTGAAATATATAATTAAATAAACAAATACACAACACACAGCTTAAACATTAAAGTAAAGGCAGGGAGAAATCCAAGATGGCGGAATAGGAAGGGAGCACATTGATATTCTTCGGCAAGACACAGGTTAATGAAAGTGGAGATACTGCAGGGTCAAGGAAGAGTAGGGGAAGAAACAGCAGAGGAAACTCTTCCGGAACTGGTGATTCGCAGCAGACCTGCGTGGAGAGCGTGGGAGCCCAAGTTCGGGACACCAGCGGCAGACTCAACGCACCAGCGCTGGAACGCGAGGTGAGCCGAACCTCCATAGCCCGAGACACCAGCGGGCAAGCGGAAAGAGGAAGCTAGAGGGAACGAGGCTTGAAACTCCGTGGGGAAAAGTTCACCAGGCTAACTAGAAGAGAGAGAGGAAAAAAAAAAAGTGACCGATACGGACACGAGTTTCTCTCTCTCCGCTCACCTCACCTCTCAAAGGTGAGCAAGACAAAGAGCAGGCGCCATTTTGGACATACGTCATAAGCAGGGCGACCTCAGGTCTGCACCAGCCCTGAGCCTAGCAGAAAAACCTGACTCTAGGGGGAGGGGTGAAATAACTGGAGATTAGCATCTAACTTGGCAACCCAGTGGGAGACTGCAGGAGAATTGGAGCCCACACCGAGGGCAGCAGAGATTCCCTGTGTGGTCCTTGGGAAAGAGCTTCCAATCTCTGGCTCCTGTGGGTATATCATTTGCCTGCTAACTACCTCCAATTACATTCAGCTGTGCGGAATTACTTCCCTTTTGAATCAACAAAAGAAAGAGACATTTACCACACCTAACCTGGGAGTGTCATCTTGACACACCCTCAACCCTGAGGAACCAAACACAGCTCTCAGTCCACACCCATCTCAAGCCTCTAAGGCTCCATTAAAAGCAGACAGTCCACTTAATCTAGAGTCATAGTATAACAAGAAAAAAAAAACACCACAGTGAAGAAACCAAATATCTCCAACATGCCATACAACAAACACAAAAACCGAGGTAACAAGAACAAGGAAGACACTATGACGCCCCCAAATGAAAAAGACACCCCAACTCAAGATTATGAAGATGATGAGATAGAAGAAATGCAAGAAGCGGATCTCAAAAAATTGATAAGAACATTAAGAAGTTCTCAAAAACAAATTCTTGAACTACAGAAATCCTTAAAGGACAAGATAGAAAATCTCTATCGTGAAAGTGAAATATTAAGGAGGAATCAAAATGAAATGAAACAACTAGTGGAACAAGAAATGGTGATTGTGATGAGAAATCATAATGAAATGAAGAATTCAATAGATCAAATGACAAACACATTAGAGAGCCTTAAAAACAGAATGGGCGAAGCAGAAGAGAGAATATCAGACTTAGAAGACAGAGAACAGGAAAGGAAACAGTCAAATCAAAGAAAAGAAGAAGAAATTAGAAATCTAAAAAATATTGTCGGGAATCTACAGGATACTATTAAAAAATCTAACATTCGGGTTCTAGGAGTTCCTGAAGGCATGGAGAGGGAGAAAGGATTAGAAGGCATTTTCAGTGAGATACTAGCAGAAAATTTCCCAGGTTTGGAGGACAGAGGCATCTTAGTACAGGAAGCTTATAGAACCCCTAATAAACATGACCAAAAGAGATCCTCACCACGACACGTCATAATCAAACTCACCACAGTGAAACATAAAGAAAAGATTCTAAAAGGTGCAAGAGAGAATCGTCAGATTACTCTCAGAGGATCTCCAATTAGACTCACAGCAGACTTCTCATCAGAAACCCTACAAGCTAGAAGGGAATGGCGAGACATAGCCCAGGTACTAAGAGAGAAAAACTGCCAGCCCAGAATATTATATCCTGCAAAGCTCTCATTTGTGAATGAAGGTGAAATTAAGACTTTTCACAGCAAACAGAAACTGAAAGAATTTGTTGCCACTCATCCTGCCCTGCAAAAGATGCTTAAAGATGTGTTACACACAGAAACACAGACACATGGTCACCAATATGAAAGAAGGTAAAGGAAGGAAACCTCACAGCAAAAGATCACAGGAAGCTCAATTTCTCTTTGACATAGAATTAAACTCTGATGCACTGTTAGAGCAATGTGTTAAAGTAATCTATTATGTTCTCTTGATGTCTGTTAAATTCTAATTGTTCAAAAACAGCTGAATTTTTATTAAGAGCTATGGGTTATTTAACTATGTGCTTATTTTCAAAGACTTGAATAATCACCTTGTAACAATGATCAAATTTGGTCTATGTTATGTCATGATTTTAAGGAATCTTAGTTCAACCAGATATTTTGGATTTTGATATTGGTCTATTATGCTATGTTATATGTGCGTACATATTGTATGTCCACATGGGGAAATTTTATTAAGAGCTTTATTTTAAATGGCTTTTAGATAAGATTGTCCATAAATTTAAGCTGCTAAAATCAATCAAAGATACATTTTAATTTGTGTGACCTGAATCTGTGTATCATATGTTTTAAACTTGTTGGTAGAAAGAAACTAAAAACATTTTATATGGTTGTGCTTAAGTTTACTGGTTAAACAAACTACACCATCTTAGATATTTAAGAGGTGTTTTCAAATACATGATTCTTAAAATTTATAGAAGGCATTGGACCTTCTGGTAAATGTTTTATTAAGTTCTTTTCTAAGGGTTGAAACGGTTTGCTAAGTATTCATGTAATATTGCTATTGTCAGCAAGTGATCTAGGACTTGCTCTCTCATTTCTCTATTCTAAGCCCAACTTGTTCTTTCATTTCTCTATTCTCTTCAAGGTAGGGAACTAATTCTATTATGAAGGAATCTGTAGGATGCACAATTTAATCTTTAGACCTTATAAGAGATGGCTAACATTTTTCTGTAATAGCATAGCCAAAATAAGAGCTTAAATAATAATCTCATAGCTAGATTCACATCGCCATCAGCGAAGTATACAGTAAGTAGAAAAAAAAAACCTCCCTTTCAGACCAAAGGGAAAGAAAGTTTTAAAGTGAGAATATAATTTTCCTCATGGGCATTGTCTACCTTAGAAAAACTACTACAGAACATGCCTGTGACTATAGACTTGTAGTTCAGGCCACCGAAGATTAGAGATGGGACATTGGCACTCCCTTGACTTGCATCCTCTGGTCTGCTTTAACACAAACCAGGAGGAAAAGAAAGCTAGGCATCAGAAGCAATGGGTGGCAGGCCTATTAATGGCTGATCTGTACGGTGATCTGCCCTCAAGGAGACCCAACAGGCCAGTCCACTGCAGTGGTTTTCAATGTGGTAAGTCTGGGCTTCAGCAGAAGTCAGCTTGTGAAGAGCCCTGGCAGCTCTGCCAAGAGTTGGGTCACTGGAAATGGACCTGCCCTGGAGTCGAAGGATGCCCAGGTCAGAGCCACAGATCTTATTGGCTCCAAGCTGAAAAGCCCTTCACTCAGCCCAACTTCCAAAGTGACCACTGCAGCTAAGGGGATGGTCAAGTAGGGTCAGCAACATTGCAGGCAGAACTGTAAATTTCTTGTTAGAGATGCCACCTGCCTTTACCTGGCCAGCTCTCCTCCCAAGCCAGCCAAGTAATGAAAGTCAACAGAGTGCCTTCCCCTAGGAGGTTCACACCTCCCTTAGGATGTACCCCATGTGAAGAGATAGATAGGTCTGGGCCTCTTAACTTACAAGGCCTAAAGCCCACCAGATTATTATCAAGCCCCTTCTATCAGGTTCTATTTGCCTCTCAATCAGAAAACTTAATTGTAGCGTAGACAGCACCTTTCTTAGCTCCTCTAATAATGACTCTGTCCTTTGTTCTAGACCCTGTCTAGTGCACTTGGGCCTCATTCCTTTGTAATCATAACCTCTACTCTACCACCAATGGCTCTACTCCCAACCTGTGTGTACTGATGGTCCTCTTCCCCACTTAATGCTGTATAATTGTTCAGACCCGGTAAATGCCACTCTTAGGATCATTGGTTACTATCCTCACCCTGTCTTTTATGACCTTGTCTAAATATGATCAGAGTTGGGGAACTTGGAAGGCTTCCATAGCCTTGGCAACTCATGACGACAGCCTAGGGTGGTTACTGGTGCCATAAACTAGAGTGTCAATTTGTTGGGTCAACAACAGGAGCCACTGTGCGCTTGCTCCTGATGTGGGATCTCTGTCCTTAATGTACTGTACATTTTGATTTAATGCTATAACTAGTACTCAAACAGTATGTTTCACTTTGTGTTTCTATGTGGGTGCAAACTGTTGAAATCTTTACTTAATGTATACTAAATTGATCTTCTGTATATAAAGAGAATTGAAAATGAATCTTGATGTGAATGGAAGGGGAGAGGGAGTGGGAGAGGGGAGGGTTGCGGGTGGGAGGGAAATTATGGGAAGGGGAAGCCATTGTAATCCATAAGCTGTATACTGGAAATTTATATTCATTAAATAAAAGTTAAAAAAAAAGGCAAATAATGACAGTATTAATGAAATGGAATATTATGCTGAAAAATTGCATTACAGAGGGACCACAAAATAGTAAATACAAACACAATCATATGAAAAGAAGAATGAGAAGGAATAAAATCATTTATTTGAACCAATAGGTAAATACAAAAAGTGTCAAATTTCATTATTTAAGTTGATGCAAAATTTGAGGAGAGAAATAGAAATACAGCTCAAAAATAGTGACAAATCACCTACTAAAGTAAAAAAGAGATGTTAAAAAGTAATATTACAGATAGAGATTGATATCCAAGCTACACTTGAAACTTGCCTATCTTTAATTTCTAAGAGTAAAATAAAGTATTTTAAAGACAAGTCATGAAAGATGTGATTACTTATGACTAGTTCTAAGGCAATGAATATAAAAAGAAAGGAAGTTTCCTGTGAGATGTTCTGAAATGAAATGAAAGAACAAGATTCCTGTAAATCTACATAAATCTTCCATTATGGAGGATTTTGAATTAAAGGAATGCAATTTCTGAAAAATATAGATTTCTTGTATTTGGATATAAGAAAAGTATAATTCTGTACAATTTAATTAATAATATAGGAACCCATTCTATGAGAATAACTTGCCTCAGAAATTTCAATTGCATACAACCATTTCAAATTTTTTTTTATTTTTAACTCACTTGAAAGGCAGATAGAAGAGAGGGAGGGAGGGAGGGAAGGAGGAAGGAAGGAAGGATCATACATCTGCTTGTTTAATACCTAAATGATCACACAGGAACATGTGAAGGCCAAGCCAACACCAGAATTGTACATCTCCATCTGGTACTACCATGTGACAGGAATAAGTACTTTAGAAAGCATCCGATGTACTGCTCAGAGTGTGCATTTACAATAACCTGGATTAGAAACAGGGACAAGATTCAAACTCAAGCATTCCAATACAGGATGTGGGCACCCCAAGCGCTGCCTTAACTACCACACCGCACACCCAATGCAAGGCAATCACTTGTATCATTAACTTCTAAAAATCAAAATCATTTCCATAGAATGTTGTGCAGCATATTGACTATTCTCTTATCAGAACTGACAAGCACAAATGGACTGACAGTGGCATAGACATTGACCACGACACTCTGGGCACCCAAGATAACTGAGTCGTAAGTCCACAGTATCAGGGAGGAGGATGAGATGATGAAGTCCACCCAGTACATGACCACAAAGAAACTAACCAGCAGCAGGATGGTCTGGGTGGCCCTTTTCTCTGGGGAGGATCTTGGGGAGAGGCTGGTGCTGTGAAGGTGCTGGGACCTCCTCTGATGCCTGAGCAATAGGATGACCATGTACACACTTGATAACAACATGACTCCTATAAGAAAAATGTCCCTGGATGTTGTCATCATGAACATCAAACCCATGATGCTGGGGCTTATGGGGGAAAATGAACAATACTTAGTGAGAACCATCAGACGGGTCTGGGTCACATTGGAAGTTGCCACTGTGTGGAAGATCATGCTAGTACTGAAACACAAACAGAGAAACCAAATAAAGAAGAAGAAATAAAAAATGAAATGCGTGGATTTATATTTAAACTGTGCCAACCAGGAGGTGTGGGGGCTCATGGTGATGGCCTGGATGATGCTCAGGAGGCAGGTCGTGCAGATGGAGAGGCCCCTCATCACCCTGCTCATGTAGAACAAAGTCTTACACTTGAAGTCATTCCAAAAATTGAGTGATTCAAACAGGTCTGGAGAGAACAAAAATAACACAGTGATGAGCAAAGCAATGTGGACAAAGGCCAGGTGGCAGGTGGTCAGGTCAGTCAGCTTAGGCCTGTGATTCAGCAGGAATGTTAAGGTGTGGAAGAGGAGGAGGAATGTGTTGGCTGTCATTCCAATGCCAGCTTGAAAAAGAAGATATTTATTCATGGCAATATAAGCAGAAAGTGGGATCATCTTTAGATCATGGAAGAAACACATGTATGTCTGAAAAACAAACAGAACAATAACAAATGATCCCTCATCACCAGCAAGCATCATTCTACTTAACAGAAATTTCCATTCTAACTTCCTAGCTTCAGAATGGCATTGAATATCTCTTAGTTTCCATCCCAGAAACCCCTATGTGAACTGTCTTCATTTCACAGGTTGTACTGTCAAAGTCCAGCTTTCCATGATCATGTAGAAAACACATAAATTCATGTGGTGATATACATGGGTTTTAAAATAATCATCAGATGGTGACACTTTTATTGCCAATATACTTAATACAGGTACACTCACCCATTCTTTTAGAATATCTTAGATCCTCAAAAATTAGGCTAATTTTATTGAAGTCTTATTTAAGATATATTCAATATTAGAATTTTTCCATTATTTAGGATGCTATTGCTTTGGATGTAGAAAAAATGATAATACCAGATTATTTTACTCCAGAATGTGTTACTCCACTTAATATTGCTGTAACAGAATACATAAAACTTTAAAGATGCTTTTTCCTCACAATTCTTGAGAGTGTGATGTTCAATTATGAGAAACTTCTACCTGATGGGGGCCTTCTTGTTACATTGTCTCATGGAGAAGGGGCCAGAGAGCAAGAGGGGACCAAAGTGTTCTTTTATGAGGCATCAGTCACACTCCTGAAGGTGGAGCCCTCATGGCCAAATCAGTTCCTAAAATGACAGTTAAATTTCAACATAAATTTCAGAGGGGACCTTTAACATATGGCAAAGAATTAGAACAATTTAGCTGCATGTTGATGAGAAAACCAGCCAACTCCAACATTCTCTCCCTTTTCTGAGGTTGATTAGGATGTGATAATGTTTCAAGGATACTTACAGCACTGTAGCTTCATCAACATAAATGTGTAACAATACAGAAATGTTAGGAGTTTTTGTTCTTGTCTCTTATATATACATCTATAGATGATAATGAGCACATACATAAGCTTGTTGTTATAACGTAAATTTAAATCATATCATTGCAAAAACTAAAAGAAAAACAAGAAAGAAAGATGTCATGAGAGTAGGAGCAAAGAGAGGAAGGAGGGACAGTGGGAAATATCATTATGTTCTTAAACAGTATATATGAAATACATGACATCTGTTCCTTTTATATAAATAATTATTAAAAATTTTTAAAATTGGAGAAACCAGTAGTTGATTTTGTTTGCTAATCTTTCACTAAAAGCTGCATCTACCAAAAGGACATGTTCATCTGAGCTGACGAAATGAACCCATATGTTGCTGCCACCAACAAGCTCTATAACCTTGGCACACTTGGATTTACTCTCTGGCTAGACCCAGAAGAAGCACCAGAGTCATGGTGCTTAAAGTCACAGTCATAATGATATCCAGATTTTAAAGATCCCACTTCAATGTTAGAAAAATTTGTATAGCACAGATCATTAGTGTATGTATTAATTACTTTTTGACTCTATACCTCAATTATTTTATTAATGTAATTCATGCATTGTGAATAAAAAAGGACAATAAGCACTAATGGATAAAATATCACAGATGGTAATTTTCATGTTTGCTCCCTGAACTCAAGATATATACAGTTCACCCTCTCTGATCATGCCTACCATGAAATGTTAAGTGCTCACTTGCAGGATGGTAATACACTTTTCTAGCAAGGCTCTGAAGGTATTGGTGCTGCTGCTGGATTGCAAACAATCATTGTTCCTAAGAGCAGAGGTTATAAGCTAAAATATAGAATATCCATTAAATACAAATTTTAGATTATTTTTAACAAAAAATGTATTCTAACTTCATGTTATCAAAAGAAAATTGACACCAAATATTTTACTGAAAATCATTTATAGGTTAACTGGAATTAAAGTTAATTAGGTGCTCAGTATTTAAATTTGCTGAATTTGGAAATCTAACATAAAATCCATAAAAGTGTCTGTAATAACTTGGTGCAAATAATAGGAGACAGGAAATAGAAGAAAAGATAGTGGTGAAATTCATAGAGGTCAAATACAGGTTTGTCACTGTGTAAATGCATGTGTATTCCAATTTATTTGTTAAAAATATATAAACCTGAAGTTGCATTGTAATCTTTGCTGTGAGATGTGAATAACAGTTTATTCCAGAGCTGAGGGTGAAGCTTATGAAACTCTCAGAAGACAGGTAATGCAGATCAAGCTCACTGTCATTGTACTGGTTTTCTCTTTTTCCTCAATATTGTAAGCCCCAAAATAATACATAACTGTGGATTATGGTGGAGGAAATAACACCACTGAATATACCAGGAAGAAAAGACTTACCATAAAGTCTGTGGGGCTGAGATTAGAAACAAAGAGGAGTGCAAAGAAAGAAAAAAGGATTTTATAGCAATCAACAGGCTATTTTAGATTACAATGATTCAACATTTTAGGGAAAATAGCTTCATAAGATCTTCATCTTTAGTCTGATATCTAGTAGTCATGGGCTAATTATTTTAGGAAAGGTGTCATTTCTATGCAGATTGTTGTACTTTTCCTGACTTAGATAAAATAATATGCAATCTTCATTGCAAAAGTGTACCTTGTGTTTATTGTTAAATTCCACAAATCAACAATATTTCTTTCATTAACCTGACTATATTTTATGAACAGCTGTGTAAAACCTATGACTGGTCATCTATAGCACAAAGATATTTTGAGAATTTTGTAGGATATGCATAAGATATAACTCCCTTTATATAAAAGCTTCAAGTAGTTTTACCACTGTTAATCTAACATATGTTAGATTAACATATGTTATAATTAGGAGAAGGTGATATTCAGATCAGCAGTGTAAGGAATGGGTTTAGAAGGGACTGGAGAACCTGCTCTTACTGTACTGCAGTTCCCAGCATCTGGACAATGAAGGATCTACCAAACTGTAGAAAATGAATTCAGGCTACTAAGATAGACAACCTTCTCCAGTGTCTACACAGAGAAATCGAGGTTATCTACAGATAGAGTTTCTTGAGGCATTTTGTGCTCATCAGCAAGGAATGAACAATTATCATTTTTCTTAATTTAGTTTCAAAAATTAGATTTATTAATTCTTTTCTTACTGTCTTTCATTTCATTTTTACACTTTAATTTATAAATAAGAAGCAGGTTTACTTATGGGGTACAGAATGATACTAAGATACAAGTAGTATCAAATGATTCAAACATGATAATATTTGCATCATATCTATTTATTTCTTCTTTCTGGTGAGGACATTTAAAATCTATTCTGTTAGCAATACTGGAACACACAGCACATTAACAATCACAGAGTCACCAGGCTCTGTAACAAATCTTGGAAGCACTTGTGTCTATTCTAACTGAATCTCCATTAGCTGTCATCATTTAGAAACAATTCACACATCTACTCAATTCATGCATTGCCATGAAATTTAGTTGATTAAATAATGAAATTAAAATAAGTGGGCACTTAAAGTATTCACACAGTTTGAAAATCAGAAACAAAGAAATTTTAAAAGTAAACTTGAAGAGTACCAAAATTAGAGATTATTTCCTAAAAAGTAAAGCTGAATTTTTTAGATTCTTAACATTATTTTGTCTCTAATCATACAATAAATGTTAGCCAAATTTGCCTATGCAGCAGTGTTTTTATGAATTTGCATTATGTAGAATATTTATAATGCTAATGGTGAATGTAACTCAGGAAAATAATTAATCGATAGTGATGAACAGAAGTGATATTTCCAGAGTAGTGTGGCATGAAGAAAACAAAATCCCTGAACTGACAATTTTAAAATGTGACAAAACAATTGAAATGAAATAAATGTAATAAAATGAAAGCATCAATAAAATAAAAACATTAAGGTATGATAAATTAAAATAAATATAAAATAAAAATACCAATAAAATATGTCACTGTATAATAAAACAATTAAAATGAAATAAATAAGATTATATGAAAATAACATCAAATGAAACAAAATGAGGCCAGCATTATGGCAGAGCAGGTTAAGCCACCTCCAGTGCTGGCATCCCACTTACCACTACTGACAGAAATCAGAAGCATGCAGTCACTGAACCGAGTCTCTGTAGGAAGTCAATGCATGTGAGTTGAGGCTCTCTCTATGTGGTTATAAGGAAAAAAATGCAGTGAGCTCATCTCCCACCTGCCTCACAACTGCTGTGTCGCCTGTGGGACAGGACAAGCTCTGGCTTTGAGAATTGAACAAACAGGAGACACTACAGGGAAAAAGTGGAAATCATGGAGAGAACATCTGGGTTCCAAATTCCCCTATGTACGAACAGATTCCCCTAGCCTGTGTTGACCTGAGAGTGTTGTATGATGACAGCCCTTGAGAACAACACAAAAGTCTTGAATATTCTCAGGTTCAAATAATTGAATGTCGCAGCAGATTGCTAATATTTCCTGCTTGGTTTGGGAGATTCCTAGTGGCTTCCTCATGGGTCTTCCATTATACATCACGTCGTACATAAAACAAACATTAAAGAATAAGTTGTAATTTAAGAAATTAAGAACATCTTTTCTGCTCCCTCCCAAACCATTAGACAGAATACATGGGACAGAGAGTACATGTTTATAAAATTGGCCATGTGACTCTCATTGGAAGCCTAGGCTAAGATACATTTAACTCTTCACTTCATCTCACCCAGCTTCATTGTGCATATACATCATATGGCATTCAGTCTCTTGCTCTAGGAAATCATGACATACAGTTTTCAAGAGGAGCCCAAGAGATGTTTCTTTAACAATTCCCCCTGTTAATGCTGATGTCCTAGACCATCTCTAGGAGCTTTGTGCTGGAGAAACAACTGAGCACAGAGATTTTACCCATAACTGTTTCAATATGAATACCATGGGCTCACATTGAAGACCTCCAATCACTATATTAAAATATCACATCTTTTCTGGTGCTAAAGAGCAGACAAGGCAGTGGTAAGCACACACACAATATGTAAGATATTTTTCATAATACAGTAGGATTTGAGTACCAAGGGTCTTCTAATTGTTTTGAAGTTTTTAAAATTAGGATTTATCCACCTTCCTATATTTTAAGTTTCACTACATTGTTTTTAGAATGCGCACATAACAACCCAATAAATGAGGTGTAAAGGACAGAGGATGAAGTGTACAGGGGTGCAGAGTGGTGTTTCATTGCTGAGTTTAATATTAGAGCAGTGATTTGATCTTCTGGAATGGAAAACAGAGTGTTGGGCAGTATCTTTTTAGAAGTCAAATTTTAATAACAAAGACATAATAAAACTGCCAACATATATAGAAACTTGCCCCATTTTCTGCTTTGGAGCTTGGGGGTGGATAGGAGAAGCAGCTCTGGAGAGGTGGGAGAAGCCACTAAGACTCTTATGGGCCCTGATTGCTCTGAGGGGATTTCATTCAGTCGTGGGGCCACACTAGGACAAGGCTTCAGTAGGGAGTGAACTTGAACTGTTCTGATGCCATAGTGGCTGTGCTCATTTACATTCCCACTAACTGTGTACAAGTTTCTACTTCTCTGTATACTCACTCGCTCACATTTGTTACTTTTCTATTTGTTGAAAATCAAGACTTTAACTTAAGTGAAAAGACATGTCATTGGGGATTGGATTTTTGCTTCCTTCGAGACTTAGTGCTATTAAGAATTCCCTGGCTGGTGCCGTGGCTCAACAGGCTAATCCTCCGCCTTGCGGTGCCGGCACACTGGGTTCTAGTCCCGATCGGGGCGCCGGATTCTAGCCCGGTTGCCCCTCTTCCAGGCCAGCCCTCTGCTGTGGCCCGGGAGTGCAGTGGAGGATGGCCCAAGTGCTTGGGCCCTGCACCCCATGGGAGACCAGGAGAAGTACCTGGCTCCTGCCTTCGGATCAGCATGGTGCGCCGGCCACGGCGGCCATTGGAGGGTGAACCAATGGCAAAGGAAGACCTTTCTCTCTGTCTGTCTCTCTCTCACTGTCCACTCTGCCTGTCAAAAAAAAAAAAGAATTCCCCATGAATTTTTTAAAGATGTGTTTTCTCCATATTTTTTTCTGAATTTGATTGGATTATCTGGGTGTATTTTTTGATATTCAGTCATTTAAAATTTTTAGTATTATTTCAGAATCTGATGAAGTCAGAGTTAGACTGGCACAGAAATATAGAGAATCTTGTTCCACTTCTTGACTTTCCAGATGCCCACAGCAGCTGGAACTGGTCCAAGGCTTGAGCCAACAGCCAAGAACATGAATTAGCCCTACCATGTGGGAGTAACAACTCAATTACTTGAGTTACCACCATTGCCTCCCATGCTATGCATGGTAGAAAGTTGGAATCAGGAGCCATACCTAGGAACCAAACCCAGGCACTATGATGAGGAAAATGGATGTCTTAACCACTAAAGTAAACACAAGTCATTTTTCTGAGTTCTTTATATATTCTGGATATTAATATTTTGTTATGTTAATAGTGTATAAAATTTTCTTCCATGTTATAGATTGCTTTATTAATCTATTCATTATTTCCTTTGCTGTAGGAAAGCTTCTTACTTTGTATTGAAAACTTTTCTCAAGTTTTCTTCTAATTACTTCATAGTGTCAGGTCAAATATTCAGGTTTTGACTAGGTTTTTGTAGTTGTTAGAGTTCAAGTTTCATTCAAGGTTATGTGTATAGAGACCCAGTTATCACACCACAATGTATTGAGGAGGCTGTTCTTTTCCCAGTGTGTGCTTTGACACCACTGTCAAGGATCATTTGGATACAGATGTGTGGATTCATTTATGTGATCTCTAGCATGTCTCATTATTATGTGCTTGTTCTTATGCCAGAAACATGCTGTTTTAGTCATACAAATCTGTGTGTGTTTGTGTGTGTATTGAAATAAGGCATCTCAATGCCTATAAATATTTTTTCTTTTTTCTCAAGTTTGCTTTGTCTATCAGGGTTTTTGTGTTTAGGTATGAATTTTCGGGATTTTTTCCTAGTTATGGAAATAATTCCATTGGCAATTTGATAGATATTTGGGTCTATAAATAATTGTACAACAGTATTAACATTATATATGATATAAATTTTTCCAGTTCAAAAGCAGGGGAACACTTGCTATTTTTCCTTGAAAAATTTTTATGAACATTTTGTGATATTTATTGTAGAGGTCTATCACACCCTTGCTTAAATTTGCTGATAGACAATTTGGTACTTATTGGTAGCTACTACAAATGATACTGCATATATGATTTCTTTTTTTAAAAATATTTCATTTTAAAGATGGAGTTTGAAAGAGATAGAAAGACAGATGGGGGAGAGAGAGAGAGAGAGAGAGAGAGAGAGAGAGAGAGAGAGAGAGAGAGAGAGAATCTTCCATCTGATGGTTTACTGCCCAAATGCCTGCAGAAACTGAGGATGGACCAGACTAAAGCCTGGAGCCAAGAGATTCATCCAGAGCTTCCACAGGGTGCAGGGGCCCAAGCACATGGGCCAGATTTGTTCATTTTCCAGAAATATTAGCAAAGAGCTGGATCAGAAGTGGAACAACTGGTACTCAAACACATGTCATTAAGGAATGCCAGTTTTTCCAATGGTGACTTTATACACTACTTCACAATGCCAGCCCCAGTGATTTCTTTAATAGCAATTTTTTAAAAATTTTTGACAGGCAGAGTGGACAGTGAGAGAGAGAGAGAGAGAGAGAGAGAGAGACAGAGAGAAAGGTCTTCCTTTTGCCGTTGGTTCACCCTCCAATGGCCGCCGCAGCTGGCGCGCTGTGGCCAGTGCACCGCGCAGATCCGATGGCAGGAGCCAGGTGCTATCCTGGTCTCCCATGGGGTGCAGGACCCAAGTACTTGGGCCATCCTCCACTGCACTCCCTGGCCACAGCAGAGAGCTGGCCTGGAAGAGGGGCAACCGGGCTAGAATCCGGTGCCCCGACCGGGACTAGAACCTGGTGTGCCGGCGCCGCTAGGCGGAGGATTAGCCTATTGAGCCGCGGCGCTGGCCCTTTAATAGCAAATTTATTATTGGTATATAAAAATGTTACTGGTTTTTACATGTTGAACATTTATTCTGTAACTTTATTTGTTCATCTGTTGTAAAAGTCTCTGGATGTAGTCTAGATATTTCTATGTACAGAATCAGATCATCTGAAATCATATCTCTATGGAGTTGGCTTCCTCCTTTCCTATTTATAAGTCTCTCTCTCTCTCAGTCTCTCTCTCTCTCTATTTCTCAACACTGACTTTCAAATAAATGGTTATATTTTTAAAAAGGATCAAACATATTAGTGCATGAGCCATACTTCCTTCATTCTTAAGGATAAATAATATCTCATTGTATGTATTTTTCCCTTTTTCTGTCAATAGATGTTTGTGTTGTATCAATCTCTTAACTATCATGAATGAAACTTAGCAAGCATGGCAGCATCAAATATCTTTTCCAGGTCCTGATTTTAAATAAATACCTTAAAGTGAGATTGCATGACTCTGTGACCATTCTACTATTATTTTTTGAGTAACCTCCAAATTACTTCCCATAGAATCTTCACCATTGTACATTCCTACCAACAGTGTCTAAGGAAGGTAACACTTTTATTAGGTCCCTTATCACAATGACCATGACTATCCTCATGGGTGTACGGTGGTGTCTCATTGTAGTTTTGAATATTTTCATGATTGCTAGTGATATCATATTTTAACATACCTGTTTAGTAGTTGCATGTCTTCTTAAGAGAAATGGTCTGGCTGACGCCATGACTTAACAGGCTAATCCTCTGCCTTGCGGCGCCGGCAACCCGGTTCTAGTCCCGGTCGGGGCACCGGATTCTAGCCCGGTTGCCCCTCTTCCAGGCCAGCTCTCTGCTATGGCCCAGGAAGGCAGCGGAGGATGGCCCAAGTCCTTGGGCCCTGCACCTGCGTGGGAGACCAGGAGAAGTACTTGGCTCCTGGCTTCGGATCAGCACGATGTGCCGGCCACAGTGGCCATTGGAGGGTGAACCAACGGCAAAAAGTAAGACCTTTCTCTCTGTCTCTCTCTCTCACTATCCACTCTGCCTGTCAAAAAAAGAGAGAGAGAAATGGTCTATTTAAGCCCTTCATTTATTATTAAATTGGCTAATCAGGCTTTATACTACTGGGTTTTAGGCATTCCTTATATATCCTTTGTTGTCCACTTACCAGATGTATTGGTTGGAAACACTTCTGCCCATTCAATAACTCTCTTTTTCACTCTGTGCATTGTTTCATTTACTGTGCACAAACTTGTTTACTTTGATATGATGGTGGCTTTATCTCTATGCCACAGTGTCAACCCCAGCAATGAGGTTTTTCTTGTTTCTTTTTTAATTAATTAATAATTTATTTTTATTTATTGACAAACAATCATTTTACATATTTATGGGATACAATGTAATATTTTTAAATACATACAATTTAATGATCATATTAGGACAATTAGCATCCATTACTTCATATATTCAAGGTTTCTTTGTAGTGTGAACATTCAGAAGTATTTCTTCTAGCTATTTAGAAAAGTACAGTATATTATTGTTAACTATTATTACCCTACTGTGCAATAGAACACCAATAGGATTGTTTTTACAATAAGGAAAGAAAGTACTTTTTAATTCTGTAAAAGTGAACCTTTCTGAGGTTTGACTTATCTATCTATCTATATATTTTTGAGGATGTTAACTTTGGAGAATAATGAAAGATTGTTGCATCTTTTGCAAACACTTAGACATTGCTATAGCTTATGATACATAGGTAATGTCCTCCACTGAATACATTAAAATGAGGTAAATCTTTGTGATAAGTTTTACTTTTAACTTTCATAATCCAACACTTTGAGGAGACAGGTCCTGTATGGGAAGAACCTGAGAATCTTCCATCCATTGGTTCACCACCCCAAATGACCACAACGGCCAGAGTTGAGCCAATCCAAAGCCAGGAGCCAGGACCCTTCTCCAGGTCTACAACATGGGTGTAGGGGACCAAGGTCTTGGTCTGCTTCTCAAAGCCACTTCAGAGAGCTGGATCAGAACTAGAACAGCCTGGATTTGAACTAGTGT
The DNA here is from genome assembly GCF_033115175.1 of Lepus europaeus. NCBI lineage: Eukaryota > Metazoa > Chordata > Mammalia > Lagomorpha > Leporidae > Lepus > Lepus europaeus. Next base: position 26,385,105 of record NC_084847.1, read on the forward strand.
CCATATGGGATGCTGGCATTGCAGGTCAGTGCTTTATCCTGCTGTGCCACAGTGCAGGCCCCTCTCTTTAAATAGTAACATAGTGCCTCACATTGTGACCAATTCCAATGTGACTGAGAATGATCTTCTCCATATCAGTAAGCTGCTCATTATCTGCCTTTGATTCCATCATTGGAAACTATATTTCATTATGGCCACAACCAGAGATGTCTTTCTTGTAGGAGTCATGCTACTCTCTAGAGTGTACCTGGTGATCTTTTGTCCAGGCATCAGAGCAGATGTCAGCACCTTTGCAGCACCAGCCTCTGCCTAACAACCTCCCCAGTGTAAAGAACCACCGGACTCTCGTGTTGCTGGTGAGTGCCTTTGTGGTCACCTAGTGCCTTAACCTCATCGTCCTATCTCAGCCCATGTGTGGTGCACATACAACAAAGTCTCTCTGAGTATTCAGAAGTTTGTACTTAATGCTTATGCCACAGCTAGTCCTTTTTAGCTTCTTAATTCTGATAAAAGAATAATCAATATTCTGAAAAATATGCAACAGAAGAGCTGTTAATGTTTACTAATATTGTGATGTGATATTCTTCCTGAAAAATATGTTGTTCTAATAGCATTTCATTAGTCTATACTGTAAGATTATATTTTTATTTATATAAAGGGAAAAATTTATATATTTCATATATACAGTTTTAAGAGAAAATGATACTTTCTATCAGGTTAAAATAAAATGTGTGATTATTTTATTGTATCAAAATACTTTTTTAAATTTGATGCTTCAAGGGTTATGTAGTTTTTTTACTTCCATGTGACTCATGGTTTGATATATATCATGTATACACTTATTTCATTTCCTTTATTGTATGAAAACATTTATTGCTTCTTGACAAATATGCTTAAAAACCTCTTAATGATAATCACATCTCTGTATTTTTGAATATATTTTATTTACTTTTGTGAATTAACTATGTTTTAGTTAAGGATCCAGCTCTAGCTCAGGTAATTGCTTTTGGCATCATTAAGTTTATGTCTCTGATGTATGGCTCCATACAAGTTGTTGAGGATTTTATTTTACCCACCTCTGTAGGTGATCTCTATTTTTATCTTAGTGCTTTTTTTTTTTGACAGGCAGAGTGGACAGTGAGAGGGAGACAGAGAGAAAGGTCTTCCTTTTGCCGTTGGTTCACCCTCCAATGGCCGCCGCGGTAGGCGCGCTGCGGCCGGCGCACCGCGCTGATCCGATGGCAGGAGCCAGGTGCTTCTCTTGGTCTCCCATGGGGTGCAGGGCCCAAGTACTTGGGCCATCCTCCACTGCACTCCCGGGCCACAGCAGAGAGCTGGCCTGGAAGAGGGGCAACCGGGACAGGATCGGTGCCCCGACCGGGACTAGAACCCGGTGTGCTGGCGCCGCAAGGCGGAGGATTAGCCTAGTGAGCCGCAGCGCTGGCCTTATCTTAGTGCTTTTTAAATCTTTTGTCTTCCTTGATTTTAGTAAATGTGATTATAATTTCTTTAAATATATGTATATTTTTTGAAAAATGCATTTTAATTCAAGAATTTGTAAACTTAGATTCTTTTAAATCACCCATTGTTTGTTAACTGCACTTTACTGTTTTTCTAATGTTCTAAGGAAAAAATTGAATATTCCAGTCTTTGTCATGCTAACATTCATGTTTGTGTAATTATGCATATATTTGCTATGGCATTGTCCCTGCTCTGTATTTGACCAGATTCATTGGTCTCAATATCCCTCTCAATATCCTCTGCCATTCTGAGTCTGCTGTGTATCCCACTTCCCAAGTTGGATCGTTCTCTCTCCTTTTTATTCTATCAGTTAGTATTCGCAGACACTAGTCTTGTTTATGTGATCTCTTTGACTCTTAGACCTATCAGTATGATCAATTGTGAACTGAACTTGATCACTTTAACTAGTGAGATGGCATTGGTACATGCCATCTTGATGGGATTGAATTGGAATCCCATGGCTCATTTCTAACTCTACCATTTGGAGCAAGTCAGCTTGAGCATGTCCCAAATTGTACATCTCCTCGCTCTCTTATTCCCACTCTTTTATTTTATTTTATTTTTTTGGCAGGCAGAGTGGACAGTGAGAGAGAGAGACAGATAGAAAGGTCTTCCTTTTGCCGTTGGTTCACCCTCCAATGGCCGCCGTGGCCAGCGTGCTTTGGCCGGTGCATCGTGCTGTTCCGAAGGCAGGAGCCAGGTGCTTCTCTTGGTCTCCCATGGGGTGCAGGGCCCAAGCACTTGAGCCATCCTCCACTGCACTCCCGGGCCACAGCAGAGAGCTGGCCTGGAAGAGGGGCAACTGGGACAGAATCCGGCACCCCGACCGGGACTAGAACCTGGTGTGCCGGCACCACAAGGCTGAGGATTAGCCTATTGAGCCGCAGCTCCGGCCTCTCTTATTCCCACTTTTATATTTAACAGAGATCACTTTCCAGTTAAATTTTAACACCTAAGAATAATTGTGTGTTAATTACAGAATTCAACCCATAGTATTAAGTAGAACAAAAAAATACTAAAAGGGATAAAGTATTAAGCTGCACATCAACAGTCAGGACAAGAGCCGATCAAGTCACTGTTTCTCATAGTGTCCATTTCACTTCAACAGGTTTCTGAAAGGAAATTCTTAAGGTACAAATTGTGGTATCCTATCTCCTTAGTGTAAAATAAAGTATATTTTTTGTTCTGATGCATGGATATGTCACAACTGAGATTAATTAGTAACATCATTTCTGTTGTTTATTTCAGTTACCTATGCACAATGCATGTGGGTTTGACGTCCCTGCTCACCCATATCTGGATGGGGCACTGGCTTCTTGGTTGATCACTTCTCTGCGTCATTGTCTTGGTTCATTCCCATATCTTGGGAGTTCCCATTTGCTCCTTCCATATCTATTTGCAATTTTGAGGATTTTTGTTAATTTCTGGAGCATTCTACCTGTCTATATTAAATTTTTAGAATGGAGTTTTTCAAAAAGCACAAATATCAACACTGTGCAAATGAGTAAAATAGTTGACATGGTTATTTTGGCACATATATGAGAATAATGTAAATTTTTTTCTTCATTTGAAACACCTTAATATTCTATATTATAAAATAATTTGCAAAAGTGCTTATTTGTCATTATTTAAATTTCATTTTATATTTGCTCAAATTTTTGAAATAACAAAAAGAAAATTCCAAAATCACGTTTCAACTGTTAAATTTTTTATTAAACTTTTATTTAATAAATAAAAATTTCCAAAGTACAGCTTATGGATTACAATGGATTCCCCCCTCCCATAACTTCCCTCCCACCCGCACACCTCCCCTTTCCCGACAGCATCACCTTAATTCCTAAGCTGGAAAAAGATGCAGCATTGAAAGAGAATTACAGACCAATATCCCTGATGAACATAGATGCAAAAATACTCAATAAAATTCTGGCCAATAGAATGCAACAACACATCGGAAAGATCATCCACCCAGACCAAGTGGGATTTATTCCTGGTATGCAGGGATGGTTCAACGTTCACAAAACAATCAACGTGATACACCACATTAACAGAATGCAGAAGAAAAACCATATGATTCTCTCAATAGACACAGAGAAAGCATTCGATAAAATACAACACCCTTTCATGATGAAAACTCCAAGCAAACTGGGTATGGAAGGAACATTCCTCAATACAATCAAAGCAATATATGAAAAACCCACGGCCAACATCCTATTGAATGGGGAAAAGTTGGAAACATTTCCTCTGAGATCTGGTACCAGACAGGGATGCCCACTCTCACCACTGCTCTTCAATATAGTTCTGGAAGTTTTGGCCAGAGCTATTAGGCAAGAAAAAGAAATTAAAGGGATACAAATTGGGAAGGAAGAACTCAAACTATCCCTCTTTGCAGATGATATGATTCTTTATTTAGGGGACCCAAAGAACTCTATTAAGAGACTATTGGAACTCATAGAAGAGTTTGGCAAAGTAGCAGGATATAAAATCAATGCACAAAAATCAGTAGCCTTTGTATACACAGGCAATGCCACAGCTGAGGAAGAACTTCTAAGATCAATCCCATGCACAATAGCTACAAAAACAATCAAATACCTTGGAATAAACTTAACCAAGGATGGTAAAGATCTCTACGATGAAAACTACAAAACCTTACAGAAAGAAATAGAAGAGGATACCAAAAAATGGAGAAATCTTCCATGCTCATGGATTGGAAGAATCAATATCATCAAAATGTCTATTCTCCCAAAAGCAATTTATACATTCAATGCAATACCAATCAAGATACCAAAGACCTTCTTCTCAGATCTGGAAAAAATGAGGCTGAAATTCATATGGAGACACAGAAGACCTCGAATAGCCAAAGCAATCTTGTACAACAAAAACAAAGCCGGAGACATCACAATACCAGATTTCAGGACATACTACAGGGCAGTTATTATCAAAACAGCATGGTACTGGTACAGAAACAGATGGATAGACCAATGGAACAGAATAGAAACACCAGAAATCAATCCAAACATCTACAGCCAACTCATATTTGACCAAAGATCCAAAACTAATCCCTGGAATAAGAATAGCCTATTCAATAAATGGTGCTTGGAAAATTGGATTTCCATGTGCAGAAGCATGAAGCAAGACCCATACCTTTCACAATACACAAAAATTCACTCAACATGGATTAAAGACTTAAATCTATGACCTGAAACCATCAAATTATTAGAGAGCATTGGAGAAACCCTGCAAGATATAGGTACAGGCAAAGACTTCTTGGAAAAGACCCCAGGAGCACAGGCAGTCAAAACCAAAATTAACATTTGGGATTGCATCAAATTGAGAAGTTTCTGTACTTCAAAAGAAACAGTCAGGAAAGTGAAGAGGCAACCGACAGAATGGGAAAAAATATTTGCAAACTATGCAACAGATAAAGGGTTGATAACCAGAATCTACAAAGAAATCAAGAAACTCCACAACAACAAAACAAACAACCCACTTAAGAGATCGGCCAAGGACCTCAATAAACATTTTTCGAAAGAGGAAATCCAAATGGCCAACAGACACATGAAAAAATGTTCAAGATCACTAGCAATCAGAGAAATGCAAATCAAAACCACAATGAGGTTTCACCTCACCCCGGATAGAATGGCTCACATTCAGAAATCTACCAACAATAGATGCTGGAGAGGATGTGGGGAAAAAGGGACACTAACCCACTGTTGGTGGGAATGCAAACTGGTTAAGCCACTATGGAAGTCTGTCTGGAGATTCCTCAGAAACCTGAACATAACCCTACCATACAACCCAGCCATCCCACTCCTTGGAATTTACCCAAAGGAAATTAATTTGGCAAATAAAAAAAGCCATCTGCACATTAATGTTTATTGCAGCTCAATTCACAATAGCTAAGACCTGGAACCAACCCAAATGCCCATCAACAGTAGACTGGATAAAGAAATTATGGGACATGTACTCCATAGAATACTATACAGCAGTAAGAAACAACGAAACCCAGTCCTTTGCAACAAGATGGAGCAATCTGGAAAACATCATGCTGAGTGAATTAAGCCAGTCCCAAAGAGACAAATATCATTTGTTTTCCCTGATCGGCGACAACTGAGCACCAAAGGGGAAACCTGTGGAAGTGAAATGGACACTATAATAACAATGACCTGATCAGCTCTTGTCCTGACTCTTGATGTACAATGTAATACTTTATCCTTTTTAGTATTTGTTGTTGTTGTTGTTGTTCTAGTACTAGTGGTTGAACTCTGTAATTAACACACAATTATTCTTAGGTGTTTAAATTTCAACTGAAAAATGATCCCTGTTAAATATAAGAATGGGAAAAAGAGAGGGAGGAGATGTACAATTTGGGACATGCTCAATCGGACTTGCCCCAAATGGTGGAGTTAGAAATGTGCCAGGGGATTCCAACACAATCCCATCAAGGTGGCATGTACCAATGCCATCTCACTAGTCCAAGTGATCAATCTCAGTTCACAATTGATGACTCTGACAGGTCTAAGAGTCAAAGGGATCACACAAACAAGACTAGTGTCTGCTAATACTAACTGATAGAATCAAAAAGGGAGAGAAGGATCCAACATGGGAAGCGGGATACACAGCAGACTCATAGAATGGCAGATGTCCTAAACAACACTCTGGCCTCAGAATCAGCCCTTAAGGCATTCGGATCTGGCTCAAGAGCCCATGAGAGTATTGTAGGCATGGAAAGCCAAGACACCATGGAAAAGAAAAAAAAAGAAGACCTAAATGAAAGATCTCTGTGAGTGAGATCCCAGTGAAAAGAACGGGGACATCAAAGATGGATGTACCTTTCTTCGAAGGGAGGAGAGAACTTCTACTTTGACTATGACCCTATCAGAATAAAGATCAAAGTCGGCGAACTCTAAAGGCTTCCATAGCCTTGGCAACTCATGACTAGAGCCTAGAGAGATTACTGACGCCATAAACAAGAGTGTCAAATTGTTAAGTCAGCAACAGGAGTCACTGTGTACTTACATCTCATGTGGGATCTGTCCTTAATGTGTTGTCTAATGTGCAGTGATGCTATAACTAGTACTGAAACAGTATTTTTACACTTTGTGTTTCTGTGTGGGTACAAACTGATGAAATCTTTACTAATTATATACAGAATTGATCTTCTGTATATAAGATAATTGGAAATGAAAAAAAAACTATTGTTAAATTGGAAATGGCATAGAAAATTAATTAATTTTTAAAAAAATATCATGTAGGATCTCTGTCTTTAATATCCTGTACACTGTTTTTAATGCTATAAGTAGTACTCCAACAGTATTTTTTTCACTTTGTGTTGCTATATGGGGCAAACTGTTGAAATCTTTACTTAACATATACTAAGCTGATCTTCTGTATATAAAGAGAATTGAAAATGAATCTTGATATGAATGGAAGGGGAGAGGGAGCGGGAAAGGGGAGGGTTGCGGGTGGAAGGGAAGTTATGGGAGGGGGGAAGCCATTGTAATCCATAAGCTGTACTTTGGAACATTATATTCATTAAATAAAAGTTTAATTATAAAAAAGAAATAGATAAACACAAATGTAAATAAAACTTAAAACCTTTTGAAATATTTTTGAAAGGTTAAAGTTAATATGACTTATCATGTTTCTGAAATAGGAAGACTGAGAGAATGTAAAATTTTCTGAAATTATCCTTTCCATTAAAGATCTTACCAGGATTCTTAAAAAAAGAAAGAAATAGAAGTAGACCCCCCAAAAAAATAGAAAAAAAAAACCTTCATGTTCATGGGTTGGAAGAATTGATATCGTCAAAATGTCCATAATACTGAAAACCATTCCTCTCAGATATAGAAGGGCATTCTTCTCAGATCTAAAAAAAATGATAATGAAATTCATATGGAAACACAGGACACCATGAAGAGCTAAAACTATTTGTACAACAAAAACAATGCTTGAAGCATCACAATATCAGATTTCAAGATATACTCTAGGGCAGTTATAATCAAAACAATCTAGTACTGGCAAAGAAACCAGATTAGTTGACCAAGGGAATAGAATAGAAACTCCAGAAATCAATACATGCATTTATATCCAACTTATCTTTGATAAATCAACTAAAATCAATCCCTGGACCAAGAACAGTCTCTTCAACAAATGGTGCTGTGCAAACTGAATAATCTGCATTCAGAAGTATGAAACAAGACACTTACCTTACACCTTATAAAAATCCACTCAACATTTATCAAAGACCTAAATATAAGACATGATGCCATCAAATTATTACAGAATATTGGGGAAACCTTGCAAGACATTGGCATAGGCAAAGACTTCTTGGAAAAGACTCCAGAACCTCAAGCAAACAAAGCCAAGATTCACAAATGGGATTACATCAAATTGAGACACTTCTTCCCTGCAAAAGAAACACTCAGAAAAGTGAAGAGGCAACTGACAAAATGGGAGAAAATATCTGCAAACTATGCAACTGTTAAAGGATTAATATCCATAATATATAAAGAGCTGAAAAAAACCTCAACAACAAAACAATCCAGCTAAGAAATGAGCAAAGGACTTGAACAGACTTTTTCAAAAGAAAAATCCAAATGGCCAACATCCACATGAAAAAATGCTCAGGATCATTTATCCATCAGGGAAATGCAAGTCCAAACCACAATGAGGTTCCATCTCACCCGTTTTAGAATGGCTTTCATACAGAAATCAACAAATAGCAAATGCTGGTGAGGATGTAGAGAAAAGTACCCTAATCCACTGTGGAGAAATGTAAACTTGTCCAGCCATTGTCAAAGCAGTATGGAGATACTTCAGAAATCTGAATATAGGCCTATCATATAACCCAACTATCCCTCTCCTGGGAATTTACCCAATGGAAATGAAATCAACATCTGAAAGGGCTATACATACCACTGTGTTTATTGCAACACAATTCACAATAGCTAAGTTATGAAATCAACGAAGATGTCTGTCAACCAAAGATCGGATAAAAATTGTGGTACATGTACACCATGGAACACAAAACAGCAGCAAAAACAAACAAAAAAGAGAAATGGAAATTCTTCCATTTGCAACAAAATGGATGGACTTGAAAAACATTATATTTAGTGAAATAATCTAGTCCCACAAACATATATAAGTTCTCCCTGATCTGTGCTAAGAGTACTTTAAAGGTATAGACGTGAAATTGACACTCTGAGATACAATGAGTTTGACCAGCCCTTGTCTCGATTCTTGAGGAACAGTTTTTGTAATACTATTTGTTAAAATCTTTACTTATTGTAGGGTTAATATTATGTGTATAAACTTAATTGAATAAGTCTTAGTGAAAAATAAGAATGGAAATAGGATAGGGTGGAGGAAGGAGGTTAGTTAGTAGTGTAAGTGGGAGTGAGAGTAGGGTGGGAAGAATCACTATGTTCTTAGATTTGTATATACGAAATACATGAAATTTGTATACCTTAAATAAAAAGTTTCTAGGTAAAATTTATAGGCAAATAATATAAAGAAAACATCTGCTGGAACATTCCCTCAAATTGCTGTAACAGCTGGGGTCAGGCTAGGCCAAAGCCATGGGCCAAGAACTCCATTTGGGTCTCCATATGGGTGGCATGGATTCAGGCATTTGGGCCATCATTTGCTGCTTTCCCAGGTGCATAGCTAGAGATCTAGATTGAAGTAAAGCAGGGAGGACTTGAGCCAACACTCACATGGGATGCCCACATCACAGAGAGGGGGTTTACCTGCTAAGCCACAACATGGGCTCCTGTATCATAATCAGCAAATTCATAACCAGAAAAATTGACATTGTCTTTAGCTGTGAGCTTTAGCACATGCAGTCTCCTAGAACCAGCACCACAATGGGAATACAGAATACCTATGTCAGCCCAGAAAAGCAGTGTCACACTGCCCTTCACACACATCTCTCCCCAAACCTTTACAACACTGATGGCATTTTCTCTGTCATGATACTGTTATGGGATGTCTGCACCCCAGTTCCTTTCTCCAATGCAGGAAAAGAATTACAGAATAAGATGGGATAAAATCAGCAGAGAAAAAAGAATTATTTGCATGGAAAGTGGAAGTATACATTCAAGAAGCACTGCAGGCATACTCAAATGAGAGTTGTACTCAATGAGGTTTAGTTCCATCACTTGATATAATCTGTAGGCATAGTGAGTGGGGTTTGGGGTTAGCATAATTTAATATTAAAAGTGGGTAGAATTTGGGGGGACTAGAGTGCCACTCTTTTTCTTTTCCCCCTTTTGAAAATCTAAGAAGTATTAAGGCCTATAGAAGTGTCAGCAATGATGCCTGTATAATAATGGCATTATAATTAGCTATAGGTCAACATGAGGTTTCTATGGGACTGATGCTGTGGCATAGTGGGATAGGCTTCCATCCGTAGTGTGGTGTCGGCATCCCGCATGGGCAATAACTTGAGTCTTGGCTGCTCTGCTTCCAATGCAGCTCCCTACTAATGTACTTGGAAATGCAGCCGAGGATGGCCCAAGTGCTTGAGCCCCTTTATGCACTGGAAGAATCTCCTGGTTCCTGGCCCAGCCCCGATGTTGCAATGATTTGGGGAGTCAATCAACAGACAGAAGACCTCTCTTTCTGTCTCTCTCTCTGCAACTCTGCCTTTCAAATAAATAAATCTTAAAAAATTAGACAAACAGCCGGCGCTGTGGCTTAACAGGCTAATCCTCCGCCTTGCGGCGCCAGCACACCGGGTTCTAGTCCCGGTTGGGGTGCCGGATTCTATCCTGGTTGCCCCTCTTCCAGGCCAGCTCTCTGCTATGGCCTGGGAGTGCAGTGGAGGATGGCCCAAGTCCTTGGGCCCTGCACCTGCATGGGAGACCAGGAGAAGCACCTGGCTCCTGGCTTCGGATCAGCACGATGTGCCGGCCGCAGCGGCCATTGGAGGGTGAACCAGCGGCAAAAAGGAAGACCTTTCTCTCTGTCTCTCTCTCTCACTATACACTCTGCCTGTCAAAAAATAAAAATTAAAAAAAAATTAGACAAACAGAAAGAGGTGAAAGAGGGAGGGAGGGAGAGAGAGAGAGAGATTCCATCTGCTGCTTCACTCACAAATGGCCACAAAGAATGGAACTGGGCAAGGTCAAATCCAGCAGTCTGGAACTTTAGCACGTCTCCTATAAGGAACCAGAGGCACAAGGACTTGGGTCATCTTCTGCTGCTTTCTCTGCCATGTTAGCAAGAAAGTAAATCATATCTGGAGAAAATGAGACTTGAACTTGCACTCATATCGAATGCCATGGTTGAAGGCAATACCTTAATTTGCTGTGCCACAATTTAGGCTGCTGTTGATCCCTACTTTCTGGTACCTCTTGCTTTTTCTAAAAGATATATTAATTTGAAAGGGAGAGTGACAGCAAGAGACAGAAAGAAATACAAAGAGAGACAGACAGCCTGTTGGAGAGGCAGAGATATCCTCCATCCACCCGCTCACTCCTCAAATGTCTACAATGGCCAGGGCTGGGCCAGGTTAACGCCAGGAGCACAGAACCCCATCCTGGTCTCCCACATGTGTAGCAGTTGACTAAGTACTTCAGCCAATACCTACTGACTCCCAGAGTATACATTAACAAGGAGCTGCATATTAACAGGCCAGCTGGGACTCCATCTGGCACTCAGATATGGAATTCTGGATTTACAAGCAGCAACTTGAACAGCTGCTCCCCAGTGCCAGCCCCACCATGGTTCATCATTCTGCAACTTCCTACCCTTTACTGTAGTAGACCTGGGATGTTCTCCTGATGAATATAAGAAAAGAAAAGCTATGAGATGTGGTTCATCAAAAAGTGAAACAATATGACAAGGTGTTTGGCCCAGCCATGAAGGCATCACGTGGGATGCCTTCATCTATATCCAAGTGCCTGGATTCAAGTCCCACCTCTGCTTCCCATTTCAGCTTTCTGCAAAGGCACAGCCTGTGACTTAACAGATGACTCAAGCACCTGTGTCCCTGCCACCCACGTGGGAGACCAGGATGGAGTTGCAGGCTCCTGCTTTGTCTGGTGAAGCACTGGCTTTTACCAGCTTTTGAGAAGCCAACTACTGAATGGAAGGTCTCTCTCCCCCTCTCTCCCTCTCTCTTTCAAATATACAGACCTTATAAACTGAAATGACAGCATGGTCTCAATGAGTTATATGCACACGTTCACAGTACCATTATTCCACAGTAGCCCAAATGTGGAAATACTCCAAGTGTCCATCAGCAAAATGTTACTTGATAACCAGTGTCATCCACCCAAACAATGGAGAGTTATCCAGCCTTTAAGAAGAAGGACAGTCTAACACTTGCTACTACATGAATGAACTTGAAGTCCTATATTATAAATCAGCCACAGCAAGACAAACACTAAGGGCAGGTGTTTAGCTTAGCAGTCAGTTAATATGACAGTCAGCATACCTGTGTCCTGTATCACAGTAACTGTGTTTGATTCCAAGCTCCAGTTCCTGACTCCAACGTTATTCTATTGTAAACCATGAGAGGCAGCAGGTGATGGCTCAAATGGCTGGGTTCCTTTCACCTATACGACACAAGGGTTGAACTCTAAGCTCTTGACTGCAGCCCAACCCAGTCCTGGCCATTGCAGGTATCTGGAGAGTGAACCAGCAGATGGGAGCTGTCTTTCCCTTTGATTCTCAAATAGACAAATAAATAAAATGTGATTTAAAGAGGCAAATACTGTATAATTCTTAAAAGTCATTGAGTTTCCCCAATCATAGAGGCTGGAACTAGGGGGTAAGGCAGGCGCTGGGGAGGGGATGGGGACTGGGTGTTTCATGGGGAGAGAGTTGCAATTTTGTAGGGGGAACGACTTCAAAAGATGGATGGCAGCGACCACAGAACCATGTGAATATGTTTCATGCTACTCAAATGTATCCTTAGAAAGGCTAAGTTGTTAAATTTTGTGTTTTGTATTTTAGCACAATTTTTTACAAAAGAAAAAAAAAACAAAACTTTTCTCTCAATGCAAGACCAAAGTTACTGAGCATGACTCATGCAGCTACTATTAGCTTGGGGGACTTGACAATGGCTCCCAGACTTCTTGTACCCACATGAGACACAGGGGTCAGCCTTTCTGTCAGACATCTCTGACATCCAGCAGCTTTCAAGCAGCTTTATCTCTAACACCCATCAGGGGATGGATGCATCCAAGAAAAATTTCTCTGAGCAGGCACACAGTTGGCTTTTATCATCTCAGGAACACCAGACTCCAATTTGTCACAAGAGCCTTCCAGACTCTTCTCCAAGCTGTTCTTAGGGGAAACTGAGGATCAGAGGAGGGGAGCTCCTTGACCAGAACTACATATCTTGAAGAAGAAAAGGCACGTTTTGCATTGCTCTCAGAAATCCAAGATCCTGGTCTCTTCTTTTTCCCTTTTCTTTTTTTCTATAGATTCAGATAGAACTTAAGTATATAGTTCTGTAAGCTTTGATGAAGGGATACAGTTGTAGGCCTGCCATCACAATTTAGATAAGGAACAAACTGTGGGACTGGCATTGTGGCACATGAGTAAAGACACAGCCTGCAATGTCATCATTCCATGTGAGCACCCATGTGAGCTCACAGCTGCTCCACTTCTGATCCACCTTCCTGCTAACATATGAGAGAAAGCATCAAAACATGGGCCAAGTACTCGTACCCTTCTCTCCTCTGTGGGTGACCTTATGGAAATCCTAGCTCCTGACTTTGGCCTGGCCCACAGGTTACCTGATATTTTGATAATGGGTGATTGTTTATAGTGCTATTTCTTCCATTGAGGGGCAATCTTTGTTTATTTTGTTTTCTTTCTCTTCACACTACTTGCTGAACTCCTCTACTTGATGCAGAATTAACTATATGATCACTAAGTACACTGATAATAGATCACTGTCAAAATTAAGAATCAGAATCCAAGTTTTGGGTGGTGGAGTATGGGTGGGAAGGAGGGGAAGTCCCTATTATGGTCCTAAATCTGTGTATAGGAAATAGGTGAAACTTGTATAACATGAATAACATATAAAAATAATTGAAAAACTCTGATTCCTTTGTTGGTCAATATAAGGGAAATAATAATCTTGAATAAGTATCACATCAGATAAACTATTTTTTAAACCACTCTGTATTGGCTCACTTTGTTCTACCAGCTGAACCAAATTAGCAAAAGAGACATCACTCTGGCATCACCACGGCATGTGATTGTTATACATCAAAATATCATAGGGGAGGAAGGGAGTCATTGTCAGGAAGACTCCTTCCTGCAGAGAAATGCTGTGCTGATAGAGAAAAACTCTCTCTCCTCCCATCTCACACTATAGCAAGAGGTTAAGTTAACAAACCACAAATGCAAAACCAGCCACCACAGTGGAGTGGGTCCTTTTACAAGTACTTTGGTTCCACAACCTGATAATGGATTTTTAATTATCCTATGGAGTAAAGATGTAAGATAGAAACATATTGTGACAGAAAGCGGAGACAGAGGTTAGGAAGCTTCCTCAGGAAGCAGGAAGCCAACTCACTTCATCCTGTAGTTTGTAGACAGGCCAGCCCATGGTGCAGGAAAAGCACAAACTTCTTTTTTTAAACTCTGGCAGTCAAAGGAGTATCAGAGTTTGAGAATGGAACCCAAAGGACCTCCAATTGTAAATGACTGTTTCCCATCTGTGCTGGGATAATAAACAGAGAAGCATGCTTCAGCATTTTTCTCTCATGCTACCCCATGTGTGTGCCTGCACACAGTCCTCTCCACCAGGTTTCTTTATGTTAGATGGGATTTGTACTTATTTAATGCTCTGTGGCATCCTTCATGCTGAGGTCCATCAAATGGGAGAAAATGGCCAGCAGAAATAACCGTGAATACCTATGCTGGCTTTCCCTTATCAGGCTCTAACAGTGTACTCCTGGAGATGGAGACAGGACTAGACACCTGGACAACATTTGTGTTTCTACCCATGCCCAGTGTGAGGAAAACAGTTGCCTTGCATCCCCAGCTTTGAACCACGTCTTAGATGTCTGAATTTGGAAATGAGTTTCCACAAAGGCAGTTTCAAGTAATACTCTCAGGGCCAAAGTTTGGAGGGAGGGCCAGTGGTCCTTCTGTGAAGACTGTTGAATGTGCAGGGGGGGGGAAAGGGGTGGTGTGAGGATAGAAATTTTCCCCAATGAGTCACCTTTAAGAGCATGGCTCTGGGGAAGAATTACTTCCAACATGTTCTTTGGCAACAAAAAGCATGGGCAGGAAAATGGAAGCCATGGGCACTGGTTGATGTACCATATGACTTCTTTTTTTTCATTTATTAAACTTTTATTTAATGAATATAAATTTCCAAAGTACAACTTATGGGTTACAATGGATTCCCCCCTCCCATAACTTCCCTCCCACCAGCAACCTTCTTTCTATATGTGTGGGTCATGAGTACTTTGGGGAACAAAACAAGGCAGCCCAATGGGAGAGGCCATCTATGTCTGCAATGTGGGCTCCCCAGTTCTGATCTAGGAGCAACAAGAAGTCTCAGGAATTTCTCATCCATGGGACTAGGAACTCGGGCTTGGAGAATTAAACTCAGAAAGTGAGGATAGTCCACAGGACATAAAGAGCTACCTGAGCACATAATGCAGGCAGTAATCAAAGAAAGAATAAAGTGGGGGGAGGACAAAGAGTGCCATACACATTAAGCCCTGTAACTTAAAATCAGCAGCCCACACAAATTGCTTTTAACTGGATCAAAGAGACCTGGTGTTTTAAAAGAAAAATGACCATGTAGAAGATTAGATTTTTTCCAAAAACCAGAGAAACAAACAATCTGCTTTACTCACCCTTCCAAAAGATCTGAGTCAATCCAAGTCATGGCACCAATGATGTGCCAGGAATTTCGAGTCTGTTCTTTGTCTCACAGCAATAAATAATCACAACATGGGTCGTCATGAGGGTGGGGAAGCAAAGGCAAAAGTAGGTTTTCTTGAAAAACTGATATTCCTGCAGCTAGCCAGGAGGAGGACTAGGAAGGGGTTCAATAAGGCCTGGGTACAGGAAGATTCATTGGGGAGTGACATTAATGGATTGATTTTCTAAACAGAATTGAACACCACATGTCTGTTTCTTCTCTCTCGGGAAATGGTCATGTTCCCTAGCCATGAAAAAAATGTTACCTTGCTGACTATCTGAAAAAATGTGACAATATATTCCCTCTCTGCCTATAATTTCTCTTACTACCTCCTCACTTTCTCTCTTCTCAGATAGGATTCCATGACTACCTCTTAATTGCTTCACTTCTAATGTAAGGGCCCCTCCGCTTGGGCATTTCCCAAGAGGCTACAGAGATGCCACTTTCCACTCTGGACTCAAGGGCTTTCCTCTGGGGCTGGCAGGATACAACACATCCAGGTGAAGAATTTGACAATCCTCCTGCCAACCCTCTGGTGACCTTGGGTCTTTCAGTCTGAGTGTCTGAGGTTCCTGCCTCCCCCTCCTCCTGTTGCATTCCTGGGATGCTCTGTTTCTCTGATGCTCCCTGGGAGCAGCTCCTGACTTCTAGATGATCCTCATTGTTATTGGTGTTCAGTGTGGAGAGGGAGGTCAGAGAGTCCTTGCTGAGGGCTGCCCAGGCAGCCGGGATCCTTGTTGACATGGCCAATTGGGGACCATCTGTCCTGCAAGACACACTGCTAGACATACTGGGAGCACAGTGGCAGGCATTCTGCCCTGATTGTTCCTCTTCAAGCAGCGGTGGTTGGGAGTTGGAAAGGGCACGCTCATGGGCTCTGATGTTGCAGTCTGAGTGACCAGGGAAGCACTGGAGAATGGGACAGCTTTGAGCAGTGGGGGCCGCCTGAAGCATGGGCTTCACTTTGGTGTGGCCTTTCTGCAGCACAGCGGGCAAGGAACTGGCTTGGAGCCTGGGTGGCAGGGAGCCTGCTTTATGGTCCAGCTGGAAGCCAAGGTCCTCAAGGCAGCTGAGAGCTTTGGGACCCTGAGGAGACACTAGAGGCTCCACTTCTCTGTGTTCCCATAGTCCCTGCATGCTGTAGCCCTTCTGTGGGGATTTCTTGCAGTGTGGCACAGAAGACAAGTGGTCATCCCATTCCTTAAGGCACAGTTGAGAGCATAGGCCCCATGGGAATTCCCATATTTCCTGTCCCTGGGGAGGAAACAGAAACTCTTCTTTTGTTTCAGGTACTTTATGTCCTACACGGAGCCACTGGTGGCCCATGATGTCTGCCACTGTGGGCCTCTTCTCAGGGTTTCAGGTCAGTAACCTGTCCAACAGGTTCTCAAGCTCAATGTTGACATAGCAGGGGATTCTGTAGTATCCAGACAGGATGGCTTCCTTCAGGTGCACAAAATCCTTCCCTTCAAAAGGTAGTGACTTGGTCACCATGGTGTACAGGACCACGTCCAGGCTCCACACATCAGCCTTGTACCCATTGAACGCCTCAGCTCAGAATTCTTCCGGGGCACAATACTGAAGGGTCCCACGCAAACACTTCAGGTGTTCTGCATTTGCCAGTTTGCAGCTGAGCCCAAAATCAGCCAACTTGATATTTAGATCGTCATCTAGAAGCAGATTTTCTAGCTTTAAATCTCTGTGCACGATGCGCTGCTCGTGGCAGTAATGCACAGCTGATAGTGTCTGGTTAAATAGCTGGCATATCTCTTCATCCTGCAGGCAGCCTCGCTCTATCAGGTAACATCTAAGGTCCCCCTTGATCGCATACTCCATAAACATGTGGCCTCTCTGTGCCGTGTGCCTTAGCTGCAACAGTTTTATAATGTGAGGATGATGCAGTCCCTTCATTATTTCTGCTTCTGCACAGAACTGCTGGAACCTGCGGGAGTTCTGGCCACCTGTCGCAATCATCTTCACAGCCACCTGGGTCCCACTCTCCAGATGATGGGCCAGTGCCACCTGCCCAAAACTGCCCTTGCCAGTGATCCTGAGGACCTGGAACCCATCCAGGACCTCCTCCTCACTTTTGAAGGCTGTGAGGCCTTCCATTGTGGGTGTACCCATCCCCACCCCCACTGGAGGGGGGGGTATACAAGTGTACACTAGGAACACTTAATAGTCACCTAAGGTAACAATGAAAACCATGAAACAAAGGAAAATCAAACAAGCAAAAGGGAAACAAATAAAAATTAACAACACTCAATATGATAATATTTCTAACTATATGAACTATAGTATACTAATCACTAAAACTAATTGTATCAAAATATAGAATTAAAAGTTAGAAAACACACAGAATGCTAAAAATGGTACAGTAAAACAAGACCAACTATGTTTACTGTGGTAACAATTCAAACCAATAATTCATAATGGTCTTATCTAGAGCAAAGGATCAAAAATAAGAAAACAATCACAAAATGGGGAAAACACAACAAGAATGACATAATGAAAACAACAAAATACATTTAGCCTGTGACAATAAAAGACAAGAAAGGAATAAATATTTAAGGAAAATAAGTACACAAGAATACATAGTAAAAATGGAAGGGGCAGAGATATGGAAAAAATAGGAAAAAGAACAAAACAAAATAGAAAATAATAACCAACGTAGTAGAAAGAACAAATAAACCAGAGAGATAAAACAACAAAACAAACGACAAGAGAAAACCGGTAATGTCGTCCAAGTCCTTCAGGCTGCCTCCAAAGAGCTTCCTGGGCCAACTGAACAAGAACCTAGGTCAAGCCAGGGAGCTGTTAGGCAGTTGAAATGACATAACAATGGCTCTCCTGATGTCAGGATCAATCACAGCTGGCAATACTCCACAGTGGTTTTCTGAATAATCCTTCTACTTGATTAAAGGGAAAGGACCCCAAAAGCTTTTCTTAAAGTGGTGCTAGAGATTGACATTTAGTTTATGAGAAATTAATACCTATAGGCTATTTCAATGGACTTTGCATTTTTAGCTTAAAAATTGTAATAACTCTTGGCTTTTATAGACCTCCTAAAGTCTACACTCAAAATATCTAACATGATAGGTCTCAACACATTGGTACCACTTGACTGGCATCATGAAATTACAACAAAATGTCATATTGCCCAAGGCACCATCAGATACATTGTTCATATTCAGAGAGTTGAGAGGAAAATGTCTTTCATCATTTACCCTGAAGTTCATCATCAGATTGTTCCTCAGAAACCCTGGAGGACTACAAAGGAAGTGGGCTGATGTAGTACAGAGTTAAAGACAAAGAAGGCCGGCGCCGCGGCTCACTAGGCTAATCCTCCGCCTTGCGGCGCCGGCACACCGGGTTCTAGTCCCGGTCGGGGCACCGATCCTGTCCCGGTTGCCCCTCTTCCAGGCCAGCTCTCTGCTGTGGCCAGGGAGTGCAGTGGAGGATGGCCCAAGTGCTTGGGCCCTTCACTCCATGGGAGACCAGGAGAAGCACCTGGCTCCTGCCATCGGATCAGTGCGGTGTGCCGGCCGCAGCGCGCTGGCCGCGGCGGCCATTGGAGGGTGAACCAACGGCAAAAGGAAGACCTTTCTCTCTGTCTCTCTCTCTCACTGTCCACTCTGCCTGTCAAAAAAAAAAAAAGACAAAGAAACAAGAAACTGAAATCTATAGCCTCCAAACTTGTGCTTCAAAAGGTAGAAAGAAAGCAGTTATTCCAGGATTCCTTTTAGGTTAGTGTAACAAGACCCTGACTTGGGTAACCAAAAAAGAACAAAAATTTATTTCACACAGTTTTGGAGGCTGGGAAGTCTAAGATCAAGGCCCAGAAGATTTACTATCTGGGAAGGTCTCATTCTCTGCTTTTAAGATGGTGCCTTCTTAAAAAAATGATAAGGAAATGAAAAGGCTGATGGCCTAGTTTGGGCAATTCATCCTAGGTGTAAGTGTTGAAAGGTTGCACAAGTATTACAGCTTTGTCCAACACCCAGATGTTAATTTCAGAATAATATGGTACCTTCCTAAGGTGTTCTCACAAGGAAGGGCCTTCTTAAGGTGTCTCAGCCCCTGTGGCTGCTGTTATGGCAGGCTGGGTTAACCTACCAACTGTGATGCCAGCATCCTGTATGAGTGCTGGTCTTAGTCCTGGCTATTCCACTTTCAAACCAGCTCCCTGCTAATGTATCAGAGAAACCAGCAGCAGATGCCCCAACAATATGAGCATGTGGAACTCAGTGTGCATGAAGAGATGTATGGTTGACATTGACTGTCCTGGGTGTGGAGAACAGGATCCTGCACATTCACCTGATCACATGGTGGGTGAACTGCTTCCACCCACTGCTTGGGAAGCAGCCAGTCATCAGCCTGCTGAGGCCTTGGCTCTACAGCAGAAGAGGGCCATGCCCAGTGGCTATATGCCAAGCCAGGAAGTCATGCTCAAGCACCTCAGCCCTTGATGCAAAGGCCTACCTAGCACATGATGTGGGGTCATCTCCAGCTGAGGGGCAGCAACAGCTTCCTGCCCTCCTCATCCTCATTCCACCAAATGTAGGTTGGGATAGTTGTGGAATACCTTTTCTCAGAACTACCCCGACCCTCTCTGGAACCAGGGGGCAGTCTTGTTACATGCTGGAGAAGGAGTCTTCAGCAGGTCTCCCTCTCTCTCTTGATCTGGCCCAAATTGTCCCTCCCCTTAATGTAGAAGCTCCCATCCCATACTGCAATTCCAGGCAGCCAGCACCTTTAGCCTCCTGATAGATACTCAAGGGCCTACAGTCCTAAAATCTAATGATGTGCTCTCCTAGAGCACAGTCACTGAGCAGGCCCCTATACCACTCACTCATTAAGTCCCCAAGCCAGAGGTCAGCATGCTTATGACTTACAGTGCACAGGAGTCTTACAAATCCATGACCAAGCCATGGCCCAGAATGGTCACTATGTGAAGACCTTACTCATTCAGCTGCCTGCTAATGTGCCTTGAAAAGCAGCAGATGGCCTAAGTCCTTGGGCCCTTAAAGTCATGTGGGAAAATGGGATTGATTTCCTGGTTCATGATTTCAACATGGTCCAGCCCTGATCACTGTGGACATTTGCGGATCAAATCAGTGGACAGTAACTATCTATTTCTCATAGTCTGTCACTCTCTGTAACTCTGCCTTTCAAATAAACAAATCTGTAAAAAATGCAAGTTGTATGAAATTTCATGGAAAAAGAAAATCACAAAATCTTTGGTGCAAAAATTTGAAAACTCAGCATACCTTATTCATCATATGTATTTCACATTATTTTTAAAAAGATTTATTTATTTATTTGAAAGTCATAGGTGCAAAGAGGAAGGTAGATACAGAAAAAGATTTCATCTGATAATTCATTCCCCAGATGGCATGAAATGACCAGGGCTGGGCCATGCCAAAACCAATATCCAGGAGCATC
Source organism: Lepus europaeus (assembly GCF_033115175.1). NCBI lineage: Eukaryota > Metazoa > Chordata > Mammalia > Lagomorpha > Leporidae > Lepus > Lepus europaeus. The sequence goes on from NC_084847.1 coordinate 26,405,974, forward strand.
ATGTGGGTCTCCCACATGGGTGACAGGGGTTCAAGCACCTGGGCCATCCTGTTATTTTTCCTAGGCCATTAATAGGGGGTTGCATTGAAAGTGGATCAGGAGGGTCTCAAAGCCTTGCTCATAGTGGATGCTGGTTTCATAGGTAGAGGCTTTACTTGCTATGCCAAAATGCACCCCCCGTCACCATGACATAGAGAATTCCCATTAACTAATTCACTTTCCAAATGCCCTCAATGGCCAAAACAGGACAAGCCTAAATCAAGAGTCTAGGAACTCAATGAAGGTCTACAACATGAGTGGCAGCAACCAATTACTTGTGCCAGAGACTGGCCCTGAGGTCCTTAAATGATCATAAGAATCTGGTATGTACATTACAAAGCACAACTGAGAGATTATTAATCAGGCTCAAAGGGTGATGCTGCCATCCAAGGACCAAAGCACATGTGGACCAACACTGGATGGAAACCTAGACCTGTCGACTCAAAGCCTGAGCTCTTCTGCAAACCACTTGCACTAGAAGCCCTGGCAGCTGTCCCTGGTGTGGAAATCCCTACTACACCACAAGGTCGAGACACAGGGGACCAATGCAGATGTGACTGGATGCAGGGGGCAGGGGAAGGCTTCCTAGAGGTGGTGACAAAAACCAATCGTTGAAGTTTTTCAGGCAGTGAAGCCACAGAATGCAGGCCAGGTACAGGGAACAACAGATGCAAAGGCCCAGACAGGTGAACACATGGCAAGCTCAGGGGATTCATGAAATGCTGCTGGGGCTCCTGGTAAACCAAAGGACAGGCAGGTACTAAGACTGTGGACAATGTGGAGGCTGATACATTGCTTGTTGAGGAAGAGAAACTCCACTCAGCAGTTTTCTAAAGAGTGTGGGAGATGAGATTCCACACACACTGCCTGTGGAGAAAATTGAATATTTGAGTTGTAATCCTCTGAAGGAAGAAATGAGAGAGCCCCAATACTGCACTACCATGCTTGCTCAGCACTTCGGGGGTGGCCCCAGTTACATCCATGTTTCTTGTAGCAGGCTGCCTTAACTCCCACCTTCAGCCATCTTTCCCCTGGTTCATGAGACATCTGTGGTAGAAATTTGTTATGGGAATGCATGACACCCAGGACAAGATACCTTCCTGTCTCAAGAGGCCCTGGTAGAGTCTGTGCAGTATCTGAGCTTGTTTTGAGGTTAAAGATTTAACCAGCTTTGGGATCTTATCTCATATGTACAGAACAAGTGAATGTTATCAAAAAGGAGGCTCGTGCACGTATGAGGCGTGAGAAATCACAAAAATTCTTAAAGGTAGTTATCTCTTACATGGGAGATCAAATGTGACTAATTTCTTATCAACCTTTTGGTAACTGGAATTTAAAAGGCTGGCATTTGGTACAGGAGTTAAGATATCATGTGGGACGCCCACATCCCATATCAGAGTAACTGGGTTCCATTCTCAGTCCTGCTCTCCATTCCAGATCTCTGCTAATGCACACCTTGGGGGGACAACAGGTGATGGAAGGAGTTGCTGGCTCCTGGCTTTAGCCTGGCTGTTCTAGGCATCTGGGGAGTGAGCCAGTGGATTGATGCTTTTGTTGTCTTCCCCTCAGTTTGGCATTCAGATAAATAAAAATTGAAAAATGTTTTTGAAAAATGGAATTTTTGAAAAATGTTTTGAAATGTACTCATAATTTTTTTTCATAATGTGGATATTTTGTGAACTTTCAAGGATTTCTCATATTTGCTTGTATTCTAATTTTATTTTGATCATAAGTAAAAATGAGGCATCTATGCAGGAATTAATCATCAAATCTTACAAAGAAGCAAGCAATACATGAGGTATGGACAGTTACAATTCTAATAACTGAAAGCAAAGAGAAAACTCTAGAAAGAGCTAGAATAAGACAATGTACAGACAACTCTTCTATTCACTCTCATAATGGAAATATTTTGTTTGTTTTTGCTTCTTATTCTAGAACAAACAAAAGCAAATATGCTGGAAAGGAAAAAAATAAACTCTATAAAATTTATTTTGATTTTATTTGAATGGCAGAGTGAAATAAAAAAGGAGAGACACACATGATGAAAGACATTCCAAACATTGATTCATCTCCCAAATAGCCACAATGGCCAGGGATGGGACAGGCTGCAGCCAGGAGCCCAGAACTTCATCTGGATCTCCCATATGTGTGGCTGGGGTTCAAGTACTTGAGTCATCACCTGCTCCCTCCCAGGTGCATTACTAGGGAGGTGGATTGGAAGCAGAGCAGTTGGGATTCCAGATGGCATTCAAATCTGGGAGAGCAGCAATGTAGGCCAAAGCTTAACTTGCTACCACATGCCAGCCCCCAAAACTCTCATTCCTCCATATAGGAAATCCCAAAACATCTTCAAGACTACTACTAAAGCTAGTAACTTCAGCAGGCATGGTAGTTAATTCTGGGTTAACTTCATTGGCCATGGAATATCCAGCTTTGTTTTGTTTTGGAACTTTAGGATTTTTCTTACTTTTAAAGAATGACTTCTGAAGTCTGAAAGGCATAATGACACATAGAATGTTCCATCTGCTGGATTATTCCCCAAGTGGCTTCTATGGCCAGGACTAGTCCAGGCTGGAACCAGGAACCAGAAACTCCATTCTGGTTTCCCATGTGAGTGGCTGGGGCCCAATTACTTGAGCCATCACTACTGCCTCTGAGAGTGTCACTGGCAAGAAGCTTGAGTCAGGAGGCACAGAGCCAGGAAGCAAACCCAAGCTCTCTGATATGGGATGCAGCTCTCTAAACCTTTAAGCTAAAAGCCCACACTCTACAACTTTTACCCATAGCAACTTTGTACTCTGCAAAGTATTGGAAGCCAGATGTCAGTTTCTTTTTTTTATTAAAAACTTTTATTTAATGAATATAAATTTCCAAAGTACAGCTTATGAATTACATTGGCTTCCCCCTCCCATAACTTCCCTCCCACCCGCAACCCTCCCCTTTCCCTCTCCCTCTTCCCTTCCATTCACATCAAGATTCATTTTCAATTCTCTTTATATACAGAAGATCAGTTCAGTATATATTAAGTAAAGATTTCAACAGTTTGCCCCCACATAGCAATACAAAGTGAAAAAATACTGTTGGAATACTAGTTATAGCATTAAATAACAGTGTACAGCACATTAAAGACAGAGATCCTACATGATATTTTTTAAAAATTAATTTTCTATGCCATTTCCAATTTAACAATAGTTTTTTTTCATTTCCAATTATCTTTATATACAGGAGATCGATTCTGTATATAATTAGTAAAGATTTCATCAGTTTGTACCCACACAGAAACACAAAGTGTAAAAATACTGTTTCAGTACTAGTTATAGCATCACTGCACATTAGACAACACATTAAGGACAGATCCCACATGAGATGTAAGTACACAGTGACTCCTGTTGCTGACTTAACAATTTGACACTCTTGTTTATGGCGTCAGTAATCTCCCTAGGCTCTAGTCATGAGTTGCCAGGGCTATGGAAGCCTTTAGAGTTTGCCGACTTTGATTTTATTCCTAAAGAGTCATAGTCAAAGTGGAAGTTCTCTCCTCCCTTCAGAGAAAGGTACCTCCTTCTTTGATGGCCCTGTTCTTCCCACAGGGATCTCACACGCAGAGATCTTTCATTTAGGTCTACTTCTTTTTTTTTTTCATTTTCAATTCTCTTTATATACAGAAGATCAGTTTAGTACATATTAGGTAAAGATTTCAACAGTTTGCCCATATAGCAACACAAAGTGAAAAAACTACCATTGGAGTACTAATTATAGCATTAAATAACAATGTACAGCACATTAAAGACAGAGATACTACATAATAGTTTTTTTAAAAAAATTAATTAATTTTCTATGCCATTTCCAATTTAACACCAGGTTGTTTTTTTTTTTTTCATTTCCAATTCTCTTTATATACAGAAGATCACTTCAGTATATAATTAGTGGAGACCTCATCAGTTTGTACCCACACAGAAACACAAAGTGTAAAAATACTGTTTCAGTACTAGTTATAGCATCACTTCACATTAGACAACACATTAAGGACAGATCCCACATGGGGTGTAAGTACACAGTGACTCCTGTTGCTGACTTAACAATATGACACTCCTGTTCATGGCATCAGTAATCTCCCTAGGCTCTAGTCATGAGTTGCCAGGGCTATGGAAGCCTTTAGAGTTCGCTAACTTTGATCTTATTCCGATAGGGTCATAGTCAAAGTGGAAGTTCTCTCCTCCCTTCAGAGAAAGGTACCTCCATCTTTGATGGCCCCGTTCTTTCCACTGGGATCTCACTCACAGAGATCTTTCCTTTAGGTCTTCTTTTTTTTTCTTTTCCATGATATCTTGGCTTTCCATGCCTACTATACTCTAATGGGCTTTTCAGCCAGATCCGAATGCCTTGAGGGTTGATTCTGAGGCCAGAGTGTTGCTTAGGACATCTGCCATTCTACGAGTCTGCTGTGTATCCCGCTTCCCATGTTGGATCCTTCTCTCCCTTTTTGATTCTATCAGTTAGTATTAGCAGACACTTGTCTTGTTTGTGTGATCCCTTTGACTCTTAGACCTATCAGAGCCATCAATTGTGAACTGAGATTGATCACTTGGACTAGTGAGATGGCATTGGTACATGCCACCTTGATGGGATTGTATTGGAACCCCCTGGTACATTTCTAACTCCACCATTTGTGGCAAGTCCGATTGAGCATGTCCCAAATTGTACATCTCCTCCCTCTCTTTTTCCCACTCTGAAATTTAACAGGGATCACTTTTCAGTTAAAATTTAAACACCTAAGAATGATTGTGTGTTAATTACAGAGTTCAACCACTAGTACTAGAACAACAACAACAAAAACAAATACTAATAACGATAAAGTATTACATTGTACATCAAGAGTCAGGACAAGAGCTGATCAGGTCATTGTTATTATAGTGTCCATTTCACTTCAACAGGTTTCCCCTTTGGTGCTCAGTTAGTTGTCGCCGATCAGGGAGAACAAATCATATTTGTCTCTTTGGGACTGGCTTAATTCACTCAGCATGATGTGTTCCAGATTCCTCCATCTTGTTGCAAATGACTGGGTTTACCCACTGTTGGTGGGAATGCAAACTAGTTAAGCCACTATGGAAGTCAGTCTGGAGATTCCTCAGAAACCTGAATATAACCCTACCATACAACCCAGCCATCCCACTCCTTGGAATTTACCCAAAGGAAATTAAATTGGCAAACAAAAAAGCCATCTGCACATTAATGTTTATTGCAGCTCAATTCACAATAGCTAAGACCTGGAACCAACCCAAATGCCCATCAACAGTAGACTGGATAAAGATGTCAGTTTCTATACACTGTGTGCATGCAGGCACTGGTATTCCCAGAAACTACAGACAGAACACCAGGACAGAAAGCAGACATGTGGCTGTGTGGGGTGGATGTGGGGCTGGAGGTTAACTGTTGTTGATCTTGATCATGGAGATGGTTCCATGACCAATGGCATCTCTCATGACTCTTAGATCCTTAAGCTGGCCGGCGCCGAGGCTCATTTGGCTAATCTTCTGCCTGTGGTGCCGGCACCCTGGGTTCTAGTCATGGTCGGGGCGTCAGATTCTGTCCCAGTTGCTCCTCTTCCAGTCCAGCTCTCTGCTGTGGCCCAGGAAGGCAGTGGAGGATGACCCAAGTCCTTGGGCCCTGCACCCGCATGGGAGACCAGGAGGAAGCACCTGGCTCATGGCTTCGGATTGGTGGAGTGCGCTGGCCTTAGCAGTCATTTGGGGGGTGAACCAAAGGAAGGAAGACCTTTCTCTCTGTCTCTCTTTCTCTCACTGTCTAACTCTTCCTGTCAAAAAAAGAAAAAAGAAAAAGAAGCAGCCCTGTTTATTGTGATGTCATGGAGAGTCTGTGAGCCAGTATTGTGGCACAGTGAATCAAGCCACTGCTGATAATGCTGGCATCCCATATCTGAGTGCCAGATTGAGTTCTAGATGCTCTAATTCTGAATTCAGCTTCCTGATGATGCTCATGGGAAAACATCAGATGATGGCTCAAGCCCGTGGGTCTCTGCTACCCACATGGGAGACTCAGATGGAGTTCCCATCTCCTGACTTCAGCCTGACCAATCCCTAGCTGTTGTGGGCATTGTAGCAGTGGCCCAGTAGATATATGATCTTTCTCTCTGCCTCTCTCTCCCTCCATCTCCCTCTCTGTCACTCTGATGTTCAAATAGCTAAATAAATTATGTTCATTAAATAGCACTGTGAGTACTCCAACTATTGTGAACTTCTCAGTAAGACCACAATATACTGCTGCTAAAAGGCCAGCCCAGTCATAGTTACAAAACTAACTTATTTTAAAAAATAATTGTATGTATGTATTTGGAAGGAAGAGTAGCAGAGATTGGGACAGATCAAGAAAGATCTTCCACCCACTGGCTCACATTCCAAATGCCTGCAACAAACAAGTTGGGCCAAGCTAAAGCCCAACCAGGAATTACATGCAGGTCTCCCACATGAATGTCAGGAGCCCAAGCACTTGGGCCATCATCTGCTGCATACTAGGTGCATTAGCAGGAAGCTAGATTGGAATTGAGTAGTTGGGAATGAGCTGCATGCACTTTAATATGAGATACAGGTGTCCCAGTGGTAAATTTACCCATTGCATCATACATCACTAACTGACTTCTTAAAGTTGTTTCTAGGTTTAAAGTTTATCTACTGGGATCATTGAAACATGCTTTACAGAATGAACTAAAATGACCTGCAAGGTCTTCTGGCATCCATGTCTTGGAAAGTCACTGGCAAAATATGTAATCTAATCTCTGCATTTCAAGATGAGAATCATACACTTCCATTCTGTCTGATGGATTTTGATAACACTTAATGACTTAGCCATTGTCACCAGCAGGTAGTTTCTGATTTCTACTGGAGCTTACCATAAAGATGTGTACTTCTTGAAGCTGCTGGGAAGTGGAATATCATAGCAGGATGTATGCAGAGAGCCTAAACAGCCTCCAAACCACTAAGCCTACAGGGATGAATTTGGGGCTTGGGAGGCACTGGAACTCTGATCCTGTCACTACTACTGACACAGCAATAATATGGAACAGAGAACTCATAAATAGACCATAATTTAAATATTTAGTGTGTCTTTGACAGAGGACACACTATAGTAAAGCAAACATGGTCTTTTCAAGCAACTGGACATCCACATGCACACACAAAATCGACACACACCTCATAAGATCCACAAAAATTGACACTAATCAAGTGACAGACCCAAGTTCAAAACAAGAAAAATTATAAACCTCTCAGCAAACAACTTAGAAGAAAATCCTAGATAACTTTGTCTATGCTGATAGCTTTCTACATCCAGCACCAAAAGTACAGACTGGGCTTCACTAAAATGAAAACCTTATGTGCTGCAAAAGAGATTTCAAGAGCAAAAGAAAATGAACCAAAGCTGAAAAAAATGGAAAAGATATATCTGATAAAAGCATATGTATATTTTCCATAATATACAAAGAGCTGTTAAGCTCAGCAATAAAAAAGGAAACAATCACACTAGAAAATGTGTCAGAAGAACTAAGTTATACGTAACAGGAAGATGTACATGGTGGGAAGACTCCACATCAGCAGGGAGCCTCCTTGAGTATTTCAAATGAGCCCTGATAAGCACATGCATGGAAGGATATGAGCTGATGGCTGGGAGAGCATTATCCAAGGAATCATAGTAAACAATCTCCAGAGCTTACAAAGAGCTGAACATACCGATATTTTTCTCAGACCACAATGGGACATCTCATTAAGAAGGAGGTACCCTTCTCCGAAGGGAGGAGAGAACCTCCACTTTGACTATGACCCTATCGGAATAAGATCAAAGTCAGCAAACTCTAAAGGCTTCCATAGCCCTGGCAACTCATGACTAGAGCCTAGGGAGATTACTGACGCCATGAACAGGAGTGTCAAATTGTTAAGTCAGCAACAGGAGTCACTGTGTGCTTACACCCCATGTGGGATCTGTCCCTAATGTGTCGTCTAAAGCCAAGTGATGCTATGACTGGTACTGAAACAGTATTTTTATACTTTGCGTTTCTGTGTGGGCGCAGACTGATGAGGTCTTTGCTAATTATATACTGAAGTGATCTTCTGTATATAAAGAGAATTGGAAAGGAAAAAAAAAACAACCTGGTGTTAAAATGGAAATGGCATAGAAAATTAATTAATTTGAAAAAACTATTATGTAGGATCTCTGTCTTTAATGTGCTGTACATTGCTATTTAATGCTATAATTAGTAATCCAATGGTAGTTTTTTCACTTGATGTTGCTATATGGGCAAAATGTTGAAATCTTTACCTAATATATACTAAACTGATCTTCTGTATACAAAGAGAATTGAAAATGAATCTTTACATGAATGGAAGGGGAAAGGGAGCGGGAAAGGGGAGGGTTGCGGGCGGGAGGGAAGTTATGGGAGGGGGGAAGCCATTGTAACCCATAAGCTATACTTTGGAAATTTATATTCATTAAATAAAAGTTTAATAAATAATAAAAAAAGAATATTAAGAGTATTGCCTTAACATTGGGAAATTATAGCCCCAATTTCAAGTACTACAAAAGGATCCAACTATTTTCACTTGACTTAACTTACAAAAAGTAATACAAACAATGTAAAACTATCCAGCACCTACCAGGGGTAGAGAATCTTATTTGTACCAACGACCATTTGGATGTTTATGGCATTATTCAAGGATCTTACAAACTTGTAGTAAAATGAGCCTACTGTAGATTTATTGAATTTTGATTCCTACCCACAGTTGTCTTGGTAGGACCAGACCAAATTATTTTGTGGACTCTATATTGCCAGATGCTCCCAACACCAAATAAAACAGTTGGACACCATATGTGAAAATAAATAAAAATGAAGCTAAAAGTAGACCTTATTCTTTACACAAATTTAATTCATGTTGAATCATAGACCTAAGTAAGAAATCCAAAAAGATAAAAGGTCCATAAGGAAAAAAAAGGTGACTTTGGTTTTGGACTTTAGTTTTCAGTGAAACCCCAAAGGCACAACCTAAACAAAATTAAGTTGGAGATTGCAAAAGTTAAAAAGTTTGGCATAGTGAAAGACATTGTTAAAACATTGAAAAGGCAACTTAGAACTAGAAAATCAATAAAAGGACTTGAATCCAAAATAGGCAAATAACCTTTCAATTTCACTGAGTTAGAAAATACATGCTCAAGTTAAAACATGAGCAAAGATCCAATAAGACACCTTATCAGAGAAGAAACAAAGATGAAGATATGCACACAAATAGATGCTTAACTTCATTAAATTAGGTCAGTAGGGAGTTGCAAATGAATTTAAACAGACAATATGAATAGCTGGTGAGGATGCAAAATAAGGAGGATCCTTGTTGCTTACTGGTGCAAATGCAAAGTGGTGCACCTACCTAAACTTCAGTTTGACCGTTTCTTAGAAAGCTAAAGAGTCTTCACACATAGCAATCAAGCAGTCACATACTTAGATTTATTCAGATGATTTGAAAACTTATGTCCACAACCAAACCTTCATGTAAATGCTGATAGCCACTTTAGTTATAATCACTTGGAACTGGATTAAAAGTGTTTTCATATCAGAATGGGCAAACTCTGGGCACCCACAGCATTGAATTCTATTTAGCAATGAAAGCAGAATAGATTATCAAGGCAGAGAGTACATGTGGGCATCTTAACTGCATGTTTATAAATGAAAAGAAAATGACAGGATGGCAAACAGAGCAGTGGTGGTGAGGTATGGTGAAAATAGACAGCGAGGTGGAATACTGCATTGTTAGGATGGTGAAACCATTCTATTGAGTACTATACTTGTGAATATGACATTGTGTCCAATTCCCTAGGACTTTACAGTATTCCAACTGAAGGAAAAACGCTCAGGCAGTCAAGGAGCACAGAAGTTGGATGCATACTGTGACTAAAGAACCTAACTGTACTGTAGGTGAGGAGAAAACCTCACAGAGTAAGATGAAGTGGTATTCCATAGGTGTGCAAGGGAGAGACCTGGAAACATATGCATGGTGATTTATCAGATTTGATGACTTCAGTATGAATTCATACCGTGCTGAATATACAAACAAAAGTTTATGTACAGGAATATTTGCAAATCTTATGACATGCACAGGTTAGTAAACATTATGTTTCTTGCTTGCTCTGTCAACTGAAAGGATGTAACAAGTGCAGAAATTCCAGTAGGAAGGAGCCCAGCCAGTTGGATGATATATCTGATGATCCCCGTCTGGAGCCATCTCATCTGTTAGCATTGACTTGGGTGGGAAAAGGGGGCTGATGGCTAACAAAGACATTCCTGTTGCTCAGAAAGATCCAAGGGTTGAGAATTTCCTTATCAGGGTCCAGGAGGGATGTGTGGTCTTATACTATGTACCCAATAGACACAGGATAGAAATAACAGCCATTTGGGCCTTCATTGCACATGATCTGCAAAGAAGAAATAATATAGCAAATATGAAGGAATAGCTGTGGCCAACTTTTATCCAGATTAAAGATGAATAGTGATGAATAGTGCCTTAATTGGGATCTGGGCAAATCAGATATTTCAGAAGAAAAAATGAGCAAACTTGAAATTGTAGCAGTAGAAACTAAATAAAACTTCAATTATGAAGAAGCTGACTTTAAAAAAAAGGAATATCTAATCTGCACAATGAATGAGAGAGTCCAGTTATATGAATAATTAAGGTCCAGAGAATAGGGCGATGAATCATTTGGAGAAGCAATGCTGAAACTTTCAAATTTGATGAAATGTGTAAATTCAAAGATTCAGGAAGCTCACTGACTCACATGCATGGAAAGAAAAGAAACAGTGACACCAGGTCCTATCAAATTGAAGGTGCATACGTTGTGATATAGGAAGTAAACTTTAAAAGCACTGGAAAAGAAAAAGACACATATCATCAAATGCAAGGTTAATAGCAGATTTCTTGTTAGCAAGATGACAAATTGTATGGCAGTGCTGAATGAAAAAAAAGTTCACATCAAATTCTTTAAACAGCCAAAACAGCTTTCAAAAACAATCAAAAGTAAAAGTTCAAATTTGCAAAACTTGAAAGTGCACATTACCAACCATCATTCTGTCAACAGTGTTAAAACAGAAGAATCGCAATGCCTTATGGGAATCTCTTACTCCACCAGACAAGGAGGAGGCTATCACTGACTGCCTCTCCAGGACTGTGCCGAATAGAAGGGATAAGAGAGGACATCCAGGTCTCATTCCTCATCTAAGGGGAAAGTAGTCACTCTTTAACCAGGAAATGCACTTTCAAGTATCTATTACTTCTTTTTTATCAATATGAAGAAGTTTCCCTTAATTGCTTGCGAGTTTTAATAGGTCTGCTGGATGATGTTGAACTGTGAACATACTGGAAAGGTGACATTGTTTTTTCCACTGTGACTATGATGAGTGATAGTGACACTCACTGCATATGTTAAATGCATCCATATGCTCAATGATACCAGAGCCACCTGTGAGCTTCACTGGCATTCCTGGGCCCCAGGCAGCTTAATCATGGCAAAACCTGGTGTTGTTGCAATAGGGCCACTTATAACCTCACCCTCAGATGCCTCCAGTCTCAGTTTTCTATCAATCAACAAATTTGTTATGTTAAATTCACTGCTTCAATTATATGGGAATTTACTGAAGCTAGAAGGATCCGCTCCCTTATTGCATGAGCTAGAGGCGCCACATGGAAGTAACATGGAATGAAGACAGCACAAGCTCCTGCAGATGATCACCAAGGGCCTGGGGGAACATCACTCTGACCCTCCAGCTGCTGTGGGACTACTGTGCGAATGAGTTGCAGACTACCACAGAAGTGATCCAAGATGCCACCTCTAAAGCTCCAGGAAACTACCCTGGAAGCCCCAGCATCAGTCCTAGGAAGAATTACCTCCATCAGAAGGATCTGCAGCCAATCTTGTCTCCAATGGGGAGGCAGTCCTGTTTCCCATATGCTATGCAGCTGAGTGGGGAGACCCTGGTCTTAGAACTCAAGAGGAGAGGCAAACATAAGAGGTGCTCAGGAGAGCCTGGCCTGTGAAATGTCCATTCTGTGTAGGAGATGGTCCCCTGAGTTGTGTTCTTCCACCAGACTCACTAGAGGCAGCTGGTTGTCATCTGGGACAGGAGCCTGCTGATCACTGTGAACACATTGGGCCCGGGGAGAATGGCTCCATTCCATGGAAATATGGAAGGGCTTCTGGTGTGTGTTCTCATGAAAACTAAGTCTTCCCAGGACCTGCACCAAGGCATGTGAGACACTTGCAGTGTCTGGCCTAGGAACCTAGGGCAAGGGCAGTGTAGAGAGGCCAGATATATCTGGACAGGGGATTCTGCTTCCTTTCTCTGTGTGCCCTGAATGAATCCATACCTGTAGCTACCCCCATGGCTCATGCTTCCCTTAGTGGAAGTAGCAGATAAAGCAGGTGGGAACTCTGTTGTTCCCTTGATACTGGTAAGGAAAAATGTGACCTGGCCATAGGCACCAAGGAGGGGCTCACAACTATGGCTTCATCTTGGAGACATCAGCCAGGTCAGGACAGGCTGGCCAGTCACCAGCCCACAGCTACACAAGAATATGGCCTCTACTTTCCTCTATAGAGAGCCCTGTGGGTACCTGTGGCCCTGAGCTGTTAGGTTGCCAGTGATGCAAGCAGTGAGTCATTATTTGCAAAAGATAGCCCATTCCTGTGGCAGTCAGTCACTACCCAGTCACCCAGTCCTGGAACTTTCAGACCCATGGAAGAGCTGTAGCATGAGGCAGGACCATCTGAGGGGCTCCAGAGTCTTCTGATGAGCTAGGCCTAATTCCCTTTTATCAACTTGTGGGGTTGGGGAAGGGGCTGTTGGAGCTTTGGAGCCCCAGGGATGGGGATTCTCCCTGAGCACAAGGCCAGGAGTCCCTCATCCAGGCAAAGGTCCTCAGGCTTCTTCCCTGTGAATATTCCAGGCCACGTCCACTGTTCCAGCTCATCTTTCCCCAGAGCCAGGGGAATACCTACATGCTGGTATCCCAAATATGGTCGTATAGACTGGGGAAACAGCCTGCTCTAACAGTGGCCAGGGATTCCTGAGCTGCAAGGGCGAGATCTCCTTAACTTTGAGGGGAGCTGGGTGTCTAGAAATTCAGATGAGCCACGATGAACCACTCTGATATGGGAATCCCTTGACCACTCACAGGTATAGCATTTAGATTTTCTATATTCCAGGAACAGAGGGGAAGGAAAAGATAATGAGGAGAGAGAGGGACTTAGGGAAGCCAGAGGCCTGGTGGCCCAGGATGGTGAAGAGTGGTGACCACAGACCTGCCCATGAATCCTTTCCTCATACTGTCATGAGCTGTCCCAAATACCACAGGCATCCATCCCTTTGCTCCCCTCCTAGTCCTTCCCTGGCTCAGTAGGATGCAGGTAAATCTCAGGAATTACTTAGATGATTGTGACCCTGACCTCTGAGGTGGTCTACAATTCCTGTGACCTCACACAAGGAAGAAGATCCTATAGTTCTTCATGGCACCAGGTACCATGAGAAAAGGCCAAATATTTCATTATTCCTTCAGAGCAAAGGAGCTTGTACATACCCTAGGCCTCTTATGAAGGTTGGGGGATGACCAACTGGGTAGCTCCAGCAGTCCCCAATGCCTTCGTATACTGAAGTTCTCAGAGTCTCTTCAATCCACCAGTGTGGTATTGGGGATGTACATAGACCCTAGTAAATTGGGCTGTACTCCGAGAGGAACATCAGATACTAGACATGGCTCTGGACAGGAAGTAACACAGGGTCTCTGCCCTTGTTCCTTACCCTGGCTACTAGGGAGGCCCATAGCAAGCTTGGTTCCCTCTCTTGTCCAGGACTCAGGGTGAGGCTGAGTTATGTCCTTCAGGTCAGGGTCTAATGCCCTTAGGGAAGCCCTGTCCAGTGGGGAGCTAGGCCAGACAGTTGGTCAGCCTAGGTGGGGAGGGAGCAGGTAACCTCCTCACCTCCCTCTCTAGTGACCTCCAAATGTCTGGCTGCCTTGTGGGAGAGGAGAGAGGCTGCTAAGGATATGTGCAGGGAATTTGACAGTTCACTGAGAACTTTCTCAGAACCTGCAGACTCTATCAGTCATATGCCTCTACAGGAACATACTGTGGGGCACATAGTGTAGGGAATGTGTCTGTGGCCCTGTCACTGGGTCTGTGGCAGGTTTTATGGAACTTGGTCCCAAGGGGTTTATGGGCTAGTGGTCTAGAGTCCATGTTTGATGCCACCTCTTCAGGGTTAGAAATCTGCAGCTTTAAAGTGTGCTAAAAGGAGAGGAAGGGAAGCTACTTTCAATAGGCCTTTGACATCCATGCTGTCCTGAGTCAGGGAGAACAAGGAAAGACCCAGGGACACTGAAGCACCTACAAAGAGGCCTGTGAAACAGGGATCCCAGGAGACCCACTAATCAGCCCATTCCTTCTCAAATGTATTCTCCAAGGGGTAGAGTCCTGTAGAACCAGCCGTCTGTGAGCAGAGAGTCTCAGTGGGCCCTTAGGGCTTAACAATTCCCTTAGTTCCCAGGATAACCAGATCATTTGTGGGAATTCCCAAGAGTTCATACTGGGTTTAGCACTCTGCAGCCAGCGCACTACAGCTTCAAGGTACACCATAAGGTTAGAATGGTTAGTTTATTGTAATAGGCCACCTCACTTCCCAATTAGCTATCATGAGTTGGGGTGAAACACCAAGGACCTGGGTCTTTAAGGCTTCTACAGAGGGCTCTGTGAATGACTTTTCATCACTCTGCTTGTCCTCCTCAAAAGTGGTCTCTAGGGAGGGTAGAATCCTGGAGAAACATTCATTTGTGTGCAGGGAGCCTCAGTGGTCCCACAGGGTCTGATTTATCAATCTTTCCCCATTGGGGAGGGGTATAATGTGGAATCAGAGCCCTAAAGAGGCTCCTTCCTTTTCCTCCTCATCTTTTCCAAAATGGCTTCAAGAGTGGAAGGTTCTAGAAGATTAGTAACCTGTTTGGTGAGATCAAACACTAGGGCTATCTGGCTTGTTAGGACTCAGGTGGTATTACCTATCACCTAACACCCCTATCTGCTAATTCACTTGTTTTCTAGCCCCACTGTGTTCCAACATGGTGTTGCTAGAGGGCAAATTTCTGAATCCAAAATTAATACACTGGAACTTGAATTCTAAGGTGATGATAGTAACACGTGGAACTTTGGAGTAGATATGAGTTTATGAGTCAGGGTTCTCACTGACAGATGAGTGCTACCCCAAGAGAGATGACAGGGAGTATCCCAGTATCATTTTTCCTCTACCTTCCACTACCTGAACATGCCCACTGTTTGACCCTTTATTTCCAGCCTGACGAATGGTGAGAGGGCAATTTCTATTCTTTATGAATCATCCAGTCTCTTGGGAACATTCTAATAGCAAAGAGGGGCTAACACAGGGGCCTCTCTCCAAGCTGCAGTGATGCCCTTAGACTTGTGCCCGTTTGGTACTCCAGGCTGTACTCTGCAGACTAGAACTTACCACTCCCACACTTAGCTAAATTCTGGGTTCTGCCTCTGTGAAGTCTCAGAGGCCTGAAGCATACTCGTTATTGAGTCCTCCTCCATTGCTCAAGCATTGTTCAATGTGCCCTGCAGGTGCTCATTGTTAATTATCCAAGGGCATCTTCAGGAGGTATTCTAGGCTTCAGGGAAGGCATCAGGCTTGCAGGAGCCGCAGGGAATGGGCAGCACAAACAGCCTCCCATCCACTGTCTCTAGTATTGTGTAGGTGTTTGGTGTTGTTATGGCCAACCTTTAGGGTCAAATGCAACACAAGAGGGCATGGCTAAGGGGAGGCCCAGCAAAGGGTCACTTCTTTCCATGATTCATGGCACATTGGTTGTATGGGAAACGTCCAGGAGAACTCTGTGCACACCTACTCATGGGACCCTGGGTCCAGGAGGAAGAAGAAAGGAGGCAGTTTTAGTTGGGGCTTTGCATGGTTTATGATGATTTCATGATGGTCTTGCAATCACACTGGCTTGGGAAAGCTCATTTTGTAGAATCCTAAAAAGACTCTACCTGCCAACCAAAAAAGCAGATCCTATTTGAAGGGAGGTGAAATTTTTTCAGCCACATGGTTTTGAGAAAGTGTTGAATATCAAGGGGAATAGGGAGCTCTGGAGGGCCTACTCATAGTTAAGCTGGCCAAGATAGAGGAGTAGAGTAAGAAAGTGAGTGGAGGTGAGGGCCAAGGAGAGCTCAGTTTTGTTTCATCTGTGAGTGGCTACAGGAGTTGTGGTAGAGGCCAGGTGGAGCATGGCCATAAGTTGGGTCTGGGAGGACTCAGGATGGGGGATGCTGATACCTGGGTGTACTGTGGCTTTGGAGTCAGGTCATCTGGATGGGTGGATAGAGGTGAGAATGAAGGACCAGTGGGAAGATGAGAATCACCTTGATAAGAATGAAGCTTGAGTGCTGTGTAAAGGACTCACAGGGCAACCACAGGGAAGCTCCAAGCTCTTGGCTAATGACAAGATGAGAAAATAGTCAGGAAACCCTCATTAACTCTGGCTGCTATGGGATACTTCAAAGAAAGCTTTCCTGGATACTATGGAGCCACATTGTGCTTCAAAATTGCAGTCACCCATCCACATAGCCATCACAGCTTGACCACATGAGACCCTGCCACTGTCATCCACCTGGTATGCAGTGCATGCCTCCAGTCTGTCATCAGCTGGACCATATTCCATAAATGAGTTTCCTAATCCATGTATATGAAGATCAGGGCTGCCACCTGGTTCATGCCCTGGATGTAGCCCACCTGCAAGAGCCAAGGTCTCCATGGAAGGACATCTTGTCCACAGTCAATTTCATATGAGAAGTCTGATCTCAACGTGAACGGCTAGCAAGACCTCCTGGAAGACCTGGAAACATTCAAGTGCAGCTTCTGAACCCCTCAACTGTCCTTGGGCATCAGGACATTGAAAATAGGAGCACATTGAAGTTCTCCATGGTCCTAGAGAGTTTCCTGCTAGGCCCCATTCATTCTGCCTGAGGTGCAAGGGCAGAGGCAAAGAGAGATGGAAACTGCTAGATGTAAGTACCAACAAACTACTGTGCAAATCGAGGCATCACACCCATGGCAGCCCCCAAGCTCCATGTTCTATAGGCACTACTTCTAGGTGAGAAAGACTCACTTCAGACTTGTCAGAGCCACAAGGACTGACAAGGTTTGGATCAATCATGAGCAAAATTTAGGGCCCCTGAGTTCTGTACATTCTAAATATTCTTTTTTTTAACTATTAAAAATGTATTGAGATTTTATTTTATAATGCATTTTTAATCATTTTATTTTTGGAGAAATCCAATGAATAATCATTTCAGATGTTCTTATAAAGAACTTGAAATTTTGATATTGACTTTGGGCAATGCACACCAAATGCTGTTTTATTAACATTTCTATTTGTGTGTATTACGCAGTCATGGGTATACTACACAAAGTACTGTACCAGTTATTATTAATAACTTCCATTGTTATTTTTCTACCTAAGTATGAGTGAGTATTAGATCACTAAAATATATTATCTGTGGATAGTTTCAGTCCCTATAACAAATGATATATTTTTTTTAACTTTTATTTAATGAATATAAATTTCCAAAGTACAGCTCATGGGTTACAATGGCTTCCCCCTCCCAAAACTTCCCTCCCACCCACAACCCTCCCCTTTCCCGCTCCCTCTCCCCTTCCAATCACATCATGATTCATTTTCAATTCTCTTTATATACAAAAGATCAGTTTAGTATAAATTAGGTAACGATTTCAACAGTTTGCCCCCATATATGTCAGTCTTGTTTCAGGGGAATGGTAGGGCCCAGGATCCACTGGTCACCTATAGTGTACCTCAGATGTAACCATGAAGGAAAGGGTCTGAACACGAAGACATGGATAGAAACATTTAGCAGAGTAGAATTTTTTCCATAGACACTCTACTGTTTGAGTACAATGGAATCCTTCTAATCCAGACTCATGTTTCATGACCACAGCAAATCCCATTCCCACATGCATAAGTTATGAAATATATCCACAAAAGAGCATCATTCAACCTGGCCAAGCTCACAGGATTTGGGTGCAAACCAAGGAGTTGCCACTTCTCACAACTTGTTGTCAGGTCCAGGGTCTGGGCCCCTACCAATTTCTGTGTCAGTTTTACATTACAGGAATCATCTTACCACTAGTGTGGATCTCTGTGACCCTAAAAGAAGACAGCTGGAGTTTAGATCCTGAGAACATCACCTGACTATTCATATCAGAGGCAGAATACACCAAGAGCACATGAAAGGTCCTATTTCCTGAGGAGAAAAAAGAGAATTTGCTTTGTTACATTAGTTTTGTCTAACAAACCTTGACAGCAACACTGAAATCTCATTAGAGGAAGCAATGTGGTCTTCAGGCCATCTGTATATTTCTCAATTTTGGGGAAAACATCTATCTATCTATCTATCTATCTATCTATCTATCTACCTATATTATGAAATGCAAATTTTCCATGTACATGGTTGGATGCATTTTCCTCTCCATTCTGGTGGATGTGCAGTTTAATGGGAACCCACGTAGTCTCCAAACCACCAGTCCAGGAACTTAAGGGGAAGCTCCATTAGTCTGTGAGTCTCCTATGGTGACCCCTGTAACCAAAAATACTAAACCTCATGGACTCTTGGATCTGTCGATCTTTTCTATATCCCTGTAGTGTGACCTTTATAAGAATGCCCTTGGAGTGGAGTCATACAGCCTTTTGCGTATGGCTTCTTTTAGAAAAACGCATCTAAGATTAAAACAAGTCACTACAAAGACCTATGGGTTTTTCCTGTTTCTCGGTGAATTTTATATCATTTTATGAATATGCCACAGTTTGCTTAACAATTCCTTTTATGAATACGTCAAGGTTACTACCATTTTTATTGGTAACTAATGAAGCCTACAACCATTTTTCAAAAAACGAATTCTTTTATTTGAAAGTTAGAAGGAAAGAAAGATATTTTCTGTATGCTGGTTCATTCCCAAAACACCTGCAATTGCCGACTCTGGGTCTCCCATGAGGGTATCAGGGACTCAAGCACTTGAGCCATCATCTGCTGCCTTCCAGGATATGCATTATCAGACACCTATATCAGAAGTAGGAGGAGCCAGGACTCAAATCAGGCACCCCAGTATGAGATGAGACTATATTAAGCAGCAGCTTAACTACTGTGCCATTGTTCCAGCCCAAAAGTAAATCATATGCAAATATAGTAAGGAAGCATTTGCAAAGCAGTTGGGTAAAGAGGAATACACAGTTTGGGATGATGAGTGCTTTGATTTGTCTTGCAAAGTTATTGTAACATTTTGCTTTCCCATCAGCAGTGAATGAAAGTTTCGATTGCTAAGCATTCTCACCAGTACTTGATATTGTCACTGTTGTCAATTGTATCTGCTTTAATAGGTGTACAGTGATATGTCATTGTGATTTTAATGTTTAGCAACTTTTCATGTGTTTATTTACTGAACTGTCCCTTTCATATCTTGGACCCATAATGAGAGGATTTGGTTATCTGTTTTATTATTGTTTTAATGATTCTTTGTTCTGGATATATACTCTTTATTATATTTATATATAATAAATATATATAACATATATATGTTTTACTAGTACATTTCTCTCCATAGCTTTCCATTCATTCTCTTTACATTATTTTCCATTGAGAAAATGGGCTTGATTTAAATAAATTTCCATCAATCAAAATTTTCTGTCATTTATGGTATGTGCTTTTGATATGTATTTAAAAATTCATCACCAAGTCAAAATAGATTTTTCAACTGTGTGTTGTTTTCAAACTTTTGTGCTTTCAGAGTTATACTTAGAGCTGATCCATTTTGGATTACTTTCCTATGAGGTAGCTGCTGAGAATGTTTCATTTTGTTTTGCACATTGATGTTAAATTGTCCCAGCATCATTTGTTAAAAAGAGCATCTTGTATCCATTGCATTCTGTGTTAAAGATAATTTGAATAGAATTGAGGAGGCTTATTTTTCCAGTTAATTCTTTTTTTTTAATTTTTTAAGTTTTTATTTCATGAATGCATTTTTTTCATAGATACACCTTTAGGAACACAGTGATTCTTTCCCCCATACCCAAACCCCCAACTTCCATCCCACCTGCCTCCGTATGTTGACTTTAACATATAACATGATCATTTTAACAGTTAAGATGGCATTTATACCACCTGGTTTTATGGATTTGGAGTCTTATGACAAGTTTTTAGATTGTACCCTTAGAAGTAAGTCTGTAGGACTGTATGCAGAATTATATTGCTTTACAATTATAGAATACCACCTCCAACTCTTATTCCCCCTTTTATTTTTAACTGGAATCTTTTTCCAATTGGCTTAAAATACATATGCTTAACTCTATGTTACATGAAGAGTTCAGCATACAGTATGAAGAAGAGAAAAGAAAAATAATAAAAACAGTGAAAAAACAAAACAAGAGGATATACAAAATAAAAAGTAATAGTGATAAACTGTCCCTTGACAGTGTAGTCAAGGACTATTCAAGTCATTGATTCTAAAATTGTTAATTTGGTTTCTATACCTTTCATTTTAGGAGCACTATTTATTCTCCCAAATCAGGTAGAACATATGGTATTTGTCTCTTGGAAAGGGTTATTTATCTAAGTATGAAGTTTTCCAGCTTGCTCCATTTCGTTGCAAATAACAGAATTTCATCCCTTTTTACTGCCATGTAGTATTCCATTGTGTACATATCCCACAATTTCTTTATCCATTCTTTGATTGATGGGCACTTATGTTGTTTCTATGTCTTAGCTATTGTGAATTGAGCTGCCATAAATATGAAGGATGAGATAGCTCTTTTGTTTACTGATTTCATTTTTCTTGGGTAAATTCCCAGGAGATGACTGGGTCATATGGTAGGTCTATGTTTAGATTTTTGAGGTATATCCATACTTTTTTTCATAGTGGCTTTACCAGGTTACATTCCCACCAACAGTGGGTTAGGGTGCCCTATTCCCCACATCCTCTCCAGCATTTGTTGTTTGTTGATTTCTGTATGAGGGACAGTCTAACTGGGGTGATGTGACACCTCATTGTGGTTTGATTTGCATTACCCTGATGGCTAGAGATCCTGAACATTTTTTCATGTGTCTGTTGGCCACTTGGATTTCTTCTTTTGAAAAATGCCAGTTAAAATCCTTGGCCCAGCCCTTAAATTGGTTGTTTGTTTTGTTACCGTGGAGTTTCTTGATATTATTGTAGATTTTGCTTAATAATCCTTTATTGGTTGTATAGTTTGCAAATAGTTTCTCCCATTCTGTCAGTTGCCTCTTCACTTTCCTGACTATTTCTTTTGCTGTACAGAAGTTTCTCAATTTCAGGTAGTCTCATTTGTTCATTTTGGCTTCGACTACCTGTGCCTCTGGGGTCTGTTCCAGGAATTCTTTGCCTGTTCCAACGTCTTGAAGGGTTTCCACAATATTCTCAATTAATTTGATGGTGTCGTGGTGTGGATTTAGATCTTTGTGTGGATCTAGTGGATTTAGATTTTTGTGTAGGGTGTAAGGTAGGGGTTTTGCTTCATACTTCTACATGTGGACATCCAGTTTTCCCAGCACCATTTGTTGAAGAGACTGTCCCTGTTCTAGGGGTTGGTTTTAGCTACTTTGTTGAATATAAGTTGGGTGTAGATGTTTGGATTGATTTCTGCAGTTTCTATTCTGTTCCATTGTTGTATCCATCTGTTTTTGTACCAGTACCAGGCTGTTTTGATTATAACTGCCCTGCAGTATATCTTGAAGTCTGGTATTCTGATGCCTCAGGCTTTGTTTTTGTTGTATAAACTTTCTTTAGCTATTCGAGGTCACCAGTTCCTCCATATGAATTTCAGCATCATAGTTTCTAGATCTGAGAAGAATGTCTTTGGTATTTTGATTGGTATAGCATTGAATCTGTAAATTGCCTTCAGAAGAATGGACATTTTGATGATGTTGATTCTTCCAATCCATGAGCATAGCAGATTTTTCCATTTTTTTGTATCTTTTTCTATATCTTTCTTTAATATTTTTAATTTTCATCGTAAAAATCTTTGACATCCTTGATTAAATTTATTCCAAGGCACTGATTGATTTTTTTGCTATTGTGAATGTGATTGATCTGAGAAGTTCTTTCTCAGCCATGGCATTGTCTGTGTATACAAAGGCTATTGATTTCTGTGTATTGATTTTGTATCCTGCTACTTTACCAAACTCTTTTATGAGTTCCAATAGTCTTTAGTGGATTCTTTTGGATCTACTATATATAAAATTATGTCATCTGCAAAGAAGTATAGTTTGAATTCCTCTTCCCAATTCATATGCCTTTGATTTTTTCTTGCCTAATGGTTCTGGGTAAAGCTTCTAGGAGAATAGCAATAGTGAGAGTGGTCATCCCTGTCTGGTGCCAGATATCAGTAGAAATGCCTCGGAATTTTCCCTGTTCAATATGATACTGTCAATGTTTTTGTCATAAATTGCCTTGATTGTGTTGTGGAATACTCCTTTTAAAACCAATTTGCTTATATTTTTCACCTTGAGAGGGTATTGTATTTTGTCAAATGTTTCCCTGCATCTGCATCTGATTAGATTACTTCTGAATGGGATTTATCATTTCTCTCAGGCACATTTTAAAATCTGTTCTTTGTGTTTCACTGAGCTGAGTGTTGCCACAATGTGTCATGGTGAATTCCTTTTCTGGTCGTGTCTGTTGAGGTTTATGTGTATTTCTTGTATTTGGACGTCTCAATCTGCCTATTTTAGAAGCTTTCTGATATTATTTTGTTAAGAAGGCCTTCTAGTCCATTCTCTCTTTCCACTCCTTCCAAGACTCCTATGATCCATACATTGCATCGTTTGATAGAATCTTGTAGATCTCCAACTATGATTTTTAATTTTATAATTTCTTCTTGTGTTTAGTCTGACTCTATTATTTCCAGAAGTTTGTCTTCCAGTTATCATATTCACTCTTCTATTTCATCTGTTCAATTTCTGAGAGATTTCCACAGCATTGTTTATTTGGTCAATTGAATTTTTCATTTCCAGTATTTCATTTTGGTCTCTCTTTAGAACTCAATTTCTTGGGTGTGCTTTTCATTTAGATCTTGAATCTGTTTCTGATTGCTTCTAAGTAATCTGATTATTAATTTTCTGAATTCTTTTTCTAGCATGACTTCAAATTCTTCTTCAAGCTCCATTATTGAAGAATTAGATTGCTACATTGGCAAATTCATAGATTCTTCCTTATTCTTATTCAGAATTTTTCTTTGTGCTTTGGCACTTCTGTTAGGTTTCTGATTGGTTGGATTTTTAAATTAATTTCCCTCTGCTAAGAGCTGCTATGTGTCTTTGTACATAGCAAGTGGAAGTACACAGCTCCACCTCCTGGAGTTTGTGAGGTTTTCCCTGTAGTTGCTGGGTTTGTGTGCAGGAGGTACAAGTGGCAGCAGGTTTCCTTTGCTCAGGTTGTAAACAAACAAACTGGCTTCTCCCTGCTGGCTGCTGCTCACATTGAGGAGAGGGGGAGGACACTGAGGGATCTTGGCATATTCAACTTTTCTGCCCATCCCCCAGAATTTCTCCTTCTTACCACTTAGAGCACCAAGCACTCTTCACTAAATTTTACATACATCCATGTCTGCATCTCCATGGGCTCACACCCTCTCACCTGGTTTTCAGCAGGTGCTGCAGCTGCAGCTGTCTCCTCACTGGGTCTCCATGTTTTTCCCTTTGTGCACATCAGATTTTCCCCAGCAGGGACCTGGGAAATCTCTGTGAACGCCTGAGCCAGTTTCCATGACCTTTTTGTGATTCTGCCACTTGGTTGTATCCCCTCTACACATTAATTCTACATTTTTCCCTGCATGACTCAAAGCATCCTGCTGCTATACTGCCATTTTCTCCCCAGGCCTCTTGAGACAGGAAGACATCTTGTCCCAACTGTCATGCATCCAATAACAAGTTTCTACCACAGATGTCTCATAAACCAGTGGGAAGATAGCTGAAGGTGGGAGTCAAGGCAGCTTGCTGTAAGAAACACGGGTGCAACTGGGGCCACCCCAGAAGTTATGAGCAGGCATGGCAGTGCAGTATTTCTAAAAATACTATGTTGGAGCTCCCTCCTTTCTTCCTCAAAGTTTCAATTTTCTCAACAGGTAGTTTGTGTGTAAATTCATCTCCCTCTCTCGAGAAAACTGCTTGATAAAGAGAGTTTCTCTTCCTTGACAGATGATGTATCAGCCTTCACATTGTCCACAGTCTTAGAACCTGCCTGCATTTGGTCTATCAGTAGCCCCACCTGCCCTTCATGCATCCTCTGTGGTTGCCGTGTGTTCACCATTCTGGACCATCGAATCTGCTGATCCTTGTGCCTGGCATGCAAGTAATTGGTTCCTGCCACTCATGTGGGAGACCCAGATTGAGTTCCTAGCCCCTTGCTTTAGCCTTGTTCTGTTCTTGCCATCAAGAGTATTTGGAAAGCGAATTAGTAAATGGGAACTCTCTGTGTGGTGGTGGAGAGAGGTGGCATTGTGGCATATCTGGTGAAGCCTCCACCTAGGAGATCAGCATCCACTATGAGCATGTGTTTGAGACCCACCTAATCCACTTTCTATGCAGTCCCCTATTAATGCCTGGGAAAAATAACAGAGGATGGCCCAAGTGCTTGAACCCCTGTCACCAATGTGGGGGACAAGATTAATCTCCTGGATCCTGATTTTAGCATGGCCCAGCCCTGGCCATTTCATGCCTTCTGGGGAGTTAATCAGCAGATGGAATATCTTTCTGTACCACCCTTTCACTTTGTAACTATGACTTTTAAATAAATAAATGAATCTTTTTAAAATATAATGGGAAATGCATATGATGAATATGGTATTCTGGGTTTTCCATTTTTTCACACCAAAACTTTGTTTTTTTCTTTTTCCATAAAGTTTCATACAACTTGTATTTTATATAGATTTGTTTATTTGAAAGGCACAGTTACACAGAGTGACAGTGAGAAAGATCTACCATCTGCTGGGGCATGTTGAAATCATGAACCAGGAGCTCCCACTTGGGTTCAGGGCACAAGGACTTTGGCCATCTTCTGTTGTTTTCCCAGCCACATTATAAGGCAGATGAGTGAGTAAGGTTCTCACAAGAGTGACCATTCTGAGCCCTGGCTAGGTCATGGATTTGTAGTACTACTGTGCACTGTAAGTCATAAGCTTTCTGACCTCTGGATTGGGACTTAGTGAGTGAGTGGCGTAGGAGCCTGCTCAGTGACTGTGCTCTGGGAGAGCACATCATTAGGTTTTAGAAGTGTAGGCCCTTCGGTATCAACCAGGAGGATGAAGGTGCTGGGCTGCCTGGAACTGCAGTACGGGATGGGAGCTTCTACGCTGAGGGGAGGGACAATTTGGACTAAATCCAGAGAGAGAGGGAGGCCTGCTGAAGACCCCTTCTCCAGCACACACAAGGCTGTCCCCTGGTTCCTGACAGGGTTGGGTGTTCTGAGAAAAGGTATTCTACAACTTCTCCAACCTATATTTGGTGGAAGGAGGATGAGATGAGGATTGTAGGCAGCTGTTGCTGCCCCTCAAGTGGAGATGACCTGACATCATGAGCCCGGTAGTCCTTTACAGCTAGAGCTGAGGTGCTTGGGTATGACTTCCTGGCTGGCATGTAGCCATTGGGCATGGTTCACTTCTGCTGTTAGTCAAGGCCTCAGCAGGCAGATGAAAGGTAGCTTCCCAAGCAGTGGGTGGAAGCAGTTCACCCACCATGTGCTCAGGAGAGTGTGTGGGATCCCGTTCCCCACATCCAAGACAGCCAATGTTAGCCCTACATCTGTTCCTGCACACTGAGTTCCACATGCTCACACATGCTCACGTTGTTGGGACATCTGCTGTTGGTCTCTCAGACACATTAGCAAGAAGCTTGGTTGGAAGTGGAGTAGCCAGGACTAAGACCAGCACTCATATAGGATGTTGGCCTCACAGGTGGTAGCTTAACCCACCCACGATAGCAGCCCCAGGTGCTGAGACATCTTAAGAAGGCCCTTCCTTGTAAGAACATCTTAAGAAAGCACTATCTTATTCTGAAATTAACATCTATATGTTGGACAAAATTGTAATACTTGCACAACTTTTTAATACCTACACCTAGGATGAATTGCCCACATTAGGTCAACAGCCTTTTCATTTCATTATCAGTTTTTTTAAGAAAGGCACCATCTTTAAAGCAGAAAATAAAAACATCCCAGATAGGAAAACTGCTTGGCCTTGTTCTTAGACTTTCCAGTCTCCAAAACAGTGAGAAATCAATTTTTGTTCCTGGAATGACTTTGCTTTCTGCTTACCTTTTGAAGCACAGGTTTGGAAGCTATAGATTTCACAATTTGTTGTTACTTTACCTTCTACTATTGACTACATGAGCCCACTTCTTTGCAGTCCTCCAGGGTTTCTGAGGAGTAATCTGATTATGAACATCAGGGTAAATTATGAAAGAAATTGCCCTCTCAACTCTATGGGTATGAATAACACACCTGATGGTACCTGGAGTAATGTGACATTTTGTTGTAATGTCATGATGCCAGTCAAGTGGTACCAGCATGTTGAGACCTATCATGTTAGAAATTTTGAGTGTAAAGATTTCAACATTTTGCCCATATAGCAACTATCTGATCTTCTGTATACAAAGAGAATTGAAAATGAATCTTTACATGAATGGAAGGGGAACGGGAGCGGGAAAGGGGAGGGTTGCGGGCGGGAGGGAAGTTATGGGAGGGGGGAAGCCATTGTAACCCATAAGCTATACTTTGGAAATTTATATTCATTAAATAAAAGTTTAATAACAAAATTAAAAAAAAAGGAAATTTTGAGTGTAGAGGTAAGAGGTCTATAAAAGCTGAGAGCTGTTACAAATTTTTAAACTAGAAATGCAAAGTCTCTGAAGCAGCCTATAGGTATTACTTTTTTATAAACTAAATGTGAACCTCTAGCACCACTTTAAGCAAAAAGCTTTTGGGGTCCTTTCCCTTTAACCAGTGGTAGGTTCTTCAGAAAACCACCAAGGAGGGTTCCCAGCTGTGATTGGTCTATCTCTTGGCCTGACATCAGGAGAGCCATTGTTATGTCATTCCAACTGCCTAACAGTTCCCTGGCTTGGCCTAGGTTCTTGTTCAGTTGGCCCAGGAAGCTCTTTGGAGGCAGCCTGAAGGACTTGGATGACATTACTGGTTTTCTCTCATCTTGTCGTTTGTTTTGTTGTTTTGTCTGTCTGGTTTATTTGTTCTTTATAATACATTAGTTCTTCTTTTCTAGTTTTTTTTTCTCTATTTTTTTCCATATATATGCCCCTTCCATTTTTACTTTGTATTCTTGTGTATTTATTTTCCTTAAATATTTATTCATTTCTTTTTTTATTTTTTATTGTCACAGGCTAAATGTATTTTGTTGTTTTCATTCTGTCATTCTTGCTGAGTTTCCCCAATTTTGTGATTATTTTCTCATTTTTTTTTAACTTTTATTTAATGAATATAAATTTCCAGTATACAGCTTATGGATTACAATGGCTTCCCCTTCCCATAATTTCCCTCCCACCCGCAACCCTCCCCTCTCCCGCTCCCTCTCCCCTTCCATTCACATTGATTCATTTTCAATTCTCTTTATATACAGAAGATCAATTTAGTATACATTAAGTAAAGATTTCAACAGTTTGCACCCACATAGAAACACAAAGTGAAACATACTGTTTGAGTACTAGTTATAGCATTAAATCAAAATGTACAGTACATTAAGGACAGAGATCCCACATCAGGAGCAAGCGCACAGTGGCTCCTGTTGTTGACCCAACAAATTGACACTCTAGTTTATGGCACCAGTAACCACCCTAGGCTGACGTGATGAGTTGCCAAGGCTATGGAAGCCTTCCAAGTTTGCCGACTCTGATCATATTTAGACAAGGTCATAAAAGACAGGGTGAGGATAGTAACCAATGATCCTAAGAGTGGCATTTACCAGGTCTGAACAATTATACAGCATTAAGTGGGGAAGAGGACCATCAGTACACACAGGTTGGGAGTAGAGCCATTGGTGGTAGAGTAGAGGTTATGATTACAAAGGAATGAGGCCCAAGTGCACTAGACAGGGTCTAGAACAAAGGACAGAGTCACTGTCCTTTGTTATTTTCTCATTTTTGATCCTTTGATCTAGATAGGACCATTATATGATCACAGCAGTGATGATCATTTAGAAGTCAGGAGCTCTCCCAGGGAGCATCAGAGAAACAGAGCATCCCAGGAATGCAACAGGAGGAGGGGACCTCAGACACTCAGGCAAAAAAGAGCAAGAGCCGCCAGGGGATTGGCAGGAGGATTGTCAAATTCTTCACCTGGATGTGTTGTATCCTGCCAGCCCCACAGGAAAGCCCTTGAGTCCAGAGTGGAAAGCGGCATCTCTGTAGCCTCTTGGGAGATGCCCACGAGGAGGAGCTCTTCCATGAGAAGTGAAACAATTAAGAGGTAGTCGTGGAAACCTTTCTGGGAAGTGGGAAGGTGAGGAAAGCAGTAAGAGAAATGACAGGCATAGAGAGATTATACTGTCCCAGTTTTCAGAGTCAGTCAGCAAGGTGGTAACGTGTTTTCATTGTTAGGAGTGATGACCATTTCCCAAGAGAGAGAAGAAACAGGCACGTGGTGTTCAAGTGTGTTTAGAAAATGAATCCATGAATGTCACTCCCTAATGAAACTTCCTGTACCCAGGCCTTATTGGACCCCTTCCTTTGTCCCGCTCCTGGCTAGCTGCAGGAATATCAGTTTTTCAAGAAAACCTACTTTTGCTTTTGCTCCCCCAACCCTCATGATCCATATTGTGATCATTTATTGCTGTGAGACAAGGAAAGGACTGAAAATTCCTGCAGCATTGTTGATGCCAAGACTTGGATTGACTCATTGGAAGGGTGAGTAAAGCAGACTGATTGGTTCTCTGGTTTTTGGAAACATTCTAATCTTCTACAATTTGTGTGGGCTGCTGATTTTAAGATACAGGGCCTAAGGTGGATGGCACTCCTTGCCTTCCTCCCACTTTATTCTTGGATTATTGTCTGCATTATGTGCTCAGGTAGTTCTCTCTGCCCTGTGACTTCTCATTTTCTGAGTTTAATTCTCCAAGTCCAAGTTTCCAGTTCCGTGGACGAGAAATTCCTGAGACAATTTGTAGCTCCTGGAAAAGAACTGAGGAACCTGAGTTGCTTACCTAGGTGTCCTCTCCCATTGAGCTGCCTTCTTGGCTGCCCCAAAGTACTCATGACCCACATATACGGAAAGCAGTCATCTGGCACATTAACTAGTACCCACAGTTTCCATTTTCCATTTGCTCAGGGGTTTTTTTTTGCCAAAGAACATATGATAGCACAACAGTAAGTGATTAGAATCAGATTTTTTAACCTCTAGGGTGTATTTTACAAAATAGGAAATGTAAGTTTCAACCTATGAAACAAAAATGTGGTATTTCCCTGTGACACTGCTTGGCATTGGTACTCCCTGGAATTGAATGGCCACTCAATGGATGCCTTGTCTTTGTCCTTGCTTTCCAGTTTAATGTTGTTTAATTTAAATAATAGCAGCATATTCTATGTTTCCAAATTTTATGCTAGTAGACCAAAGTGAGCCAATACAGAGTCATTTAAAAATAATTTATTTGATGTGATAAATTTTCTATTCAAGATTTTCATTTTTCTTTTTGTGACCAACAAAAAAACCCCAGAGTTTTGGAAACACTTATTTTTGAAATGTTATGTATGTTATATAAGTTTCATATATTTCCTATATACACATTTATAGTGGGAACATAGTGAGACCCCATCCACTCACACTCCAACCCTCCCATCTTGGTTTCCTATTCTTAATTTTGACAGTGATCTATCATTGTTATACTTAGTGATCATATAGTTAACCCTAGTCTAAGTAAAGGAGTTCAGCAAATAGTATGAAGAGAAAGAAAACTAAACAATAATCGCTCCACAATGGAAGAGACAGCGTTCTAAACAATCATCCACTCTCAAAATGTCAGGTTACTTGTGGGTCAGGCCAAAGTCAGGAGCTAGGATCTCTATCCAGGTCACCCACACAGGCAACAAGGGTACAAGTACTTGGCCCATCTTTTGCTACTCTCCTGCATACGTTAGCAGGAAGGTAGATCAGAAGTGGAGCAGCTGTGACACACACAGGCACTCACATGGGATGATGACATTGCAGGCTGTCTTGACTCGTGTATCACAATGCCAGTCCCACCAGTTGTTCTTTATCTGGATTGTGAAGCAGGCCCACAACTGTATACATTCATCAAAGCTTACAGAGGTATATGCTTGAGTTTTACTTGAATTGATAAAGCAAAGAAAAAGGGAAAAATGAGACCAGGCTCTGGGATTTCTGAGAGCTTTGCAAACTTTGATTTTCATCTTCCAGATACATGTTTCTTGTCAAGGAGCTCCCCTCCTCTGATCCTGTTTCCCCTAAGGAGAGCTAGAAGAAGAGTCTGAAAAGCCCTTGTGACAAGTTGGAGTCTGGAGTTCCTGGGATGATGAAAGCCAACCGGGTGCCTGCCCAGAGAAATTCTGCTTGGATACATCCATCTCCTAGTGAGTGTTAGTGATAAAGCTGCTTTCAAGCCACTGGCTGTCCGGGGGATGACTGACAGGGCAAGCTGTCCCCTGTGTCCCATGTGGCTACAAGAAGTCTGCAAGCCACTATCAAGCCCCCTAAGCTAATATTAGCTGCAGGAGCCATGCTCAGTAACTTCAGTCTTGCATTGAGAGAAATGTTTTGGTTTTTTTGTTTTATAAAAAATTTTAAAAATTACACAAAAAATTAAAAATATTACAAAAAAATACAGAACACAGAATTCATCACCTTAGCCCTTTTTAAGTGTACAGTTGAGTGGCATGAAGCATAGTGACATGGTTGTGTGGCCACTGCTTTCCTTCTTCTGAAGTTGTTCCTCTTACAAAATTGCAACTCTCTCCCCATAAAACACCCAGTCCCCATCCTATCCCCAGCACCTCACTTACCCCTAGTTCGAGCCTCTATGAGTGGTAATACTCTTCCTTATAAGAATTAAACCGCGGCTGGCACACAGCTCACTTGGCTAATCCTCCACCTGTGGCGCCAGCACCCCTGGTTCTAGTGCTGGTTGGGGCGCTGGATTCTGTCCTGGTTGCTCCTCTTCCAGTTCAGCTCTCTGCTGTGGCCCGGGAATGCAGTGGAGGATGGCCCAAGTACTTGGGCCCTGCACACGCATGGGAGACCAGGAGGAAGCACCTGGCTCCTGGCTTCGGATCAGTGCAGTGCGCTGGCTGTAGCGGCCATTTGGGGTGTGAACCAATGGAAATGGAAGACCTTTCTCTCTGTCTTTCCCTTTCTAACTCTGCCTGTCAAAAAAAAAAAGAATGGAACAGTATTTGTCTCTTCAAATCACATTTTATTTATTTGTCAATTTGAGAGTCAAAGCTCCCATCTGCTGCTTCATTCCCCCAGATGCCTGCAATGACCAGGACTGGGTTGGGCTGCAGTCAAGAGCTTGGAGTTCAACCCATGTGTCATATAGGTGAAAGGAACCCAGCCATTTGAGTCATCGACTGCCTGCCTATCATGATCTGCAATAGAATAAAGTTGGAGTCAGGGAATGGAGATTGGAATCAAACCCAATTACTGTGATAGAGGACATAGGTATGTTAGCTGGCATATTAACTGACTGCTAATCTAAACACCGGCCATCAGTATTTATCTTGCTGTGGCTGATTTATATTATAGGACCTCAAGTTCATTCATGTAATGCCAAGTGTTAAATTGTCCATCCTCTAAAAGGCTGGATAACACTGCATTTTTTGGGTGGATGACACTGCTTTTCTTATCTAGTCACATTTTGCTAATGGACAACTAGAGTGTTTCCACATTTGGGCTACTGTGAAATAATGGTACTGTGAACGTGTGCAGATAACTCATTGAGACCATGTTGTCAATTCAGTTTATAAGATCTCTATATTTGAGAGAGACAGAGACAGAGACAGAGAGAGACAGAGAGAGACAGAGAGAGAAAGATCTTTCATCCAGTAGTTGGCTTCTCAAATGCTGGTAAATGCCAGCGGTTGGCCAGGCAAACCAGTAGCCTGTAACTCCATCCTGGTCTCCCATGTGGGTGGCAGGGACCTAGGTGTTTGAGTCATCATCTGATACCTCCCAGGGTGTGTATTTGCAGGAAGCTGAAATGGAAAACAGAGGTGGAACTTGAATACAGGAACTTGGATATGGATTCAGGTATCCCAAGTGATGTCTTAATGGCTGGGCCAAACACCTTGCCCCATAGTTTCACTTTTTGATGAACCACGTCTCAAAGGTGCTGTCACCATGGCTCACTTGGTTAATCCCCCTCCTGCAGCACTGGCATCCCATATGGGCTCTGGTTCTAGTCCTGGCTGTTCCTCTTCCAGTCCAGCTCTCTGCTGTGGCCCAGAATGGTAGTGGAGGATGGCCCAAGTGCTCTGGCCCCTGCCCCTGCATGGGAGACTCTGAGAAAGCACCTGGCTCCTGGCTTCAGATCAGCATATCTCCGGCTGTTGCGGCCACTTGAGGAGTGACCAATGGAAGGAAGACCTTTCTCTCTGTCTCTCTGTCTCTCTCTCTCTCTCTCACTGTCTGTAACTCTACCTGTCAAATAAATAAATAAAATCTTTAAAAAATATAAATAAGAAAATAAAGAAGAGGGAGGGTGGAAGTGGAAGACAGAAGATAGGATGGAAAGTATCATTATACTACTAAAATTGTATGTGTGAGACACACGGAATTTGTTCACCAGATACTAATTTTTTCAAGAGTAAAATAACCTTCTCTATTTTAAAATTGTTTTCATAAAAGAGTATGTATGAAATTCATAAACTGTTTATAAATTGTATTCTTATTATGGCTTCATTTTTTTCTGAAAGTGATAAATCTTTAAACATGCTAAGAAATGCAAATTGGATAAATAAGCCATTTGTGTGAGCTTTTAGGTTTATCTGACTAGAAGTTGTGCTGTGTTTACTCTTTACAGTAATAGTAAGCAGCAGAGGATAAAGTTTCCTCTAGTGTCCTTGCTTTTATCTCCCCTATTTAATGCATGTCTTTGATATCCTTTAGCCCACAATGCCTTAGACACAGGCCTCATCTGAATGCCACATTTAACTTGAAGCAGCTCTGTGATAGTGGTAAGGTGTGGGGAAGCTGAAGTGGCCCTGAGTCCTATGTTTAGATATCAAATACTTACTGAGCCTGTGTCCTTGGATTGTAACCTTCACCTGTGCTTTTCTTTTTTTTTTTATTAAACTTTTATTTAATGAATATAAATTTCCAAAGTATAGCTTATGGGTTACAATGGCTTCCCCCCTCCCATAGCTTCCCTCCCGCCTGCAACCCTCCCCTTTCCCACTCCCTTTCCCCTTCCATTCATGTAAAGATTCATTTTCAATTCTCTTTGTATACAGAAGATCAGTTTAGTATATATTAGGTAAAGATTTCAACATTTTGCCCATATAGCAACATCAAGTGAAAAAACTACCATTGGATTACTAATTATAGCATTAAATAGCAATGTACAGCACATTAAAGACAGAGATCCTACATAATTTTTTTTTCAAATTAATTAATTTTCTATGCCATTTCCATTTTAACACCAGGTTGTTTTTTTTTTTTCATTTCCAATTCTCTTTATATACAGAAGATTACTTCAGTATATAATTAGCAAAGACCTCATCAGTCTGTGCCCACACAGAAACGCAAAGTATAAAAATACTGTTTCAGTACCAGTCATAGCTTCACTTGGCTTTAGATGATACATTAGGGACAGATCCCACATGGGGTGTAAGTACACAGTGACTCCTGTTGCTGACTTAACAATTTGACACTCCTGTTCATGGCGTCAGTAATCTCCCTAGGCTCTAGTCATGAGTTGCCAGGGCTATGGAAGCCTTTAGAGTTTGCTGACTTTGATCTTATTCCGATAGGGTCATAGTCAAAGTGGAGGTTCTCTCCTCCCTCCGGAGAAGGGTACCTCCTTCTTTGATGGCCCCGTTCTTTCCACTGGGATCTCACTCACAGAGATCATTCATTTAGGTCTTTTTTTTTTCCATGATATCTTGGCTTTCCATGCCTGCTATACTCTCATGGGCTCTTCAGCCAGATCTGAATGCCTTGAGGGCTGATTCTGAGGCCAGAGTGTTGTTTAGGACATCTGCCATCCTATGAGTCTGCTGTGTATCCCACTTCCCATGTTGGATCTTTCTCTCCCTTTTTGATTCTATCAGTTAGTATTAGCAGATACTTGTCTTGTTTGTGTGATCTCTTTGACTCTTAGACCTATCAGAGCTATCAATTGTGAGCTGAAATTGATCACTTGGACTAGTGAGATGGCATTGCTACATGCCATCTTGATGGGATTGTGTTGGAATCCCCTGGCACATTTCTAACTCCACCCTTTGCGGCCAGTCCGATTGAGCATGTTCCAAATTGTTCATCTCCTCCCTCTCTTTTTCCACTCTTAGATTTAACAGGGATCACTTTTCAGTTAAAATTTAAACACCTAAGAATAATTGTGTGTTAATTACTGAGTTCAACCAATAGTACTAGAACAACAACAACAACAACAAATACTAAAAAGGATAAAGTATTACATTGTACATCTAGAGTCAGGACAAAAGTGATCAGGTCATTGTTTCTTATAGTGTCCATTTCACTTAACAGGTTTCCCCTTTGGCGCTCAGTTGTCACCGATCAGGGAAAACAAATGATATTTGTCTCTTTGGGACTGGCTTAATTCACTCAGCATGATGTTTTCCAGATTGCTCCATCTTGTTGCAAATGACTGGGTTTCGTTGTTTCTTACTGCTGTATAGTATTCTATGGAGTACATGTCCCATAATTTCTTTATCCAGTCTACTGTTGATGGGCATTTGGGTTGGTTCCAGGTCTTAGCTATTGTGAATTGAGCTGCAATAAACATTAATGTGCAGATGGCTTTTTTATTTGCCAAATTAATTTCCTTTGGGTAAATTCCAAGGAGTGGGATGGCTGGGTTGTATGGTAGGGTTATGTTCAGGTTTCTGAGGAATCTCCAGACAGACTTCCATAGTGGCTTAACCAGTTTGCATTCCCACCAACAGTGGGTTAGTGTCCCTTTTTCCCCACATCCTCTCCAGCATCTGTTGTTGGTAGATTTCTGAATGTGAGCCATTCTCACCGGGGTGAGATGGAACCTCATTGTGGTTTTGATTTGCATTTCTCTGATTGCTAGTGATCTTGAACATTTTTTCATGTGTCTGTTGGCCATTTGGATTTCCTCTTTCGAAAAATGTCTATTGAGGTCCTTGGCCCATCTCTTAAGTGGGTTGTTTGTTTTGTTGTTGTGGATTTTCTTGATTTCTTTGTAGATTCTGGTTATCAATCCTTTATCTGTAGTATAGTTTGCGAATATTTTTTCCCATTCTGTTGGTTGCCTCTTCACTTTCCTGACTGTTTCTTTTGAAGTACAGAAACTTCTCAATTTGATGCAATCCCAAATGTTAATTTTGGTTTTGACTGCCTGTGCTGTTGGAGTATTTTCCAGGAAGTCTTTGCCTGTGCCTATATCTTGCAGGGTTTCTCCAATGCTCTCTAATAATTTGATGGTTTCGGGTCGTAGATTTAAGTCTTTAATCCATGTTGAGTGGATTTTTGTGTAAGGTGATAGGTATGGGTCTTGCTTCAAGCTTCTGCATGTGGAAATCCAATTTTCCCAGCACCATTTATTGAATAGACTGTCCTTATTCCAGGGATTAGATTTGGGTCTTTGGTCAAATATAAGTTGGCTGTAGATGTTTGGATTGATTTCTGGTGTTTCTATTCTGTTCCATTGGTCTATCCATCTGTTTCTGTACCAGTACCATGCTGTTTTGATAACAACTGCCCTGTAGTATGTCCTAAAATCAGGTATTGTGATGCCTCCGGCTTTGTTTTTGTTGTACAGGATTGCTTTGGCTATTCGAGGTCTTCTGTGTCTCCATATGAATTTCAGCATCATTTTTTCTAGATCTGAGAAGAATGTCTTCGGGATCTTGATGGGTATTGCATTGAATGTATAAATTGCTTTTGGGAGAATAGACATTTTGATGATATTGATTCTTCCGATCCATGAGCATGGAAGATTTCTCCATTTTTTGGTATCCTCTTCTATTTCTTTCTGTAAGGTTTTGTAGTTTTCATCGTAGAGCTCTTTAACGTCTTTGGTTAAGTTTATTCCAAGGTATTTGATTGTTTTTGTAGCTATTGTGAATGGGATTGATTTTAGAAGTTCTTCCTCAGCCGTGGCATTGCCTGTGTATACAAAGGCTGTTGATTGATGTGCGTTGATTTTATATCCTGCTACTTTGCCAAACTCTTCGATGAGTTCCAGCCGTCTCTTAGTAGAGTTCTTTGGGTCCCCTAAATAAAGAATCATATCATCTGCAAAGAGGGATAGTTTGAGTTCGTCCTTCCCGATTTGTATCCCTTTAATTTCTTTTTCTTGCCTAATAGCTCTGGCCAGAACTTCCAGAACTATATTGAATAGCAGCGGTGAGAGTGGGCATCCCTGTCTGGTACCAGATTTCAGTGGAAATGCTTCCAACTTTTCCCCATTCAATAGGATGTTGGCCATGGGTTTTTCATATATTGCTTTGATTGTATTAAGGAATGTTCCTTCCATACCCAGTTTGCTTAGAGTTTTCATCATGAAAGGGTGTTGTATTTTATCAAATGCTTTCTCTGTGTCTATTGAGAGAATCATATGGTTTTTCTTCTGCAGTCTGTTAATGTAGTATATTACGTTGATTGTTTTGCGAATGTTGAACCATCCCTGCATACCGGGGATGAATCCCACTTGGTCTGGGTGGATGATCTTTCTGATGTGTTGTTGCATTCTATTGGCCAGAATTTTATTGAGGATTTTTGCATCTATGTTCATCAGGGATATTGGTCTGTAATTCTCTTTCAATGTTGCGTATCTTTCTGGCTTAGGAATTAAGGTGATGGTGGCTTCATAGAAAGAATTTGGGAGGATTCCCTCTTTTTCGATTGCTCTGAATAGTTTGAGAAGAATTGGAGTTAGTTCTTCTCTAAATATCTGGTAGAACTCAGCAGTGAATCCATCTAGTCCTGGGCTTTTCTTTGTTGGGAGGGCCTTTATTACTGTTTCAATTTCTGTGTCAGTTATTGGTCTGTTTAGGTTTTCTATGTCTTCCTGGCTCAATTTAGGGAGGTTGTATGTGTCCAAGAATCTGTACATTTCTGATAGATTTCCCTGTTTGCTGGCATACAAGTCCTTGTAGTAATTTCTGATGATTCTTTTTATTTCTGTGGCGTCTGTTGTTACGTTTCCCATTTCATCTCTGATCCTATTGATTTGGGTCTTTTCTCTTCTTTTTTTAGTTAGTTGGGCCAATGGGGTGTCAATTTTGTTTATTTTTTCAAAAAACCAGCTCCTCGTTTGGCTGATTTTTTGTAATGTTTTTTTGGATTCAATCCTGTTGATTTCTTCTCTGATTTTAATTATTTCTCTTCTCCTACTGGGTTTGGGTTTGGTTTGCTGCAGATTTTCTAGATCCTTGAGATGACTTGGAAGCTCATCTATTTGGTGCCTTTCCAATTTCTTGATGTAGGCACCTATTGATATAAACTTTCCTCTTAACACTGCTTTTGTTGTATCCCTTAGATTTTGGTATGTTGTGCTGTTATCCTCATTTACTTACAGAAAATTTTTGATTTCTCTTTTAATTTCTTCTATGACCCATTGTTCGTTCAGGAGCATGTTGTTCAATCTCCATGTGTTTGCACGTGCTCTAGGGATTCCTGAGTTGCCAATTTCCAATTTCATTCCTTTGTGGTCTGAGAAGCTGCATGGTATGATTCTGATTCTTTTGAATTTGCTGAGACTTGCTTTATGGCCTAGTATGTGGTCAATCCTAGAGAGGGTTCCATGTACTGCTGAGAAGAATGTAAAGTCCTTAGATGTAGGATGAAAGTTCTGTAGATATCTGTTAGATCCATTTGGGCTATAGTGTCATTTAAATCTACTGTCTGCTTGTTGATCTTCTGTCCTGTTGATCTGTCTATCTCTGAGAGTGGAGTATTGAAGTCCCCCAGTACTATTGTATTGGGGTCTAAGTCTCCCTTTAAGTCCCTTAACAAGTCTTTTAAATAAGCTGGTGCCCTGTAATTAGGTGCATATACATTGATAATCGTTATATCTTCCTGTTGAATGGATCCCTTAATCATTATATAGTGCCCCTCTTTGTCTCTCCTAACAGTTTTTGTGGTAAAGTTTATGTTGTCCGATATTAAGATGGCTACGCCCGCTCTCTTTTCATTTCTGTTGGCGTGGTATATCTTTTTCCAGCCTTTCACTCTCAGCTTGTATGGATCATTGTTGGATAGATGGGTTTCTTGTAAGCAGCAAAAGGATGGGTTTTGTTTCTTTTTTTTTTATTAAACTTTTATTTAATGAATATAAATTTCCAAAGTATAGCTTATGGGTTACAATGGCTTCCCCCCTCCCATAACTTCCCTCCCGCCCGCAACCCTCCCCTTTCCCGCTCCCTTTCCCCTTCCATTCATGTAAAGATTCATTTTCAATTCTCTTTGTATACAGAAGATCAGTTTAGTATATATTAGGTAAAGATTTCAACATTTTGCCCATATAGCAACATCAAGTGAAAAAACTACCATTGGATTACTATTTATAGCATTAAATAGCAATGTACAGCATATTAAAGACAGAGATCCTACATAATTTTTTTTTTCAAATTAATTAATTTTCTATGTCATTTCCATTTTAACACCAGGTTGTTTTTTTTTTCATTTCCAATTCTCTTTATATACAGAGGATCGCTTCAGTATATAATTAGCAAAGACCTCATCAGTCTGCGCCCACACTGAAACGCAAAGTGTAAAAATACTGTTTCAGTACCAGTCATAGCATCACTTGGCTTTAGATGATACATTAGGGACAGATCCCACATGGGGTGTAAGTACACAGTGACTCCTGTTGCTGACTTAACAATTTGACACTCCTGTTCATGGCGTCAGTAATCTCCCTAGGCTCTAGTCATGAGTTGCCAGGGCTATGGAAGCCTTTAGAGTTCGCTGACTTTGATCTTATTCCGATAGGGTCATAGTCAAAGTGGAGGTTCTCTCCTCCCTTCGGAGAAGGGTACCTCCTTCTTTGATGGCCCCGTTCTTTCCACTGGGATCTCACTCACAGAGATCATTCATTTAGGTCTTTTTTTTCCATGATATCTTGGCTTTCCATGCCTGCTATACTCTCATGGGCTCTTCAGCCAGATCTGAATGCCTTGAGGGCTGATTCTGAGGCCAGAGTGTTGTTTAGGACATCTGCCATTCTATGAGTCTGCTGTGTATCCCACTTCCCATGTTGGATCTTTCTCTCCCTTTTTGATTCTATCAGTTAGTATTAGCAGATACTTGTCTTGTTTGTGTGATCTCTTTGACTCTTCGACCTATCAGAGCTATCAATTGTGAGCTGGAATTGATCACTTGGACTAGTGCGATGGCATTGGTACATGCCATCTTGATGGAATTGTGTTGGAATCCCCTGGCACATTTCTAACTCCATCATTTGGGGAAAGACTGATTGTGCATGTCCCAAATTGTGCATCTCCTCCCTCTCTTTTTCCACTCTTAAATTTTACAGGGATCACTTTTCAGTTAAAATTTAAACACCTAAGAATAATTGTGTGTTAATTACTGAGTTCAACCAATAGTACTAGAACAACAACAATAACAACAAATACTAAAAAGGATAAAGTATTACATTGTACATCTAATGTCAGGACAGGAGCTGATCAGTTCATTGTTGCTTATAGTGTCCATTTCACTTAACAGGTTTCCCCTTTGGTGCTCAGTTGTCACCGATCAGGGAAAACAAATGATATTTTTCTCTTTGGGACTGGCTTAATTCACTCAGCATGATGTTTTCCAGATTGCTCCATCTTGTTGCAAATGACTGGGTTTCGTTGTTTCTTACTGCTGTATAGTATTCTATGGAGTACATGTCCCATAATTTCTTTATCCAGTCTACTGTTGATGGGCATTTGGGTTGGTTCCAGGTCTTAGCTATTGTGAATTGAGCTGCAATAAACATTAATGTGCAGATGGCTTTTTTATTTGCCAAATTAATTTCCTTTGGGTAAATTCCAAGGAGTGGGATGGCTGGGTTAAATGGTAGGGTTATGTTCAGGTTTCTGAGGAATCTCCAGACAGACTTCCATAGTGGCTTAACCAGTTTGCATTCCCACCAACAGTGGGTTAGTGTCCCTTTTTCCCCACATCCTCTCCAGCATCTGTTGTTGGTAGATTTCTGAATGTGAGCCATTCTCACCGGGGTGAGATGGAACCTCATTGTGGTTTTGATTTGCATTTCTCTGATTGCTAGTGATCTTGAACATTTTTTCATGTGTCTGTTGGCCATTTGGATTTCCTCTTTCGAAAAATGTCTATTGAGGTCCTTGGCCCATCTCTTAAGTGGGTTGTTTGTTTTGTTGTTGTGGATTTTCTTGATTTCTTTGTAGATTCTGGTTATCAATCCTTTATCTGTAGTATAGTTTGCGAATATTTTTTCCCATTCTGTTGGTTGCCTCTTCACTTTCCTGACTGTTTCTTTTGAAGTACAGAAACTTCTCAATTTGATGCAATCCCAAATGTTAATTTTGGTTTTGACTGCCTGTGCTGTTGGAGTATTTTCCAGGAAGTCTTTGCCTGTGCCTATATCTTGCAGGGTTTCTCCAATGCTCTCTAATAATTTGATGGTTTCGGGTTGTAGATTTAAGTCTTTAATCCATGTTGAGTGAATTTTTGTGTAAGGTGATAGGTATGGGTCTTGCTTCAAGCTTCTGCACGTGGAAATCCAATTTTCCCAGCACCATTTATTGAATAGACTGTCCTTATTCCAGGGATTAGATTTGGGTCTTTGGTCAAATATAAGTTGGCTGTAGATGTTTGGATTGATTTCTGGTGTTTCTATTCTGTTCCATTGGTCTATCCATCTGTTTCTGTACCAGTACCATGCTGTTTTGATAACAACTGCCCTGTAGTATGTCCTAAAATCAGGTATTGTGATGCCTCCGGCTTTGTTTTTGTTGTACAGGATTGCTTTGGCTATTCGAGGTCTTCTGTGTCTCCATATGAATTTCAGCATCATTTTTTCTAGATCTGAGAAGAATGTCTTCGGGATCTTGATGGGTATTGCATTGAATGTATAAATTGCTTTTGGGAGAATAGACATTTTGATGATATTGATTCTTCCGATCCATGAGCATGGAAGATTTCTCCATTTTTTGGTATCCTCTTCTATTTCTTTCTTTAAGATTTTGTAGTTTTCATCGTAGAGCTCTTTAACGTCTTTGGTTAAGTTTATTCCAAGGTATTTGATTGTTTTTGTAGCTATTGTGAATGGGATTGATTTTAGAAGTTCTTCCTCAGCCGTGGCATTGCCTGTGTATACAAAGGCTGTTGATTGATGTGCGTTGATTTTATATCCTGCTACTTTGCCAAACTCTTCGATGAGTTCCAGCCGTCTCTTAGTAGAGTTCTTTGGGTCCCCTAAATAAAGAATCATATCATCTGCAAAGAGGGATAGTTTGAGTTCGTCCTTCCCGATTTGTATCCCTTTAATTTCTTTTTCTTGCCTAATAGCTCTGGCCAAAACTTCCAGAACTATATTGAATAGCAGTGGTGAGAGAGGGCATCCCTGTCTGGTACCAGATTTCAGTGGAAATGCTTCCAACTTTTCCCCATTCATTAGGAGGTTGGCCGTGGGTTTTTCATAAATTGCTTTGATTGTATTAAGGAATGTTCCTTCCATACCCAGTTTGCTTAGAGTTTTCATCATGAAAGGGTGTTGTATTTTATCAAATGCTTTCTCTGCGTCTATTGAGAGAATCATATGGTTTTTCTTCTGCAGTCTGTTAATGTAGTGTATTACGTTGATTGTTTTGCGAATGTTGAACCATCCCTGCATACCGGGGATGAATCCCACTTGGTCTGGGTGGATGATCTTTCTGATGTGTTGTTGCATTCTATTGGCCAGAATTTTATTGAGGATTTTTGCATCTATGTTCATCAGGGATATTGGTCTGTAATTCTCTTTCAATGTTGCGTATCTTTCTGGCTTAGGAATTAAGGTGATGGTGGCTTCATAGAAAGAATTTGGGAGGATTCCCTCTTTTTCGATTGCTCTGAATAGTTTGAGAAGAATTGGAGTTAGTTCTTCTCTAAATATCTGGTAGAACTCAGCAGTGAATCCATCTGGCCCTGGGCTTTTCTTTGTTGGGAGGGCCTTTATTACTGTTTCAATTTCTGTGTCAGTTATTGGTCTGTTTAGGTTTTCTATGTCTTCCTGGCTCAATTTAGGGAGGTTGTATGTGTCCAAGAATCTGTCCATTT
The DNA here is from genome assembly GCF_033115175.1 of Lepus europaeus. NCBI lineage: Eukaryota > Metazoa > Chordata > Mammalia > Lagomorpha > Leporidae > Lepus > Lepus europaeus. Next base: position 26,448,602 of record NC_084847.1, read on the forward strand.
CTGATAGATTTCCCTGTTTGCTGGCATACAAGTCCTTGTAGTAATTTCTGATGATTCTTTTTATTTCTGTGGCGTCTGTTGTTACGTTTCCCGTTTCATCTCTGATCCTATTGATTTGGGTCTTTTCTCTTCTTTTTTTAGTTAGTTGGGCCAATGGGGTGTCAATTTTGTTTATTTTTTCAAAAAACCAGCTCCTCGTTTGGCTGATTTTTTGTAATGTTTTTTTGGATTCAATCCTGTTGATTTCTTCTCTGATTTTAATTATTTCTCTTCTCCTACTGGGTTTGGGTTTGGTTTGCTGCAGATTTTCTAGATCCTTGAGATGACTTGAAAGCTCATCTATTTGGTGCCTTTCCAATTTCTTGATGTAGGCACCTATTGATATAAACTTTCCTCTTAACACTGCTTTTGTTGTATCCCATAGGTTTTGGTATGTTGTGCTGTTATCCTCATTTACTTACAGAAAATTTTTGATTTCTCTTTTAATTTCTTCTATGACCCATTGTTCATTCAGGAGCATGTTGTTCAATCTCCATGTGTTTGCACGTGCTCTAGGGATTCCTGAGTTGCCAATTTCCAATTTCATTCCTTTGTGGTCTGAGAAGCTGCATGGTATGATTCTAATTCTTTTGAATTTGCTGAGACTTGCTTTATGGCCTAGTATGTGGTCAATCCTAGAGAGGGTTCCATGTACTGCTGAGAAGAATGTAAAGTCCTTAGATGTAGGATGAAATGTTCTGTAGATATCTGTTAGATCCATTTGGGCTATAGTGTCATTTAAATCTACTGTCTCCTTGTTGATCTTCTGTCCTGTTGATCTGTCTATCTCTGAGAGTGGAGTATTGAAGTCCCCCAGTACTATTGTATTGGGGTCTAAGTCTCCCTTTAAGTCCCTTAACAAGTCTTTTAAATAAGCTGGTGCCCTGTAATTAGGTGCATATACGTTGATAATCGTTATATCTTCCTGTTGAATGGATCCCTTAATCATTATATAGTGCCCCTCTTTGTCTCTCCTAACAGTTTTTGTGGTAAAGTTTATGTTGTCCGATATTAAGATGGCTACGCCCGCTCTCTTTTCATTTCTGTTGGCGTGGTATATCTTTTTCCAGCCTTTCACTCTCAGCTTGTATGGATCATTGTTGGAAAGATGAGTTTCTTGTAAGCAGCAAAAAGATGGGTTTTGTTCCTTAACCCAATCAGCCAATCGGTGTCTTTTAACTGGACAGTTCAAGCCATTAACATTCAATGTGACTATTGAGAAGGAGGAACTTTGGCCTGCCATTTGCCAAAGATATTTTCTAATATCTGGTTTGAGATTCCTGTGATCTTTTGCTGTGAGGTTTCCTTCCTTTACCTTCTTTCATATTGTTGACCGTGTTTCTGTGTTTCTGTATGTAACACATCTTTAAGCATCTTTTGCAGGGCTGGACGAGTGGCGACAAATTCTTTCAATTTCTGTTTGCTGTGAAAGGTCTTAATTTCACCTTCATTCACAAATGAGAGCTTTGCAGGATATAATATTCTGGGCTGGCAGTTTTTCTCTCTTAGTACCTGGGCTATATCTCGCCATTCTCTCCTGGCTTGTAGGGTTTCTGATGAGAAATCAGCTGTAAGTCTAATTGGAGATCCTCTGAGAGTAATCTGGCGTTTCTCTCTTGCACATTTTAGGATCTTTTCTTTGTGTTTCACTGTGGTGAGTTTGATTACGACGTGTCGTGGTGAGGATCTCTTTTGATCATGTTTATTAGGGGTTCTCTGAGCTTCCTGTACTAGGATGTCTCTGTCCTTCTCCAAACTTGGGAAATTTTCTGCTAGTATCTCACTAAAAAGGCCTTCTAAACCTTTCTCCCTTTCCATGCCTTCAGGAACTCCTAGAACCCGAATGTTGGGTTTTTTAATAGTATCCTGTAGATTCCTGACAGTATTTTTTAGATTTCTGATTTCTTCTTCTTTTCTTTGATTTGACTGTTTCCTTTCCTGTTCTCTGTCTTCTAATTCCGATATTCTCTCTTCTGCTTCACCCATTCTGTTTTTAAGGCTCTCTAATGTGTTTGCCATTTGATCTATTGTGTTCTTCATTTCATTGAGGTTTTTTGTCACTTTCGCAGATTCCTGTTCCATTAGTTTTTTCATTTCATTTTGATTCCTCCTTAATATTTCATTTTCACGGGAGATATTTTCTATCTTGTCCATTAAGGATTTCTGTAGTTCAAGAATTTGTTTTTGAGAACTTCTTAATGTTCTTATCAATTTTTTGAAATCTGCTTCTTGAAGCATTTCCTCTATGTCTTCATCTTCATAATCTTGCATTGGCGTGTCTTGTTCACTTGGGGGCATCATAGTGCTTTCCTTGTTCTTCGTGCCTCCGCTTCTATGTTTCTTGCTTGGCATGTTAGAGATAATTTGTGGTGTTTTTGTTTTTGTTTTTTTCTCTCGTTATACTATGCCTCTAAGTGAGCTGTCTGCTTTGTTGGAGCCTTAGGGGCTGTGATGGGTGTGGCCAGAGAGCTATGCTTGTTTCTTGAGGTTTAAGGCTGTGTAAAGAGCGACTCTCCCAGATTACTTGCTCCTTGCTGGCTCGCTCTCTCTCTCTCTCTCTCTCTTTTTTTTTTGACTCAGTTGGGAGTGGAGTTGAGGGTAGTTGAAATCTGGCCTCTGTGAGTATTCGTTTGATCTACCCCTGGGACCATACACAGTTTATGCAGCCCTCAATGTGTTCTCCAGTTTCGCTAAAGATACTGAGTTTGGCTGAGCTTTACATATGTAAAATCGCGGTGCTCTTTGTTTTGCTTGGTGAGTGAAGGGAGAGGCCTCTGTTCCCCCTCCCCCCAATGTCTCGGACTTCTCAGGTCTTTTGTCTTACTGTCCTCCGTTCCCGCGCTGGCGAGATTCTGTGGCTCTGGCTCCTCTCCCGCCGCTGCCGCTTGGGTCCTCCGTTCCTGCGCTGGCGAGATTCTGTGGCTCTGGCTCCTCTCCCGCCGCTGCCGCTCGGGTCCTCCGTTCCCGCGCTGGCGAGATTCTGTGGCTCTGGCTCCTCTCCTGCCGCTGCCGCTCGGCTCGTCTTGGTTGGTTTTCCACGCGGTGGGTTCCCTGTAAGTCCTCTGTGTCTCATCCACAAGATCCGGAAGAGTTTCCTCTGCAGTTTTTTCTTGAGTCTTTTCCTGAGGCTACAGTAATTCCACTTTTATGAAAGTTTATTTTCCCAAACTAAGGCACACGTCCTCACTATCCGCCATCTTGGCTCCGCCGGGTTTTGTTTCTTAACCCAATCAGCCAATCGGTGTCTTTTAACTGGACAGTTCAAGCCATAAACATTCAATGTGACTATTGAGAAGGAGTAACTTTGCCCTGCCATTTGCCAAAGATATTTTCTAGTATCTGGTTTGAGATTCCTGTGATCTTTTGCTGTGAGGTTTCCTTCCTTTACCTTCTTTCATATTGTTGACCGTGTTTCTGTGTTTCTGTATGTAACACATCTTTAAGCATCTTTTGCAGGGCTGGACGAGTGGCGACAAATTCTTTCAATTTCTGTTTGCTGTGAAAGGTCTTAATTTCACCTTCATTCACAAATGAGAGCTTTGCAGGATATAATATTCTGGGCTGGCAGTTTTTCTCTCTTAGTACCTGGGCTATATCTCGCCATTCTCTCCTGGCTTGTAGGGTTTCTGATGAGAAATCAGCTGTAAGTCTAATTGGAGATCCTCTGAGAGTAATCTGGCGTTTCTCTCTTGCACATTTTAGGATCTTTTCTTTGTGTTTCACTGTGGTGAGTTTGATTACGACGTGTCGTGGTGTGGATCTCTTTTGATCATGTTTATTAGGGGTTCTCTGAGCTTCCTGTACTAGGATGTCTCTGTCCTTCTCCAAACTTGGGAAATTTTCTGCTAGTATCTCACTAAAAAGGCCTTCTAATCCTTTCTCCCTTTCCATGCCTTCAGGAACTCCTAGAACCCGAATGTTGGGTTTTTTAATAGTATCCTGTAGATTCCTGACAGTATTTTTTAGATTTCTGATTTCTTCTTCTTTTCTTTGATTTGACTGTTTCCTTTCCTGTTCTCTGTCTTCTAATTCCGATATTCTCTCTTCTGCTTCACCCATTCTGTTTTTAAGGCTCTCTAATGTGTTTGCCATTTGATCTATTGAGTTCTTCATTTCATTGTGGTTTTTTGTCACTATCGCAAATTCCTGTTCCACTAGTTGTTTCATTTCATTTTGATTCCTCCTTAATATTTCATTTTCACGGGAGAGATTTTCTATCTTGTCCATTAAGGATTTCTGTAGTTCAAGAATTTGTTTTTGAGAACTTCTTAATGTTCTTATCAATTTTTTGAAATCTGCTTCTTGCATTTCCTCTATTTCTTCATCTTCATAATCTTGCATTGGCGTGTCTTGTTCACTTGGGGGCGTCATAGTGCCTTCCTTGTTCTTGGTACCTCCGCTTCTATGTTTCTTGCTTGGCATGTTAGAGATAATTTGTGGTGTTTTTGTTTTTGTTTTTTTCTCTCGTTATACTATGCCTCTAAGTGAGCTGTCTGCTTTGTTGGAGCCTTAGGGGCTGTGATGGGTGTGGCCAGAGAGCTATGCTTGTTTCTTGAGGTTTAAGGCTGTGTAAAGAGCGACTCTCCCAGATTACTTGCTCCTTGCTGGCTCTCTCTCTCTCTCTCTCTCTCTCTTTTTTTTGACTCAGTTGGGAGTGGAGTTGAGGGTAGTTGCAATCTGGCCTCTGTGAGTATTCGTTTGATCTACCCCTGGGACCATACACAGGGTTTATGCAGCCCTCAATGTGTTCTCCAGTTTCACTAAAGATACTGAGTTTGGCTGAGCTTTACATATGTAAAATCGCGGTGCTCTTTGTTTTGCTTGGTGAGTGAAGGGAGAGGCCTCTGTTCCCCCTCCCCCCAATGTCTCGGACTTCTCAGGTCTTTGTCTTACCCTCCTGGGTTCCCGCGCTGGGGAGATTCTGTGGCTCTGGCTCCTCTCCCGCCGCTGCCGCTCGGCTCGTCTCGGTTGGTTTTCCATGCGGTGGGTTCCCTGTAAGTCCTCTGTGTCTCATCCACAAGATCCGGAAGCGTTTCCTCTGCAGTTTTTTTCTTGAGTCTTTTCCTGAGGCTACAGTAATTCCACTTTTATGAAAGTTTATTTTCCCAAACTAAGGCACACATCCTCACTATCCGCCATCTTGGCTCCGCCCCCCTCACCTGTGCTTTTCAGTGTTGTTTTCCTTTTTCATTGAGATGAGGAAGAGGGGAGAGAGGTCCAGTTCCTATTTCCCTCCACACAGCTTCATGTAATGGAAGAACAAATAGAAGACCTGGATGCACTCTGGAGTCAGAGGAGAGAATCGAGTGTCAAAGAAATCAATTGGACTGCCTGAGGTGCTGGTGAGTGTTACCCACCTGAAAGATGTAGGCTTCCTGTATGTCGTTCATGTTTATGGTAGTTGGTAATATTCTAATATTAAGGAATAATATTAAGGATGAAAAGGCCCATCATAGGTAAATTGTGAGTTCACCCAGATCTGCTAGATGCTAAGGGGCAAGTCAGAGAATGCAACCAATCATGTTTGACCTGATAAATGTGTTTCCAGAGCCTCTTACCTGCTTCTTGTGAAACACAGTTTCTCTGAAGAAGGGAGTCATCACAGGTTTTTGGAGTAGCTAAGCAATTGGAAATATTAATATTCTTATGAAATTCCAAAGAATGACTGGGAGTGGGACAAACCTGAAAGAACAAATATCTTTTTGGAAGAGATGTATTTATTTGTCTTAGAAATGGAAGAAAAATAATAAGAATAGATGCTTGGTATTTGTTTGTTTCATCTCTGATGAAGATGAAATTATTTGAAATGGTAGAATTTTCCATGTGAAATAGTTCCTACTGATAGCAGGGAAGTTAGGCAAAGATAATTTCACAATGTTGGAAAAATTCAATAAGAACTTCATTGAAGTAGGATACTTATTTCCTTATTTTGCTAGATTTAAAATGGTACCCATAAAAGAATATTTCTGTGAAACATATTTTATGTGCATAGTGCCACATAATTTACAGTTGCTGCTAATATATTAGGGTAATTTGATTTTGTTGAGTATTCTTCAGTATCAGAGATTGCTTTTATCTCCTTCTAGTTAACTTACAGAAAATTTTTGAAAATATCAATAATATCATGTCGTATTATGTAGAAGTTTTAAAATACATCTTTTTGGAAAAGTATCATTTTACTTTCAATTTTTATTTTATTTGTGTTTCCCTATGAATCATTTATACCTCCTATAATTTGATTAGTTTGCTATTGATTCTTGTAATCAAGTTCCTTTTTATATGATCTATTAATAGTCTACCGGAAAAGCAAGCTTCTTGAATATAAAATATCACTTTGTTTATTTTTGTATTTGAGTCACACAATTTAAGATAGGTTTTGGTCAACAACTGAATATTTTTAATTATGTTTCTTTATTCCATACACATAAAAATTAGTGAATTAAAGAAACAACATCAAAATTCAGACACAAAGGGGATCTCTTTGAGGAGAAACTGAAATTAACACCAATTTTTTTTTATTAATGAGCAATAGGGGCTTCAGAATGGTGGGGTGGGTGGGGTCACTGTCTGTGGTGCCAGCTTCCCATGTGAGCATTGTTTCATGTCCAAGCTGTTCCATTTCTAGTCCAGTTCTCTGCTATGGCTGGAGAAAGTAGTAGATGGCCCAGATCCTTGGTCCCCTGTACCTATATGTGAGATTCGGAGGAGGCTCCTAACTCCTGGCTCGTGGCTTCGGATTTGTGCAGCTCAGGCCATTGTAGCTGTCTGAGGAGTGAGCCAGTGAATGGAAGACCTTTCTCTCTCCCTGCCTCTGCCTCTCTGTGACTCTGCCTTTCAAATAAACGAATAAATAATTTATAAAAATGCAATGAATTCTAGAAGCCAAAGTAAAAGCAATGAATAACTCATGCGGATTCAATGCACTTTCTTAAACAATAGCCAAAAAAGCCTGAAGATGCTGATGATATAGGAAATAAATTAATTGAAATTACTAATGCTAAGATGAGTATAAAAGAGATCAGAACACAGATCTTCAGGATGTGGTAAGTGTGTGGAGGTTCTATTTTGTCATAATTTGGCTCTTGACACTTTTTATCTCTTGGGTGGATTGAGGTGTACAGTCTCACTTCATGGCATTAAAAAGTGTGGAAGATTGAACCTTCTGCTGAAGATGTTCAAATGCATTAATTCTACAATGACTTTATAAATTTAATGAACAAGAAAGGATGTCTCATTATCAAAACCTGGGTAATTAACACAACACTCAGCACTGCCTGGCAGCCTGCATATAGAGACAGTGAAAATACATGTGTAAGGAAGAGGATATCAAGCCAAGTAGAGCAGCTCCTACTTCTCCTAATACAGAATAGGAACTCGATGTGAACTGAGATGTTAACCAGCCAGATTAGTTTTTATTAAAGACAAAACATTGGCTAAAATACATAGAAAAACCTAAGTCTGATGCAGTGCTAACTTCCTACAGAAAAGAGAGGCATGTGGTTCAGGTGGATGGTCAATGGCACTAGCAAGTTGTCATCCTCCTCAACCAATTACAAAATGGAATCATCCCCTGTAGGCTCCAGTGAAGTATAATGCATTTCCTCCTCTCCTTTTTTCCTAGCGTATTCTTGGTGCCCACCAAAACCTATGAAATTCTCTATAGAGATTCAAGCTTTATGAATTTTTATTTATTATGGAGATTCAAGACTCAAGTTTCATATTACTCCTTCTCAAGCCTGAGGCAAGAGTTGCTATGTCCTCTCTAGTATCTTGGCTTACATTGAATTGTGAGCTTGTTGGAGTAGGGACAGTGCTTCTTCCTACTTTGTATTTTCAACATTCTAGCACACCCTAGCACATAGGGCCACAGTAGAATTCAATGGCTGCTAGGCTTGCATGTGTGGCCAGAAATGAAGCATTGACTGTCTCCTATGCCTCTTTTAATTTTGTAGGAAATAACTATTGGGACAGCTTTCAAATAGGGAATCATTTCACACAAAACCATGGACAATGGAGTTCAAGGGAAACATAGAAAATGTAATGTTCTAGAACATGGATTTTGCTGTCTGCACTATCATTAAGCTCCGCCTTAAGAAAGTAATGACAGTGAAACTGTTTTCCAGACATGGATCCTGGTTTCCTGGAAATACCATCGTAACAATGAGACAGTTATTATTTTTTTCAATTCAGTCTGTGTTGCCTGTACTAACACTTGCAGACTCCCAGAAGTAGGTGGCATTAGTTCCAGTGCTGCATTATAGCCATGTCCACAGTGACTACAGGCTATTGATTCATGTCCTGAGTTGATATATGTGGGTCTGGTTGTTGGTGTTGTGGCACCAGCCTCTGACTGAATAATAGAACTCCCCATGGGAGGAGTCAAACGAGTAAGGACCACTCTCACCCAGATGAGGTTAATTGGTCAGGCCTTATTTCCACCTTGAAAGAGAGTGAGTGTTCCCTGCACGAGGGCCACAGCAACCATGCACATGTTAACACTGTGCATGCTCATTGACTTATTTACTCATGAGTAGCAGTGCAGAGCTTTGAGACAACGTTTGCAATTGCAGAGAATTTGCCATCAGGCCACACTCTGATTTTCCACTGTCCTTCAAAGCAAAGCTTCAAATCTTTTCTTGCACTGTGTTTATGTGTATGTGTGTTTCTAGGGAATGCAAGGATAGGGTCTTGTAAATCAAAGCCTCAGACTTCTGGAAGATGAGAGTGGCAGAATTCCACATGGGTTTCTGAGAAGTATTTGCTTTCTAGTCATTATAGGGGGCTGGCAAGGGAACAGCAGGAGCTGCTGGAAAAGGAGAGGCAGCTGTCAGAGAAAGGAAAATCTGAAACTGGCAGAAGAAGAAATGACGAAATCCAAGTGGGTTCAGAGACTGAACACCAAGCACTCCAAGTATCTGTATTGGATTCTGTTTTAACTCTGTATAACGCTCAGTCCTGATAAATATAGAAATGCAAACAAATGATCTGAAGACACAGAGCAAGGACATAAACCAGGAAAAAAAACACTGCAAGTGAAATATTACTAATTGACAAAGGCTGTTGGTTACTTAGCATGTGCTGATCCCTAATGCCAGCCAAATGCTGTGGAGGCTTGGCTCATGTGAATGTTGCTGGCGGTCGTGAAAGTTGCCATTGTCCTTAGGAAGGCAGTTTTCTGCAAGACAGGTGACATCCATGAAAAATGAGGGTGACATTATGTAAATCCAGGTGTCAGCAATTCGAGAAATATGGGAAGATATCAGAAAAAGGAGAACAGGGTTTTATGAGAAAAGATACCCAAGGGAAGATCCACTAGGGAGATAGAAGAGTTAAGGAGATTGCATTAACTCAGAACCCTGCAGGTTTATTTTCTGGATAAGGAAATGGTAGAGTCACAGCATAAATTCCATTGTGCCTTTGTAATCAAGATATTTGATCTGTATGCATGTATTGTGCACACAGGTAGGGATAATGATCACGTGGGCACATGGTGAGAGATCATAGTAAATTTGTTCTTCTGATGAATGTGAATCTCACTCACAGGAGAAAAACTGAAGAACTGCAGGGACATCAGGAGCAACAGTGGTCTATTTTCAGAGATCAGGTAATCTGAATTCTTCCCAGTCATTGCAGAGTCTTTCAGCCCCTTATGCAAAGGAATTCAATGCCCATTAGTATCCATCAACTTCCATTTTCTGATGCGTTTGCTTCTTCAGGTCGCTATTTGTGAAAAGGCTCAAGGCAGCTGGGTAAGAATTTTCCTGTTCCTCCTTAATTGTGCCCAGCCTTCCACAAGTAAACCTGCACAGGCCTCCCTCTCACAGCCCAAGGCTTGACTTTAGAGAATGATGTATGGATAAATGAAGGAGTTATTTCCCTTGAACCACCGGTGCTGGATTGGGCAGATATTTGAAGGGGGTTTCTGATGATCTGAGACTAAATTATTGAGTGACTAAAAAAAAGACTCACTGTTCTAATTATTATTTAATGCGTTCATTTTCTGTTTTCAAGATTGGTAATAATGTGAATACAGACGAAGACTGAGACATTCAGGAGGCAGAAGGTAGGGTGTAACCAGGAGAGGACTCTGGAAAGGTAGGATGAGTGGGAAGGGCTGAACTTTACTTCCATGGCAGAATCCACACCCCTGCCTGTTCCATAGTGAATTCCTGAGAACATTCTTATGCACTTACTGAAGATAAAGTGTTGTCCTGCCTGTGGTGGATGCTGCTTTTCTCAGGTAACCTTGTCCCCAGCCAGGGCTGCATTTCAAGAGCTCGGGTTCTTGATCTGACTGGGGATTTTCCAGAGCAGACATCTTGCTGATTCTTAACAGTAGAGAAAAGCCTTGAAGGAAACTTGGTCAGCATCTCCTTCCCACCTTGAGTCAATGGCAGAAACACAAATGGGATTCCAGAACAAAAGCTATGTGTCCTGATGAAAGATCCAATTATTTTTGTTATCTTCCAAAAATACTTTTACCAGATATGATTTAATGCATTAGGCATTTATTTATGGTTTTTGGCACGTTTTGTTGAATTATATTGTCAACTAGAGAACTCCATTAGTAACTTAAATTTCTCCACAATTTCACTCCTGTTAAATAAGTGTAACCCTTAAATATTACAATGAATTCCCATAGCACTTTTTCATTTGGCGTCACTCCAAATATTTGTTTAAGTCCATTTCTTTTCATAAATATTAATGTAATACCAGGTCACATAGGAAAGTTGATTTCACGTAGAATTGGTTTCTCAAAATCAACCTTTGGCTCACATGCCTGGCACTGCTTCTGTGCTAGGATAATTGATCTTCCTTATATATAAGGCTGGTATTACTGGAGTTTTTATTCTGTTCTTGTATTGTAGTATCCCCTTGTATTTTGGGTGTCCATGTTTTCATGTAGGCTTCCTGCTGTATTGAGCTCTACCCTATCACCAGTGGGATGACGGAAGTGAAAGCCCCTGGCTGAGTTCAGGTTCTGCTCTTCCAAGTGTACAGGTTGTGCCATGCCCCATTGGCTGAAGGCTCATTTATAGTACCTGGTAAACTCTGGGCCTCTGCTCAGGGATCTTCTGTAGGATTTAGCATAAGATATTAAGCAAGGCATGCAGGGTTGTTTTGCCCAGAACATTCAAGTCAGAATAAAAGCCAGTTCCTTCCTGGCTTTGACCAGAGGGACAACCTCATGCAGTTCCCATGAGCGATAGAGGCTTGGTGCTTGGCAGGGATGCATGACAGCTAAGTTAATGCTGAGGTCATTTTCATTGCAACAATTTCAAAAATCCTGATCTTTACACACAGCTGCCCCACTTGGGCCTTTTTCTGCCTTACATTTTGTACGTTCTCTTTGCTGCACCTTCCATTTCTCAAAACCTACAGGCCTATCCATTCCAATCTCAGCATCTCTGGTGGTACCTAGAGAAGCTTCAGTGCTTAGAGGTTTAGAGGCTGAGGGTTTCTACGTTGTTCTATGGAAATCAGAGGAATTGAATGGCATAACTTCTGGGACTTCGGCCTCATGGAGTAGTGACTCCTGTGAACTCCCATACTTGGGATGTGGCCAGCTTACATTTAGTTGTTGGAATAAAATACTTCCTTTCATATTTTTACTTAGCTGGTTAAACTAATGAGAAATCTGTTGTAAGCATTATACCTGGAAAATGTGAAAACTCATCCCTCCACCATTGTTTTATGAGCTCTGTCAAAAAATGAATGGCCTTGGATACAAGATTTATCTGAATGCATCACCTTTTTGTTGGTAAATGTGTGATGCAGACTCAGGGAGTACCCCTGAAAAATTATTTAAATTTATTTTGAAATTAATTTTCTATGAAATCTTAAGGAGGAATCAAAGTGAAATGAAGAAACTAGTAGAACAGGAAAGTGTGATAGTGAAGAAAAATCAAAATGAAATGAAGAATTCAATAGATCAAATGACAAACACATTAGAGAGACTTCAAAACAGAATGGGCGAAGCAGAAGAGAGAATATTGGACTTAGCAGACAGAGAACAGGAAAGTATACAGTCAAATCAAAGAAAAGAAGAGGAAATTAGAAATATAAAAAATATTGTCAGGAATCTACAGGATACTATTAAAAAACCCAACATTCGGGTCCTAGGAGTTCCTGAAGGCATGGAGAGAGAGAAAGGATTAGGAGGCCTTCTTAGTGAGATACTAGCAGAAAATTTCCCAGGTTTGGAGAAGGACAGAGACATCTTAGTACAGGAAGCTCATAGAACCCTTGGTAAACATGACCAAAAGAGATCTTCAGCACAACACATTGTAATTAAACTCACCACAGTGAAACATAAAGAAAAGATCCTAAAATGTGCAAGAGAGAAACATCAGACCACTCTCAGAGGAACTCCAATTAGACTCACAGCTGACTTCTCATCAGAAACACTACAAGCTAGGAGAGAATGGCGAGATATAGCCCAGGTACTAAGAGAGAAAAACTGCCAGCCCAGAATATGATATCCTGCAAAGCTCTCATTTGTGAATGAAGGTGAAATAAAGACCTTTCACAGCAAACAGAAATTGAAAGAATTTGTCGCCACTCGTCCAGCCCTGCAAAAGATGCCTAAAGATGTGCTACACACAGAAATACAGAAACATGGTCATCAATATGAAAGAAGGTAAAGGAAGGAAACCTCCCAGTAAAAGATCACACAAAATTCAAAGCAAGCGTATATTAGAAAATATCTTTGAGAAAATGGCAGGACAAAGTTACTACTTATAAATAGTCACATTGAATGTTAATGGTCTCAACTCTACAGTTAAAAGACACAGACTGAATGAATGCATTAAGGAACCAAACCCATCTATTTGCTGCTTACAAGAACCACATCTTTTTAACAAAGATGCATGCAGACTGAAAGTGAAAGGCTGGAAAAATATATACCATGCCAACAGAAATGAAAAAAGAGCGGGCGTAGCCATCTTAATATCGGACAAAATAAACATTAACAGAAAAACTGTTAAGAGAGACAAAGAGGGGCACTATATAATGATTAAGGGTTCAATTCAGCAGGAAGATATAACTATTATAAATGTATATGCACCTAATTACAGGGCACCGGTTTGTTTAAAAGATATGTTAAGGAACTTAAAGGGAGACTTAGATTTCAATACTATAGCACTGGGGGATTTCAATACTCTATTCTCAGAAATGGACAAATCAACTGGACAGAAGATCAAAAAGGAAACAGCAGATTAAATCAACACTATAGCCCAAATGGTTCTAGCAGATATCTATAGAACTTTCAATACTATATTTAAAGGATTTACATTATTCTTATCAGTGACTGGAACCTACTCTAGGATTGACCACATACTAGGCCATAAAGCAAGTCTCAGTAAATTCAAAAGAATTAGAATCATACCATGAAGCTTCTCAGACCACAGAAGAATGAAGTTGGAAATTAGCAACTCAGGAATCCCTAGAGCATATGCAAACACATGGAGACTGGACAACATGCTCCTGAATGAACACTGGGTCATAGAAGAAATTAAAAGAGAAATCAAAAACTTTCTAGAAGTACACGAGGATAACAACATATCAAAACTTATGTGATACAGCAAAAGCAGCGTTGACAGGAAAGTTTATATCAAAAGGTGCCTACATCAAGAAATTGGAAAGGCACCAAATAAATGAGCTTTCAACGCATCTCAAGGATCTAGAAGACTGCAGCAAACCAGACCCAAAGCTAGTAGGAGAAGAGAAATAATTAAAATCAGAGAAGAAATCAACAAGATTTAATCCAAAAAAAATACAAAAAAATCAGCCAAATGAAGAGCTGCTTTTTTGAAAAAGTAAATAAAATTGACATTCCATTGGCCCAACTAACTAAAAAAGAGAAAAGACCTAAATCAATAAAATCAGAGCTGAAAAAGGAAACGTAACAACAGACACCACAGAAATAAAAAGAATCATCAGAAATTACTACAAGGACTTGTATGCCAACAAACAGGGAAATCTATCAGAAATTGATAGCTTCCTGGACACATGCAATCTACCTAAAGTGAACCATGAAGACATAGAAAACCTAAATAGACCCATAACTGAGAAAGAAATTGAAACAATAATAAAGGCCTTCCCAACAAAGAAAAGCACAAGACCAGATGGACTCACTGCTGAATTCTACCAGACATTTAAAGAAGAACTAACTCCAATTCTTCTCAAACTGAGTCTTAAAAAAAAGAGAGCAAGCGAGCGAGCCAGAGAACAATCTGGGAGAGTCATCTTGGGCACACCCTTAATCCTGAAGAACCAAACAGAGCTCTCTGGCCCACCCATCATAGCCTCAAGGATCCATCAAAAGCAGACAGTCCACTTAATCTAGAGTCATAGTATAATGAGAAAAAACACCACAGCAAAGGAAACAAAGAACACCTCCAAGATGCCAGACAAATGTAGAAACCAAGGTAACAAGAGTAAGGAAGACACTATAATGCTCCCAAATGAAAAAGACATCCCAATTCAAGACTATGAAGATGATGAGATAGAAGAAATGCAAGAAGCAGATCTCAAAATATTGATATGATCATTAAGAAGTTCTCAAAAGCAAATTCTTGAACTACAGAAATCCTTAATGGACAAGATAGAAAATCTCTCTCATGAAAATGAAATATTAAGGAGGAATCAAAATGAAATGAAACAACTAGTAGAACTTGAAACTGTGATAGTGACAAGAAACCATAATGAAATGAAGAACTCAATAGATCAAATAACAAACACATTAGAGAGACTTCAAAACAGAATGGGCGAAGCAGAAGAGAGAATATTGGACTTAGCAGACAGAGAACAGGAAAGTATACAGTCAAATCAAAGAAAAGAAGAGGAAATTAGAAATATAAAAAATATTGTCAGGAATCTACAGGATACTATTAAAAAACCCAACATTCGGGTCCTAGGAGTTCCTGAAGGCATGGAGAGAGAGAAAGGATTAGGAGGCCTTCTTAGTGAGATACTAGCAGAAAATTTCCCAGGTTTGGA
Organism: Lepus europaeus; assembly: GCF_033115175.1. Taxonomy (NCBI): domain Eukaryota; kingdom Metazoa; phylum Chordata; class Mammalia; order Lagomorpha; family Leporidae; genus Lepus; species Lepus europaeus. Next base: position 26,463,641 of record NC_084847.1, read on the forward strand.
GAAGGACAGAGACATCCTAGTACAGGAAGCTCATAGAACCCCTAATAAACATGACCAAAAGAGATCTTCAGCACAACACATTGTAATTAAACTCACCACAGTGAAACATAAAGAAAAGATCTTAAAATGTGCAGAAGAGAAATATCAGACCACTCACAGAGGATCCCCAATTAGACTCACAGCTGACTTCTCATCAGAAACCTTACAAGCGAGGAGGGAATGGCGAGATATAGCCCAGGTACTAAGAGAGAAAAACTGCCAGCCCAGAATATTATATCCTGCAAAGCTCTCATTTGTGAATGAAGGTGAAATAAAGACCTTTCACAGCAAACAGAAATTGAAAGAATTTGTCGCCACTCGTCCAGCCCTGCAAAAGATGCTTAAAGATGTCTTACATACAGAAACACAGAAACATGGTCATCAATATGAAAGAAGGTAAAGGAAGGAAACCTCACAGCAAAAGATCACAGGAAACTCAAAGCATATATTAAAAAATATCTTTGGCAAATGGTAGGGCAAAGTTACTACTTATAAATAGTCACATTAAATGTTAAAGGCCTGAACAGTCCAGTTAAAAGACACCAATTGGCTGATTGGGTTAAGGGACAAAACCCATCTATTTGCTGCTAACAAGAAACTCATCTTTTTAACAAAGATGCACAGAGACTGAAAGTGAAAGGCTGGAAAAAGATATACCATGTCAACAGAAATCAAAAAGAGTGGGCATAGCCATCTTAATATCAGATAACATAAATTTTACCACAAAAACTATTAGGAGAGACAAAGAGGGGCACTATATAATGATTAAGGGATCCATTCAACAGGAAGATATAATGATTATCATGTATATGCACCTAATTACAGGGCACCGGTTTATTTAAAAGACTTGTTAAGGGCTTAAAGTGAGACTTAGACCCCAATACAATAGTACTGGGGAACTTCAATACTCCACTCTCAGAGATAGACAGATCAACAGGACAGAAGATCAACAAGGAGACAGTAGATTTAAATGACACTATAGCCCAAATGGACCTAACAGATATCTACAGAACTTTTCATCCTACACAGAAAGAATTGACATTCTTCTCAGCAGTACATGGAACCTTCTCTAGGATTGACCACACACTAGGCCATAAAGCAAGTCTCAGCAAATTCAAAAGAATAAGGATCATACCATGCAGCTTCTCAGACCATAAAGGAATGAAATTGGAAATTAGCAACTCAGGAATCCCAAGAACAGGTGCAAACACATGGAGACTGAATAACATGCTCCTGAATGAACAATGGGTCATAGAAGAAATTAAAAGAGAAATCAAAAATTTTCTGGAAGTAAATGAAGATAACAGCACATCATACCAAAACCTATGGGGTACAGCAAAAGCAGTGTTAAGAAGAAAGTTTATATCAATCGGTGCCTACATCAAGAAATTGGAAAGGCACCAAATAGATGAGCTTCCAAGTCATCTCAAGGATCTAGAAATTCAGCAGCAAACCAGACCCAAAGCTAGTAGGAGAAGAGAAATAATTAAAATCAAAGAAGAAATCAACAGGATTGAATCCAAAAAAACATTACAAAAAATCAGCCAAACGAGGAGCTGGTTTTTTGAAAAAATAAACAAAATTGACACCCCATTGGCCCAACTAACTAAAAAAGAAGAGAAAGACCCAAAACAGTACAATCATAGATGAAAAAGGAAACGTAACAACAGACACCACAGAAATAAAAAGAATCATCAGAAATTACTACAAGGACTTGTATGCCAACAAACAGGGAAATCTATCAGAAATGGATAGATTCCTGGACACATACAACCTATACAACCTACCTAACTTGAGCCAGGAAGACATAGAAAACCTAAACAGACCCATAACTGACAGAGAAATTGAAACAGTAATAAAGGCCCTCCCAACAAAGAAAAGCCCAGGACAAAATGGATACACTGCTGAATTCTACCAGACATTTAAAGAAGACTTAACTCCAATTCTCCTAAAACTATTCAGAACAATCGAAATAGAGGGAATCCTCCCAAATTCTTTCTATGAAGCCAGCATCACCTTAATTCCTAAGCCGGAGAAAGATGCAGCATTGAAAGAGAATTACAGACCAATATCCCTGATGAACATAGACGCAAAAATCCTCAATAAAATTCTGGCCAATAGAATGCAACATCACATTAGAAAGATCATCCACCCAGACCAAGTGGGATTCTTCCCTGGTATGCAGGCATGGTTCAATGTTCGCAAAACAATCAAAGTGATAAACTACATTAACAGACTGCAGAAGAAAAACCATATGATTCTCTCAATAGACACAGAGAAAGCATTTGATAAAATACAACACCCTTTCTTGATGAAAACCCTAAGCAAACTGGGTATGGAAGGAACATTCCTCAATACAATCAAAGCAATATATGAAAAACCCATGGCCAACATCCTATTGAATGGGGAAAAGTTGGAAGCATTTCCACTGAGATCTGGTACCAGACAAGTATGCCCACTCTCACCACTGCTATTCAATATAGTTCTGGAAGTCTTAGCCAGAGCTATTAGGATCACTAGCAATCAGGGAAATGCAAATCAAAACCACAATGAGGTTTCACCTCACCCCAGTTAGAATGGCTCACATTCAGAAATCTACCAACAATAGTTCTGGAGAGGATGTGGGGAAAAAGGGACACTGTTGGAATGCAAACTGGTTAAGCCACTATGCAAGTCAGTCTGGACATTCCTCAGAAACCTGAATATAACTCTACCATTCAACCCAGCCACCCCACTCCTTGGAATATACCCAAAGGAAATTAAATTGACAAACAAAAAAGCCATCTGCACATTAATGTTTATTGCAGCTCAATTCACAATAACTAAGACCTGGAACCAACCTAAATGCCCATCAACAGTAGACTGGATAAAGAAATTATGGGACATGTACTCTATAGAAGACTATACAGCAGTCAAAAACAATGAAATCCGGTCATTTGCAACAAAATGGAGGAATCTGGAAAACATCATGCTGAGTGAAATAAGCCAGTCCCAAAGGGACAAATATCATATGCTCTCCCTAATCGGTGACAACTAACTGTGCACCTAAAAGGAAACCTGTTGAAGTGAAATGGACACTATGAGAAACAGTGACGTGATCAGCCCTTGTCATCACTGTTGATGTACAATGTAATACTTTATCCATTTTAGTATTTTTTGTTCTACTTAATGCTATTGGTTGAAATCTGTAATTTATACACAATTTTTCTGAAGTGTTGAAATTTCACTGAAAAATGATCCCAGTTAAATAGAAGAGTGGGAGTAAAAGAAGGAGATGTACAATTTGGGACATGCTCAAGCTGACTTGCCCCAAACGGTGGAGTTAGAAACATTCCAGGGGATTCCAATTCAATCCCATCAAGGTGGCATGTAGCAATGCCACCTCACTAGTCAAAGTGATCAATTTCAGTTCACAATTGATCATACTGATAAGTCTAAGAGTCAAAGGGATCACATAAAGAAGCCGAGTGTCTGCTAATACTAACTGATAAAATAAAAAAGGGAGAGAACGATCCAACATGGAAAGTGGGATACACAGCAGACTCATAGAATGGCAGATGTCCTAAACAGCACTCTGGCCTCAGAATCAGCCCTTAAGGCATTCAGATCTGGCTGAAGGGTCCATGAGAGTATTTTAGGCATGGGAAGCCAAGATACTGTGGCAAAGAAAAAGAGGACCTAGATGAAAGGTCTCTGTGAGTGAGATCCCTGTAGAAAGAATGGGCCATCAAAGAAGGAGGTACATTTCTCTGAAGGGAGGAGAGAACTTTCACTTTGACTATGACTTTGTCTAAATAAGATCAGAGTTGGTGAACTCAAAAGGCTTCCATAGCCTTGGCAACTCATGACAAGAGCCTAGGGAGATTACTGATGCCATAAACAAGAGTGTCAAATTGTTAAGTCAACAACAGGAGTCACAGTGCACTTACTTCTCATGTAGGATCTCTGTCCTTAATGTGTTGTTCAATGTGAATTAATGCTATAACTAGTACTCAAACAGTATTTTACACTTTGTGTTTCTGTTGTGTGCAAACTGTTGAAATCTTTACTTAATATATACTAAACTGATCTTCTGTATATAAAGATAATTGAAAATGAATCTTGATGTGAATGAAATGGAGAGGGAGCAGGAGAGGGGAGGGTTGTGGCTGGGAGGGAAGCTATGGGGGGCGGAATCCATTGTAACCCATAAGCTGTACTTTGGAAATTTATATTCATTAAATAAAAGTTAAAAATAAAGAGGTAAAATGGTACTATACTTTAAGTCATGCTACTATTAACTGTACTGATACAAATGTCCAGAGTTGCAAAAGTGTAATGAACTTGTTATGTTGTTATCAGTCATAAATGTTATCTTAATGAAAAGTCCCAAAGGCCTAAAAGAGAAAAATGGTTTTATAAAATCCTACAGGTCCTTTCTAAAATACCACGTGGAGTAAACATGTGCCTCTTGTCAATTATATTCTCTTAATAAGAACTTTCAAACCTCCAAACAAAATCATACTCAGAATTAAAACATTGTTCATTCTGTGTTTCAATATTTCCTCTTCTAGGACCCAAAGAACTTTTATCCATGACTTCTGTTTTATTGAGTACTTTGGGACAACTCTATAAACAGATAAAGACTAAAGTTTAATAATAAACTACAAGTTCTAACTAAAAGAATATGATTAATTCAGGATATTGAAAGTGAATGATAATTCTATCCAATAAATGGTAATTTTAAAAACCGTCAAAATGTTAATAAAAGTGCTTTATTTTCCAGTCTTACAATGTATATTATATTTTCATGTGTGCAGGTTGCATGTCTGTGTAAAAAACTTATTAAAACTTGTTCTGACTGGCTTGTGGAGTCAATGTAATGATGGGTAGCAAGTCAACTAAAGGCTGCTTTACACAATGTTCTGGCACTACAGAGACACAATGAGACCAGTCCACCCCAAATGTCATCAGGTTTCCATATAGAAAGCCAGGAGACTGGGCAAACAGTTGTCCTGACAAAAGTCAGCCTCTACAAAATTCTGATAAGAGCTGGGTATGTGGAACTGCTCTGGGGCCAAAGGGCTCCCAGGTTAGAGCCACAGACCCTGATGGCTTCAAACTGAAAAAGCTCTTTTCTCTGCCCGGCTTCCAGGATAACAGCCTCTGCTGAGGGGAAGGCCTAGGTTCAGTACAGACAGGACTATGCTCTTCCTCTTGGATATGTCACCTGTTTTACACTAACCTCCTGTTCAAGCCAGCTCTTCTCTCAGGCAGGCTAGGTATTGAGAGTCAACAGGATGTATTCCCTAAAGAGGTTCACACATTCCTTATAATGTTTCTTCCAGTATCCCATGTAAACAGATAGATAGGTCTAGGCCTCACATGTACCTGGCCAGGCCTACATGCCTCTCTCAGTGAGAAAACTTGTGGCTTAGATAACATGTTTCCTAGGTGATCTAATAATAGTTCAATCTTTTTGTTTTAGATCTTGTTGCATTTAATTTGTTTGTTAGATCTGTTTCTTCCAGATGTACAAAGACACAAAGTGGGAGGAGAAAGGCCTCTATTGTTAAAGGACCTTCAAACACATAAAACAAGGCCTTACAAATAAGAGACTGTTGCTTTGTCCACACCTACTAGAGTCAAAGTGGATGAGATCGCTCCCTGGATCCACCACAGCAGAGAGAAGCTGGTGACCTGAAACTGGAGTGCAGCTCAAATCCAGCAAAAGCATGCAAGCTGAGCATCTGAAACAGGCAAGCCAGCCCTGAAGAGATCACCAGAGACGGTGACTACAGAGGATCTCCAGAGGACGACAGCCTTGCTTCTGTAACTCCAGATGCTGACTGATTTATCCATGGCCAAAGCTTGAGGAACCACCTACGTGATGCAATAGTTGGGCTGATCCTTTGTTTTTTTGCCTCTTTCCTTTTGTCTTAAACTTTTATCTAAGCAATTTTTGTATACAAATAGATAATAAGAACAAGATCATAAAAAATTATTGATAAGGGGCCTGTGCCATGGCTCACTTGGTTAATCCTCTGCCTGTGGCACCAGCATCCCATATGGGCACCAGTTCTAGTCCCAGTTGCTCCTCTTCCAGTCCAGCTCTATGCTGTGGCCTGGGAAGGCAGTGGAGGATGGCCCAAGTTCTTGGGCCCCTGTACCCACATGGGAGACCAGGAGAAGCACCTGGCTCCAGGCTTCAGATTGGCACAGTGCCGGCTATGGCGGCCATTTGGGGGGTGAACCAATGGAAGGAAGACCTTACTCACTCTCTCTCTCTCTCTCACTGTCTATAACTCTGTCAAATAAAAAAATTATCAAATAAAAAAAGCCATCCATGTTTTATTCCAGACCTAGAAAGTATAAATCTCCAAAAACTGGTTTGGAGGATTTTTTTTTAATTTTTAGTGGATTCAAATCTTTCATAGGTGCTGTGATTATAGTGTTGGGGGTTTGTCTGACTTTTCCTTATCTTGTACCCTTGTTTATGAAAATTGTCTCTAGCTTCATAAAGACCCTGGTCAAATACAAACAAAACAAAAACAGCTATAGATGTCATAATTCGGAAGATGTACTTCTGGCAGGCGGCTCAGCAACCCCCTCTGTGGCTGTGGGTGTCTGAAGTGGATGGCCAGGCCGGACAATTCTTCCTCACTTGTCATCTCTGGAGGGCAGAGCAACACCGGAACGAGGGAGGCCCGCCGCCGCCGCCGCCGCCCGGGCTCCCCACCTCACGCCGCCGCCGCTGCTGAAAGTGTCCAGGGTGGAGGAGGAGGCTCCTCCAGGCTCCAGGACAGATCCCCGGCGTAGCTCCACAGCCCTGGGACCGGGCGCCGGCTGATTCCCTCCAGTCTCTCCCTCCAGCACTCCCGGCCATCCTCTCCTCTCCTCTCCTCTCCTCTCCTCTCCTCTCCTCTCCTCTCCTCTCCTCTCCTCTCCTCTCCTCTCCTCTCCTCTCCTCTCCGGCTGCGGGGTGTATGGCTCAGGCGCCTTTGGACCAGAATGATGCTGTCTGGCCCAAAAAGGTTCTTAGCATCAAGAGTTGGGGGGATGTGACAGAGACCCCCTTTTTTTTAATTAAGCTTGTTTCTAGCTGACAGAATTAAAGTAGAGGCCTTCCTAAGGTCAGAAGAAGAAAAAGGAGGCATCTGTCCTAGGAATTAGATGTGGTTGTTATTTGCTTCCCTATGAACACTTCAACTGCTGTCCCTTTCTGCCTATATATAACCATTTCAGGCTCTACTCCTTAGTACAGAGCAATGATGTTAATGCTTATCAGAAAGCTTACAGCTCACTATTTGTTTAAAGAAAAATCTTAAGTAACTATGTCAGCATATGTAGTATTATATGAATTCTGTGGCTGCCAAGTAACATTAGAATATCCATGTAACATTATGAATTAATTTAAATCAGGTGAATTTAAATTAGGTGAAAGTTTTGAATCCACTAACTTTATAATATCCAATCAAATGTATGCAGGTAACCATATAAAGGAGAAAAAGAGGCTAAAACCACACATAAAGGAAAAACCTTCTTTGTTTGGGGCTCAGGATTTTGGATAAGAATTCCACCTTGGCCTTATTCTGGTGTAAAAGACTACTTCTTGTTAAGTGCCTTGGTGTCCTCAGTACAGGAATCCTGCTACAACACCTCTGTCCACGTTCCAGTCTCCTAAGGATACCCTCTGACATCTTTATGTCAGAGAGTAAGAGGCCTATCTCTCTGTGCCCCTGCTATCACAACCCCTATTACTCATGTTTTGGGGGAACTCCTCAGTTCCTCAGCTTTGTCACCTGTGAAGCAAGGATCCTATTGATTTCTGAGAACAGTGTGAGAAAGAGGATACTAGTTCATGGGAAAGGGATCCAAGTGTCTGAACATCCTGAGCACTCACCCTTCTCGCTGCTTGCAAGAAAAGTTTCCTTGTATAAGGTCATCAGAATCTATTCATTGATGTACATTCAATAAATCTCAGTGTAATAGCTCACACTGAGACACCTGCAATTCCTAATTTAAAAGATAAGGCAGGGGCTGGTGCCATGGCACAGTACGTTAATCCTCTACTTGTGATATCAGCACTCCATAGAAGCACCAACTTTAGTCCTGGCTACTCCTCTTCCAATCCAGCTCTCTGCTTTGGCCTGGGAAAGCAATGGAAGATGGCCCAAGTCTTTGGGACCCTGCATGCACATGGGAGACCTGGAGGAAGCATCTGGCTCCTGGCTTCAGATCAGTGCAGCTCCAGCCATTGTGGCCAATTGGGGAGTAAACCAGTGGATGGAGGTCCTCTCTCTCTGTCTTTCCCTCACACTGTCATAACTCTACCTCTCAAATAAATGAATAAAATCTTTTAAAAAAAGACAAGTCAAAGTTCACCTCTTTATCATAAAATTGATATCTTAACACTTAAGGTAAAATAACTATGAGAATGTACACACCAACAAACTTAGAGATACATCTGTGATGTGCTGACTCTCATTTTGTGTGAAATAAATGCACAGATGCAGCCATTTGCCAGGTATTCATCAGGAGCTCTGATGTTTTACAGAAGACAAAAAGGAGGTGGGACACAATAAAAGCTCATGAAAGCAACCACAAGACTTTTTTTGCTTCCAGGAGAACAACTTTGAAAGTGGAATAGAAATCTGAGCCATCCTAAACATGTTGTACTGTTCTACACCTTGAGACCAGGTTGAATGTTCATTTTCTTTGGATGATTTCCCCACTCCTTGCTGACTCTATTTTACTTCCCTTCAAATTTCCACTAATAAATTTTGAGGTCTTGTTCATATCTCAGTGCTTTCTTTGTGTGAGACCACATGATCCTCCTGGGTGTGTACAATGTGATTCTTGTTCATAGGCAGAAACTAGTGTTGCAGATAGAAGCCTGAGTGCCCTTTCTGGTGATACTGACCATGAGGGACATGAAGGAGCCTTATGGACATGGGAAAAGCTTATATCCAGTTATGGTGGTCAGCATGCTGATTCATTCTAGAAATGGTTACTGAGCACCTGGAGTCTCACACAGGCGCCTTTGATCAGAAAGGTATCTTTCCTCATGAGGTGACTGATAGGGATGGTGCCCAAAGGCTCTGCACCAATGTCACTGGGAGGCCAAGTAGATGGACCTCAGTCATTCAGGCTTTGTCAAAGCACTTCCATGGCTTTGTCAGCTGTTCCCAAATATCAGCACGTTGGGAAAGGCTCTGAGAGAAGCTAGACTCAGAACAGATATTTCTTGACAATTCTATTGTTTGAAAGAGCGAGCGAGAGAAAGAATACCTTCCACTTGGCTAGATCACTTCCCAAATGCCTGAAATATCCAGAGATTATCCAGAGTAGGCCATACTGAAGCTAGAAGCCTTGAACTCAACTTGAGTCTCCCATACAGTTAGCAGTGTCTCAATAATTGCTCCAACATTGCTGTCTCTCAAAGTGTGCATTGGAAGGGAGATGGAATCAGAAACAGAGCTGGGAGGAGACCAGGCACACTCATCCACGGTTGTGGAATTCCTAAGATGTCTCTTGACCGCAGCACCAAACACCTGTACACTGCATGGATTCTTTCAGGCTATAATACCTGCTGAAATCCTCTGTGTGACTTTTTTTATACACTTAGGAAATTCGAGGATGCTGATCAGGTATTTTGTAGAATTATCTGTCTTATGTATTGGAAACAGCATGTTTTGTTTTTTTTTTTTTTAAGAATTGGACAGGGCTGTGCATTTTTAGAAGTTAAGGCCTGAGATAAATTGCCTTCTTCAACACTTGATAAGAATATAAGGATACTTCAAAATTTGTGAAAATTAAGCTAGAATATGTTTATTTTAGTATAAAAATGTTTGAATTCCACAAAAAGAGGTCTTCAAAAGGTGCACAACAATGCGTATTGTGAAAATATTGCATTTTGAAAAGCTTTTTGCACCAAAATTAGTGTTATCTTTTAATTCCGTGAACTTTTCAAGTGTCCTCAAGATGATCCTAGGGTGAATATCTATCCATCTCTATATGTGTGTCTAAAAATTAATTTAAAATACTTACTGCATATATTTGAAAAGCATAGATAGGGAAGGAGAGAGGGAGAGGGAGAGAAAGAGAAATAGGAAGAGATCTTCCATCTGTCTTAACTGCTTGCAATGGCTGGAAGTAACCTAGGCTGAATTCAAGAACTTGGGACTTAATCTGGGTGTTCCCCATTGGTGACAAGGGCCCAAGAACTTGAATAATTTTGTGTTGCCTCTCAGGATCATTAGCAGGAAGGTGGATCAGAAGCCAACTAGTAGGGACTCAAACTGGTGCTCCAATATGAGATGCAGGCATCCCAAGCAATGGCTTATCCTGATGAGATACAATGTCTGCCCCTCAAATAAAAATGAATTAAAAAAATTGGTGCCTAAATCTATGATTCAGCATTGTCTTAGAAGTAATATCAAATGATATTTGTAGGATTCCATGGGGATGAACAATTAATCTAATATATAAATATTTTGAAGGATTTCATTATATCTTAAAAAATTACATCTACATCAAAATATTTGCCTTTTATATCAGTAAGTTTTGTATTTGATCCATTCCTAATATTTTCCCTTTTACTGGGACCAGTTTTCAGGATATTTGGGCAGCAAAAGTATGTACTGATTAAATGTAATTATATACCTGTTATGCTGTGATAGTTATTACAAAATTTTGGCAAAGCTAAAAATATAAATTGCTTGTCTTTTACATCTCAAAATTATAATAATACTATATTTAATATATAATACTATTTTCCATGTAAAATAAAGTTTTGAATATAAAAAAGACTGATTTTTAAGAATATACCTTTAAGAAAAGTATCTGTTGGGCATACATTGTTTTCCATTGTGAGCTCCTTACTTATGTCCTCTGGGCACATTATTTTGCACCCAACAACTGTATCTGACTGGAATATGCACAGTAGTTAAACTTTAGAGAATGAATGAAGACCTGGAAAAGCATCTACTGATGTGCAATAACATAACAATCAGAATCCCCAAAGAATAATGAGATATATTTGTTATCAGCAGAGCAATGCAAAGGGAATACCCATGTGGGTGTTTCAAGGAGACTGAAGCAAGCCAAAATTTTAAAAGTAAACAGGAAGAAATTGGCACAGGCTACTGGGATACAGAGTTCATTCTTAGATGGCCAAGGCTAGAGTTGGCCTCAGCTCATTAGTGGAGGAGCCCTTGCTGAGTAAGCATTCTCTGCAGGACATGTCATCTGAATTGTTGCAGTCTTGAAGAACAGGAAAGGTAAGTGTTGTTACAGAATGTTTGCAGATGTGTGAGGCCTGCAAAACATAGGGTTCATGTGAATGAAGAGATTTCAAGTTGGCCTTCTGTTCTTAAATACATGTAGTATAGATGGGATAAAACTGCCAGTGATATTACAGTATTGTCTTTGAAGTCTTTACATAAAGGGAATTATACTTCAAGCATCTCCTCTCAAATTCTCAAAAGATCTTTGTGCTGTAGGTAATCAGTCATAATTTCCACAGTTGTTCACAAAGTAAGTTCAAATTGATGAAAAATCTTGACTTAACAATAAAGCACAAAGTACTCTTCTGTAATGTAGATTATGTAATTTTATCTAAACCAGGCAAAATACAAAAATCTGTATGGAAATGATATGCTTTCTCAAGTAATAATTTCCTGAATGTAATAAATTACTATAAGAATGAGGATCTTACAAAGATATGTTTCTCTAAAATTACAAATCATTATATCTAAAATGTCCCCTAAGTTCTTGTAAAATACTTCTTCATTGCTCTTGTCTTTGATTCTGATCTCTGGCCACACACCTCATGGTAAGTCTTTTTATAAGATTTGTTTATTTGAAAGAGTTAGAGAATGAGCATAATAATATCTGCATCTAGGCAATAATATGCTAAAGTAATGGCAAAAATTTATCAGTGAACTTTCCTTAATTAAGACTTAAGGGGGCCAGCGCTGTGGCTTAACAGGCTAATCCTCTGCCTTGCGGCGCCGGCACACCAGGTTCTAGTCCCAGTTGGGGTGCCGGATTCTATCCCAGTTGCCCCTCTTCCAGGCCAGCTCTCTGCTATGGCCCGGGAAGGCAGTGGAGGATGGCCCAAGTGCTTGGGCCCTGCACCCGCATGGGAGACCAAGAGAAGCACCTGGCTCCTGGCTTCAGATCAGCAAGATGCACCAGCCGCAGCGACCATTGGGGAGTGAACCAACGGCAAAAAGGAAGACCTTTCTCTCTGTCTCTCTCTCCCTATCCACTCTGTCTTTCAAAAAAAAAAGACTTAAGGGAATTTTTAAGTATTGGATATCTAAGAATTAAATATTAAGTACTTAATACTAATTAGCAATAAAAGCTTACCATATCATGGTTATTTTGCAAATTCTTGTACATCACAAGGTGGAGAATTTATTTGTTTTCCTTTTGATACTTGAAAGCTGGACTTTGACAATATCCTCCTAAATAGAAGAGAGTTCACCTAAGGGATTTCTAAGATGGAAACTAAGAAAAATCCAAGACCACGGTAAAGATAGGAAGTAAGAATGGAAACTTCTACTAGGTAGAATAATGCTTGCCAATGAGGTGACACAAACAATATTTGCTTTTTCAGACCTGCATGTGTTTTTTCCCTGAAATTAAGATGAGCAAACCTTCTGTTTATGTCCCTGTTAATAAATATGTTCTTTCTCAAACTGCTGTGGAATCTCACCCAATAACTTCCTCTCCCTTGTCCACATCCTCACACTCCTGGTGGATCACAGGACTAAACTCACTGACCTCATAACCTGTCATCTGGCCTTTGTCCACATTGCATTGCTCATCACTGTGTTGTTTTTGTTCTCTCAGAACTGTTTGAGTTGCTAAGTTTTTGGAATGACTTCAAGTGTAAGACTTTGTTCTACGTAAACAGAGTAATGAGGGGCCTCTCCATCTGCACCACCTGCCTCCTGAGCATCATCCAGGCCATCACCATCAGCCCCAGCACCTCCTGGTTGGCACAGTTTACGTATACACACATTTCATCTTCTATTTCTTCTTTTTCATATGGCTGATATGTTTGTCTTTCAGTACTAGCACACTCTTCCACACAGTGGCTACTTACAATGTGACCCAGACCAATCTGATGATTCTCATTAAATACTGTTCATTTTCCCCCATGAGCCACGGCATCAGGTGTTTAATGTTCACATTGACAACATCCAGGAATGCCTTCCTTGTAGAAGTCATGCTGCTCTCAAGTGCATACATGATGACCCTCTTGTCCAGGCATCAGAGGAGGTCCCAGCACCTTCACAGCACCAGCCTCTCCCTAAGATCCCCCCCCAGAGAAAAGGGCCACCCAGACAAACTTGCTGCTGGTGAGTTTCTTTGTGGTCATGTACTGGGTTGTCTTCATCATCTCCTCTTCCTCCATATGACATATGACAGTTATCTTGTGTGTCCAGTGTGTTGTGGTCAGTGTCTTTGCCACTGTAAGTCCATTGGTGCATATCAGTTCTGATAAGAGGATTATCAATATTTTGTATAATGTACCATGGAAAAGCTTTTGATTTTAACAAGTTGGTGATAAAATGGTTGTCATATAGTGAGCATGTGGTGCAGCACTTAAGACACTGTTTGGGATGCCCATAGCCATGTTGGAGTAGCTGGGCTTGGATTTTGGCTCTGGTTCTCATCCAGCTTACTGATAATGCACACCCTGAGTGTCATCAGGTGTAGGTTCAAGTACTTGCATTGCTATCCTCCATGTACAATACAATGTGCCACATTGAGTTATAGGGCACCGGCTTTGGCCCAGTCCTCTCTCTCTGTCTCTCTGTCTCTCTCTCTTTTTCTCCCTCCCTCCCTCCCTGCCTATCTCACACTCTCCCTCTCCCTCTGTCTCTGTCTGCCTTTCAAATAAAGTTAAAATAAATAAGTAAAAATAGTTGTCCTGTAATAGATGTTTCAATGAACATGTAAATTATTCTAGTAAAATAGATGCCTGTCTGATTAATTCAATTGTACAGAATTATACTTTTCTTATGTCTAAATACTTTGATGTCTATCCTGTACAGAACTTACAATCCTTTAATTCAATATGTACCATGGTTTAAGATTTCCATAGGTTTACAAGTTTTTTGTTCTTTCATTCTGATTTCTCAAACTTCGCACAGGAGACATTTAGTTACTGTTAACATGAGCACTTTAGAAATACATGTCTTGGCATGGAAAGACAAGACACTCTGGAAAAAAAAGTGAAGACCTAAATGAAAGATCTCAGTGAGTGAGATCCCAGTGGAAAGAACGGGGCCATCAAAGTAGGAGGTACCTTTCTCTGAAGGGAGGAGAGAACTTCCACTTTGACTATGACCCTGTCAGAATAAGATCGAAGTCAGCGAACCCTAAAGGCTTCCATAGCCTTGGCAACTCATGACTAGAGCCTAGGGAGATTACTGACGCCGTAAACAAGAGTGTTAAATTGTTAAATCAACATCAAGAGTCACTGTGTACTTACGTCCCATGTGGGATCTGTCCTTAATGGGTTGTCCAATGTGAAGTAATGCTATAACTAGTACTGAAACAGTATTTTTACACTTTGTGTTTCTGTGTGGGTGCAAACTGATGAAATATTTACTTAAATCTTTACTGAAGCGATCTCCTGTATATAAAGATAATTGAAAATGAAAAAAAAAAACCTTGGTGTTAAATTGGAAATTACATGGAAAATTAATCAATTAAAAATATCATGTAGGACCTCTGTCATTAATGTGCTGTACACTGTGATTTAATGCTATAACTAGTACTCCAACAGTATTTTTCACTTTGTGTTGCTATGTGAGGGCAAACGGTTGAAATCTTTCCTTTATATATACTAAACTGATTTTCTGTATATAAAGAGAATTGAGAATTGAAAATGAATCTTGATGTGAATGGAAGGGGAGAGGGAGCGGGAAAGGGGAGGGTTGCGTGTGGGAGGGAAGTTATGGGAGGGGGGAAGCCATTGTAACCCATAAGCTGTACTTTGGAAATTTATATTCATTAAATAAAAAAAAATCTTTAAAAAAAAGAAAAGAAAATGCTGATAAATGAGAAAAAAAGAAAAGAAATACACACAGCTAATCAAATCTTTCATGAGTTTTACATTGGAAAATATTTTTTATTTGATTCTTATTAGTTAAAAATAGGTAAATATTCAAGTGTAGCTTGAATACCAATTTCTGTTAGCAATGCTAATGTATTCTTTCTCTCTTTTGTGGTTTAACTAAAGGCTGTGTCGATTATGCTGTCCCTACTTTTAAGTTGGACTTCTTCTCTCTCCTCAAATTCTTTTTCTCATTGGCCTTACACAGATTGGGACATTTGTACCCAGTGTTTCCATTTACTTATCTCTCCTAACACAATTAAATGCTGAATTCCATACCTTTGGTCTGGTATATTATGTTATATATTTATAAATAATTTTGATGACTTAATAATTTTCATAGTTTTATAGATTTCCTGAATCGTATGATCCAAATAAATGTGTCTTATTTATTCACATTCTAGCTGTCATATAACTCTGCTACTGTTTTTTATAGCATTATCACTCTGTAATCCAATTTAACAGCTCACTCTTCCAGGTCATTAGCCTGAGTTTTACTTCATATTTAAACACTGCGCTGTATATTTATTTACATTATTACAATTTTCAAATGTTTATGTTTATTTGTTTTTTTTTTACAAATATGTTCAATTTTGTTGTTCTTTGCTCTTATTATTTCCCATTCTCATTATTGTTTCAATTCTTTCATTTTCTGATATTTATTTAGAGATTTGAAACATAATTCCAATACTTAATCTATGAAACTTCATCCTG
This sequence comes from Lepus europaeus, assembly GCF_033115175.1. Lineage (NCBI taxonomy): Eukaryota > Metazoa > Chordata > Mammalia > Lagomorpha > Leporidae > Lepus > Lepus europaeus. The sequence goes on from NC_084847.1 coordinate 26,479,512, forward strand.
GTGGACCAGTTCTTTGTATGCTTCATGAGTTCCAATTTAGTGATCATGTTTAGTCCCCACTTAATATTTTTCTGATTCCTTAAAAATAATTTTTGGGTGATACAATATAAGATAATCTTAAGTAAAATTTGCATGTGTCTAAATGATGTCTTGGTAACACCCTTAAAGGCACAGTGGCTAAAATAAATGGTAAGCATCACTGAAAGAAATCAACACCATCACAATATCTCAGTTGGCTTACCCGTGAAGAAAGAAATTTTCAAAGAGCAATTTCATGAAAATGGAGCCAGTGTTTTTTTCTTATAAACAAATCACCACTTTCTTGGTTCAAAACTGACATTTGTTATGAAATTTACCATATTACAAATTTGTAAAAGGGATAAGGAGTAACTCATCTTCAAAGTGAACGTAAGTGCATTGACAACCACGAAATAGATAATGATGAGGGGAAATAATTTTTAAATAAACAGATTAAATATATGTGGCATGCAAGATTAAACAACTTTTTGGTTAGTGGATAAAAGAGAAAGATGAATGGAATTACACATTCTATATAATGGGATCAAAGATCTTTAACAGCTTGCATTTTTTTCTACTTACATAATGCTCTGAGAATTTCAAAATTACAGTGTCTCAAAGAGATTAATACACACCTTTGCACCTCTTGCTACTACTTTCATGGCTGTCTTAAGACCTATTTATGGATTGGAGTTGATGGAAAAAGCCATTGCTTTGAGTTGAAAAATGAATACCGTAAATCTCATTGCAAATCCTCCAAAACACATGCACTTCTAAATCTTTTGATAATTACATTCATATATAAGCATGACCAAAATTTAAAACTTAAACATTTCCTTTTTCTATATTCCTTATGCCTTGTAGGCTTTCCAGCTGACATAGTTATTTTTTAGAGTTGAAAGATCCTTCAAAATAAAGTCTAGTCCACCACCCTCATTTGAAGGTGAAAATATTTTTCCCAAGACTATGCAGCACATTAGTGGCACAACTAAAACTAAAAAACTTCTAGCCTAATATGCTTTTCCATCATATCATGCAAATTCTTTTTCCTAAGATTCATTTATTTATTTGAAAGGTAGAATTACAGAGAGAAAATTCTTCCATCTGCTGGTTCACTCCCAAGATGGCTGCAACAGCCAGGGCTGAGTGGATCTGAAGCCAGGAGCCTGGAGCTTCTTCCAGATCTCCCACAGGAGTCCAAGAACTTGGGCTATTTTTAACTGCTTTGCTAGGCCACAGCAGGGGGCTTGTTCAGAAGAGGAGCAGCCAGGACTTGATCTAGCATCATAGGTTTTTGGCACTGCAAGCAGAGGCTTAGCCCACTATGCCAGAGAGCTGGCCCCACAACCTCTTTTTACAGTATGATTGCTATCAATACCTGATGAATTAATAATGTCCAATTACACATGCTGACAGAGACAATCTGTTTCTAAGACTTGCAGAAAACTGATGGAGAGAAAAGTTTTCTCCCACCCCCCAAAAAATATATCAGGCACTATCACCTAAAAGTTTCTTTGCTGGGTCAGCATTCTCATGTAGTAGTCCTCATAAACTCTATATCAGTCTGAGAATCCAATTGGCTTAGTAATAGGCATGCCAACATATGATTAATCATTGCATCCAAACCTTTGTAGAAGCTTTTCCACCTTTTTGTATAACCTCATTTTATCTAATCTGTTATTTGGCCACTTAACAATCAAAAATATTTCAAAAACATAATGATGATTAATTTTTGAAACTGAGATTATTTTATGTAAACTACATTCTATGAAGAAAATGTCAATTGGCAAAATTGTGATAATTAATTTTGTTCTATTAAATTTCTGCCAGCATTATTTCATGGGGTTATAACCATCTTGAAATGTATTCCAATTGTGGTTAGAGAGAACAGACTAATACACTTTGTATGCAGAACTGAGTAAAGACACTGAAAAATCTTTTTAAAAAGATTACTATAAATTTATTTTTTAAAAGTGCATTATGAATTTATTTTTAAAAGTGCATTTTTATTTCTGTTTGTAAACAAGTATCAAAGGCAAAAGCCAAACATATATGCTTTTACCTATTAACCTTTTTCAAAATGCCAAGCTGCCCATTTGCTGTGTGAAGGTCTATAAATATTTATTTATTTTTTTTATTTTATTTTTTTTTATTTTTTTTTATTTTTTTTATTTTTTTTATTTTTTACAGGCAGAGTGGACAGTGAGAGAGAGAGACAGAGAGAAAGGTCTTCCTTTTGCCGTTGGTTCACCCTCCAATGGCCGCCGCGGTAGGCGCGCTGCGGCCGGCACACCACACTGTTCCGATGGCAGGAGCCAGGCGCTTATCCTGGTCTCCCATGGGGTGCAGGGCCCAAGCACTTGGGCCATCCTCCACTGCACTCCCTGGCCACAGCAGAGAGCTGGCCTGGAAGAGGGGCAACCGGGACAGGATCGGTGCCCCGACCGGGACTAGAACCCAGTGTGCCGGCGCCGCAAGGCGGAGGATTAGCCTAGTGAGCCGCGGCGCCGGCCTCTATAAATATTTATTAAAAAAGTCATTGAAGTTCACTTACAGTTCACCAAGGTATTATTGAACTAGCACCTTTATATAAAAACATAAAGGACTAAGACTGTCTTGTAGCTTGAGAGCTTTATTTTATTAGATTTTCCTGAAATAACAAAAGCATTCCAAGCATCTTTCATTATGTAGTTGATGTCCTGCATTAAACAATATACAAATTCTGGTCTAAAAGTTATTAGCAAGTTTTCACGATTTTTAAAAATTAAACAGCTGCTTCAAAACCATTAAATAGTAAAGATATTTAAGAAACTAATTAGGACAGAGGCCATAATTTTGTTAGAACACCACTGCTCTTTTTTTCTATTTTGTTGTGTTTGTTTTGTTAAACAAACATTAGTGTTATATGTATGGCTATTTGTACTAGCAAATTATCTCCAACATTTAACACGTTAAAGTATAAGCAAAAGTTCAATAAGGTTTCAATAGAAACACCCTTTTCCTGAAAATATTTGAAGGATTAATTTTTCTCTGCATCAGTTACAAGAAAGCTTCCATCTACAAACAAGACCAAAAAAAAAACCTACAAATCTTGTAAATAGATCTGTATCATTTATAAACATATGTAATTCAAATTATTAACTACCAACAGCAGAAATTAAAATGTCACTCAATGATCCAGGGCTCTTTGTCTTGCCCAGCTTTACTCCCCCTCTCTCCCATCAGGCACTGAGATAAATCAAGGCTCTGCTAATATATGGTTCAGGACCATTCTTGGGTAGTACTGATGATCCATGGGTCATTTCTGCTGTTACTGTTTATCTGTCAGTTCATTTCTCCCAGATCTCAAAAAGCACCCTCAGCCTGGCAGATGGCTTTGCTAAAATAGATAGATAGATAGATAGATAGATAGATCTCAACACTGTGGTATAACAGGCTTAGTTGTTTCCTGCAGCACCAGCAATCCCATGTGGGCACCCATTTGTGTCCCAGCTTCTCCACTTTCAATCCAGCTCCCACTAAAGCACTTAGAAAAGCAGGGGAGGATGGCCCAACCACCCGGGCCCCTGCACCCACTCAGGAGACCAGGATAAAGCTCCTGGCCCCTGGGTTCAGATTGACCCAGCCCTGGCTGTTATGGCCATTTGGGAAGTGAATCAGCAGATGAAGACTTCTCTCCCTCTCACTGCTTCTCCCTCTCTGTAACTCTGCCTGTTGAATAAATAAATAAATCTAAATAAATAAATAAATAACCTACATTTGTACAAGCATATCTTCTATTGAAGTCCAAAGTCCTTCACAATATGTAAAAGACTTGTTTCTGGGGGCGGAGCCAAGATGGCGGATAGTGAGGACGTGTGCCTTAGTTTGGGAAAATAAACTTTCATAAAAGTGGAATTACTGCAGCCTCAGGAAAAGACTCAAGAAAAAAACTGCAGAGGAAACGCTTCCGGATCTCGTGGATGAGACACAGAGGACTTACAGGGAACCCACCGCGTGGAAAACCAACCGAGACGAGCCGAGTGGCAGCGGCGGGAGAGGAGCCAGAGCCTCAGAATCTCGCCAGCGCGGGAACGGAGGAGGAGGGTAAGACAAAGACCTGAGAAGTCCGAGACATTGGGGGGAGGGGGAACAGAGGCCTCTCCCTTCACTCACCAAGCAAAACAAAGAGCACCGCGATTTTACATATGTAAAGCTCAGCCAAACTCAGTATCTTTAGCGAAACTGGAGAACACATTGAGGGCTGCATAATCTCTGTGTATGGTCCCAGGGGTAGATCAAACGAATACTCACAAAGGCCAGATTTCAACTACACTCAACTCCACTCCCAACTGAGTCAAAAAAAAAAAAAAAAAGAGAGAGAGAGAGAGAGAGAGCGAGCCAGCAAGGAGCAAGTGAGTGAGAAATCTGGGAGAGTTGCTCTTTACACAGCCTTAAACCTCAAGAAACAAGCATAGCTCTCTGGCCACACCCATCACAGCCCCTAAGGCTCCAACAAAGCAGACAGCTCACTTAGAGGCATAGTATAACGAGAGAAAAAAACAAAAACAAAAACACCACAAATTATCTCTAACATGCCAAGCAAGAAACATAGAAGCGGAGGTTCCAAGAACAGGGAAGGCACTATGACGCCCCCAAGTGAACAAGACACGCCAATGCAAGATTATGAAGATTATGAGATAGAAGAAATGAAAGATACAGATTTCAAAAAATTTATGATAAGAACATTAAGAAGTTCTCAAAAACAAATTCTTGAACTACAGAAATCCTTAATGGACAAGATAGAAAATCTCTCCCGTGAAAATGAAATATTAAGGAGGAATCAAAATGAAATGAAAAAACTAGTGGAACAGGAAACTGCGATAGTGACAAAAAACCTCAATGAAATGAAGAACTCAATAGATCAAATGGCAAACACATTAGAGAGCCTTAAAAACAGAATGGGTGAAGCAGAAGAGAGAATATCGGACTTAGAAGACAGAGAACAGGAAAGGAAACAGTCAAATCAAAGAAAAGAAGAAGAAATCAGAAATCTAAAAAATACTGTCAGGAACCTACAGGATACTATTAAAAAACCTAACATTCGGGTTCTAGGAGTTCCTGAAGGCATGGAAAGGGAGAAAGGATTAGAAGGCCTTTTTAGTGAGATACTAGCAGAAAATTTCCCAAGTTTGGAGAAGGACAGAGACATCCTAGTACAGGAAGCTCAGAGAACCCCTAATAAACACGATCAAAAGAGATCCTCACCACGACACGTCGTAATCAAACTCACCACAGTGAAACACAAAGAAAAGATCCTAAAATGTGCAAGAGAGAAACACCAGATTACTCTCAGAGGATCTCCAATTAGACTCACAGCAGACTTCTCATCAGAAACCCTACAAGCCAGGAGAGAATGGCGAGATATAGCCCAGGTACTAAGAGAGAAAAACTGCCAGCCCAGAATATTATATCCTGCAAAGCTCTCATTTGTGAATGAAGGTGAAATTAAGACCTTTCACAGCAAACAGAAATTGAAAGAATTTGTCGCCACTCGTCCAGCCCTGCAAAAGATGCTTAAAGATGTGTTACATACAGAAACACAGAAACACGGTCACCAATATGAAAGAAGTTAAAGGAAGGAAACCTCACAGCAAAAGATCACAGGAATCTCAAACCAGATATTAGAAAACATCTTTGGCAAATGGCAGGGCAAAGTTACTCCTTCTCAATAGTCACATTGAATGTTAATGGCTTGAACTGTCCAGTTAAAAGACACCGATTGGCTGACTGGGTTAAGGAACAAAACCCATCCTTTTGCTGCTTACAAGAAACCCATCTATCCAACAATGATCCATACAAGCTGAGAGTGAAAGGCTGGAAAAAGATATACCACGCCAACAGAAATGAAAAGAGAGCGGGCGTAGCCATCTTAATATCGGACAACATAAACTTTACCACAAAAACTGTTAGGAGAGACAATGAGGGGCACTATATAATGATTAAGGGATCCATTCAACAGGAAGATATAACGATTATCAACATATATGCACCTAATCATAGGGCACCAGCTTATTTAAAAGACTTGTTAAGGGACTTAAAGGGAGACTTAGACCCCAATACAATAGTACTGGGGGACTTCAATACTCCACTCTCAGAGATAGACAGATCAACAGGACAGAAGATCAACAAGGAGACAGTAGATTTAAATGACACTATAGCCCAAATGGATCTAACAGATATCTACAGAACATTTCATCCGACATCTAAGGACTTTACATTCTTCTCAGCAGTACATGGAACCCTCTCTAGGATTGACCACATACTAGGCCATAAAGCAAGTCTAAGCAAATTCAAAAGAATTAGAATCATACCATGCAGCTTCTCAGACCACAAAGGAATGAAATTGGAAATTGGCAACTCAGGAATCCCTAGAGCACGTGCAAACACATGGAGATTGAACAACATGCTCCTGAACGAACAATGGGTCATAGAAGAAATTAAAAGAGAAATCAAAAATTTTCTGTAAGTAAATGAGGATAACAGCACAACATACCAAAACCTATGGGATACAACAAAAGCAGTGTTAAGAGGAAAGTTTATATCAATAGGTGCCTACATCAAGAAATTGGAGAGGCACCAAATAGATGAGCTTTCAAGTCATCTCAAGGATCTAGAAAATCTGCAGCAAGCCAAACCCAAACCCAGTAGGAGAAGAGAAATAATTAAAATCAGAGAAGAAATCAACAGGATTGAATCCAAAAAAAACATTACAAAAAATCAGCCAAACGAGGAGCTGGTTTTTTGAAAAAATAAACAAAATTGACACCCCATTGGCCCAACTAACTAAAAAAAGAAGAGAAAAGACCCAAATCAATAGGATCAGAGATGAAATGGGAAACGTAACAACAGACGCCACAGAAATAAAAAGAATCATCAGAAATTACTACAAGGACTTGTATGCCAGCAAACAGGGAAATCTATCAGAAATGGACAGATTCTTGGACACATACAACCTCCCTAAATTGAGCCAGGAAGACATAGAAAACCTAAACAGACCAATAACTGACACAGAAATTGAAACAGTAATAAAGGCCCTCCCAACAAAGAAAAGCCCAGGGCCAGATGGATTCACTGCTGAGTTCTACCAGACATTTAGAGAAGAACTAACTCCAATTCTTCTCAAACTATTCAGAGCAATCGAAAAAGAGGGAATCCTCCCAAATTCTTTCTATGAAGCCACCATCACCTTAATTCCTAAGCCAGAAAGAGACGCAACATTGAAAGAGAATTACAGACCAATATCCCTGATGAACATAGATGCAAAAATCCTCAATAAAATTCTGGCCAATAGAATGCAACAACACATCAGAAAGATCATCCACCCAGACCAAGTGGGATTCATCCCCGGTATGCAGGGATGGTTCAACATTCGCAAAACAATCAATGTAATACACTACATTAACAGACTGCAGAAGAAAAACCATATGATTCTCTCAATAGATGCAGAGAAAGCATTTGATAAAATACAACACCCTTTCATGATGAAAACTCTAAGCAAACTGGGTATGGAAGGAACATTCCTTAATACAATCAAAGCAATATATGAAAAACCCACGGCCAACATCCTATTGAATGGGGAAAAGTTGGAAGCATTTCCACTGAAATCTGGTACCAGACAGGGATGCCCTCTCTCACCACTGCTATTCAATATAGTTCTGGAAGTTTTGGCCAGAGCTATTAGGCAAGAAAAAGAAATTAAAGGGATACAAATCGGGAAGGACGAACTCAAACTATCCCTCTTTGCAGATGATATGATTCTTTATTTAGGGGACCCAAAGAACTCTACTAAGAGACGGCTGGAACTCATCGAAGAGTTTGGCAAAGTAGCAGGATATAAAATCAATGCACAAAAATCAACAGCCTTTGTATACACAGGCAATGCTTCGGCTGAGGAAGAACTTCTAAAGTCAATCCCATTCACAATAGCTACAAAAACAATCAAATACCTTGGAATAAACTTAACCAAAGACGTTAAAGAGCTCTACGATGAAAACTACAAAATCTTAAAGAAAGAAATAGAAGAGGATACCAAAAAATGGAGAAATCTTCCATGCTCATGGATTGGAAGAATCAATATCATCAAAATGTCTATTCTCCCAAAAGCAATTTATACATTCAATGCAATACCCATTAAGATCCCGAAGACCTTCTTCTCAGATCTAGAAAAAACGATGCTGAAATTCATATGGAGACACAGAAGACCTCGAATAGCCAAAGCAATCCTGTACAACAAAAACAAAGCCGGAGGCATCACAATACCTGATTTTAGGACATACTACAGGGCAGTTGTTATCAAAACAGCATGGTACTGGTACAGAAACAGATGGATAGACCAATGGAACAGAATAGAAACACCAGAAATCAATCCAAACATCTACAGCCAACTTATATTTGACCAAAGACCCAAATCTAATCCCTGGAATAAGGACAGTCTATTCAATAAATGGTGCTGGGAAAATTGGATTTCCACGTGCAGAAGCTTGAAGCAAGACCCATACCTATCACCTTACACAAAAATCCACTCAACATGGATTAAAGACTTAAATCTACGACCCGAAACCATCAAATTATTAGAGAGCATTGGAGAAACCCTGCAAGATATAGGCACAGGCAAAGACTTCCTGGAAAATACTCCAACAGCACAGGCAGTCAAAACCAAAATTAACATTTGGGATTGCATCAAATTGAGAAGTTTCTGTACTTCAAAAGAAACAGTCAGGAAAGTGAAGAGGCAACCAACAGAATGGGAAAAAATATTTGCAAACTATACTACAGATAAAGGATTGATAACCAGAATCTACAAAGAAATCAAGAAAATCCACAACAACAAAACAAACAACCCACTAAAGAGATGGGCCAAAGACCTCAATAGTCATTTTTCGAAAGAGGAAATCCAAATGGCCAACAGACACATGAAAAAATGTTCAAGATCACTAGCAATCAGAGAAATGCAAATCAAAACCACAATGAGGTTCCATCTCACCCCGGTGAGAATGGCTCACATTCAGAAATCTACCAACAACAGATGCTGGAGAGGATGTGGGGAAAAAGGGACACTAACCCACTGTTGGTGGGAATGCAAACTGGTTAAGCCACTATGGAAGTCTGTCTGGAGATTCCTCAGAAACCTGAACATAACCCTACCATACAACCCAGCCATCCCACTCCTTGGAATTTACCCAAAGGAAATTAATTTGGCTAATAAAAAAGCCATCTGCACGTTAATGTTTATTGCAGCTCAATTCACAATAGCTAAGACCTGGAACCAACCCAAATGCCCATCAACAGTAGACTGGATAAAGAAATTATGGGACATGTACTCCATAGAATACTATACAGCAGTAAGAAACAACGAAACCCAGTCATTTGCAACAAGATGGAGCAATCTGGAAAACATCATGCTGAGTGAATTAAGCCAGACCCAAAGAGAAAAATATCATTTGTTTTCCCTGATCGGTGACAACTGAGCACCAAAGGGGAAACCTGTTAAGTGAAATGGACACTATAAGCAACAATGAACTGATCAGCTCCTGTCCTGACTTTAGATGTACAATGTAATACTTTATCCATTTTAGTATTTGTTGTTATTGTTGTTGTTCTAGTACTATTGGTTGAACTCAGTAATTAACACACAATTATTCTTAGGTGTTTAAATTTTAACTGAAAAGTGATCCCTGTTAAATCTAAGAGTGGAAAAAGAGAGGGAGGAGATGAACAATTTGGAACATGCTCAATCGGTCTGGCCGCAAATGGTGGAGTTAGAAACGTGCCAGGGGATTCCAACACAATTCCATCAAGATGGCATGTACCAATGCCATCGCACTAGTCCAAGTGACCAATTTCAGCTCACAATTGATAGCTCTGATAGGTCTAAGACTCAAAGAGATCACACAAACAAGACAAGTATCTGCTAATACTAACTGATAGAATCAAAAAGGGAGAGAAAGATCCAACATGGGAAGTGGGATACACAGCAGACTCATAGGATGGCAGATGTCCTAAACAACACTCTGGCCTCAGAATCAGCCCTCAGGGCATTCGGATCTGGCTGAAGAGCCCATGGGAGTATAGCAGGCATGGAAAGCCAAGATATCATGGAAAAAAAAAAGACCTAAATGAATGATCTCTGTGAGTGAGATCCCAGTGGAAAGAACGGGGCCATCAAAGAAGGAGGTACCCTTCTCCGAAGGGAGGAGAGAACCTCCACTTTGACTATGACCCTATCGGAATAAGATCAAAGTCAGCGAACTCTAAAGGCTTCCATAGCCCTGGCAACTCATGACTAGAGCCTAGGGAGATTACTGACGCCATGAACAGGAGTGTCAAATTGTTAAATCAGCAACAGGAGTCACTGTGTACTTACACCCCATGTGGGATCTGTCCCTAATGTGTCGTCTAAAGCCAAGTGATGCTATGACTGGTACTGAAACGGTATTTTTATACTTTGCGTTTCTGTGTGGGCGCAGACTGATGAGGTCTTTGCTAATTATATACTGAAGTGATCTTCTGTATATAAAGAGAATTGGAAATGAAAAAAAAAATAACCTGGTGTTAAAATGGAAATGGCATAGAAAATTAATTAATTTGAAAAAAAAAATTCTGTAGGATCTCTGTCTTTAATGTGCTGTACATTGCTATTTAATGCTATAATTAGTAATCCAATGGTAGTTTTTTCACTTGATGTTGCTATATGGGCAAAAAGTTGAAATCTTTACCTAATATATACTAAACTGATCTTCTGTATACAAAGAGAATTGAAAATGAATCTTTACATGAATGGAAGGGGAAAGGGAGCGGGAAAGGGGAGGGTTGCGGGCGGGAGGGAAGTTATGGGAGGGGGGAAGCCATTGTAACCCATAAGCTATACTTTGGAAATTTATATTCATTAAATAAAAGTTTAATAAAAAAAAGACTTGTTTCTATTTGTTTCTTTACAATGCAGCTAGTGTATTAACATTCAGCATACAATCAGAGTGAGGTTTCCAAGCTCTGTAATGAGCTTCACAGGGACAAAGCCATAGCAGACTTGTTCATTTCTATTGTAAGCTGAATTCCACTGTCAATAGCATTGTTGTTTCTGTTGGAGAGGGTGGGGGGCTGGAGTTAAGTTTTGTAGGGGCATCAGATTGAAGAAACTGTGGGACCTGGTGTTCCAAGTGAAACAGAAATGTCAGAGGGGGGCCACCGCTGTGGCACAGTCAGTAAAGCCACCACCTGCAGTGTCGGCATCTGCTGCACCACTTCCCATCCAGCTCACTGCTATGACCTGGGAAAGCTGTAGAAGATGGCCCATGTCCTTGGGCCCCTGCACCTGCATGGGAGACCTGAAAGAAGGTCCTGGCTTCAGATCCGCGCAGCTCTGGTCTTTGTGGCCAATTGGGGAGTGAACAAGCTGATGGAAGATCTCTCTCTCTCTCTCTCTCTCTCCCTCCCTCCCTCCCTCCCTCCCTCCCTTCCTCCTTTCTTTCTTTGCCTCTGCCTCACTATAACTGTGCCTTTCAAATTAATAAATAAATCTTTAAAAAAAAAAAAAAGAAATGTTGGCTGGCGCCGTGCCTTAACAGGCTAATCCTCCACCTTGCGGCGCCGGCACACCGGGTTCTAGTCCCGGTCGGGGCGCCGGATTCTATCCTGGTTGCCCCTCTTCCAGGCCAGCTCTCTGCTATGGCCTGGGAAGGCAGTGGAGGATGGCCCAAGTCCTTGGGCCCTGCACCCGCATGGGAGACCAGGAGAAGCACCTGGCTCCTGGCTTCAGATCAGCGAGATGCGCCGGCTGCAGCGGCCATTGGAGGGTGAATCAATGGCAAAAAGGAAGACCTTTCTCTCTGTCTCTCTCTCTATCCACTCTGCCTGTCCAAAAAAAAAAAAAGAAAAGAAATGTCAGAGGGTTGGAATTACTGTGCAGATACTCACTGGTGATTACATTAATCCTGCTTGGGATATTGCTAAAAATGCGGCTTTTTACATCCAGGGCAACATTTCCCATGCCTAAAAGGTAATGATTCTAACAGAAGAATATGAAGTGATAAAGGAGTGATCGAGAAAGGGCAGATAGATAAGATTTGGCCAAAGCTGCAAGTACTTGCAAGATCATCTTCTGCTGCAAAATTTATACTAGTTAAAGTTATAATGGACAGCATTGTCCGAGAGCTGTGCCAGGTAGCAGCTGTCACTGGTGATGTTACAAATGATGGCCCAGATGTTGGATTTGCAATGGCTATTGCTGGAACTGATGTAGCTAAAGAAGCATCTGATATTATTTTCATAGATGACAACTTCACAAGCATTGTGAAAGTGGTTATGTGGGGATGAAATGTCTATGACATTTCAAAATTCCTTCAGTTCCAGCTTACTGCTACCAAAGTAGCAGTGATTGCTGCTTTCACAGGCGCTTGTATTAATCAAGATTCTCCACTTAAGGTTGTGCAGTTGCTCTGGGTAAACCTCATAATGGATACAGTCGCGTCCCTGGCTCAGGCAACCACCCAGAGTCTCTCATGCTTCAGAAACCTTGTAGTAGAAATAAGCCTCTCCCCTCAGCATGATGTAGAATATCTCTTGCCATGCCTTCTATGAACTTGTACTGGTCTTTACATTCTTATTTACTAGGGCAAAGTTTTTTTTTTATATTGGTAGCAGAAGAAATGCTCCTTTGCACATGCTCCTCTTTCAGAACATTATACCCTAATTTTAATACATTTGTACTAATGCAATTTTTAGTAAAATAAATGCCTGGACAATTCATAGTGAAGAAATGTGTTTGTAGAAATTTTTAAACTTTTTTTGTACACTTGAGAGGTAGTTACAGATGGAGAGAGGGACAGAGAGAAAGGTCTTTCATCCATGGGCTCACTCCCCAAATGGCTGCATCATCTGGAACTGGGCCAATCCTAAGCCAGCAGCCAGGAGCTTGTTCTGGGTCTCCCAAGTTGGTGCAGGGACCAAAGCAATTGGGCCATCTTCCACTGCTTTCCCGGGCCATAGCAGAGTGCTGAATTGGCAATGGAGCAGTTGGGACTCCAACCAGCACCTATACTGGATGCCAGTAATGCTGGGGGTGGTTTTACCCACCATGCTAAAAAGCTGCCCTAAAAGTTTGTTCTCTGTCAGTCCTTGGTGGTGATCTCAGCGCGGGTGTCACCGGCCAGGTCTGATGGGGGGGGGCACCAGGTGATCCAATGCAGAGGACTTCAGAGAAAAGGAGAGTCAGAGACTCTGGTGACCAAACTGTGGGAGTCCATGGCCAGGGCAGAAGCAGGGGCAGAGGTGGCTGTGGCACACAGCTGAGGCCTTTGGGGGAAGTGGGGAGCTGGACTCAGCAGCAATGCAAATAAGGCTTTTCAGAGCAGTCAGTGGGGACATCTTATATTTTTACATTTTAAAATAACACCAGGGGTGGGTGTCCTGATGCAGCAGGTTAAGCTGCCAATTGCAATGCCCACACTCCACTGCATTGTGCCTGTTGGAGTCCCAGATACTCCCTTTCCAATCAAGATTTCTGGCAATGCACCTGCAAGGCCTCTGATGTTGGTCCAAGACGTGGATCCTTGCCATACATGCATCCCAAAAGAATACCTGGCTCCCACTCTGCCCAACCATCCCCAGCTGAGGCAGGAATTTGGTGGAATGAGTGAGTATGTAGAAGACATCAATCTGTCTCTCTGTATCTTAATCCCTTTACAGATACCTGTTGGATACTTTAAAGTATTATTTGGAAAAATACACGTGAAGACACCTTGTTTATGCTGAATAGGAGAATTTTTGCTTTTGAGTTGTGTTAATCCCTATGTATGGCGGCTACTACTCCTTAACAGTTATATGGTTTCAGATATTTGTGCTGAGATATATTTTCCAGCTACCTAATGTTTAAAAAATTGCTTTACAGTTCCATGCGTCTCTAGCCAGATTTGATTTTTTTGATGGAAACTACATTTAAGTATGCAAATATGCAAAAAAGCTTAGGTTCTTCAAAGGATATCTATTGCCCTCAGGTTATGGGTTAAAAACACACATTCAGGACTCTGGAGTCCCAAAACATGGAACATTTTCTTCCTAATTCAACAGTAACTTCCCTCCATGTGGGCACAGAACTTTCCTATTTCTTGCCATCCTCTCTTTTTAAAGTTAATTCCAGGCAAAGTTTTATTCATCACACAGACAATTTCATGCCTGGAGAGGTTTCCCAGTATTCCCAGTTCTTACAGGCTGCACTATCACTGTGCATAAACACTGACCTTCTGTAATGAAAAGTTAATTTAAAATACAAAAGGCTTCCTTATGAAATAATGAATTTCGTACCTGCCATTTCTATGTTTTTAAAAATTACTTATTTATTTTAAAAGCAGAGTTTGGGGGGTGGTGCAGTAGGTTAATCCTCTGCCTGCAGAGTCAGCATCTCATATGGGTGCCAGTTCTAGTCCCGGCTGCTCCTCTTCCAATCCAGCTCTCTGCTATGGCCTGAGAAAGCAGTAGAAGATGGCCCAAGTCCTTGGGCCCCTGTACCCACGTGGGTAACTTGGAGGAGGCTTCTGGCTCCTGGCTTCAGATCGGTGCAGTTCTGGCCATTGTGGCCAATTAGGGAGTGAACCAGCAAAAGGAAGACTCTCTCTCTCTCTCTCTCTCTCTCTCTCTCTCTCTCTCCCCGAGTAACTCTAAATTTCAAATAAATAAATAAATAGATCTTTTAAGTAAAAGAAGATATTCAGACAACCCCAGTGTTGTTCAAGGAATGACTGGGGCAAGGAAACGTGATGCACATTTGACGGAGCAGTATTCAACCATGAGGAGGACAGAACTTTAAGCATTCATGGTAATGAGGATGGAACTGAAGACACTGTGCTTAGATAAGTAAATAACACAAAGATAAGTAGTATATGATCTCACATGTGGAGTCTAAAATAGCCAGAGAAGATTTAAATATGCCTAACCAGTATCTGAATAGGGATTAGCATCACTTATCATCTAGGAAAGGCAAATTAGAACTACAGATAGATATAACTCACACTTCTTAAAATTCCTGCCACTTTATTTTTAAAGAGACTCATTGGTTTATTTAAGAGGCAGTAGAGTGAGAGCAGGCAGAGTGAGCAAGTTACAGAGAGACAGATGGAGGTCTTCCACAAACTTATTCATCCTCTGAAATCCTGCAACAGCTGTGATGGGTTGGGAAGACGTGGGAGCCAGGGATTCTTCTAGGATGCATGCATGGCAGGGATCCAAGATTTGGGCCCCCATCAGCTGCGTTGCAGTTGAATTACCAGAAAGCTTGATTGGGACGGGGAATATCTGGGACTCCAACAGGCACACTGCATCGCAATCGACAGCTTGATCTGCTGCATCAGGACACACACCCCAGGTGTTATTTTAAAATGTCAGAGTTACTATATCCCCACTAACCGCTCTGAAAAGCCATCTTTGCATTGTTGGGGAGTCCAACTCCCCACACCCCAGAACATACTCATCAGTAGCCACCGCCGCTGCCATGGATTTCCGCAGCCTGGTCACCAGAGTTCTGCATCTTCTGCACTTTCCCTGAAGTTCGCTGCATGGATCAGCAGGTGCTCCGCGGTGTCAGACCTGGCCATGGAAAATGCTACAAGATCACCACCAAGGAATTACAGAGAACAAGGACTTCCTGGAGGAGGCTGGGAATGGAAGAGACGCCCCTGCCAAATGGGAACGCTCATGAGGAAAGTGGGGAGCAGGAGGCGCACAAGGAGGTAGAGGTAGAAGGTGGAGAGGAGGAGGGCGTGGAGGAAGAGGGCGATGGAGAGGAAGAGGATGGAGACGAAGGTGAGGAGGCCGAGGCAGCTCCAGGAAACAGGCACCCGAAGATGATGAAGATGACTCGACTGCAGAGAAGGAAAATAAAACTTAAAAAATAAATAAATAAAAGGCAGCAGTGACCCATTTCTCTTCTACTTCTGGTCTCAGAATGCAAACGTGATCACTTTGGAGCAGAGGCCGCCGCCGCCCGCGGCAGCGCCCCCTGCCTATGACGCGCTCTCTGCACCTCCCAACCAAGATCAAGTGTGTTTGCAATAGGGTAGGGGGAAAAATGAGCTCTGCTTTTATCTGAAAAGTATTTCAGAAGGGAAAGTTCCTTTGCATTTTTATTTTTTTACGATTTGTATTTGTGTACATATTGGTAGGGAGCAGCCATTTTTAATGATCTTGGGATGACCAAACCAGCCTGCAGGGTGTTCTCTGTATGCTTCTGACTGTACTTGTGTTGTGACCATGTTCATTTACATCTCAGAGGAGAAAAAAAACTGTGTAAAACAGTAAAATCAACAACAACAGAAAATATTGCACCAAGCATTCCTCTATTTTTTGTGTGTGCACTTAGCTGTACTGTAAGTTTTTGGTTTGTTTGGTAGAGTGGGCTAAGCATCTGCTTGTGGTGCCAGAATCCCATATGCGTGCCAGGTTCGAGTCCCACATGCCCCTCTTCTAAGCCAGCTCTCTGCTATGTCCTGGGAAAGCATTAGAAAGGGGCCCCAAAGCTCGGACCCTTACACCTGCATGGGAGAGATGGGAGAAACTCCTGGCTCTCAGCTACAGCTGTTTAGGCCACTTCCAGAGGAACCAGCAGAATGAAGACCTTTCTGTCTGTCTCTCCCTCTGTCTGTAACCCTCTCTCTCAAATAAATAAAATCCCCCCACCATAAGCCAAAGGATTTTTTTTTGCCTATGAAGTTGCTGTTTACTTTTTGCTTTTGGTCTTTGATGTTTTTGGTTTTTGATGAAACATGTTATCCAACAATAAACCAGAATTTTATTTTGCTGAGTTCTAAAAAAAGATCAGATGTGTAGACAAGGATGTGTGTAGAAGAGGACACTTATCCAATGTTGATGGAATATATGTTACTACAGCCATTATGGAAAACAATGGAGAAGTTGTACCAAAAATAAAAACTTAGCTTTCCTCAGAATATTATAACAAATAATTATCAAAGGAATAAAGCAATTTTAAATTAAAACTGCTATAGATCCTGTAATCCCTATCCTGGGTATAAATCCAAATTAATGAAATCTGTGTGTAGAGAGAGATGGCACCCCATGAATAGTACAGAAATGCTCACGAGTAGTACCAATGTATGGAAACAGTGTAAGTACCCATCGGCAGACAGATGAGTATGTACTATCCATATGAAATATTATATTTCTAGCTTACTATGTGGGCATGAGGCTTCCTCATAAGTTTTTGGAAAAACAAGTTACACAAATTAATTTCACATATAGAATTTCATTTATTTATTTAATTTATTTATTGACACATAGGGCTGAGAAGAAAGAGAGAGAGACAGAGAGAATCTTTCATCTGCTGGTTTCCTTCCCAAATGGCTTAATGTCTGGGGCTTGTCAAGACAGAAGTCAGGAGCCTGGAATTCCATGGAGGGCTATTACATGATTAATACAGGACCACGACTTGGATCATCTTCTGATGCTTTGGCAGTCACAGTAGAAGGGAGCTGAATCAGAAGCAGAGCAGTCAGAACTTGAATGTGCATCCCTTTATTCATTGATGCTGTTCCAAAATGGGGCTTAACTCACAGTGCTGCCATGTGGCCTGCCCAGTTACAATTTTTGAATCAAAGCAGATATTTCACATAATGCATGTGTTCCACAGACTCATTTTAACCCTCATTAATTAACTAATTTAGAGACCAGGGGAGAGAGAGAGAAGGAGAGGGACATCAAGACATGCACACAGAGAAGGGACAGAGAGGTCATATATGTCGGTTCACTGTCAAAAGCCTTTTCAGTTAGAGTCGGAACATTGACTCTATGAGCTGAAATCTCAATCTAGGTTTCTCATGAGAGTGGCAGGGTTTCAACTACCTGAGTGGTCATTTCTTGTAAGAATTATTTATTTTGTCTGAAAGGCAGAGTTACAGAGAGTCAAAGGCAGAGACAGAGAGAGGGAGAAAGAGAGAGAGAGAGAGAGAGAGAGAGAGAGATCAACCATCAGCTGGTTCACTCTCCAACTGGGCATAACAGCCACAGCTGGGCTGATCTGAAACCAGGAGACAGGAGCTTCTTTTTGGTTTCCTGTGAGGGTTCAGAGGCCCAAGTACTTGGGACATCCTCTGCTATTTTCCCAGGTGAACAAGCAGGGAGCTGGTTCAGAAGTGGAGCAGCTGAGGCCAGCACTGCAGCTCAATAGGCTAATCCTCCGCTATGTGGCGCCGGCACACCGGGTTCTAGTCCCGGTCAGGGTGCCGGATCTTGTCCCAGTTGCCCCTCTTCCAGGCCAGCTCTCTGCTGTGGCCAGGGAGTGCAGTGGAGGATGGCCCAAGTGCTTGGGTCCTGCACCCCATGGGAGACCAGGAGAAGCACCTGGCTCCTGCCTTCGGATCAGCGTGGTGTGCCAGCCGCAGTGCGCCAGCCACGGCGGCCATCGGAGGGTGAACCAATGGCAAAGGAAGACCTTTTTCTCTGTCTCTTTCTCTCACTGTCCACTCTGCCATTCAAAAAGAAAGAAAGAAAAAGTGGAGCAAGTGGGACTCAGGTAGTGGCTATACCTGCTATGCCACAGGGCTGAAATGGGGTTGACACTTTTGTATCCCATGGCATGCATCAGTAGGAAGTTATAATCAGCTGTCTGATTGGACTAGAAACCAGGCATCCTGAAATGAGCTGGGGGTTTCTAATCTTCTGGTTTAACTTTTAGGTGAGATATAAGCCCCGTATAGGCTTTGAAGTTCCCTTGAGTTTATAGACACACACACACACACACACAGGAAGGACACAGTAGGAAGTCACAGAGCGATAAGGTATGATCCTGGCCCAGGTGTCCTGCTCAGCCAGACTGTGGGAGCTGAACATCGATGCAGAGCATCCTGGGCTCCCAGGGTGACTAGGGAGAGTAAGTTTGGGGTTAGCTACCCATCCCATCCAGCTGGGCATTCTGTTACCCAGGTGACCAGGAATTAATGCCTGGCAAGTTTTTTTTCTCTTTTCTTTTCTTTTTTTTTTCTTACACGCAGTGTAGACAGTGAGAGAAAGACAGAGAGAAATGTCTTCCTTTTCTGTTGGTTCACCCCCCAATGGCCTCTGTGGCCAGTGCACTGCGCTGATCCAAAGCCAGGAGCCAGGTGCTTCTCCTGGTCTCCCATGTGGGTGCAGGGCCCAAGGACTTGGGTCATCCTCCACTGCAGTCCTGGCCCACAGCAGGGAGCTAGACTGGAAGAGGAGCAACCGGGACAGAATCCAGAGCCCCAACCAGGATGAGAACACGGGGTGCTGGCGCCACAGGCTGAGGATTAGCCAAGTGAGCCAGGGTGCCAGCCCTAATTAGGTTTTAAACAAACACCTTAAGGCAGTGACTGCAGTGACTGATGAGACTGTAACCATACACCCTCAGGTGATCTCACTTAACATATTTGGCACACTGGATTGCCTTTTTTCACTTTTCACATACCTTTGAATATTAACAATTATGTTGTGAACCTGAGACAATTGTTTATTTGGATAGTGTCATTGCTGAACAGCTAAGATTTCTTAGCTTGTGTATATAAAATTTAATCCTACTGATTATTCTCTTCATATTTAAAAGACTTCTTTTCTTCTCTTTTTTTCTTTTACTGATTTATTTACTCATTTGAAAGACAGACCTACATACAGGCTGAAGCAGAGAAAGAGAATTCTTTCTTCTGATGGTGCACTCCTCATATGGCTGCAATGGCCGGAGCCATGCCAATCTGAACCCAGCAGCCATGAGCTTCCTCCTTATCTCTCACCTTGAAATCAGAGACATAACAGGGGCTGGGGGATATAATGCATCATTGTGATTAGTTTTTCATTCTAATGAAAAATATGGAAATATGTTACTAAAGAAGGAAAGATTATCTCAAATAACATTTTGGAAATTCACGATAAAAGTCTTCATGTCCCTAAACGTCATGACCCCAATGGTCTGGCATTTTAGAGGGTGGGGGAGGATTCAGAATAAGTATGGAGGAAAACTCACATGACAATCCAATCTGTCAGGGAGCTTGCTGTGCAAGTGATCTCTCCTTCTTCAGATACCAAGACTCCAACAGCCGGGCTCCTCCTTCCCAACATAACCCAGTCTAAACATTGTCCAAGTCTCAGTGTCAACAACAGAATTAGATCATTCCCCACTCTTCATCCATTTCTATTTTCATTACTTTCCCCCTTAATACTTTTTTGTAAAAGAGATTTATTTATTTATCTGAAAGAGGTACACAGAACGAGAAGGAGAAGCAGAGTTTGGGAGAGGTCTTCCATCTGCTGGTTCACTCCCCAAATGGCAGCAAAAGCCAGAGCTGCGCTGGTCTGCAATCAGGAGCCAGGAGCTTCTTCAACATCTCCTTCAAGGGTGCAGGGGCCCAAGAACTCGAGCTATCTTCTCCTGCTTTCCCAGGCCATAGCAGACAGCTGGATTGCAAGCCGCCGGGACTCGAACCAGTACC
Organism: Lepus europaeus; assembly: GCF_033115175.1. Lineage (NCBI taxonomy): Eukaryota > Metazoa > Chordata > Mammalia > Lagomorpha > Leporidae > Lepus > Lepus europaeus. The sequence goes on from NC_084847.1 coordinate 26,500,013, forward strand.
GTAATGGGATGGCAGCACTGCAGACCATGGTGTTTCCTACTATGCCACAGAGCTGGCCCCTTCCCCTTAACCCTTGAAGCATTAAGTTACGCTTTTGTAGACAAAGAGATTCACAAACAACCTGTTGAGGACACAGATTTTATACTCGTGGGGAATTTTTATTTAATTTCGTGGGGAAACTCAGTCATATGTTCTCTCTTTTGATGTAGGATCAAAGCCCAATGCACATGAGGAGAAGTCCCAGGAAAGGAAGCTCAGAGGCAGAAGCAGCATTGCCAGAGCAGGTAAGTTTAGACTCACCCGGAGCGAGAAGGTCATAGGATGCTGTGGCACAGTCTTCTCTGGGAGACGGGGGCCCCGAGGCCAGATGGGTGAGCAGCACCTCAGAGATGCTGGGGTATGGGGAACAGAGCGGAAGGGAGCACTGGTGGGAGGCTCTGCTCCCGGTGTCCTGGATAGACTCGGGCTGTGGCTGTGCCTTGGGAGGCAGTCACTCCAACACCCTGTGTTTTGCAGAATCAGAGTCGAGCTGTGACGGGGCGAACTCCAGGAAGAGGACAATCAGTTCCGAGGACAGCAGCCACCCTGGGACAGGTAGCATCTTGCTTTCTCTACCTAGAGGGTCAGGACCAGGGAGCTTATCCACGGTTGGGAAGGGAGGGGCTTGTCAGAGATTGAGAGCGGTTTAGAGATCCCCAGAACATATCGGGAGGAGGATGGGTGCTGCCTGCGTTCCTGCTGGAGTCCATTGTGGGGAAGGAGGTGCAGGATTCAGTGGGGTTCACGGGAAGGGGGCGGGGTTTATGTGTTAGGGCCCAAGGAGCTGTGCTGAGTGTCTCCCGTGTGTCTCTGCAGGCAGCTGTGTGGATGAGCTCAGCGTGACTTTGCAAAAGAAACAAAAACCTTCCGAGGATGGAAAGGACAGAGGACTTCAGGAGGCGCATGAGGAACATGGCAGGGGATCCTCAAGGGCCCGCTCTGGGCACAAGAGGAGGCGCAGGTCCAGGTCCCCAGCAGACCACCCACCGCCCCTTCGGAAGAGCCTGGTGACCTCCCTGCGCTCTCTGTCTGAGGCCATTTATGAAGATTTAGCCCGGGTGCAGGCGCAGCAGGCGCACTTCCCGCTGACCCAGGAGCAGCTGTTTGTGCTGGCACAGCTCCGCGGGCCTCTATGCAGCGCCGTGCAGAGCTGCTATGCGCTGGCCTCGCAGGCGGCCTGGGCCTTCCCTGCCCAGGGCTGGCTCCTCCCGGCCCCGGCCCCGGCCCCGGCCCCGGCCCCGGCCCCGGCCCCGGAGCACATGCCTGCTGTGCAGTCGCTGGCACCTGCTCAGAGCTCCTCCCAGGAGGGGGAAGGCCAGCCCTCTCCTGAGCAGGAAGAACCTGAGGCACACAGGGCATCAGATTAATCTTGTGCTGGGGAACGCGCAGGGTGGACACTAGAGGGCGCATCTCTGACAGACAGAAAGACTTGCTGCTGCTACTTCTCCGCAAGACCAGCAGAGACCCTGGAGTCGGGATGAGCTGATGCCTGAGGCAATCTGGGTGGCCACAGGAGAGGAACTGGAGCGACTTCCTGGGAATCAGGAACCTGCTGTTTCCTTGAGGACGCCATGACAGAAGAATGCCGGTTTTCACACTACCCATCTGAATACTTGGAACGGACTTGAAGTTTTACATGAAATACATGTTAAGAGGGCATCATTTACACTTGTGCATTTTTGTCCATTTAAAGTTTTCTACTTGGAGAAGTACTGGGGCGGTGGGAGGAGCAGTACTCAGGAGGACTCTGAGGGGAGATGACAGGGTGGGTCTGTGTGAGACAGGGCCTCGGAAGGAGTGGGTGTCTGAGGGTGGCCAGCGATGGGACCCAGACGTCTGAAGCCAGTGTTGATGAAGCGCGGACAGTTTCTTGCCCCACCGGAATTTGACGCTGTGACTGTGTGGTTTTATTCTGCTTAAGCCACTTTCAATTTATAACATAAGTTTCAGATGTTAGAGAGGAATAAGGATGTGTTAGCTATATAAAATTATTTTCGTGTATTTATATGAACATGAGTACATGAGTGTTCTTCCAAATCTTAATAAAAGAGAATTGAAGACAAATTCAATTTAATAGAAGTTGTATTTCTTTAAATGAATGAATTCTTTATTGGTTGTGACTTGGTAATGGTGACAGAGGGAGAGGCAAAAAGAGAGTGAGAAATTTCATCTGCTGGTTCTCTTTGCAAATGGCTGAGTGGCTGGGGCTGTTCAAGGCAACAACTGGGAGCCTAGAACTCCAACAGATTTCTCACACGTGTGTCAGTGTACCAGGTGCTTGGATCTTCACCCATGGCTTTGGCAGGCACATTAGCAGGGATCTCGATCAGAAGCAGAGCAGCCAGGATGTGAACCCACACCTCTACAGACTATGCTGCTGTGCCAAATAGTGGCTTAACCTACATAGCTACAATTTGGCTAGTTCTGTTACAATTTTTGAACCCGTGCTGATATCAGTAAATAACACAGAGTATTTATTATTTACGGAGAGAAGTAGAGACAGATAGAGTTGTCCTCAATGGCCTGAGCTGCACCTAGCAGAGGCTAGGTGCAAGGGGCTTCTTCCAGGTCTCCCACATGGATGCAGGGGCCCAAGGACTTGGGCCATCTTCTGCTGTTTTCCCTGGTCACAGCAGAGAGTTGAATAAGAATTGGAGCAGCCAGGTCTCGAACCAGCGGCCATATGGGATGCTGGTACTTCTCAGGCCATGGTGTTAACCTTCTGAGCAACAGCACCAGGCCTGCACTGATTAGGTTCATTTTTGTTTTGGTTTTTGACAGTTAGACACACACACACACAGAGAGAGAGAGAGAGAGAGAGAGAGAGAGAGAGAAATGTCTTCCTTTAACATTGGTTCACCCCCCAAAGGACCGCTATTTCCAGCACACTGGGGCCGGCGTGCTGCGCTGATCTGAAGCCAGAAGCCGGTTCTTCCTCCTGGCCTCCCATGCTGGTGCAGGGCACAAGACTTGGGCCATTCTCCACTGCCTTCCAGGACACAGAGTAGAGTTGAACTGGAAGAGGAGCAACCGGGACAGAATACTGAGCCACAATCAGGACTAGAACCCGGGGTGCCAGCGCCACAGGCGGAGGATTAGCCAAGTGAGCTAAGGCACCAGCCCTGAATAGGTTTTCTTTTTTTTTCTTTGTTTTTGACAGGCATAGTGGATAGTGAGAGAGAGAGACAGACAGAGAAAAAGGTCCTTCTTTTTGCCGTTGATTCACCCTCCAATGGCCGCTGCGGCCAGCACATCTTGCTGATCCGAACCAGGAGCCAGGTGCTTCTCCTGGTCTCCCATGCGGGTGCAGGGCCCAAGCACTTGGGCCATCCTCCACTGCCTTCCCGGGCCATAGCAGAGAGCTGACCTGGAAGAGGGGGCAACCGGGATAGAATCCAGTGCCCCAACCGGGACTAGAAACTGGTGTGCCGGCGCCACAAGGTGGAGGATTACTCTGCCACGCCACAGCATGGCCTCTGAATAGGTTTTAAACAACTTCAGGCAGTCACTGATGGGATTGTACACAGACACCCTCAGGTGATCTCACTTAATCTAATTTGGCAGCATTTAATGCTGGTTTTCACTTCTCACATTCCTTCGAATATTAACATTTATGTTGTGAACCTGAGGTAACTGATTATTTTGATATTGTCATTGCTGAATAGCTAGGATTTCTTAGCGTGTGTCTATAAAATTTAATCCTATTGAGAATTCTCTTCATATGCAAAACATTTCTTTTTATCTCTTTCTTTCTTTTACTGATCTATTTACTCTTTGAAAGGCAGACCTACATGGAGGGCAGAGGCAGAGAGAGCAAGTTCTTCCCTCTGATGGTGCACTCCCCATATGGCTGCCATGGCAGGAGCTGAGCCAATCCAAAGCCAGGAGCCAGGAGCCTCCTCCTGGTCTCCCACGTGGGTGCAGGGGCCCAAGGACCTGGGCCATTCTCCACTTCTCTGCCAGACCACAGCAGAGAGCTGGATAGGAAGTGGAGTAGCTGGGACAGGAAGCGGCATCCAGATGGCATGCCAGCACTTCAGGCGGCAGCTTTACTAGCTATGCCACAGCAGTGGAAGCAAATGGAAAACTTCTCTAGAAATGTCTACATGCAGCTTGTTGGATTCTGCAGCTGGAAATCTAGGCAGGGTCTTATTGACACTTTTGGGTGGTAATTGGGCTGGAAGAGATGGGGTCCAGTCGCCTGCCTTTTGTCCCAGTGTCCTCTCACACTGTATTTCTGCATTGGACACTAAAAACGGACCTTCCCTCCGTGTCACACCACCACCACAAGTGAAAACTTAGGCATGCACTGGTGATTGACAGGATAAAGGAATTCCTCCCTCCAATAGGCATGAGCCCCGCCCTCAGGAGGGGCTTTAAAAGGCAGATAGAGCAGGGCCATCCTCCCTCTCTGTACACTTGGGCCTGGAACCTTGACCTTCAGGATGGCACAGGAAAGTGCAGACCAGGAAGCGCTTGGGCTCTCAGTTGAGCTGCCCTCTTCCCCACAGAGGTCTGTTAAAGATGGGGGCACAGAGGAAGAGGAGCAACCACCACAAGGACAAGGTGAGACACTGTTTTCTGATTTCTCGGAGAGCTGCCTGCAAAGGCAAGGTAGGTCCTTGGGATGTCAGGGTGAGTGTGGAAGGTGGTTTGGAACCTGGAAACTGGTCTCTGTGTGTGTGTGTGTGTGTGTGTGTGACGGAGGGTTTCATTTCAAAATGGGAAATGGGAAACAGCTTGTAGCCCCAGGGGCCTATTGAGAAATGTGGCAGTGAACCTATGGAACTCTAATGTGCTCATTTTCCTTTGATCCTGGCTTAGCTGGCTCGGCCAACAGGATGCCAGAAACTTGAAATCTGAGACAAAACGGGGACCGGGGGGATAAAATGCATCCATGTGATTAGTTTTTCATTCTCGTGACAAATATCTGAGACATGTTTCTATAGAAGGAAAGTTTATTTTAAAGGACATTTTGGAAATTCACAATAAAAGTCTTCACGTCCCTAACAGTTCATGACCCTAATGTTCTGGCAGTTTATGAGGGTAGGGGAGGATTCAGAATGAGTATGGAGGAAAACTCATAGGACAATCCAATCTGTCAGAGAGCTTGCTGTGCAAGTGAACTCTCCTTCTTCAGATACCAAGACTCCAACAGCCGGGCTCCTCCTCCCCAACATAACCCAGTCTAAACATTGTCCAAGTCTCAGTGTCAACAACAGATTTAGATCATTCCCCACTCTTCATCCATTTCTATTTTCATTACTTTCCCCCTTAATACTTTTTTGTAAAAGAGATTTATTTATTTATCTGAAAGAGGTACACAGAACGAGAAGGAGAAGCAGAGTTTGGGAGAGGTCTTCCATCTGCTGGTTCACTCCCCAAATGGCAGCAAAAGCCAGAGCTGCGCTGGTCTGCAATCAGGAGCCAGGAGCTTCTTCAACATCTCCTTCAAGGGTGCAGGGGCCCAAGAACTCGAGCTATCTTCTCCTGCTTTCCCAGGCCATAGCAGACAGCTGGATTGCAAGCCGCCGGGACTCGAACCAGTACCGTAATGGGATGGCAGCACTGCAGACCATGGTGTTTCCTACTATGCCACAGAGCTGGCCCCTTCCCCTTAACCCTTGAAGCATTAAGTTACGCTTTTGTAGACAAAGAGATTCACAAACAACCTGTTGAGGACACAGATTTTATACTCGTGGGGAATTTTTATTTAATTTCGTGGGGAAACTCAGTCATATGTTCTCTCTTTTGATGTAGGATCAAAGCCCAATGCACATGAGGAGAAGTCCCAGGAAAGGAAGCTCAGAGGCAGAAGCAGCATTGCCAGAGCAGGTAAGTTTAGACTCACCCGGAGCGAGAAGGTCATAGGATGCTGTGGCACAGTCTTCTCTGGGAGACGGGGGCCCCGAGGCCAGATGGGTGAGCAGCACCTCAGAGATGCTGGGGTATGGGGAACAGAGCGGAAGGGAGCACTGGTGGGAGGCTCTGCTCCCGGTGTCCTGGATAGACTCGGGCTGTGGCTGTGCCTTGGGAGGCAGTCACTCCAACACCCTGTGTTTTGCAGAATCAGAGTCGAGCTGTGACGGGGCGAACTCCAGGAAGAGGACAATCAGTTCCGAGGACAGCAGCCACCCTGGGACAGGTAGCATCTTGCTTTCTCTACCTAGAGGGTCAGGACCAGGGAGCTTATCCACGGTTGGGAAGGGAGGGGCTTGTCAGAGATTGAGAGCGGTTTAGAGATCCCCAGAACATATCGGGAGGAGGATGGGTGCTGCCTGCGTTCCTGCTGGAGTCCATTGTGGGGAAGGAGGTGCAGGATTCAGTGGGGTTCACGGGAAGGGGGCGGGGTTTATGTGTTAGGGCCCAAGGAGCTGTGCTGAGTGTCTCCCGTGTGTCTCTGCAGGCAGCTGTGTGGATGAGCTCAGCGTGACTTTGCAAAAGAAACAAAAACCTTCCGAGGATGGAAAGGACAGAGGACTTCAGGAGGCGCATGAGGAACATGGCAGGGGATCCTCAAGGGCCCGCTCTGGGCACAAGAGGAGGCGCAGGTCCAGGTCCCCAGCAGACCACCCACCGCCCCTTCGGAAGAGCCTGGTGACCTCCCTGCGCTCTCTGTCTGAGGCCATTTATGAAGATTTAGCCCGGGTGCAGGCGCAGCAGGCGCACTTCCCGCTGACCCAGGAGCAGCTGTTTGTGCTGGCACAGCTCCGCGGGCCTCTATGCAGCGCCGTGCAGAGCTGCTATGCGCTGGCCTCGCAGGCGGCCTGGGCCTTCCCTGCCCAGGGCTGGCTCCTCCCGGCCCCGGCCCCGGCCCCGGCCCCGGCCCCGGCCCCGGCCCCGGAGCACATGCCTGCTGTGCAGTCGCTGGCACCTGCTCAGAGCTCCTCCCAGGAGGGGGAAGGCCAGCCCTCTCCTGAGCAGGAAGAACCTGAGGCACACAGGGCATCAGATTAATCTTGTGCTGGGGAACGCGCAGGGTGGACACTAGAGGGCGCATCTCTGACAGACAGAAAGACTTGCTGCTGCTACTTCTCCGCAAGACCAGCAGAGACCCTGGAGTCGGGATGAGCTGATGCCTGAGGCAATCTGGGTGGCCACAGGAGAGGAACTGGAGCGACTTCCTGGGAATCAGGAACCTGCTGAACCTTGAGGACGCCATGACAGAAGAATGCCGGTTTTCACGCTACCCGTCTGAATACTTGGAACGGACTTGAAGTTTTACATGAAATACATGTTAAGAGGGCATCATTTACACTTGTGCATTTTTGTCCATTTAAAGTTTTCTACTTGGAGAAGTACTGGGGCGGTGGGAGGAGCAGTACTCAGGAGGACTCTGAGGGGAGATGACAGGGTGGGTCTGTGTGAGACAGGGCCTCGGAAGGAGTGGGTGTCTGAGGGTGGCCAGCGATGGGACCCAGACGTCTGAAGCCAGTGTTGATGAAGCGCGGACAGTTTCTTGCCCCACCGGAATTTGACGCTGTGACTGTGTGGTTTTATTCTGCTTAAGCCACTTTCAATTTATAACATAAGTTTCAGATGTTAGAGAGGAATAAGGATGTGTTAGCTATATAAAATTATTTTCGTGTATTTATATGAACATGAGTACATGAGTGTTCTTCCAAATCTTAATAAAAGAGAATTGAAGACAAATTCAATTTAATAGAAGTTGTATTTCTTTAAATGAATGAATTCTTTATTGGTTGTGACTTGGTAATGGTGACAGAGGGAGAGGCAAAAAGAGAGTGAGAAATTTCATCTGCTGGTTCTCTTTGCAAATGGCTGAGTGGCTGGGGCTGTTCAAGGCAACAACTGGGAGCCTAGAACTCCAACAGATTTCTCACACGTGTGTCAGTGTACCAGGTGCTTGGATCTTCACCCATGGCTTTGGCAGGCACATTAGCAGGGATCTCGATCAGAAGCAGAGCAGCCAGGATGTGAACCCACACCTCTACAGACTATGCTGCTGTGCCAAATAGTGGCTTAACCTACATAGCTACAATTTGGCTAGTTCTGTTACAATTTTTGAACCCGTGCTGATATCAGTAAATAACACAGAGTATTTATTATTTACGGAGAGAAGTAGAGACAGATAGAGTTGTCCTCAATGGCCTGAGCTGCACCTAGCAGAGGCTAGGTGCGAGGGGCTTCTTCCAGGTCTCCCACATGGATGCAGGGGCCCAAGGACTTGGGCCATCTTCTGCTGTTTTCCCTGGTCACAGCAGAGAGTTGAATAAGAATTGGAGCAGCCAGGTCTCGAACCAGCGGCCATATGGGATGCTGGTACTTCTCAGGCCATGGTGTTAACCTTCTGAGCAACAGCACCAGGCCTGCACTGATTAGGTTCATTTTTGTTTTGGTTTTTGACAGTTAGACACACACACAGAGAGAGAGAGAGAGAGAGAGAGAGAGAGAGAGAGAGAGATGTCTTCCTTTAACATTGGTTCACCCCCCAAAGGACCGCTATTTCCAGCACACTGGGGCCGGCGTGCTGCGCTGATCTGAAGCCAGAAGCCGGTTCTTCCTCCTGGCCTCCCATGCTGGTGCAGGGCACAAGACTTGGGCCATTCTCCACTGCCTTCCAGGACACAGAGTAGAGTTGAACTGGAAGAGGAGCAACCGGGACAGAATACTGAGCCACAATCAGGACTAGAACCCGGGGTGCCAGCGCCACAGGCGGAGGATTAGCCAAGTGAGCTAAGGCACCAGCCCTGAATAGGTTTTCTTTTTTTTTCTTTGTTTTTGACAGGCATAGTGGATAGTGAGAGAGAGAGACAGACAGAGAAAAAGGTCCTTCTTTTTGCCGTTGATTCACCCTCCAATGGCCGCTGCGGCCAGCACATCTTGCTGATCCGAACCAGGAGCCAGGTGCTTCTCCTGGTCTCCCATGCGGGTGCAGGGCCCAAGCACTTGGGCCATCCTCCACTGCCTTCCCGGGCCATAGCAGAGAGCTGACCTGGAAGAGGGGGCAACCGGGATAGAATCCAGTGCCCCAACCGGGACTAGAAACTGGTGTGCCGGCGCCACAAGGTGGAGGATTACTCTGCCACGCCACAGCATGGCCTCTGAATAGGTTTTAAACAACTTCAGGCAGTCACTGATGGGATTGTACACAGACACCCTCAGGTGATCTCACTTAATCTAATTTGGCAGCATTTAATGCTGGTTTTCACTTCTCACATTCCTTCGAATATTAACATTTATGTTGTGAACCTGAGGTAACTGATTATTTTGATATTGTCATTGCTGAATAGCTAGGATTTCTTAGCGTGTGTCTATAAAATTTAATCCTATTGAGAATTCTCTTCATATGCAAAACATTTCTTTTTATCTCTTTCTTTCTTTTACTGATCTATTTACTCTTTGAAAGGCAGACCTACATGGAGGGCAGAGGCAGAGAGAGCAAGTTCTTCCCTCTGATGGTGCACTCCCCATATGGCTGCCATGGCAGGAGCTGAGCCAATCCAAAGCCAGGAGCCAGGAGCCTCCTCCTGGTCTCCCACGTGGGTGCAGGGGCCCAAGGACCTGGGCCATTCTCCACTTCTCTGCCAGACCACAGCAGAGAGCTGGATAGGAAGTGGAGTAGCTGGGACAGGAAGCGGCATCCAGATGGCATGCCAGCACTTCAGGCGGCAGCTTTACTAGCTATGCCACAGCAGTGGAAGCAAATGGAAAACTTCTCTAGAAATGTCTACATGCAGCTTGTTGGATTCTGCAGCTGGAAATCTAGGCAGGGTCTTATTGACACTTTTGGGTGGTAATTGGGCTGGAAGAGATGGGGTCCAGTCGCCTGCCTTTTGTCCCAGTGTCCTCTCACACTGTATTTCTGCATTGGACACTAAAAACGGACCTTCCCTCCGTGTCACACCACCACCACAAGTGAAAACTTAGGCATGCACTGGTGATTGACAGGATAAAGGAATTCCTCCCTCCAATAGGCATGAGCCCCGCCCTCAGGAGGGGCTTTAAAAGGCAGATAGAGCAGGGCCATCCTCCCTCTCTGTACACTTGGGCCTGGAACCTTGACCTTCAGGATGGCACAGGAAAGTGCAGACCAGGAAGCGCTTGGGCTCTCAGTTGAGCTGCCCTCTTCCCCACAGAGGTCTGTTAAAGATGGGGGCACAGAGGAAGAGGAGCAACCACCACAAGGACAAGGTGAGACACTGTTTTCTGATTTCTCGGAGAGCTGCCTGCAAAGGCAAGGTAGGTCCTTGGGATGTCAGGGTGAGTGTGGAAGGTGGTTTGGAACCTGGAAACTGGTCTCTGTGTGTGTGTGTGTGTGTGTGTGTGACGGAGGGTTTCATTTCAAAATGGGAAATGGGAAACAGCTTGTAGCCCCAGGGGCCTATTGAGAAATGTGGCAGTGAACCTATGGAACTCTAATGTGCTCATTTTCCTTTGATCCTGGCTTAGCTGGCTCGGCCAACAGGATGCCAGAAACTTGAAATCTGAGACAAAACGGGGACCGGGGGGATAAAATGCATCCATGTGATTAGTTTTTCATTCTCGTGACAAATATCTGAGACATGTTTCTATAGAAGGAAAGTTTATTTTAAAGGACATTTTGGAAATTCACAATAAAAGTCTTCACGTCCCTAACAGTTCATGACCCTAATGTTCTGGCAGTTTATGAGGGTAGGGGAGGATTCAGAATGAGTATGGAGGAAAACTCATAGGACAATCCAATCTGTCAGAGAGCTTGCTGTGCAAGTGAACTCTCCTTCTTCAGATACCAAGACTCCAACAGCCGGGCTCCTCCTCCCCAACATAACCCAGTCTAAACATTGTCCAAGTCTCAGTGTCAACAACAGATTTAGATCATTCCCCACTCTTCATCCATTTCTATTTTCATTACTTTCCCCCTTAATACTTTTTTGTAAAAGAGATTTATTTATTTATCTGAAAGAGGTACACAGAACGAGAAGGAGAAGCAGAGTTTGGGAGAGGTCTTCCATCTGCTGGTTCACTCCCCAAATGGCAGCAAAAGCCAGAGCTGCGCTGGTCTGCAATCAGGAGCCAGGAGCTTCTTCAACATCTCCTTCAAGGGTGCAGGGGCCCAAGAACTCGAGCTATCTTCTCCTGCTTTCCCAGGCCATAGCAGACAGCTGGATTGCAAGCCGCCGGGACTCGAACCAGTACCGTAATGGGATGGCAGCACTGCAGACCATGGTGTTTCCTACTATGCCACAGAGCTGGCCCCTTCCCCTTAACCCTTGAAGCATTAAGTTACGCTTTTGTAGACAAAGAGATTCACAAACAACCTGTTGAGGACACAGATTTTATACTCGTGGGGAATTTTTATTTAATTTCGTGGGGAAACTCAGTCATATGTTCTCTCTTTTGATGTAGGATCAAAGCCCAATGCACATGAGGAGAAGTCCCAGGAAAGGAAGCTCAGAGGCAGAAGCAGCATTGCCAGAGCAGGTAAGTTTAGACTCACCCGGAGCGAGAAGGTCATAGGATGCTGTGGCACAGTCTTCTCTGGGAGACGGGGGCCCCGAGGCCAGATGGGTGAGCAGCACCTCAGAGATGCTGGGGTATGGGGAACAGAGCGGAAGGGAGCACTGGTGGGAGGCTCTGCTCCCGGTGTCCTGGATAGACTCGGGCTGTGGCTGTGCCTTGGGAGGCAGTCACTCCAACACCCTGTGTTTTGCAGAATCAGAGTCGAGCTGTGACGGGGCGAACTCCAGGAAGAGGACAATCAGTTCCGAGGACAGCAGCCACCCTGGGACAGGTAGCATCTTGCTTTCTCTACCTAGAGGGTCAGGACCAGGGAGCTTATCCACGGTTGGGAAGGGAGGGGCTTGTCAGAGATTGAGAGCGGTTTAGAGATCCCCAGAACATATCGGGAGGAGGATGGGTGCTGCCTGCGTTCCTGCTGGAGTCCATTGTGGGGAAGGAGGTGCAGGATTCAGTGGGGTTCACGGGAAGGGGGCGGGGTTTATGTGTTAGGGCCCAAGGAGCTGTGCTGAGTGTCTCCCGTGTGTCTCTGCAGGCAGCTGTGTGGATGAGCTCAGCGTGACTTTGCAAAAGAAACAAAAACCTTCCGAGGATGGAAAGGACAGAGGACTTCAGGAGGCGCATGAGGAACATGGCAGGGGATCCTCAAGGGCCCGCTCTGGGCACAAGAGGAGGCGCAGGTCCAGGTCCCCAGCAGACCACCCACCGCCCCTTCGGAAGAGCCTGGTGACCTCCCTGCGCTCTCTGTCTGAGGCCATTTATGAAGATTTAGCCCGGGTGCAGGCGCAGCAGGCGCACTTCCCGCTGACCCAGGAGCAGCTGTTTGTGCTGGCACAGCTCCGCGGGCCTCTATGCAGCGCCGTGCAGAGCTGCTATGCGCTGGCCTCGCAGGCGGCCTGGGCCTTCCCTGCCCAGGGCTGGCTCCTCCCGGCCCCGGCCCCGGCCCCGGCCCCGGCCCCGGCCCCGGCCCCGGAGCACATGCCTGCTGTGCAGTCGCTGGCACCTGCTCAGAGCTCCTCCCAGGAGGGGGAAGGCCAGCCCTCTCCTGAGCAGGAAGAACCTGAGGCACACAGGGCATCAGATTAATCTTGTGCTGGGGAACGCGCAGGGTGGACACTAGAGGGCGCATCTCTGACAGACAGAAAGACTTGCTGCTGCTACTTCTCCGCAAGACCAGCAGAGACCCTGGAGTCGGGATGAGCTGATGCCTGAGGCAATCTGGGTGGCCACAGGAGAGGAACTGGAGCGACTTCCTGGGAATCAGGAACCTGCTGAACCTTGAGGACGCCATGACAGAAGAATGCCGGTTTTCACGCTACCCGTCTGAATACTTGGAACGGACTTGAAGTTTTAAATGAAATACATGTTAAGAGGGCATCATTTACACTTGTGCATTTTTGTCCATTTAAAGTTTTCTACTTGGAGAAGTACTGGGGCGGTGGGAGGAGCAGTACTCAGGAGGACTCTGAGGGGAGATGACAGGGTGGGTCTGTGTGAGACAGGGCCTCGGAAGGAGTGGGTGTCTGAGGGTGGCCAGCGATGGGACCCAGACGTCTGAAGCCAGTGTTGATGAAGCGCGGACAGTTTCTTGCCCCACCGGAATTTGACGCTGTGACTGTGTGGTTTTATTCTGCTTAAGCCACTTTCAATTTATAACATAAGTTTCAGATGTTAGAGAGGAATAAGGATGTGTTAGCTATATAAAATTATTTTCGTGTATTTATATGAACATGAGTACATGAGTGTTCTTCCAAATCTTAATAAAAGAGAATTGAAGACAAATTCAATTTAATAGAAGTTGTATTTCTTTAAATGAATGAATTCTTTATTGGTTGTGACTTGGTAATGGTGACAGAGGGAGAGGCAAAAAGAGAGTGAGAAATTTCATCTGCTGGTTCTCTTTGCAAATGGCTGAGTGGCTGGGGCTGTTCAAGGCAACAACTGGGAGCCTAGAACTCCAACAGATTTCTCACACGTGTGTCAGTGTACCAGGTGCTTGGATCTTCACCCATGGCTTTGGCAGGCACATTAGCAGGGATCTCGATCAGAAGCAGAGCAGCCAGGATGTGAACCCACACCTCTACAGACTATGCTGCTGTGCCAAATAGTGGCTTAACCTACATAGCTACAATTTGGCTAGTTCTGTTACAATTTTTGAACCCGTGCTGATATCAGTAAATAACACAGAGTATTTATTATTTACGGAGAGAAGTAGAGACAGATAGAGTTGTCCTCAATGGCCTGAGCTGCACCTAGCAGAGGCTAGGTGCGAGGGGCTTCTTCCAGGTCTCCCACATGGATGCAGGGGCCCAAGGACTTGGGCCATCTTCTGCTGTTTTCCCTGGTCACAGCAGAGAGTTGAATAAGAATTGGAGCAGCCAGGTCTCGAACCAGCGGCCATATGGGATGCTGGTACTTCTCAGGCCATGGTGTTAACCTTCTGAGCAACAGCACCAGGCCTGCACTGATTAGGTTCATTTTTGTTTTGGTTTTTGACAGTTAGACACACACACAGAGAGAGAGAGAGAGAGAGAGAGAGAGAAATGTCTTCCTTTAACATTGGTTCACCCCCCAAAGGACCGCTATTTCCAGCACACTGGGGCCGGCGTGCTGCGCTGATCTGAAGCCAGAAGCCGGTTCTTCCTCCTGGCCTCCCATGCTGGTGCAGGGCACAAGACTTGGGCCATTCTCCACTGCCTTCCAGGACACAGAGTAGAGTTGAACTGGAAGAGGAGCAACCGGGACAGAATACTGAGCCACAATCAGGACTAGAACCCGGGGTGCCAGCGCCACAGGCGGAGGATTAGCCAAGTGAGCTAAGGCACCAGCCCTGAATAGGTTTTCTTTTTTTTTCTTTGTTTTTGACAGGCATAGTGGATAGTGAGAGAGAGAGACAGACAGAGAAAAAGGTCCTTCTTTTTGCCGTTGATTCACCCTCCAATGGCCGCTGCGGCCAGCACATCTTGCTGATCCGAACCAGGAGCCAGGTGCTTCTCCTGGTCTCCCATGCGGGTGCAGGGCCCAAGCACTTGGGCCATCCTCCACTGCCTTCCCGGGCCATAGCAGAGAGCTGACCTGGAAGAGGGGGCAACCGGGATAGAATCCAGTGCCCCAACCGGGACTAGAAACTGGTGTGCCGGCGCCACAAGGTGGAGGATTACTCTGCCACGCCACAGCATGGCCTCTGAATAGGTTTTAAACAACTTCAGGCAGTCACTGATGGGATTGTACACAGACACCCTCAGGTGATCTCACTTAATCTAATTTGGCAGCATTTAATGCTGGTTTTCACTTCTCACATTCCTTCGAATATTAACATTTATGTTGTGAACCTGAGGTAACTGATTATTTTGATATTGTCATTGCTGAATAGCTAGGATTTCTTAGCGTGTGTCTATAAAATTTAATCCTATTGAGAATTCTCTTCATATGCAAAACATTTCTTTTTATCTCTTTCTTTCTTTTACTGATCTATTTACTCTTTGAAAGGCAGACCTACATGGAGGGCAGAGGCAGAGAGAGCAAGTTCTTCCCTCTGATGGTGCACTCCCCATATGGCTGCCATGGCAGGAGCTGAGCCAATCCAAAGCCAGGAGCCAGGAGCCTCCTCCTGGTCTCCCACGTGGGTGCAGGGGCCCAAGGACCTGGGCCATTCTCCACTTCTCTGCCAGACCACAGCAGAGAGCTGGATAGGAAGTGGAGTAGCTGGGACAGGAAGCGGCATCCAGATGGCATGCCAGCACTTCAGGCGGCAGCTTTACTAGCTATGCCACAGCAGTGGAAGCAAATGGAAAACTTCTCTAGAAATGTCTACATGCAGCTTGTTGGATTCTGCAGCTGGAAATCTAGGCAGGGTCTTATTGACACTTTTGGGTGGTAATTGGGCTGGAAGAGATGGGGTCCAGTCGCCTGCCTTTTGTCCCAGTGTCCTCTCACACTGTATTTCTGCATTGGACACTAAAAACGGACCTTCCCTCCGTGTCACACCACCACCACAAGTGAAAACTTAGGCATGCACTGGTGATTGACAGGATAAAGGAATTCCTCCCTCCAATAGGCATGAGCCCCGCCCTCAGGAGGGGCTTTAAAAGGCAGATAGAGCAGGGCCATCCTCCCTCTCTGTACACTTGGGCCTGGAACCTTGACCTTCAGGATGGCACAGGAAAGTGCAGACCAGGAAGCGCTTGGGCTCTCAGTTGAGCTGCCCTCTTCCCCACAGAGGTCTGTTAAAGATGGGGGCACAGAGGAAGAGGAGCAACCACCACAAGGACAAGGTGAGACACTGTTTTCTGATTTCTCGGAGAGCTGCCTGCAAAGGCAAGGTAGGTCCTTGGGATGTCAGGGTGAGTGTGGAAGGTGGTTTGGAACCTGGAAACTGGTCTCTGTGTGTGTGTGTGTGTGTGTGTGACGGAGGGTTTCATTTCAAAATGGGAAATGGGAAACAGCTTGTAGCCCCAGGGGCCTATTGAGAAATGTGGCAGTGAACCTATGGAACTCTAATGTGCTCATTTTCCTTTGATCCTGGCTTAGCTGGCTCGGCCAACAGGATGCCAGAAACTTGAAATCTGAGACAAAACGGGGACCGGGGGGATAAAATGCATCCATGTGATTAGTTTTTCATTCTCGTGACAAATATCTGAGACATGTTTCTATAGAAGGAAAGTTTATTTTAAAGGACATTTTGGAAATTCACAATAAAAGTCTTCACGTCCCTAACAGTTCATGACCCTAATGTTCTGGCAGTTTATGAGGGTAGGGGAGGATTCAGAATGAGTATGGAGGAAAACTCATAGGACAATCCAATCTGTCAGAGAGCTTGCTGTGCAAGTGAACTCTCCTTCTTCAGATACCAAGACTCCAACAGCCGGGCTCCTCCTCCCCAACATAACCCAGTCTAAACATTGTCCAAGTCTCAGTGTCAACAACAGATTTAGATCATTCCCCACTCTTCATCCATTTCTATTTTCATTACTTTCCCCCTTAATACTTTTTTGTAAAAGAGATTTATTTATTTATCTGAAAGAGGTACACAGAACGAGAAGGAGAAGCAGAGTTTGGGAGAGGTCTTCCATCTGCTGGTTCACTCCCCAAATGGCAGCAAAAGCCAGAGCTGCGCTGGTCTGCAATCAGGAGCCAGGAGCTTCTTCAACATCTCCTTCAAGGGTGCAGGGGCCCAAGAACTCGAGCTATCTTCTCCTGCTTTCCCAGGCCATAGCAGACAGCTGGATTGCAAGCCGCCGGGACTCGAACCAGTACCGTAATGGGATGGCAGCACTGCAGACCGTGGTGTTTCCTACTATGCCACAGAGCTGGCCCCTTCCCCTTAACCCTTGAAGCATTAAGTTACGCTTTTGTAGACAAAGAGATTCACAAACAACCTGTTGAGGACACAGATTTTATACTCGTGGGGAATTTTTATTTAATTTCGTGGGGAAACTCAGTCATATGTTCTCTCTTTTGATGTAGGATCAAAGCCCAATGCACATGAGGAGAAGTCCCAGGAAAGGAAGCTCAGAGGCAGAAGCAGCATTGCCAGAGCAGGTAAGTTTAGACTCACCCGGAGCGAGAAGGTCATAGGATGCTGTGGCACAGTCTTCTCTGGGAGACGGGGGCCCCGAGGCCAGATGGGTGAGCAGCACCTCAGAGATGCTGGGGTATGGGGAACAGAGCGGAAGGGAGCACTGGTGGGAGGCTCTGCTCCCGGTGTCCTGGATAGACTCGGGCTGTGGCTGTGCCTTGGGAGGCAGTCACTCCAACACCCTGTGTTTTGCAGAATCAGAGTCGAGCTGTGACGGGGCGAACTCCAGGAAGAGGACAATCAGTTCCGAGGACAGCAGCCACCCTGGGACAGGTAGCATCTTGCTTTCTCTACCTAGAGGGTCAGGACCAGGGAGCTTATCCACGGTTGGGAAGGGAGGGGCTTGTCAGAGATTGAGAGCGGTTTAGAGATCCCCAGAACATATCGGGAGGAGGATGGGTGCTGCCTGCGTTCCTGCTGGAGTCCATTGTGGGGAAGGAGGTGCAGGATTCAGTGGGGTTCACGGGAAGGGGGCGGGGTTTATGTGTTAGGGCCCAAGGAGCTGTGCTGAGTGTCTCCCGTGTGTCTCTGCAGGCAGCTGTGTGGATGAGCTCAGCGTGACTTTGCAAAAGAAACAAAAACCTTCCGAGGATGGAAAGGACAGAGGACTTCAGGAGGCGCATGAGGAACATGGCAGGGGATCCTCAAGGGCCCGCTCTGGGCACAAGAGGAGGCGCAGGTCCAGGTCCCCAGCAGACCACCCACCGCCCCTTCGGAAGAGCCTGGTGACCTCCCTGCGCTCTCTGTCTGAGGCCATTTATGAAGATTTAGCCCGGGTGCAGGCGCAGCAGGCGCACTTCCCGCTGACCCAGGAGCAGCTGTTTGTGCTGGCACAGCTCCGCGGGCCTCTATGCAGCGCCGTGCAGAGCTGCTATGCGCTGGCCTCGCAGGCGGCCTGGGCCTTCCCTGCCCAGGGCTGGCTCCTCCCGGCCCCGGCCCCGACCCCGGCCCCGGAGCACGTGCCTGCTGTGCAGTCGCTGGCACCTGCTCAGAGCTCCTCCCAGGAGGGGGAAGGCCAGCCCTCTCCTGAGCAGGAAGAACCTGAGGCACACAGGGCATCAGATTAATCTTGTGCTGGGGAACGCGCAGGGTGGACACTAGAGGGCGCATCTCTGACAGACAGAAAGACTTGCTGCTGCTACTTCTCCGCAAGACCAGCAGAGACCCTGGAGTCGGGATGAGCTGATGCCTGAGGCAATCTGGGTGGCCACAGGAGAGGAACTGGAGCGACTTCCTGGGAATCAGGAACCTGCTGTTTCCTTGAGGACGCCATGACAGAAGAATGCCGGTTTTCACACTACCCATCTGAATACTTGGAACGGACTTGAAGTTTTACATGAAATACATGTTAAGAGGGCATCATTTACACTTGTGCATTTTTGTCCATTTAAAGTTTTCTACTTGGAGAAGTACTGGGGCGGTGGGAGGAGCAGTACTCAGGAGGACTCTGAGGGGAGATGACAGGGTGGGTCTGTGTGAGACAGGGCCTCGGAAGGAGTGGGTGTCTGAGGGTGGCCAGCGATGGGACCCAGACGTCTGAAGCCAGTGTTGATGAAGCGCGGACAGTTTCTTGCCCCACCGGAATTTGACGCTGTGACTGTGTGGTTTTATTCTGCTTAAGCCACTTTCAATTTATAACATAAGTTTCAGATGTTAGAGAGGAATAAGGATGTGTTAGCTATATAAAATTATTTTCGTGTATTTATATGAACATGAGTACATGAGTGTTCTTCCAAATCTTAATAAAAGAGAATTGAAGACAAATTCAATTTAATAGAAGTTGTATTTCTTTAAATGAATGAATTCTTTATTGGTTGTGACTTGGTAATGGTGACAGAGGGAGAGGCAAAAAGAGAGTGAGAAATTTCATCTGCTGGTTCTCTTTGCAAATGGCTGAGTGGCTGGGGCTGTTCAAGGCAACAACTGGGAGCCTAGAACTCCAACAGATTTCTCACACGTGTGTCAGTGTACCAGGTGCTTGGATCTTCACCCATGGCTTTGGCAGGCACATTAGCAGGGATCTCGATCAGAAGCAGAGCAGCCAGGATGTGAACCCACACCTCTACAGACTATGCTGCTGTGCCAAATAGTGGCTTAACCTACATAGCTACAATTTGGCTAGTTCTGTTACAATTTTTGAACCCGTGCTGATATCAGTAAATAACACAGAGTATTTATTATTTACGGAGAGAAGTAGAGACAGATAGAGTTGTCCTCAATGGCCTGAGCTGCACCTAGCAGAGGCTAGGTGCGAGGGGCTTCTTCCAGGTCTCCCACATGGATGCAGGGGCCCAAGGACTTGGGCCATCTTCTGCTGTTTTCCCTGGTCACAGCAGAGAGTTGAATAAGAATTGGAGCAGCCAGGTCTCGAACCAGCGGCCATATGGGATGCTGGTACTTCTCAGGCCATGGTGTTAACCTTCTGAGCAACAGCACCAGGCCTGCACTGATTAGGTTCATTTTTGTTTTGGTTTTTGACAGTTAGACACACACACAGAGAGAGAGAGAGAGAGAGAGAGAGAGAAATGTCTTCCTTTAACATTGGTTCACCCCCCAAAGGACCGCTATTTCCGGCACACTGGGGCCGGCGTGCTGCGCTGATCTGAAGCCAGAAGCCGGTTCTTCCTCCTGGCCTCCCATGCTGGTGCAGGGCACAAGACTTGGGCCATTCTCCACTGCCTTCCAGGACACAGAGTAGAGTTGAACTGGAAGAGGAGCAACCGGGACAGAATACTGAGCCACAATCAGGACTAGAACCCGGGGTGCCAGCGCCACAGGCGGAGGATTAGCCAAGTGAGCTAAGGCACCAGCCCTGAATAGGTTTTCTTTTTTTTTCTTTGTTTTTGACAGGCATAGTGGATAGTGAGAGAGAGAGACAGACAGAGAAAAAGGTCCTTCTTTTTGCCGTTGATTCACCCTCCAATGGCCGCTGCGGCCAGCACATCTTGCTGATCCGAACCAGGAGCCAGGTGCTTCTCCTGGTCTCCCATGCGGGTGCAGGGCCCAAGCACTTGGGCCATCCTCCACTGCCTTCCCGGGCCATAGCAGAGAGCTGACCTGGAAGAGGGGGCAACCGGGATAGAATCCAGTGCCCCAACCGGGACTAGAAACTGGTGTGCCGGCGCCACAAGGTGGAGGATTACTCTGCCACGCCACAGCATGGCCTCTGAATAGGTTTTAAACAACTTCAGGCAGTCACTGATGGGATTGTACACAGACACCCTCAGGTGATCTCACTTAATCTAATTTGGCAGCATTTAATGCTGGTTTTCACTTCTCACATTCCTTCGAATATTAACATTTATGTTGTGAACCTGAGGTAACTGATTATTTTGATATTGTCATTGCTGAATAGCTAGGATTTCTTAGCGTGTGTCTATAAAATTTAATCCTATTGAGAATTCTCTTCATATGCAAAACATTTCTTTTTATCTCTTTCTTTCTTTTACTGATCTATTTACTCTTTGAAAGGCAGACCTACATGGAGGGCAGAGGCAGAGAGAGCAAGTTCTTCCCTCTGATGGTGCACTCCCCATATGGCTGCCATGGCAGGAGCTGAGCCAATCCAAAGCCAGGAGCCAGGAGCCTCCTCCTGGTCTCCCACGTGGGTGCAGGGGCCCAAGGACCTGGGCCATTCTCCACTTCTCTGCCAGACCACAGCAGAGAGCTGGATAGGAAGTGGAGTAGCTGGGACAGGAAGCGGCATCCAGATGGCATGCCAGCACTTCAGGCGGCAGCTTTACTAGCTATGCCACAGCAGTGGAAGCAAATGGAAAACTTCTCTAGAAATGTCTACATGCAGCTTGTTGGATTCTGCAGCTGGAAATCTAGGCAGGGTCTTATTGACACTTTTGGGTGGTAATTGGGCTGGAAGAGATGGGGTCCAGTCGCCTGCCTTTTGTCCCAGTGTCCTCTCACACTGTATTTCTGCATTGGACACTAAAAACGGACCTTCCATCCGTGACACACCACCACCACAAGTGAAAACTTAGGCATGCACTGGTGATTGACAGGATAAAGGAATTCCTCCCTCCAATAGGCATGAGCCCCGTCCTCAGGAGGGGCTTTAAAAGGCAGATAGAGCAGGGCCATCCTCCCTCTCTGCACACTTGGGCCTGGAACCTTGACCTTCAGGATGGCACAGGAAAGTGCAGACCAGGAAGCGCTTGGGCTCTCAGTTGAGCTGCCCTCTTCCCCACAGAGGTCTGTTAAAGATGGGGGCACAGAGGAAGAGGAGCAACCACCACAAGGACAAGGTGAGACACTGTTTTCTGATTTCTCGGAGAGCTGCCTGCAAAGGCAAGGTAGGTCCTTGGGATGTCAGGGTGAGTGTGGAAGGTGGTTTGGAACCTGGAAACTGGTCTGTGTGTGTGTGTGTGTGTGTGTGACGGAGGGTTTCATTTCAAAATGGGAAATGGGAAACAGCTTGTAGCCCCAGGGGCCTATTGAGAAATGTGGCAGTGAACCTATGGAACTCTAATGTGCTCATTTTCCTTTGATCCTGGCTTAGCTGGCTCGGCCAACAGGATGCCAGAAACTTGAAATCTGAGACAAAACGGGGACCGGGGGGATAAAATGCATCCATGTGATTAGTTTTTCATTCTCGTGACAAATATCTGAGACATGTTTCTATAGAAGGAAAGTTTATTTTAAAGGACATTTTGGAAATTCACAATAAAAGTCTTCACGTCCCTAACAGTTCATGACCCTAATGTTCTGGCAGTTTATGAGGGTAGGGGAGGATTCAGAATGAGTATGGAGGAAAACTCATAGGACAATCCAATCTGTCAGAGAGCTTGCTGTGCAAGTGAACTCTCCTTCTTCAGATACCAAGACTCCAACAGCCGGGCTCCTCCTCCCCAACATAACCCAGTCTAAACATTGTCCAAGTCTCAGTGTCAACAACAGATTTAGATCATTCCCCACTCTTCATCCATTTCTATTTTCATTACTTTCCCCCTTAATACTTTTTTGTAAAAGAGATTTATTTATTTATCTGAAAGAGGTACACAGAACGAGAAGGAGAAGCAGAGTTTGGGAGAGGTCTTCCATCTGCTGGTTCACTCCCCAAATGGCAGCAAAAGCCAGAGCTGCGCTGGTCTGCAATCAGGAGCCAGGAGCTTCTTCAACATCTCCTTCAAGGGTGCAGGGGCCCAAGAACTCGAGCTATCTTCTCCTGCTTTCCCAGGCCATAGCAGACAGCTGGATTGCAAGCCGCCGGGACTCGAACCAGTACCGTAATGGGATGGCAGCACTGCAGACCATGGTGTTTCCTACTATGCCACAGAGCTGGCCCCTTCCCCTTAACCCTTGAAGCATTAAGTTACACTTTTGTAGACAAAGAGATTCACAAACAACCTGTTGAGGACACAGATTTTATACTCGTGGGGAATTTTTATTTTATTTTGTGGGGAAACTCAGTCATATGTTCTCTCTTTTGATGTAGGATCAAAGCCCAATGCACATGAGGAGAAGTCCCAGGAAAGGAAGCTCAGAGGCAGAAGCAGCATTGCCAGAGCAGGTAAGTTTAGACTCACCCGGAGCGAGAAGGTCATAGGATGCTGTGGCACAGTCTTCTCTGGGAGACGGGGGCCCCGAGGCCAGATGGGTGAGCAGCACCTCAGAGATGCTGGGGTATGGGGAACAGAGCGGAAGGGAGCACTGGTGGGAGGCTCTGCTCCCGGTGTCCTGGATAGACTCGGGCTGTGGCTGTGCCTTGGGAGGCAGTCACTCCAACACCCTGTGTTTTGCAGAATCAGAGTCGAGCTGTGACGGGGCGAACTCCAGGAAGAGGACAATCAGTTCCGAGGACAGCAGCCACCCTGGGACAGGTAGCATCTTGCTTTCTCTACCTAGAGGGTCAGGACCAGGGAGCTTATCCACGGTTGGGAAGGGAGGGGCTTGTCAGAGATTGAGAGCGGTTTAGAGATCCCCAGAACATATCGGGAGGAGGATGGGTGCTGCCTGCGTTCCTGCTGGAGTCCATTGTGGGGAAGGAGGTGCAGGATTCAGTGGGGTTCACGGGAAGGGGGCGGGGTTTATGTGTTAGGGCCCAAGGAGCTGTGCTGAGTGTCTCCCGTGTGTCTCTGCAGGCAGCTGTGTGGATGAGCTCAGCGTGACTTTGCAAAAGAAACAAAAACCTTCCGAGGATGGAAAGGACAGAGGACTTCAGGAGGCGCATGAGGAACATGGCAGGGGATCCTCAAGGGCCCGCTCTGGGCACAAGAGGAGGCGCAGGTCCAGGTCCCCAGCAGACCACCCACCGCCCCTTCGGAAGAGCCTGGTGACCTCCCTGCGCTCTCTGTCTGAGGCCATTTATGAAGATTTAGCCCGGGTGCAGGCGCAGCAGGCGCACTTCCCGCTGACCCAGGAGCAGCTGTTTGTGCTGGCACAGCTCCGCGGGCCTCTATGCAGCGCCGTGCAGAGCTGCTATGCGCTGGCCTCGCAGGCGGCCTGGGCCTTCCCTGCCCAGGGCTGGCTCCTCCCGGCCCCGGCCCCGGCCCCGGCCCCGGCCCCGGCCCCGGCCCCGGAGCACATGCCTGCTGTGCAGTCGCTGGCACCTGCTCAGAGCTCCTCCCAGGAGGGGGAAGGCCAGCCCTCTCCTGAGCAGGAAGAACCTGAGGCACACAGGGCATCAGATTAATCTTGTGCTGGGGAACGCGCAGGGTGGACACTAGAGGGCGCATCTCTGACAGACAGAAAGACTTGCTGCTGCTACTTCTCCGCAAGACCAGCAGAGACCCTGGAGTCGGGATGAGCTGATGCCTGAGGCAATCTGGGTGGCCACAGGAGAGGAACTGGAGCGACTTCCTGGGAATCAGGAACCTGCTGAACCTTGAGGACGCCATGACAGAAGAATGCCGGTTTTCACGCTACCCGTCTGAATACTTGGAACGGACTTGAAGTTTTACATGAAATACATGTTAAGAGGGCATCATTTACACTTGTGCATTTTTGTCCATTTAAAGTTTTCTACTTGGAGAAGTACTGGGGCGGTGGGAGGAGCAGTACTCAGGAGGACTCTGAGGGGAGATGACAGGGTGGGTCTGTGTGAGACAGGGCCTCGGAAGGAGTGGGTGTCTGAGGGTGGCCAGCGATGGGACCCAGACGTCTGAAGCCAGTGTTGATGAAGCGCGGACAGTTTCTTGCCCCACCGGAATTTGACGCTGTGACTGTGTGGTTTTATTCTGCTTAAGCCACTTTCAATTTATAACATAAGTTTCAGATGTTAGAGAGGAATAAGGATGTGTTAGCTATATAAAATTATTTTCGTGTATTTATATGAACATGAGTACATGAGTGTTCTTCCAAATCTTAATAAAAGAGAATTGAAGACAAATTCAATTTAATAGAAGTTGTATTTCTTTAAATGAATGAATTCTTTATTGGTTGTGACTTGGTAATGGTGACAGAGGGAGAGGCAAAAAGAGAGTGAGAAATTTCATCTGCTGGTTCTCTTTGCAAATGGCTGAGTGGCTGGGGCTGTTCAAGGCAACAACTGGGAGCCTAGAACTCCAACAGATTTCTCACACGTGTGTCAGTGTACCAGGTGCTTGGATCTTCACCCATGGCTTTGGCAGGCACATTAGCAGGGATCTCGATCAGAAGCAGAGCAGCCAGGATGTGAACCCACACCTCTACAGACTATGCTGCTGTGCCAAATAGTGGCTTAACCTACATAGCTACAATTTGGCTAGTTCTGTTACAATTTTTGAACCCGTGCTGATATCAGTAAATAACACAGAGTATTTATTATTTACGGAGAGAAGTAGAGACAGATAGAGTTGTCCTCAATGGCCTGAGCTGCACCTAGCAGAGGCTAGGTGCGAGGGGCTTCTTCCAGGTCTCCCACATGGATGCAGGGGCCCAAGGACTTGGGCCATCTTCTGCTGTTTTCCCTGGTCACAGCAGAGAGTTGAATAAGAATTGGAGCAGCCAGGTCTCGAACCAGCGGCCATATGGGATGCTGGTACTTCTCAGGCCATGGTGTTAACCTTCTGAGCAACAGCACCAGGCCTGCACTGATTAGGTTCATTTTTGTTTTGGTTTTTGACAGTTAGACACACACACACAGAGAGAGAGAGAGAGAGAGAGAGAGAGAGAGAGAGAGAAATGTCTTCCTTTAACATTGGTTCACCCCCCAAAGGACCGCTATTTCCGGCACACTGGGGCCGGCGTGCTGCGCTGATCTGAAGCCAGAAGCCGGTTCTTCCTCCTGGCCTCCCATGCTGGTGCAGGGCACAAGACTTGGGCCATTCTCCACTGCCTTCCAGGACACAGAGTAGAGTTGAACTGGAAGAGGAGCAACCGGGACAGAATACTGAGCCACAATCAGGACTAGAACCCGGGGTGCCAGCGCCACAGGCGGAGGATTAGCCAAGTGAGCTAAGGCACCAGCCCTGAATAGGTTTTCTTTTTTTTTTCTTTTTTTTTTTGACAGGCATAGTGGATAGTGAGAGAGAGAGACAGACAGAGAAAAAGGTCCTTCTTTTTGCCGTTGATTCACCCTCCAATGGCCGCTGCGGCCAGCACATCTTGCTGATCCGAACCAGGAGCCAGGTGCTTCTCCTGGTCTCCCATGCGGGTGCAGGGCCCAAGCACTTGGGCCATCCTCCACTGCCTTCCCGGGCCATAGCAGAGAGCTGACCTGGAAGAGGGGGCAACCGGGATAGAATCCAGTGCCCCAACCGGGACTAGAAACTGGTGTGCCGGCGCCACAAGGTGGAGGATTACTCTGCCACGCCACAGCATGGCCTCTGAATAGGTTTTAAACAACTTCAGGCAGTCACTGATGGGATTGTACACAGACACCCTCAGGTGATCTCACTTAATCTAATTTGGCAGCATTTAATGCTGGTTTTCACTTCTCACATTCCTTCGAATATTAACATTTATGTTGTGAACCTGAGGTAACTGATTATTTTGATATTGTCATTGCTGAATAGCTAGGATTTCTTAGCGTGTGTCTATAAAATTTAATCCTATTGAGAATTCTCTTCATATGCAAAACATTTCTTTTTATCTCTTTCTTTCTTTTACTGATCTATTTACTCTTTGAAAGGCAGACCTACATGGAGGGCAGAGGCAGAGAGAGCAAGTTCTTCCCTCTGATGGTGCACTCCCCATATGGCTGCCATGGCAGGAGCTGAGCCAATCCAAAGCCAGGAGCCAGGAGCCTCCTCCTGGTCTCCCACGTGGGTGCAGGGGCCCAAGGACCTGGGCCATTCTCCACTTCTCTGCCAGACCACAGCAGAGAGCTGGATAGGAAGTGGAGTAGCTGGGACAGGAAGCGGCATCCAGATGGCATGCCAGCACTTCAGGCGGCAGCTTTACTAGCTATGCCACAGCAGTGGAAGCAAATGGAAAACTTCTCTAGAAATGTCTACATGCAGCTTGTTGGATTCTGCAGCTGGAAATCTAGGCAGGGTCTTATTGACACTTTTGGGTGGTAATTGGGCTGGAAGAGATGGGGTCCAGTCGCCTGCCTTTTGTCCCAGTGTCCTCTCACACTGTATTTCTGCATTGGACACTAAAAACGGACCTTCCCTCCGTGACACACCACCACCACAAGTGAAAACTTAGGCATGCACTGGTGATTGACAGGATAAAGGAATTCCTCCCTCCAATAGGCATGAGCCCCGTCCTCAGGAGGGGCTTTAAAAGGCAGATAGAGCAGGGCCATCCTCCCTCTCTGCACACTTGGGCCTGGAACCTTGACCTTCAGGATGGCACAGGAAAGTGCAGACCAGGAAGCGCTTGGGCTCTCAGTTGAGCTGCCCTCTTCCCCACAGAGGTCTGTTAAAGATGGGGGCACAGAGGAAGAGGAGCAACCACCACAAGGACAAGGTGAGACACTGTTTTCTGATTTCTCGGAGAGCTGCCTGCAAAGGCAAGGTAGGTCCTTGGGATGTCAGGGTGAGTGTGGAAGGTGGTTTGGAACCTGGAAACTGGTCTGTGTGTGTGTGTGTGTGTGTGTGACGGAGGGTTTCATTTCAAAATGGGAAATGGGAAACAGCTTGTAGCCCCAGGGGCCTATTGAGAAATGTGGCAGTGAACCTATGGAACTCTAATGTGCTCATTTTCCTTTGATCCTGGCTTAGCTGGCTCGGCCAACAGGATGCCAGAAACTTGAAATCTGAGACAAAACGGGGACCGGGGGGATAAAATGCATCCATGTGATTAGTTTTTCATTCTCGTGACAAATATCTGAGACATGTTTCTATAGAAGGAAAGTTTATTTTAAAGGACATTTTGGAAATTCACAATAAAAGTCTTCACATCCCTAACAGTTCATGACCCTAATGTTCTGGCAGTTTATGAGGGTAGGGGAGGATTCAGAATGAGTATGGAGGAAAACTCATAGGACAATCCAATCTGTCAGAGAGCTTGCTGTGCAAGTGAACTCTCCTTCTTCAGATACCAAGACTCCAACAGCCGGGCTCCTCCTCCCCAACATAACCCAGTCTAAACATTGTCCAAGTCTCAGTGTCAACAACAGATTTAGATCATTCCCCACTCTTCATCCATTTCTATTTTCATTACTTTCCCCCTTAATACTTTTTTGTAAAAGAGATTTATTTATTTATCTGAAAGAGGTACACAGAACGAGAAGGAGAAGCAGAGTTTGGGAGAGGTCTTCCATCTGCTGGTTCACTCCCCAAATGGCAGCAAAAGCCAGAGCTGCGCTGGTCTGCAATCAGGAGCCAGGAGCTTCTTCAACATCTCCTTCAAGGGTGCAGGGGCCCAAGAACTCGAGCTATCTTCTCCTGCTTTCCCAGGCCATAGCAGACAGCTGGATTGCAAGCCGCCGGGACTCGAACCAGTACCGTAATGGGATGGCAGCACTGCAGACCATGGTGTTTCCTACTATGCCACAGAGCTGGCCCCTTCCCCTTAACCCTTGAAGCATTAAGTTACGCTTTTGTAGACAAAGAGATTCACAAACAACCTGTTGAGGACACAGATTTTATACTCGTGGGGAATTTTTATTTAATTTCGTGGGGAAACTCAGTCATATGTTCTCTCTTTTGATGTAGGATCAAAGCCCAATGCACATGAGGAGAAGTCCCAGGAAAGGAAGCTCAGAGGCAGAAGCAGCATTGCCAGAGCAGGTAAGTTTAGACTCACCCGGAGCGAGAAGGTCATAGGATGCTGTGGCACAGTCTTCTCTGGGAGACGGGGGCCCCGAGGCCAGATGGGTGAGCAGCACCTCAGAGATGCTGGGGTATGGGGAACAGAGCGGAAGGGAGCACTGGTGGGAGGCTCTGCTCCCGGTGTCCTGGATAGACTCGGGCTGTGGCTGTGCCTTGGGAGGCAGTCACTCCAACACCCTGTGTTTTGCAGAATCAGAGTCGAGCTGTGACGGGGCGAACTCCAGGAAGAGGACAATCAGTTCCGAGGACAGCAGCCACCCTGGGACAGGTAGCATCTTGCTTTCTCTACCTAGAGGGTCAGGACCAGGGAGCTTATCCACGGTTGGGAAGGGAGGGGCTTGTCAGAGATTGAGAGCGGTTTAGAGATCCCCAGAACATATCGGGAGGAGGATGGGTGCTGCCTGCGTTCCTGCTGGAGTCCATTGTGGGGAAGGAGGTGCAGGATTCAGTGGGGTTCACGGGAAGGGGGCGGGGTTTATGTGTTAGGGCCCAAGGAGCTGTGCTGAGTGTCTCCCGTGTGTCTCTGCAGGCAGCTGTGTGGATGAGCTCAGCGTGACTTTGCAAAAGAAACAAAAACCTTCCGAGGATGGAAAGGACAGAGGACTTCAGGAGGCGCATGAGGAACATGGCAGGGGATCCTCAAGGGCCCGCTCTGGGCACAAGAGGAGGCGCAGGTCCAGGTCCCCAGCAGACCACCCACCGCCCCTTCGGAAGAGCCTGGTGACCTCCCTGCGCTCTCTGTCTGAGGCCATTTATGAAGATTTAGCCCGGGTGCAGGCGCAGCAGGCGCACTTCCCGCTGACCCAGGAGCAGCTGTTTGTGCTGGCACAGCTCCGCGGGCCTCTATGCAGCGCCGTGCAGAGCTGCTATGCGCTGGCCTCGCAGGCGGCCTGGGCCTTCCCTGCCCAGGGCTGGCTCCTCCCGGCCCCGGCCCCGGCCCCGGAGCACATGCCTGCTGTGCAGTCGCTGGCACCTGCTCAGAGCTCCTCCCAGGAGGGGGAAGGCCAGCCCTCTCCTGAGCAGGAAGAACCTGAGGCACACAGGGCATCAGATTAATCTTGTGCTGGGGAACGCGCAGGGTGGACACTAGAGGGCGCATCTCTGACAGACAGAAAGACTTGCTGCTGCTACTTCTCCGCAAGACCAGCAGAGACCCTGGAGTCGGGATGAGCTGATGCCTGAGGCAATCTGGGTGGCCACAGGAGAGGAACTGGAGCGACTTCCTGGGAATCAGGAACCTGCTGTTTCCTTGAGGACGCCATGACAGAAGAATGCCGGTTTTCACACTACCCATCTGAATACTTGGAACGGACTTGAAGTTTTACATGAAATACATGTTAAGAGGGCATCATTTACACTTGTGCATTTTTGTCCATTTAAAGTTTTCTACTTGGAGAAGTACTGGGGCGGTGGGAGGAGCAGTACTCAGGAGGACTCTGAGGGGAGATGACAGGGTGGGTCTGTGTGAGACAGGGCCTCGGAAGGAGTGGGTGTCTGAGGGTGGCCAGCGATGGGACCCAGACGTCTGAAGCCAGTGTTGATGAAGCGCGGACAGTTTCTTGCCCCACCGGAATTTGACGCTGTGACTGTGTGGTTTTATTCTGCTTAAGCCACTTTCAATTTATAACATAAGTTTCAGATGTTAGAGAGGAATAAGGATGTGTTAGCTATATAAAATTATTTTCGTGTATTTATATGAACATGAGTACATGAGTGTTCTTCCAAATCTTAATAAAAGAGAATTGAAGACAAATTCAATTTAATAGAAGTTGTATTTCTTTAAATGAATGAATTCTTTATTGGTTGTGACTTGGTAATGGTGACAGAGGGAGAGGCAAAAAGAGAGTGAGAAATTTCATCTGCTGGTTCTCTTTGCAAATGGCTGAGTGGCTGGGGCTGTTCAAGGCAACAACTGGGAGCCTAGAACTCCAACAGATTTCTCACACGTGTGTCAGTGTACCAGGTGCTTGGATCTTCACCCATGGCTTTGGCAGGCACATTAGCAGGGATCTCGATCAGAAGCAGAGCAGCCAGGATGTGAACCCACACCTCTACAGACTATGCTGCTGTGCCAAATAGTGGCTTAACCTACATAGCTACAATTTGGCTAGTTCTGTTACAATTTTTGAACCCGTGCTGATATCAGTAAATAACACAGAGTATTTATTATTTACGGAGAGAAGTAGAGACAGATAGAGTTGTCCTCAATGGCCTGAGCTGCACCTAGCAGAGGCTAGGTGCGAGGGGCTTCTTCCAGGTCTCCCACATGGATGCAGGGGCCCAAGGACTTGGGCCATCTTCTGCTGTTTTCCCTGGTCACAGCAGAGAGTTGAATAAGAATTGGAGCAGCCAGGTCTCGAACCAGCGGCCATATGGGATGCTGGTACTTCTCAGGCCATGGTGTTAACCTTCTGAGCAACAGCACCAGGCCTGCACTGATTAGGTTCATTTTTGTTTTGGTTTTTGACAGTTAGACACACAGAGAGAGAGAGAGAGAGAGAGAGAGAGAGAGAGAGAGAGAGAGAAATGTCTTCCTTTAACATTGGTTCACCCCCCAAAGGACCGCTATTTCCAGCACACTGGGGCCGGCGTGCTGCGCTGATCTGAAGCCAGAAGCCGGTTCTTCCTCCTGGCCTCCCATGCTGGTGCAGGGCACAAGACTTGGGCCATTCTCCACTGCCTTCCAGGACACAGAGTAGAGTTGAACTGGAAGAGGAGCAACCGGGACAGAATACTGAGCCACAATCAGGACTAGAACCCGGGGTGCCAGCGCCACAGGCGGAGGATTAGCCAAGTGAGCTAAGGCACCAGCCCTGAATAGGTTTTCTTTTTTTTTTCTTTTTTTTTTTGACAGGCATAGTGGATAGTGAGAGAGAGAGACAGACAGAGAAAAAGGTCCTTCTTTTTGCCGTTGATTCACCCTCCAATGGCCGCTGCGGCCAGCACATCTTGCTGATCCGAACCAGGAGCCAGGTGCTTCTCCTGGTCTCCCATGCGGGTGCAGGGCCCAAGCACTTGGGCCATCCTCCACTGCCTTCCCGGGCCATAGCAGAGAGCTGACCTGGAAGAGGGGGCAACCGGGATAGAATCCAGTGCCCCAACCGGGACTAGAAACTGGTGTGCCGGCGCCACAAGGTGGAGGATTACTCTGCCACGCCACAGCATGGCCTCTGAATAGGTTTTAAACAACTTCAGGCAGTCACTGATGGGATTGTACACAGACACCCTCAGGTGATCTCACTTAATCTAATTTGGCAGCATTTAATGCTGGTTTTCACTTCTCACATTCCTTCGAATATTAACATTTATGTTGTGAACCTGAGGTAACTGATTATTTTGATATTGTCATTGCTGAATAGCTAGGATTTCTTAGCGTGTGTCTATAAAATTTAATCCTATTGAGAATTCTCTTCATATGCAAAACATTTCTTTTTATCTCTTTCTTTCTTTTACTGATCTATTTACTCTTTGAAAGGCAGACCTACATGGAGGGCAGAGGCAGAGAGAGCAAGTTCTTCCCTCTGATGGTGCACTCCCCATATGGCTGCCATGGCAGGAGCTGAGCCAATCCAAAGCCAGGAGCCAGGAGCCTCCTCCTGGTCTCCCACGTGGGTGCAGGGGCCCAAGGACCTGGGCCATTCTCCACTTCTCTGCCAGACCACAGCAGAGAGCTGGATAGGAAGTGGAGTAGCTGGGACAGGAAGCGGCATCCAGATGGCATGCCAGCACTTCAGGCGGCAGCTTTACTAGCTATGCCACAGCAGTGGAAGCAAATGGAAAACTTCTCTAGAAATGTCTACATGCAGCTTGTTGGATTCTGCAGCTGGAAATCTAGGCAGGGTCTTATTGACACTTTTGGGTGGTAATTGGGCTGGAAGAGATGGGGTCCAGTCGCCTGCCTTTTGTCCCAGTGTCCTCTCACACTGTATTTCTGCATTGGACACTAAAAACGGACCTTCCCTCCGTGTCACACCACCACCACAAGTGAAAACTTAGGCATGCACTGGTGATTGACAGGATAAAGGAATTCCTCCCTCCAATAGGCATGAGCCCCGCCCTCAGGAGGGGCTTTAAAAGGCAGATAGAGCAGGGCCATCCTCCCTCTCTGCACACTTGGGCCTGGAACCTTGACCTTCAGGATGGCACAGGAAAGTGCAGACCAGGAAGCGCTTGGGCTCTCAGTTGAGCTGCCCTCTTCCCCACAGAGGTCTGTTAAAGATGGGGGCACAGAGGAAGAGGAGCAACCACCACAAGGACAAGGTGAGACACTGTTTTCTGATTTCTCGGAGAGCTGCCTGCAAAGGCAAGGTAGGTCCTTGGGATGTCAGGGTGAGTGTGGAAGGTGGTTTGGAACCTGGAAACTGGTCTCTGTGTGTGTGTGTGTGTGTGTGTGACGGAGGGTTTCATTTCAAAATGGGAAATGGGAAACAGCTTGTAGCCCCAGGGGCCTATTGAGAAATGTGGCAGTGAACCTATGGAACTCTAATGTGCTCATTTTCCTTTGATCCTGGCTTAGCTGGCTCGGCCAACAGGATGCCAGAAACTTGAAATCTGAGACAAAACGGGGGCCGGGGGGATAAAATGCATCCATGTGATTAGTTTTTCATTCTCGTGACAAATATCTGAGACATGTTTCTATAGAAGGAAAGTTTATTTTAAAGGACATTTTGGAAATTCACAATAAAAGTCTTCACGTCCCTAACAGTTCATGACCCTAATGTTCTGGCAGTTTATGAGGGTAGGGGAGGATTCAGAATGAGTATGGAGGAAAACTCATAGGACAATCCAATCTGTCAGAGAGCTTGCTGTGCAAGTGAACTCTCCTTCTTCAGATACCAAGACTCCAACAGCCGGGCTCCTCCTCCCCAACATAACCCAGTCTAAACATTGTCCAAGTCTCAGTGTCAACAACAGATTTAGATCATTCCCCACTCTTCATCCATTTCTATTTTCATTACTTTCCCCCTTAATACTTTTTTGTAAAAGAGATTTATTTATTTATCTGAAAGAGGTACACAGAACGAGAAGGAGAAGCAGAGTTTGGGAGAGGTCTTCCATCTGCTGGTTCACTCCCCAAATGGCAGCAAAAGCCAGAGCTGCGCTGGTCTGCAATCAGGAGCCAGGAGCTTCTTCAACATCTCCTTCAAGGGTGCAGGGGCCCAAGAACTCGAGCTATCTTCTCCTGCTTTCCCAGGCCATAGCAGACAGCTGGATTGCAAGCCGCCGGGACTCGAACCAGTACCGTAATGGGATGGCAGCACTGCAGACCGTGGTGTTTCCTACTATGCCACAGAGCTGGCCCCTTCCCCTTAACCCTTGAAGCTAAGTTACGCTTTTGTAGACAAAGAGATTCACAAACAACCTGTTGAGGACACAGATTTTATACTCGTGGGGAATTTTTATTTAATTTCGTGGGGAAACTCAGTCATATGTTCTCTCTTTTGATGTAGGATCAAAGCCCAATGCACATGAGGAGAAGTCCCAGGAAAGGAAGCTCAGAGGCAGAAGCAGCATTGCCAGAGCAGGTAAGTTTAGACTCACCCGGAGCGAGAAGGTCATAGGATGCTGTGGCACAGTCTTCTCTGGGAGACGGGGGCCCCGAGGCCAGATGGGTGAGCAGCACCTCAGAGATGCTGGGGTATGGGGAACAGAGCGGAAGGGAGCACTGGTGGGAGGCTCTGCTCCCGGTGTCCTGGATAGACTCGGGCTGTGGCTGTGCCTTGGGAGGCAGTCACTCCAACACCCTGTGTTTTGCAGAATCAGAGTCGAGCTGTGACGGGGCGAACTCCAGGAAGAGGACAATCAGTTCCGAGGACAGCAGCCACCCTGGGACAGGTAGCATCTTGCTTTCTCTACCTAGAGGGTCAGGACCAGGGAGCTTATCCACGGTTGGGAAGGGAGGGGCTTGTCAGAGATTGAGAGCGGTTTAGAGATCCCCAGAACATATCGGGAGGAGGATGGGTGCTGCCTGCGTTCCTGCTGGAGTCCATTGTGGGGAAGGAGGTGCAGGATTCAGTGGGGTTCACGGGAAGGGGGCGGGGTTTATGTGTTAGGGCCCAAGGAGCTGTGCTGAGTGTCTCCCGTGTGTCTCTGCAGGCAGCTGTGTGGATGAGCTCAGCGTGACTTTGCAAAAGAAACAAAAACCTTCCGAGGATGGAAAGGACAGAGGACTTCAGGAGGCGCATGAGGAACATGGCAGGGGATCCTCAAGGGCCCGCTCTGGGCACAAGAGGAGGCGCAGGTCCAGGTCCCCAGCAGACCACCCACCGCCCCTTCGGAAGAGCCTGGTGACCTCCCTGCGCTCTCTGTCTGAGGCCATTTATGAAGATTTAGCCCGGGTGCAGGCGCAGCAGGCGCACTTCCCGCTGACCCAGGAGCAGCTGTTTGTGCTGGCACAGCTCCGCGGGCCTCTATGCAGCGCCGTGCAGAGCTGCTATGCGCTGGCCTCGCAGGCGGCCTGGGCCTTCCCTGCCCAGGGCTGGCTCCTCCCGGCCCCGGCCCCGGCCCCGGAGCACGTGCCTGCTGTGCAGTCGCTGGCACCTGCTCAGAGCTCCTCCCAGGAGGGGGAAGGCCAGCCCTCTCCTGAGCAGGAAGAACCTGAGGCACACAGGGCATCAGATTAATCTTGTGCTGGGGAACGCGCAGGGTGGACACTAGAGGGCGCATCTCTGACAGACAGAAAGACTTGCTGCTGCTACTTCTCCGCAAGACCAGCAGAGACCCTGGAGTCGGGATGAGCTGATGCCTGAGGCAATCTGGGTGGCCACAGGAGAGGAACTGGAGCGACTTCCTGGGAATCAGGAACCTGCTGTTTCCTTGAGGACGCCATGACAGAAGAATGCCGGTTTTCACACTACCCATCTGAATACTTGGAACGGACTTGAAGTTTTACATGAAATACATGTTAAGAGGGCATCATTTACACTTGTGCATTTTTGTCCATTTAAAGTTTTCTACTTGGAGAAGTACTGGGGCGGTGGGAGGAGCAGTACTCAGGAGGACTCTGAGGGGAGATGACAGGGTGGGTCTGTGTGAGACAGGGCCTCGGAAGGAGTGGGTGTCTGAGGGTGGCCAGCGATGGGACCCAGACGTCTGAAGCCAGTGTTGATGAAGCGCGGACAGTTTCTTGCCCCACCGGAATTTGACGCTGTGACTGTGTGGTTTTATTCTGCTTAAGCCACTTTCAATTTATAACATAAGTTTCAGATGTTAGAGAGGAATAAGGATGTGTTAGCTATATAAAATTATTTTCGTGTATTTATATGAACATGAGTACATGAGTGTTCTTCCAAATCTTAATAAAAGAGAATTGAAGACAAATTCAATTTAATAGAAGTTGTATTTCTTTAAATGAATGAATTCTTTATTGGTTGTGACTTGGTAATGGTGACAGAGGGAGAGGCAAAAAGAGAGTGAGAAATTTCATCTGCTGGTTCTCTTTGCAAATGGCTGAGTGGCTGGGGCTGTTCAAGGCAACAACTGGGAGCCTAGAACTCCAACAGATTTCTCACACGTGTGTCAGTGTACCAGGTGCTTGGATCTTCACCCATGGCTTTGGCAGGCACATTAGCAGGGATCTCGATCAGAAGCAGAGCAGCCAGGATGTGAACCCACACCTCTACAGACTATGCTGCTGTGCCAAATAGTGGCTTAACCTACATAGCTACAATTTGGCTAGTTCTGTTACAATTTTTGAACCCGTGCTGATATCAGTAAATAACACAGAGTATTTATTATTTACGGAGAGAAGTAGAGACAGATAGAGTTGTCCTCAATGGCCTGAGCTGCACCTAGCAGAGGCTAGGTGCGAGGGGCTTCTTCCAGGTCTCCCACATGGATGCAGGGGCCCAAGGACTTGGGCCATCTTCTGCTGTTTTCCCTGGTCACAGCAGAGAGTTGAATAAGAATTGGAGCAGCCAGGTCTCGAACCAGCGGCCATATGGGATGCTGGTACTTCTCAGGCCATGGTGTTAACCTTCTGAGCAACAGCACCAGGCCTGCACTGATTAGGTTCATTTTTGTTTTGGTTTTTGACAGTTAGACACACAGAGAGAGAGAGAGAGAGAGAGAGAGAGAGAGAGAGAGAGAGAAATGTCTTCCTTTAACATTGGTTCACCCCCCAAAGGACCGCTATTTCCAGCACACTGGGGCCGGCGTGCTGCGCTGATCTGAAGCCAGAAGCCGGTTCTTCCTCCTGGCCTCCCATGCTGGTGCAGGGCACAAGACTTGGGCCATTCTCCACTGCCTTCCAGGACACAGAGTAGAGTTGAACTGGAAGAGGAGCAACCGGGACAGAATACTGAGCCACAATCAGGACTAGAACCCGGGGTGCCAGCGCCACAGGCGGAGGATTAGCCAAGTGAGCTAAGGCACCAGCCCTGAATAGGTTTTCTTTTTTTTTCTTTGTTTTTGACAGGCATAGTGGATAGTGAGAGAGAGAGACAGACAGAGAAAAAGGTCCTTCTTTTTGCCGTTGATTCACCCTCCAATGGCCGCTGCGGCCAGCACATCTTGCTGATCCGAACCAGGAGCCAGGTGCTTCTCCTGGTCTCCCATGCGGGTGCAGGGCCCAAGCACTTGGGCCATCCTCCACTGCCTTCCCGGGCCATAGCAGAGAGCTGACCTGGAAGAGGGGGCAACCGGGATAGAATCCAGTGCCCCAACCGGGACTAGAAACTGGTGTGCCGGCGCCACAAGGTGGAGGATTACTCTGCCACGCCACAGCATGGCCTCTGAATAGGTTTTAAACAACTTCAGGCAGTCACTGATGGGATTGTACACAGACACCCTCAGGTGATCTCACTTAATCTAATTTGGCAGCATTTAATGCTGGTTTTCACTTCTCACATTCCTTCGAATATTAACATTTATGTTGTGAACCTGAGGTAACTGATTATTTTGATATTGTCATTGCTGAATAGCTAGGATTTCTTAGCGTGTGTCTATAAAATTTAATCCTATTGAGAATTCTCTTCATATGCAAAACATTTCTTTTTATCTCTTTCTTTCTTTTACTGATCTATTTACTCTTTGAAAGGCAGACCTACATGGAGGGCAGAGGCAGAGAGAGCAAGTTCTTCCCTCTGATGGTGCACTCCCCATATGGCTGCCATGGCAGGAGCTGAGCCAATCCAAAGCCAGGAGCCAGGAGCCTCCTCCTGGTCTCCCACGTGGGTGCAGGGGCCCAAGGACCTGGGCCATTCTCCACTTCTCTGCCAGACCACAGCAGAGAGCTGGATAGGAAGTGGAGTAGCTGGGACAGGAAGCGGCATCCAGATGGCATGCCAGCACTTCAGGCGGCAGCTTTACTAGCTATGCCACAGCAGTGGAAGCAAATGGAAAACTTCTCTAGAAATGTCTACATGCAGCTTGTTGGATTCTGCAGCTGGAAATCTAGGCAGGGTCTTATTGACACTTTTGGGTGGTAATTGGGCTGGAAGAGATGGGGTCCAGTCGCCTGCCTTTTGTCCCAGTGTCCTCTCACACTGTATTTCTGCATTGGACACTAAAAACGGACCTTCCCTCCGTGTCACACCACTACCACAAGTGAAAACTTAGGCATGCACTGGTGATTGACAGGATAAAGGAATTCCTCCCTCCAATAGGCATGAGCCCCGCCCTCAGGAGGGGCTTTAAAAGGCAGATAGAGCAGGGCCATCCTCCCTCTCTGCACACTTGGGCCTGGAACCTTGACCTTCAGGATGGCACAGGAAAGTGCAGACCAGGAAGCGCTTGGGCTCTCAGTTGAGCTGCCCTCTTCCCCACAGAGGTCTGTTAAAGATGGGGGCACAGAGGAAGAGGAGCAACCACCACAAGGACAAGGTGAGACACTGTTTTCTGATTTCTCGGAGAGCTGCCTGCAAAGGCAAGGTAGGTCCTTGGGATGTCAGGGTGAATGTGGAAGGTGGTTTGGAACCTGGAAACTGGTCTGTGTGTGTGTGTGTGTGTGTGTGATGGAGGGTTTCATTTCAAAATGGGAAATGGGAAACAGCTTGTAGCCCCAGGGGCCTATTGAGAAATGTGGCAGTGAACCTATGGAACTCTAATGTGCTCATTTTCCTTTGATCCTGGCTTAGCTGGCTCGGCCAACAGGATGCCAGAAACTTGAAATCTGAGACAAAACGGGGACCGGGGGGATAAAATGCATCCATGTGATTAGTTTTTCATTCTCGTGACAAATATCTGAGACATGTTTCTATAGAAGGAAAGTTTATTTTAAAGGACATTTTGGAAATTCACAATAAAAGTCTTCACATCCCTAACAGTTCATGACCCTAATGTTCTGGCAGTTTATGAGGGTAGGGGAGGATTCAGAATGAGTATGGAGGAAAACTCATAGGACAATCCAATCTGTCAGAGAGCTTGCTGTGCAAGTGAACTCTCCTTCTTCAGATACCAAGACTCCAACAGCCGGGCTCCTCCTCCCCAACATAACCCAGTCTAAACATTGTCCAAGTCTCAGTGTCAACAACAGATTTAGATCATTCCCCACTCTTCATCCATTTCTATTTTCATTACTTTCCCCCTTAATACTTTTTTGTAAAAGAGATTTATTTATTTATCTGAAAGAGGTACACAGAACGAGAAGGAGAAGCAGAGTTTGGGAGAGGTCTTCCATCTGCTGGTTCACTCCCCAAATGGCAGCAAAAGCCAGAGCTGCGCTGGTCTGCAATCAGGAGCCAGGAGCTTCTTCAACATCTCCTTCAAGGGTGCAGGGGCCCAAGAACTCGAGCTATCTTCTCCTGCTTTCCCAGGCCATAGCAGACAGCTGGATTGCAAGCCGCCGGGACTCGAACCAGTACCGTAATGGGATGGCAGCACTGCAGACCGTGGTGTTTCCTACTATGCCACAGAGCTGGCCCCTTCCCCTTAACCCTTGAAGCATTAAGTTACGCTTTTGTAGACAAAGAGATTCACAAACAACCTGTTGAGGACACAGATTTTATACTCGTGGGGAATTTTTATTTAATTTCGTGGGGAAACTCAGTCATATGTTCTCTCTTTTGATGTAGGATCAAAGCCCAATGCACATGAGGAGAAGTCCCAGGAAAGGAAGCTCAGAGGCAGAAGCAGCATTGCCAGAGCAGGTAAGTTTAGACTCACCCGGAGCGAGAAGGTCATAGGATGCTGTGGCACAGTCTTCTCTGGGAGACGGGGGCCCCGAGGCCAGATGGGTGAGCAGCACCTCAGAGATGCTGGGGTATGGGGAACAGAGCGGAAGGGAGCACTGGTGGGAGGCTCTGCTCCCGGTGTCCTGGATAGACTCGGGCTGTGGCTGTGCCTTGGGAGGCAGTCACTCCAACACCCTGTGTTTTGCAGAATCAGAGTCGAGCTGTGACGGGGCGAACTCCAGGAAGAGGACAATCAGTTCCGAGGACAGCAGCCACCCTGGGACAGGTAGCATCTTGCTTTCTCTACCTAGAGGGTCAGGACCAGGGAGCTTATCCACGGTTGGGAAGGGAGGGGCTTGTCAGAGATTGAGAGCGGTTTAGAGATCCCCAGAACATATCGGGAGGAGGATGGGTGCTGCCTGCGTTCCTGCTGGAGTCCATTGTGGGGAAGGAGGTGCAGGATTCAGTGGGGTTCACGGGAAGGGGGCGGGGTTTATGTGTTAGGGCCCAAGGAGCTGTGCTGAGTGTCTCCCGTGTGTCTCTGCAGGCAGCTGTGTGGATGAGCTCAGCATGACTTTGCAAAAGAAACAAAAACCTTCCGAGGATGGAAAGGACAGAGGACTTCAGGAGGCGCATGAGGAACATGGCAGGGGATCCTCAAGGGCCCGCTCTGGGCACAAGAGGAGGCGCAGGTCCAGGTCCCCAGCAGACCACCCACCGCCCCTTCGGAAGAGCCTGGTGACCTCCCTGCGCTCTCTGTCTGAGGCCATTTATGAAGATTTAGCCCGGGTGCAGGCGCAGCAGGCGCACTTCCCGCTGACCCAGGAGCAGCTGTTTGTGCTGGCACAGCTCCGCGGGCCTCTATGCAGCGCCGTGCAGAGCTGCTATGCGCTGGCCTCGCAGGCGGCCTGGGCCTTCCCTGCCCAGGGCTGGCTCCTCCCGGCCCCGGCCCCGGCCCCGGCCCCGGAGCACGTGCCTGCTGTGCAGTCGCTGGCACCTGCTCAGAGCTCCTCCCAGGAGGGGGAAGGCCAGCCCTCTCCTGAGCAGGAAGAACCTGAGGCACACAGGGCATCAGATTAATCTTGTGCTGGGGAACGCGCAGGGTGGACACTAGAGGGCGCATCTCTGACAGACAGAAAGACTTGCTGCTGCTACTTCTCCGCAAGACCAGCAGAGACCCTGGAGTCGGGATGAGCTGATGCCTGAGGCAATCTGGGTGGCTACAGGAGAGGAACTGGAGCGACTTCCTGGGAATCAGGAACCTGCTGTTTCCTTGAGGACGCCATGACAGAAGAATGCCGGTTTTCACACTACCCATCTGAATACTTGGAACGGACTTGAAGTTTTACATGAAATACATGTTAAGAGGGCATCATTTACACTTGTGCATTTTTGTCCATTTAAAGTTTTCTACTTGGAGAAGTACTGGGGCGGTGGGAGGAGCAGTACTCAGGAGGACTCTGAGGGGAGATGACAGGGTGGGTCTGTGTGAGACAGGGCCTCGGAAGGAGTGGGTGTCTGAGGGTGGCCAGCGATGGGACCCAGACGTCTGAAGCCAGTGTTGATGAAGCGCGGACAGTTTCTTGCCCCACCGGAATTTGACGCTGTGACTGTGTGGTTTTATTCTGCTTAAGCCACTTTCAATTTATAACATAAGTTTCAGATGTTAGAGAGGAATAAGGATGTGTTAGCTATATAAAATTATTTTCGTGTATTTATATGAACATGAGTACATGAGTGTTCTTCCAAATCTTAATAAAAGAGAATTGAAGACAAATTCAATTTAATAGAAGTTGTATTTCTTTAAATGAATGAATTCTTTATTGGTTGTGACTTGGTAATGGTGACAGAGGGAGAGGCAAAAAGAGAGTGAGAAATTTCATCTGCTGGTTCTCTTTGCAAATGGCTGAGTGGCTGGGGCTGTTCAAGGCAACAACTGGGAGCCTAGAACTCCAACAGATTTCTCACACGTGTGTCAGTGTACCAGGTGCTTGGATCTTCACCCATGGCTTTGGCAGGCACATTAGCAGGGATCTCGATCAGAAGCAGAGCAGCCAGGATGTGAACCCACACCTCTACAGACTATGCTGCTGTGCCAAATAGTGGCTTAACCTACATAGCTACAATTTGGCTAGTTCTGTTACAATTTTTGAACCCGTGCTGATATCAGTAAATAACACAGAGTATTTATTATTTACGGAGAGAAGTAGAGACAGATAGAGTTGTCCTCAATGGCCTGAGCTGCACCTAGCAGAGGCTAGGTGCGAGGGGCTTCTTCCAGGTCTCCCACATGGATGCAGGGGCCCAAGGACTTGGGCCATCTTCTGCTGTTTTCCCTGGTCACAGCAGAGAGTTGAATAAGAATTGGAGCAGCCAGGTCTCGAACCAGCGGCCATATGGGATGCTGGTACTTCTCAGGCCATGGTGTTAACCTTCTGAGCAACAGCACCAGGCCTGCACTGATTAGGTTCATTTTTGTTTTGGTTTTTGACAGTTAGACACACACACACACAGAGAGAGAGAGAGAGAGAGAGAGAGAGAAATGTCTTCCTTTAACATTGGTTCACCCCCCAAAGGACCGCTATTTCCGGCACACTGGGGCCGGCGTGCTGCGCTGATCTGAAGCCAGAAGCCGGTTCTTCCTCCTGGCCTCCCATGCTGGTGCAGGGCACAAGACTTGGGCCATTCTCCACTGCCTTCCAGGACACAGAGTAGAGTTGAACTGGAAGAGGAGCAACCGGGACAGACTACTGAGCCACAATCAGGACTAGAACCCGGGGTGCCAGCGCCACAGGCGGAGGATTAGCCAAGTGAGCTAAGGCACCAGCCCTGAATAGGTTTTCTTTTTTTTTTCTTTGTTTTTGACAGGCATAGTGGATAGTGAGAGAGAGAGACAGACAGAGAAAAAGGTCCTTCTTTTTGCCGTTGATTCACCCTCCAATGGCCGCTGCGGCCAGCACATCTTGCTGATCCGAACCAGGAGCCAGGTGCTTCTCCTGGTCTCCCATGCGGGTGCAGGGCCCAAGCACTTGGGCCATCCTCCACTGCCTTCCCGGGCCATAGCAGAGAGCTGACCTGGAAGAGGGGGCAACCGGGATAGAATCCAGTGCCCCAACCGGGACTAGAAACTGGTGTGCCGGCGCCACAAGGTGGAGGATTACTCTGCCACGCCACAGCATGGCCTCTGAATAGGTTTTAAACAACTTCAGGCAGTCACTGATGGGATTGTACACAGACACCCTCAGGTGATCTCACTTAATCTAATTTGGCAGCATTTAATGCTGGTTTTCACTTCTCACATTCCTTCGAATATTAACATTTATGTTGTGAACCTGAGGTAACTGATTATTTTGATATTGTCATTGCTGAATAGCTAGGATTTCTTAGCGTGTGTCTATAAAATTTAATCCTATTGAGAATTCTCTTCATATGCAAAACATTTCTTTTTATCTCTTTCTTTCTTTTACTGATCTATTTACTCTTTGAAAGGCAGACCTACATGGAGGGCAGAGGCAGAGAGAGCAAGTTCTTCCCTCTGATGGTGCACTCCCCATATGGCTGCCATGGCAGGAGCTGAGCCAATCCAAAGCCAGGAGCCAGGAGCCTCCTCCTGGTCTCCCACGTGGGTGCAGGGGCCCAAGGACCTGGGCCATTCTCCACTTCTCTGCCAGACCACAGCAGAGAGCTGGATAGGAAGTGGAGTAGCTGGGACAGGAAGCGGCATCCAGATGGCATGCCAGCACTTCAGGCGGCAGCTTTACTAGCTATGCCACAGCAGTGGAAGCAAATGGAAAACTTCTCTAGAAATGTCTACATGCAGCTTGTTGGATTCTGCAGCTGGAAATCTAGGCAGGGTCTTATTGACACTTTTGGGTGGTAATTGGGCTGGAAGAGATGGGGTCCAGTCGCCTGCCTTTTGTCCCAGTGTCC
Source organism: Lepus europaeus (assembly GCF_033115175.1). NCBI lineage: Eukaryota > Metazoa > Chordata > Mammalia > Lagomorpha > Leporidae > Lepus > Lepus europaeus. Next base: position 26,543,284 of record NC_084847.1, read on the forward strand.
TCTCACACTGTATTTCTGCATTGGACACTAAAAACGGACCTTCCCTCCGTGTCACACCACCACCACAAGTGAAAACTTAGGCATGCACTGGTGATTGACAGGATAAAGGAATTCCTCCCTCCAATAGGCATGAGCCCCGCCCTCAGGAGGGGCTTTAAAAGGCAGATAGAGCAGGGCCATCCTCCCTCTCTGCACACTTGGGCCTGGAACCTTGACCTTCAGGATGGCACAGGAAAGTGCAGACCAGGAAGCGCTTGGGCTCTCAGTTGAGCTGCCCTCTTCCCCACAGAGGTCTGTTAAAGATGGGGGCACAGAGGAAGAGGAGCAACCACCACAAGGACAAGGTGAGACACTGTTTTCTGATTTCTCGGAGAGCTGCCTGCAAAGGCAAGGTAGGTCCTTGGGATGTCAGGGTGAATGTGGAAGGTGGTTTGGAACCTGGAAACTGGTCTGTGTGTGTGTGTGTGTGTGTGTGATGGAGGGTTTCATTTCAAAATGGGAAATGGGAAACAGCTTGTAGCCCCAGGGGCCTATTGAGAAATGTGGCAGTGAACCTATGGAACTCTAATGTGCTCATTTTCCTTTGATCCTGGCTTAGCTGGCTCGGCCAACAGGATGCCAGAAACTTGAAATCTGAGACAAAACGGGGACCGGGGGGATAAAATGCATCCATGTGATTAGTTTTTCATTCTCGTGACAAATATCTGAGACATGTTTCTATAGAAGGAAAGTTTATTTTAAAGGACATTTTGGAAATTCACAATAAAAGTCTTCACATCCCTAACAGTTCATGACCCTAATGTTCTGGCAGTTTATGAGGGTAGGGGAGGATTCAGAATGAGTATGGAGGAAAACTCATAGGACAATCCAATCTGTCAGAGAGCTTGCTGTGCAAGTGAACTCTCCTTCTTCAGATACCAAGACTCCAACAGCCGGGCTCCTCCTCCCCAACATAACCCAGTCTAAACATTGTCCAAGTCTCAGTGTCAACAACAGATTTAGATCATTCCCCACTCTTCATCCATTTCTATTTTCATTACTTTCCCCCTTAATACTTTTTTGTAAAAGAGATTTATTTATTTATCTGAAAGAGGTACACAGAACGAGAAGGAGAAGCAGAGTTTGGGAGAGGTCTTCCATCTGCTGGTTCACTCTCCAAATGGCAGCAAAAGCCAGAGCTGCGCTGGTCTGCAATCAGGAGCCAGGAGCTTCTTCAACATCTCCTTCAAGGGTGCAGGGGCCCAAGAACTCGAGCTATCTTCTCCTGCTTTCCCAGGCCATAGCAGACAGCTGGATTGCAAGCCGCCGGGACTCGAACCAGTACCGTAATGGGATGGCAGCACTGCAGACCGTGGTGTTTCCTACTATGCCACAGAGCTGGCCCCTTCCCCTTAACCCTTGAAGCATTAAGTTACGCTTTTGTAGACAAAGAGATTCACAAACAACCTGTTGAGGACACAGATTTTATACTCGTGGGGAATTTTTATTTAATTTCGTGGGGAAACTCAGTCATATGTTCTCTCTTTTGATGTAGGATCAAAGCCCAATGCACATGAGGAGAAGTCCCAGGAAAGGAAGCTCAGAGGCAGAAGCAGCATTGCCAGAGCAGGTAAGTTTAGACTCACCCGGAGCGAGAAGGTCATAGGATGCTGTGGCACAGTCTTCTCTGGGAGACGGGGGCCCCGAGGCCAGATGGGTGAGCAGCACCTCAGAGATGCTGGGGTATGGGGAACAGAGCGGAAGGGAGCACTGGTGGGAGGCTCTGCTCCCGGTGTCCTGGATAGACTCGGGCTGTGGCTGTGCCTTGGGAGGCAGTCACTCCAACACCCTGTGTTTTGCAGAATCAGAGTCGAGCTGTGACGGGGCGAACTCCAGGAAGAGGACAATCAGTTCCGAGGACAGCAGCCACCCTGGGACAGGTAGCATCTTGCTTTCTCTACCTAGAGGGTCAGGACCAGGGAGCTTATCCACGGTTGGGAAGGGAGGGGCTTGTCAGAGATTGAGAGCGGTTTAGAGATCCCCAGAACATATCGGGAGGAGGATGGGTGCTGCCTGCGTTCCTGCTGGAGTCCATTGTGGGGAAGGAGGTGCAGGATTCAGTGGGGTTCACGGGAAGGGGGCGGGGTTTATGTGTTAGGGCCCAAGGAGCTGTGCTGAGTGTCTCCCGTGTGTCTCTGCAGGCAGCTGTGTGGATGAGCTCAGCATGACTTTGCAAAAGAAACAAAAACCTTCCGAGGATGGAAAGGACAGAGGACTTCAGGAGGCGCATGAGGAACATGGCAGGGGATCCTCAAGGGCCCGCTCTGGGCACAAGAGGAGGCGCAGGTCCAGGTCCCCAGCAGACCACCCACCGCCCCTTCGGAAGAGCCTGGTGACCTCCCTGCGCTCTCTGTCTGAGGCCATTTATGAAGATTTAGCCCGGGTGCAGGCGCAGCAGGCGCACTTCCCGCTGACCCAGGAGCAGCTGTTTGTGCTGGCACAGCTCCGCGGGCCTCTATGCAGCGCCGTGCAGAGCTGCTATGCGCTGGCCTCGCAGGCGGCCTGGGCCTTCCCTGCCCAGGGCTGGCTCCTCCCGGCCCCGGCCCCGGCCCCGGCCCCGGAGCACGTGCCTGCTGTGCAGTCGCTGGCACCTGCTCAGAGCTCCTCCCAGGAGGGGGAAGGCCAGCCCTCTCCTGAGCAGGAAGAACCTGAGGCACACAGGGCATCAGATTAATCTTGTGCTGGGGAACGCGCAGGGTGGACACTAGAGGGCGCATCTCTGACAGACAGAAAGACTTGCTGCTGCTACTTCTCCGCAAGACCAGCAGAGACCCTGGAGTCGGGATGAGCTGATGCCTGAGGCAATCTGGGTGGCTACAGGAGAGGAACTGGAGCGACTTCCTGGGAATCAGGAACCTGCTGTTTCCTTGAGGACGCCATGACAGAAGAATGCCGGTTTTCACACTACCCATCTGAATACTTGGAACGGACTTGAAGTTTTACATGAAATACATGTTAAGAGGGCATCATTTACACTTGTGCATTTTTGTCCATTTAAAGTTTTCTACTTGGAGAAGTACTGGGGCGGTGGGAGGAGCAGTACTCAGGAGGACTCTGAGGGGAGATGACAGGGTGGGTCTGTGTGAGACAGGGCCTCGGAAGGAGTGGGTGTCTGAGGGTGGCCAGCGATGGGACCCAGACGTCTGAAGCCAGTGTTGATGAAGCGCGGACAGTTTCTTGCCCCACCGGAATTTGACGCTGTGACTGTGTGGTTTTATTCTGCTTAAGCCACTTTCAATTTATAACATAAGTTTCAGATGTTAGAGAGGAATAAGGATGTGTTAGCTATATAAAATTATTTTCGTGTATTTATATGAACATGAGTACATGAGTGTTCTTCCAAATCTTAATAAAAGAGAATTGAAGACAAATTCAATTTAATAGAAGTTGTATTTCTTTAAATGAATGAATTCTTTATTGGTTGTGACTTGGTAATGGTGACAGAGGGAGAGGCAAAAAGAGAGTGAGAAATTTCATCTGCTGGTTCTCTTTGCAAATGGCTGAGTGGCTGGGGCTGTTCAAGGCAACAACTGGGAGCCTAGAACTCCAACAGATTTCTCACACGTGTGTCAGTGTACCAGGTGCTTGGATCTTCACCCATGGCTTTGGCAGGCACATTAGCAGGGATCTCGATCAGAAGCAGAGCAGCCAGGATGTGAACCCACACCTCTACAGACTATGCTGCTGTGCCAAATAGTGGCTTAACCTACATAGCTACAATTTGGCTAGTTCTGTTACAATTTTTGAACCCGTGCTGATATCAGTAAATAACACAGAGTATTTATTATTTACGGAGAGAAGTAGAGACAGATAGAGTTGTCCTCAATGGCCTGAGCTGCACCTAGCAGAGGCTAGGTGCGAGGGGCTTCTTCCAGGTCTCCCACATGGATGCAGGGGCCCAAGGACTTGGGCCATCTTCTGCTGTTTTCCCTGGTCACAGCAGAGAGTTGAATAAGAATTGGAGCAGCCAGGTCTCGAACCAGCGGCCATATGGGATGCTGGTACTTCTCAGGCCATGGTGTTAACCTTCTGAGCAACAGCACCAGGCCTGCACTGATTAGGTTCATTTTTGTTTTGGTTTTTGACAGTTAGACACACACACACACAGAGAGAGAGAGAGAGAGAGAGAGAGAGAGAAATGTCTTCCTTTAACATTGGTTCACCCCCCAAAGGACCGCTATTTCCGGCACACTGGGGCCGGCGTGCTGCGCTGATCTGAAGCCAGAAGCCGGTTCTTCCTCCTGGCCTCCCATGCTGGTGCAGGGCACAAGACTTGGGCCATTCTCCACTGCCTTCCAGGACACAGAGTAGAGTTGAACTGGAAGAGGAGCAACCGGGACAGACTACTGAGCCACAATCAGGACTAGAACCCGGGGTGCCAGCGCCACAGGCGGAGGATTAGCCAAGTGAGCTAAGGCACCAGCCCTGAATAGGTTTTCTTTTTTTTTTCTTTGTTTTTGACAGGCATAGTGGATAGTGAGAGAGAGAGACAGACAGAGAAAAAGGTCCTTCTTTTTGCCGTTGATTCACCCTCCAATGGCCGCTGCGGCCAGCACATCTTGCTGATCCGAACCAGGAGCCAGGTGCTTCTCCTGGTCTCCCATGCGGGTGCAGGGCCCAAGCACTTGGGCCATCCTCCACTGCCTTCCCGGGCCATAGCAGAGAGCTGACCTGGAAGAGGGGGCAACCGGGATAGAATCCAGTGCCCCAACCGGGACTAGAAACTGGTGTGCCGGCGCCACAAGGTGGAGGATTACTCTGCCACGCCACAGCATGGCCTCTGAATAGGTTTTAAACAACTTCAGGCAGTCACTGATGGGATTGTACACAGACACCCTCAGGTGATCTCACTTAATCTAATTTGGCAGCATTTAATGCTGGTTTTCACTTCTCACATTCCTTCGAATATTAACATTTATGTTGTGAACCTGAGGTAACTGATTATTTTGATATTGTCATTGCTGAATAGCTAGGATTTCTTAGCGTGTGTCTATAAAATTTAATCCTATTGAGAATTCTCTTCATATGCAAAACATTTCTTTTTATCTCTTTCTTTCTTTTACTGATCTATTTACTCTTTGAAAGGCAGACCTACATGGAGGGCAGAGGCAGAGAGAGCAAGTTCTTCCCTCTGATGGTGCACTCCCCATATGGCTGCCATGGCAGGAGCTGAGCCAATCCAAAGCCAGGAGCCAGGAGCCTCCTCCTGGTCTCCCACGTGGGTGCAGGGGCCCAAGGACCTGGGCCATTCTCCACTTCTCTGCCAGACCACAGCAGAGAGCTGGATAGGAAGTGGAGTAGCTGGGACAGGAAGCGGCATCCAGATGGCATGCCAGCACTTCAGGCGGCAGCTTTACTAGCTATGCCACAGCAGTGGAAGCAAATGGAAAACTTCTCTAGAAATGTCTACATGCAGCTTGTTGGATTCTGCAGCTGGAAATCTAGGCAGGGTCTTATTGACACTTTTGGGTGGTAATTGGGCTGGAAGAGATGGGGTCCAGTCGCCTGCCTTTTGTCCCAGTGTCCTCTCACACTGTATTTCTGCATTGGACACTAAAAACGGACCTTCCCTCCGTGTCACACCACCACCACAAGTGAAAACTTAGGCATGCACTGGTGATTGACAGGATAAAGGAATTCCTCCCTCCAATAGGCATGAGCCCCGCCCTCAGGAGGGGCTTTAAAAGGCAGATAGAGCAGGGCCATCCTCCCTCTCTGCACACTTGGGCCTGGAACCTTGACCTTCAGGATGGCACAGGAAAGTGCAGACCAGGAAGCGCTTGGGCTCTCAGTTGAGCTGCCCTCTTCCCCACAGAGGTCTGTTAAAGATGGGGGCACAGAGGAAGAGGAGCAACCACCACAAGGACAAGGTGAGACACTGTTTTCTGATTTCTCGGAGAGCTGCCTGCAAAGGCAAGGTAGGTCCTTGGGATGTCAGGGTGAGTGTGGAAGGTGGTTTGGAACCTGGAAACTGCTCTGTGTGTGTGTGTGTGTGTGTGATGGAGGGTTTCATTTCAAAATGGGAAATGGGAAACAGCTTGTAGCCCCAGGGGCCTATTGAGAAATGTGGCAGTGAACCTATGGAATTCTAATGTGCTCATTTTCCTTTGATCCTGGCTTAGCTGGCTCGGCCAACAGGATGCCAGAAACTTGAAATCTGAGACAAAACGGGGACCGGGGGGATAAAATGCATCCATGTGATTAGTTTTTCATTCTCATGACAAATATCTGAGACATGTTTCTATAGAAGGAAAGTTTATTTTAAAGGACATTTTGGAAATTCACAATAAAAGTCTTCACGTCCCTAACAGTTCATGACCCTAATGTTCTGGCAGTTTATGAGGGTAGGGGAGGATTCAGAATGAGTATGGAGGAAAACTCATAGGACAATCCAATCTGTCAGAGAGCTTGCTGTGCAAGTGATCTCTCCTTCTTCAGATACCAAGACTCCAACAGCCGGGCTCCTCCTCCCCAACATAACCCAGTCTAAACATTGTCCAAGTCTCAGTGTCAACAACAGATTTAGATCATTCCCCACTCTTCATCCATTTCTATTTTCATTACTTTCCCCCTTAATACTTTTTTGTAAAAGAGATTTATTTATTTATCTGAAAGAGGTACACAGAACGAGAAGGAGAAGCAGAGTTTGGGAGAGGTCTTCCATCTGCTGGTTCACTCTCCAAATGGCAGCAAAAGCCAGAGCTGCGCTGGTCTGCAATCAGGAGCCAGGAGCTTCTTCAACATCTCCTTCAAGGGTGCAGGGGCCCAAGAACTCGAGCTATCTTCTCCTGCTTTCCCAGGCCATAGCAGACAGCTGGATTGCAAGCCGCCGGGACTCGAACCAGTACCGTAATGGGATGGCAGCACTGCAGACCATGGTGTTTCCTACTATGCCACAGAGCTGGCCTCTTCCCCTTAACCCTTGAAGCATTAAGTTACGCTTTTGTAGACAAAGAGATTCACAAACAACCTGTTGAGGACACAGATTTTATACTCGTGGGGAATTTTTATTTAATTTCGTGGGGAAACTCAGTCATATGTTCTCTCTTTTGATGTAGGATCAAAGCCCAATGCACATGAGGAGAAGTCCCAGGAAAGGAAGCTCAGAGGCAGAAGCAGCATTGCCAGAGCAGGTAAGTTTAGACTCACCCGGAGCGAGAAGGTCATAGGATGCTGTGGCACAGTCTTCTCTGGGAGACGGGGGCCCCGAGGCCAGATGGGTGAGCAGCACCTCAGAGATGCTGGGGTATGGGGAACAGAGCGGAAGGGAGCACTGGTGGGAGGCTCTGCTCCCGGTGTCCTGGATAGACTCGGGCTGTGGCTGTGCCTTGGGAGGCAGTCACTCCAACACCCTGTGTTTTGCAGAATCAGAGTCGAGCTGTGACGGGGCGAACTCCAGGAAGAGGACAATCAGTTCCGAGGACAGCAGCCACCCTGGAACAGGTAGCATCTTGCTTTCTCTACCTAGAGGGTCAGGACCAGGGAGCTTATCCACGGTTGGGAAGGGAGGGGCTTGTCAGAGATTGAGAGCGGTTTAGAGATCCCCAGAACATATCGGGAGGAGGATGGGTGCTGCCTGCGTTCCTGCTGGAGTCCATTGTGGGGAAGGAGGTGCAGGATTCAGTGGGGTTCACGGGAAGGGGGCGGGGTTTATGTGTTAGGGCCCAAGGAGCTGTGCTGAGTGTCTCCCGTGTGTCTCTGCAGGCAGCTGTGTGGATGAGCTCAGCGTGACTTTGCAAAAGAAACAAAAACCTTCCGAGGATGGAAAGGACAGAGGACTTCAGGAGGCGCATGAGGAACATGGCAGGGGATCCTCAAGGGCCCGCTCTGGGCACAAGAGGAGGCGCAGGTCCAGGTCCCCAGCAGACCACCCACCGCCCCTTCGGAAGAGCCTGGTGACCTCCCTGCGCTCTCTGTCTGAGGCCATTTATGAAGATTTAGCCCGGGTGCAGGCGCAGCAGGCGCACTTCCCGCTGACCCAGGAGCAGCTGTTTGTGCTGGCACAGCTCCGCGGGCCTCTATGCAGCGCCGTGCAGAGCTGCTATGCGCTGGCCTCGCAGGCGGCCTGGGCCTTCCCTGCCCAGGGCTGGCTCCTCCCAGCCCCGGCCCCGGCCCCGGCCCCGGCCCCGGCCCCGGCCCCGGAGCACATGCCTGCTGTGCAGTCGCTGGCACCTGCTCAGAGCTCCTCCCAGGAGCGGGAAGGCCAGCCCTCTCCTGAGCAGGAAGAACCTGAGGCACACAGGGCATCAGATTAACCTTGTGCTGGGGAACGCGCAGGGTGGACACTAGAGGGCGCATCTCTGACAGACAGAAAGACTTGCTGCTGCTACTTCTCCGCAAGACCAGCAGAGACCCTGGAGTCGGGATGAGCTGATGCCTGAGGCAATCTGGGTGGCTACAGGAGAGGAACTGGAGCGACTTCCTGGGAATCAGGAACCTGCTGTTTCCTTGAGGACGCCATGACAGAAGAATGCCGGTTTTCACACTACCCATCTGAATACTTGGAACGGACTTGAAGTTTTACATGAAATACATGTTAAGAGGGCATCATTTACACTTGTGCATTTTTGTCCATTTAAAGTTTTCTACTTGGAGAAGTACTGGGGCGGTGGGAGGAGCAGTACTCAGGAGGACTCTGAGGGGAGATGACAGGGTGGGTCTGTGTGAGACAGGGCCTCGGAAGGAGTGGGTGTCTGAGGGTGGCCAGCGATGGGACCCAGACGTCTGAAGCCAGTGTTGATGAAGCGCGGACAGTTTCTTGCCCCACCGGAATTTGACGCTGTGACTGTGTGGTTTTATTCTGCTTAAGCCACTTTCAATTTATAACATAAGTTTCAGATGTTAGAGAGGAATAAGGATGTGTTAGCTATATAAAATTATTTTCGTGTATTTATATGAACATGAGTACATGAGTGTTCTTCCAAATCTTAATAAAAGAGAATTGAAGACAAATTCAATTTAATAGAAGTTGTATTTCTTTAAATGAATGAATTCTTTATTGGTTGTGACTTGGTAATGGTGACAGAGGGAGAGGCAAAAAGAGAGTGAGAAATTTCATCTGCTGGTTCTCTTTGCAAATGGCTGAGTGGCTGGGGCTGTTCAAGGCAACAACTGGGAGCCTAGAACTCCAACAGATTTCTCACACGTGTGTCAGTGTACCAGGTGCTTGGATCTTCACCCATGGCTTTGGCAGGCACATTAGCAGGGATCTCGATCAGAAGCAGAGCAGCCAGGATGTGAACCCACACCTCTACAGACTATGCTGCTGTGCCAAATAGTGGCTTAACCTACATAGCTACAATTTGGCTAGTTCTGTTACAATTTTTGAACCCGTGCTGATATCAGTAAATAACACAGAGTATTTATTATTTACGGAGAGAAGTAGAGACAGATAGAGTTGTCCTCAATGGCCTGAGCTGCACCTAGCAGAGGCTAGGTGCGAGGGGCTTCTTCCAGGTCTCCCACATGGATGCAGGGGCCCAAGGACTTGGGCCATCTTCTGCTGTTTTCCCTGGTCACAGCAGAGAGTTGAATAAGAATTGGAGCAGCCAGGTCTCGAACCAGCGGCCATATGGGATGCTGGTACTTCTCAGGCCATGGTGTTAACCTTCTGAGCAACAGCACCAGGCCTGCACTGATTAGGTTCATTTTTGTTTTGGTTTTTGACAGTTAGACACAGAGAGAGAGAGAGAGAGAGAGAGAGAGAGAGAGAGAGAGAAATGTCTTCCTTTAACATTGGTTCACCCCCCAAAGGACCGCTATTTCCGGCACACTGGGGCCGGCGTGCTGCGCTGATCTGAAGCCAGAAGCCGGTTCTTCCTCCTGGCCTCCCATGCTGGTGCAGGGCACAAGACTTGGGCCATTCTCCACTGCCTTCCAGGACACAGAGTAGAGTTGAACTGGAAGAGGAGCAACCGGGACAGAATACTGAGCCACAATCAGGACTAGAACCCGGGGTGCCAGCGCCACAGGCGGAGGATTAGCCAAGTGAGCTAAGGCACCAGCCCTGAATAGGTTTTCTTTTTTTTTTCTTTGTTTTTGACAGGCATAGTGGATAGTGAGAGAGAGAGACAGACAGAGAAAAAGGTCCTTCTTTTTGCCGTTGATTCACCCTCCAATGGCCGCTGCGGCCAGCACATCTTGCTGATCCGAACCAGGAGCCAGGTGCTTCTCCTGGTCTCCCATGCGGGTGCAGGGCCCAAGCACTTGGGCCATCCTCCACTGCCTTCCCGGGCCATAGCAGAGAGCTGACCTGGAAGAGGGGGCAACCGGGATAGAATCCAGTGCCCCAACCGGGACTAGAAACTGGTGTGCCGGCGCCACAAGGTGGAGGATTACTCTGCCACGCCACAGCATGGCCTCTGAATAGGTTTTAAACAACTTCAGGCAGTCACTGATGGGATTGTACACAGACACCCTCAGGTGATCTCACTTAATCTAATTTGGCAGCATTTAATGCTGGTTTTCACTTCTCACATTCCTTCGAATATTAACATTTATGTTGTGAACCTGAGGTAACTGATTATTTTGATATTGTCATTGCTGAATAGCTAGGATTTCTTAGCGTGTGTCTATAAAATTTAATCCTATTGAGAATTCTCTTCATATGCAAAACATTTCTTTTTATCTCTTTCTTTCTTTTACTGATCTATTTACTCTTTGAAAGGCAGACCTACATGGAGGGCAGAGGCAGAGAGAGCAAGTTCTTCCCTCTGATGGTGCACTCCCCATATGGCTGCCATGGCAGGAGCTGAGCCAATCCAAAGCCAGGAGCCAGGAGCCTCCTCCTGGTCTCCCACGTGGGTGCAGGGGCCCAAGGACCTGGGCCATTCTCCACTCCTCTGCCAGACCACAGCAGAGAGCTGGATAGGAAGTGGAGTAGCTGGGACAGGAAGCGGCATCCAGATGGCATGCCAGCACTTCAGGCGGCAGCTTTACTAGCTATGCCACAGCAGTGGAAGCAAATGGAAAACTTCTCTAGAAATGTCTACATGCAGCTTGTTGGATTCTGCAGCTGGAAATCTAGGCAGGGTCTTATTGACACTTTTGGGTGGTAATTGGGCTGGAAGAGATGGGGTCCAGTCGCCTGCCTTTTGTCCCAGTGTCCTCTCACACTGTATTTCTGCATTGGACACTAAAAACGGACCTTCCCTCCGTGTCACACCACCACCACAAGTGAAAACTTAGGCATGCACTGGTGATTGACAGGATAAAGGAATTCCTCCCTCCAATAGGCATGAGCCCCGCCCTCAGGAGGGGCTTTAAAAGGCAGATAGAGCAGGGCCATCCTCCCTCTCTGCACACTTGGGCCTGGAACCTTGACCTTCAGGATGGCACAGGAAAGTGCAGACCAGGAAGCGCTTGGGCTCTCAGTTGAGCTGCCCTCTTCCCCACAGAGGTCTGTTAAAGATGGGGGCACAGAGGAAGAGGAGCAACCACCACAAGGACAAGGTGAGACACTGTTTTCTGATTTCTCGGAGAGCTGCCTGCAAAGGCAAGGTAGGTCCTTGGGATGTCAGGGTGAGTGTGGAAGGTGGTTTGGAACCTGGAAACTGGTCTGTGTGTGTGTGTGTGTGTGTGTGTGATGGAGGGTTTCATTTCAAAATGGGAAATGGGAAACAGCTTGTAGCCCCAGGGGCCTATTGAGAAATGTGGCAGTGAACCTATGGAATTCTAATGTGCTCATTTTCCTTTGATCCTGGCTTAGCTGGCTCGGCCAACAGGATGCCAGAAACTTGAAATCTGAGACAAAACGGGGACCGGGGGGATAAAATGCATCCATGTGATTAGTTTTTCATTCTCATGACAAATATCTGAGACATGTTTCTATAGAAGGAAAGTTTATTTTAAAGGACATTTTGGAAATTCACAATAAAAGTCTTCACGTCCCTAACAGTTCATGACCCTAATGTTCTGGCAGTTTATGAGGGTAGGGGAGGATTCAGAATGAGTATGGAGGAAAACTCATAGGACAATCCAATCTGTCAGAGAGCTTGCTGTGCAAGTGATCTCTCCTTCTTCAGATACCAAGACTCCAACAGCCGGGCTCCTCCTCCCCAACATAACCCAGTCTAAACATTGTCCAAGTCTCAGTGTCAACAACAGATTTAGATCATTCCCCACTCTTCATCCATTTCTATTTTCATTACTTTCCCCCTTAATACTTTTTTGTAAAAGAGATTTATTTATTTATCTGAAAGAGGTACACAGAACGAGAAGGAGAAGCAGAGTTTGGGAGAGGTCTTCCATCTGCTGGTTCACTCCCCAAATGGCAGCAAAAGCCAGAGCTGCGCTGGTCTGCAATCAGGAGCCAGGAGCTTCTTCAACATCTCCTTCAAGGGTGCAGGGGCCCAAGAACTCGAGCTATCTTCTCCTGCTTTCCCAGGCCATAGCAGACAGCTGGATTGCAAGCCGCCGGGACTCGAACCAGTACCGTAATGGGATGGCAGCACTGCAGACCGTGGTGTTTCCTACTATGCCACAGAGCTGGCCCCTTCCCCTTAACCCTTGAAGCATTAAGTTACGCTTTTGTAGACAAAGAGATTCACAAACAACCTGTTGAGGACACAGATTTTATACTCGTGGGGAATTTTTATTTAATTTCGTGGGGAAACTCAGTCATATGTTCTCTCTTTTGATGTAGGATCAAAGCCCAATGCACATGAGGAGAAGTCCCAGGAAAGGAAGCTCAGAGGCAGAAGCAGCATTGCCAGAGCAGGTAAGTTTAGACTCACCCGGAGCGAGAAGGTCATAGGATGCTGTGGCACAGTCTTCTCTGGGAGACGGGGGCCCCGAGGCCAGATGGGTGAGCAGCACCTCAGAGATGCTGGGGTATGGGGAACAGAGCGGAAGGGAGCACTGGTGGGAGGCTCTGCTCCCGGTGTCCTGGATAGACTCGGGCTGTGGCTGTGCCTTGGGAGGCAGTCACTCCAACACCCTGTGTTTTGCAGAATCAGAGTCGAGCTGTGACGGGGCGAACTCCAGGAAGAGGACAATCAGTTCCGAGGACAGCAGCCACCCTGGGACAGGTAGCATCTTGCTTTCTCTACCTAGAGGGTCAGGACCAGGGAGCTTATCCACGGTTGGGAAGGGAGGGGCTTGTCAGAGATTGAGAGCGGTTTAGAGATCCCCAGAACATATCGGGAGGAGGATGGGTGCTGCCTGCGTTCCTGCTGGAGTCCATTGTGGGGAAGGAGGTGCAGGATTCAGTGGGGTTCACGGGAAGGGGGCGGGGTTTATGTGTTAGGGCCCAAGGAGCTGTGCTGAGTGTCTCCCGTGTGTCTCTGCAGGCAGCTGTGTGGATGAGCTCAGCGTGACTTTGCAAAAGAAACAAAAACCTTCCGAGGATGGAAAGGACAGAGGACTTCAGGAGGCGCATGAGGAACATGGCAGGGGATCCTCAAGGGCCCGCTCTGGGCACAAGAGGAGGCGCAGGTCCAGGTCCCCAGCAGACCACCCACCGCCCCTTCGGAAGAGCCTGGTGACCTCCCTGCGCTCTCTGTCTGAGGCCATTTATGAAGATTTAGCCCGGGTGCAGGCGCAGCAGGCGCACTTCCCGCTGACCCAGGAGCAGCTGTTTGTGCTGGCACAGCTCCGCGGGCCTCTATGCAGCGCCGTGCAGAGCTGCTATGCGCTGGCCTCGCAGGCGGCCTGGGCCTTCCCTGCCCAGGGCTGGCTCCTCCCGGCCCCGGCCCCGGCCCCGGCCCCGGAGCACGTGCCTGCTGTGCAGTCGCTGGCACCTGCTCAGAGCTCCTCCCAGGAGGGGGAAGGCCAGCCCTCTCCTGAGCAGGAAGAACCTGAGGCACACAGGGCATCAGATTAATCTTGTGCTGGGGAACGCGCAGGGTGGACACTAGAGGGCGCATCTCTGACAGACAGAAAGACTTGCTGCTGCTACTTCTCCGCAAGACCAGCAGAGACCCTGGAGTCGGGATGAGCTGATGCCTGAGGCAATCTGGGTGGCCACAGGAGAGGAACTGGAGCGACTTCCTGGGAATCAGGAACCTGCTGTTTCCTTGAGGACGCCATGACAGAAGAATGCCGGTTTTCACACTACCCATCTGAATACTTGGAACGGACTTGAAGTTTTACATGAAATACATGTTAAGAGGGCATCATTTACACTTGTGCATTTTTGTCCATTTAAAGTTTTCTACTTGGAGAAGTACTGGGGCGGTGGGAGGAGCAGTACTCAGGAGGACTCTGAGGGGAGATGACAGGGTGGGTCTGTGTGAGACAGGGCCTCGGAAGGAGTGGGTGTCTGAGGGTGGCCAGCGATGGGACCCAGACGTCTGAAGCCAGTGTTGATGAAGCGCGGACAGTTTCTTGCCCCACCGGAATTTGACGCTGTGACTGTGTGGTTTTATTCTGCTTAAGCCACTTTCAATTTATAACATAAGTTTCAGATGTTAGAGAGGAATAAGGATGTGTTAGCTATATAAAATTATTTTCGTGTATTTATATGAACATGAGTACATGAGTGTTCTTCCAAATCTTAATAAAAGAGAATTGAAGACAAATTCAATTTAATAGAAGTTGTATTTCTTTAAATGAATGAATTCTTTATTGGTTGTGACTTGGTAATGGTGACAGAGGGAGAGGCAAAAAGAGAGTGAGAAATTTCATCTGCTGGTTCTCTTTGCAAATGGCTGAGTGGCTGGGGCTGTTCAAGGCAACAACTGGGAGCCTAGAACTCCAACAGATTTCTCACACGTGTGTCAGTGTACCAGGTGCTTGGATCTTCACCCATGGCTTTGGCAGGCACATTAGCAGGGATCTCGATCAGAAGCAGAGCAGCCAGGATGTGAACCCACACCTCTACAGACTATGCTGCTGTGCCAAATAGTGGCTTAACCTACATAGCTACAATTTGGCTAGTTCTGTTACAATTTTTGAACCCGTGCTGATATCAGTAAATAACACAGAGTATTTATTATTTACGGAGAGAAGTAGAGACAGATAGAGTTGTCCTCAATGGCCTGAGCTGCACCTAGCAGAGGCTAGGTGCGAGGGGCTTCTTCCAGGTCTCCCACATGGATGCAGGGGCCCAAGGACTTGGGCCATCTTCTGCTGTTTTCCCTGGTCACAGCAGAGAGTTGAATAAGAATTGGAGCAGCCAGGTCTCGAACCAGCGGCCATATGGGATGCTGGTACTTCTCAGGCCATGGTGTTAACCTTCTGAGCAACAGCACCAGGCCTGCACTGATTAGGTTCATTTTTGTTTTGGTTTTTGACAGTTAGACACACACAGAGAGAGAGAGAGAGAGAGAGAGAGAGAGAGAGAGAGAGAGAGAAATGTCTTCCTTTAACATTGGTTCACCCCCCAAAGGACCGCTATTTCCGGCACACTGGGGCCGGCGTGCTGCGCTGATCTGAAGCCAGAAGCCGGTTCTTCCTCCTGGCCTCCCATGCTGGTGCAGGGCACAAGACTTGGGCCATTCTCCACTGCCTTCCAGGACACAGAGTAGAGTTGAACTGGAAGAGGAGCAACCGGGACAGAATACTGAGCCACAATCAGGACTAGAACCCGGGGTGCCAGCGCCACAGGCGGAGGATTAGCCAAGTGAGCTAAGGCACCAGCCCTGAATAGGTTTTCTTTTTTTTTTCTTTGTTTTTGACAGGCATAGTGGATAGTGAGAGAGAGAGACAGACAGAGAAAAAGGTCCTTCTTTTTGCCGTTGATTCACCCTCCAATGGCCGCTGCGGCCAGCACATCTTGCTGATCCGAACCAGGAGCCAGGTGCTTCTCCTGGTCTCCCATGCGGGTGCAGGGCCCAAGCACTTGGGCCATCCTCCACTGCCTTCCCGGGCCATAGCAGAGAGCTGACCTGGAAGAGGGGGCAACCGGGATAGAATCCAGTGCCCCAACCGGGACTAGAAACTGGTGTGCCGGCGCCACAAGGTGGAGGATTACTCTGCCACGCCACAGCATGGCCTCTGAATAGGTTTTAAACAACTTCAGGCAGTCACTGATGGGATTGTACACAGACACCCTCAGGTGATCTCACTTAATCTAATTTGGCAGCATTTAATGCTGGTTTTCACTTCTCACATTCCTTCGAATATTAACATTTATGTTGTGAACCTGAGGTAACTGATTATTTTGATATTGTCATTGCTGAATAGCTAGGATTTCTTAGCGTGTGTCTATAAAATTTAATCCTATTGAGAATTCTCTTCATATGCAAAACATTTCTTTTTATCTCTTTCTTTCTTTTACTGATCTATTTACTCTTTGAAAGGCAGACCTACATGGAGGGCAGAGGCAGAGAGAGCAAGTTCTTCCCTCTGATGGTGCACTCCCAATATGGCTGCCATGGCAGGAGCTGAGCCAATCCAAAGCCAGGAGCCAGGAGCCTCCTCCTGGTCTCCCACGTGGGTGCAGGGGCCCAAGGACCTGGGCCATTCTCCACTTCTCTGCCAGACCACAGCGGAGAGCTGGATAGGAAGTGGAGTAGCTGGGACAGGAAGCGGCATCCAGATGGCATGCCAGCACTTCAGGCGGCAGCTTTACTAGCTATGCCACAGCAGTGGAAGCAAATGGAAAACTTCTCTAGAAATGTCTACATGCAGCTTGTTGGATTCTGCAGCTGGAAATCTAGGCAGGGTCTTATTGACACTTTTGGGTGGTAATTGGGCTGGAAGAGATGGGGTCCAGTCGCCTGCCTTTTGTCCCAGTGTCCTCTCACACTGTATTTCTGCATTGGACACTAAAAACGGACCTTCCCTCCGTGTCACACCACCACCACAAGTGAAAACTTAGGCATGCACTGGTGATTGACAGGATAAAGGAATTCCTCCCTCCAATAGGCATGAGCCCCACCCTCAGGAGGGGCTTTAAAAGGCAGATAGAGCAGGGCCATCCTCCCTCTCTGCACACTTGGGCCTGGAACCTTGACCTTCAGGATGGCACAGGAAAGTGCAGACCAGGAAGCGCTTGGGCTCTCAGTTGAGCTGCCCTCTTCCCCACAGAGGTCTGTTAAAGATGGGGGCACAGAGGAAGAGGAGCAACCACCACAAGGACAAGGTGAGACACTGTTTTCTGATTTCTCGGAGAGCTGCCTGCAAAGGCAAGGTAGGTCCTTGGGATGTCAGGGTGAGTGTGGAAGGTGGTTTGGAACCTGGAAACTGGTCTGTGTGTGTGTGTGTGTGTGTGACGGAGGGTTTCATTTCAAAATGGGAAATGGGAAACAGCTTGTAGCCCCAGGGGCCTATTGAGAAATGTGGCAGTGAACCTATGGAACTCTAATGTGCTCATTTTCCTTTGATCCTGGCTTAGCTGGCTCGGCCAACAGGATGCCAGAAACTTGAAATCTGAGACAAAACGGGGACCGGGGGGATAAAATGCATCCATGTGATTAGTTTTTCATTCTCGTGACAAATATCTGAGACATGTTTCTATAGAAGGAAAGTTTATTTTAAAGGACATTTTGGAAATTCACAATAAAAGTCTTCACATCCCTAACAGTTCATGACCCTAATGTTCTGGCAGTTTATGAGGGTAGGGGAGGATTCAGAATGAGTATGGAGGAAAACTCATAGGACAATCCAATCTGTCAGAGAGCTTGCTGTGCAAGTGAACTCTCCTTCTTCAGATACCAAGACTCCAACAGCCGGGCTCCTCCTCCCCAACATAACCCAGTCTAAACATTGTCCAAGTCTCAGTGTCAACAACAGATTTAGATCATTCCCCACTCTTCATCCATTTCTATTTTCATTACTTTCCCCCTTAATATTTTTTTGTAAAAGAGATTTATTTATTTATCTGAAAGAGGTACACAGAACGAGAAGGAGAAGCAGAGTTTGGGAGAGGTCTTCCATCTGCTGGTTCACTCCCCAAATGGCAGCAAAAGCCAGAGCTGCGCTGGTCTGCAATCAGGAGCCAGGAGCTTCTTCAACATCTCCTTCAAGGGTGCAGGGGCCCAAGAACTCGAGCTATCTTCTCCTGCTTTCCCAGGCCATAGCAGACAGCTGGATTGCAAGCCGCCGGGACTCGAACCAGTACCGTAATGGGATGGCAGCACTGCAGACCGTGGTGTTTCCTACTATGCCACAGAGCTGGCCCCTTCCCCTTAACCCTTGAAGCATTAAGTTACGCTTTTGTAGACAAAGAGATTCACAAACAACCTGTTGAGGACACAGATTTTATACTCGTGGGGAATTTTTATTTAATTTCGTGGGGAAACTCAGTCATATGTTCTCTCTTTTGATGTAGGATCAAAGCCCAATGCACATGAGGAGAAGTCCCAGGAAAGGAAGCTCAGAGGCAGAAGCAGCATTGCCAGAGCAGGTAAGTTTAGACTCACCCGGAGCGAGAAGGTCATAGGATGCTGTGGCACAGTCTTCTCTGGGAGACGGGGGCCCCGAGGCCAGATGGGTGAGCAGCACCTCAGAGATGCTGGGGTATGGGGAACAGAGCGGAAGGGAGCACTGGTGGGAGGCTCTGCTCCCGGTGTCCTGGATAGACTCGGGCTGTGGCTGTGCCTTGGGAGGCAGTCACTCCAACACCCTGTGTTTTGCAGAATCAGAGTCGAGCTGTGACGGGGCGAACTCCAGGAAGAGGACAATCAGTTCCGAGGACAGCAGCCACCCTGGGACAGGTAGCATCTTGCTTTCTCTACCTAGAGGGTCAGGACCAGGGAGCTTATCCACGGTTGGGAAGGGAGGGGCTTGTCAGAGATTGAGAGCGGTTTAGAGATCCCCAGAACATATCGGGAGGAGGATGGGTGCTGCCTGCGTTCCTGCTGGAGTCCATTGTGGGGAAGGAGGTGCAGGATTCAGTGGGGTTCACGGGAAGGGGGCGGGGTTTATGTGTTAGGGCCCAAGGAGCTGTGCTGAGTGTCTCCCGTGTGTCTCTGCAGGCAGCTGTGTGGATGAGCTCAGCGTGACTTTGCAAAAGAAACAAAAACCTTCCGAGGATGGAAAGGACAGAGGACTTCAGGAGGCGCATGAGGAACATGGCAGGGGATCCTCAAGGGCCCGCTCTGGGCACAAGAGGAGGCGCAGGTCCAGGTCCCCAGCAGACCACCCACCGCCCCTTCGGAAGAGCCTGGTGACCTCCCTGCGCTCTCTGTCTGAGGCCATTTATGAAGATTTAGCCCGGGTGCAGGCGCAGCAGGCGCACTTCCCGCTGACCCAGGAGCAGCTGTTTGTGCTGGCACAGCTCCGCGGGCCTCTATGCAGCGCCGTGCAGAGCTGCTATGCGCTGGCCTCGCAGGCGGCCTGGGCCTTCCCTGCCCAGGGCTGGCTCCTCCCGGCCCCGGCCCCGGCCCCGGCCCCGGCCCCGGCCCCGGCCCCGGCCCCGGAGCACATGCCTGCTGTGCAGTCGCTGGCACCTGCTCAGAGCTCCTCCCAGGAGGGGGAAGGCCAGCCCTCTCCTGAGCAGGAAGAACCTGAGGCACACAGGGCATCAGATTAATCTTGTGCTGGGGAACGCGCAGGGTGGACACTAGAGGGCGCATCTCTGACAGACAGAAAGACTTGCTGCTGCTACTTCTCCGCAAGACCAGCAGAGACCCTGGAGTCGGGATGAGCTGATGCCTGAGGCAATCTGGGTGGCCACAGGAGAGGAACTGGAGCGACTTCCTGGGAATCAGGAACCTGCTGTTTCCTTGAGGACGCCATGACAGAAGAATGCCGGTTTTCACACTACCCATCTGAATACTTGGAACGGACTTGAAGTTTTACATGAAATACATGTTAAGAGGGCATCATTTACACTTGTGCATTTTTGTCCATTTAAAGTTTTCTACTTGGAGAAGTACTGGGGCGGTGGGAGGAGCAGTACTCAGGAGGACTCTGAGGGGAGATGACAGGGTGGGTCTGTGTGAGACAGGGCCTCGGAAGGAGTGGGTGTCTGAGGGTGGCCAGCGATGGGACCCAGACATCTGAAGCCAGTGTTGATGAAGCGCGGACAGTTTCTTGCCCCACCGGAATTTGACGCTGTGACTGTGTGGTTTTATTCTGCTTAAGCCACTTTCAATTTATAACATAAGTTTCAGATGTTAGAGAGGAATAAGGATGTGTTAGCTATATAAAATTATTTTCGTGTATTTATATGAACATGAGTACATGAGTGTTCTTCCAAATCTTAATAAAAGAGAATTGAAGACAAATTCAATTTAATAGAAGTTGTACTTCTTTAAATGAATGAATTCTTTATTGGTTGTGACTTGGTAATGGTGACAGAGGGAGAGGCAAAAAGAGAGTGAGAAATTTCATCTGCTGGTTCTCTTTGCAAATGGCTGAGTGGCTGGGGCTGTTCAAGGCAACAACTGGGAGCCTAGAACTCCAACAGATTTCTCACACGTGTGTCAGTGTACCAGGTGCTTGGATCTTCACCCATGGCTTTGGCAGGCACATTAGCAGGGATCTCGATCAGAAGCAGAGCAGCCAGGATGTGAACCCACACCTCTACAGACTATGCTGCTGTGCCAAATAGTGGCTTAACCTACATAGCTACAATTTGGCTAGTTCTGTTACAATTTTTGAACCCGTGCTGATATCAGTAAATAACACAGAGTATTTATTATTTACGGAGAGAAGTAGAGACAGATAGAGTTGTCCTCAATGGCCTGAGCTGCACCTAGCAGAGGCTAGGTGCGAGGGGCTTCTTCCAGGTCTCCCACATGGATGCAGGGGCCCAAGGACTTGGGCCATCTTCTGCTGTTTTCCCTGGTCACAGCAGAGAGTTGAATAAGAATTGGAGCAGCCAGGTCTCGAACCAGCGGCCATATGGGATGCTGGTACTTCTCAGGCCATGGTGTTAACCTTCTGAGCAACAGCACCAGGCCTGCACTGATTAGGTTCATTTTTGTTTTGGTTTTTGACAGTTAGACAGAGAGAGAGAGAGAGAGAGAAATGTCTTCCTTTAACATTGGTTCACCCCCCAAAGGACCGCTATTTCCAGCACACTGGGGCCGGCGTGCTGCGCTGATCTGAAGCCAGAAGCCGGTTCTTCCTCCTGGCCTCCCATGCTGGTGCAGGGCACAAGACTTGGGCCATTCTCCACTGCCTTCCAGGACACAGAGTAGAGTTGAACTGGAAGAGGAGCAACCGGGACAGAATACTGAGCCACAATCAGGACTAGAACCCGGGGTGCCAGCGCCACAGGCGGAGGATTAGCCAAGTGAGCTAAGGCACCAGCCCTGAATAGGTTTTCTTTTTTTTTCTTTGTTTTTGACAGGCATAGTGGATAGTGAGAGAGAGAGACAGACAGAGAAAAAGGTCCTTCTTTTTGCCGTTGATTCACCCTCCAATGGCCGCTGCGGCCAGCACATCTTGCTGATCCGAACCAGGAGCCAGGTGCTTCTCCTGGTCTCCCATGCGGGTGCAGGGCCCAAGCACTTGGGCCATCCTCCACTGCCTTCCCGGGCCATAGCAGAGAGCTGACCTGGAAGAGGGGGCAACCGGGATAGAATCCAGTGCCCCAACCGGGACTAGAAACTGGTGTGCCGGCGCCACAAGGTGGAGGATTACTCTGCCACGCCACAGCATGGCCTCTGAATAGGTTTTAAACAACTTCAGGCAGTCACTGATGGGATTGTACACAGACACCCTCAGGTGATCTCACTTAATCTAATTTGGCAGCATTTAATGCTGGTTTTCACTTCTCACATTCCTTCGAATATTAACATTTATGTTGTGAACCTGAGGTAACTGATTATTTTGATATTGTCATTGCTGAATAGCTAGGATTTCTTAGCGTGTGTCTATAAAATTTAATCCTATTGAGAATTCTCTTCATATGCAAAACATTTCTTTTTATCTCTTTCTTTCTTTTACTGATCTATTTACTCTTTGAAAGGCAGACCTACATGGAGGGCAGAGGCAGAGAGAGCAAGTTCTTCCCTCTGATGGTGCACTCCCCATATGGCTGCCATGGCAGGAGCTGAGCCAATCCAAAGCCAGGAGCCAGGAGCCTCCTCCTGGTCTCCCACGTGGGTGCAGGGGCCCAAGGACCTGGGCCATTCTCCACTTCTCTGCCAGACCACAGCGGAGAGCTGGATAGGAAGTGGAGTAGCTGGGACAGGAAGCGGCATCCAGATGGCATGCCAGCACTTCAGGCGGCAGCTTTACTAGCTATGCCACAGCAGTGGAAGCAAATGGAAAACTTCTCTAGAAATGTCTACATGCAGCTTGTTGGATTCTGCAGCTGGAAATCTAGGCAGGGTCTTATTGACACTTTTGGGTGGTAATTGGGCTGGAAGAGATGGGGTCCAGTCGCCTGCCTTTTGTCCCAGTGTCCTCTCACACTGTATTTCTGCATTGGACACTAAAAACGGACCTTCCATCCGTGACACACCACCACCACAAGTGAAAACTTAGGCATGCACTGGTGATTGACAGGATAAAGGAATTCCTCCCTCCAATAGGCATGAGCCCCGCCCTCAGGAGGGGCTTTAAAAGGCAGATAGAGCAGGGCCATCCTCCCTCTCTGCACACTAGGGCCTGGAACCTTGACCTTCAGGATGGCACAGGAAAGTGCAGACCAGGAAGCGCTTGGGCTCTCAGTTGAGCTGCCCTCTTCCCCACAGAGGTCTGTTAAAGATGGGGGCACAGAGGAAGAGGAGCAACCACCACAAGGACAAGGTGAGACACTGTTTTCTGATTTCTCGGAGAGCTGCCTGCAAAGGCAAGGTAGGTCCTTGGGATGTCAGGGTGAGTGTGGAAGGTGGTTTGGAACCTGGAAACTGGTCTCTGTGTGTGTGTGTGTGTGTGTGTGTGACGGAGGGTTTCATTTCAAAATGGGAAATGGGAAACAGCTTGTAGCCCCAGGGGCCTATTGAGAAATGTGGCAGTGAACCTATGGAACTCTAATGTGCTCATTTTCCTTTGATCCTGGCTTAGCTGGCTCGGCCAACAGGATGCCAGAAACTTGAAATCTGAGACAAAACGGGGACCGGGGGGATAAAATGCATCCATGTGATTAGTTTTTCATTCTCGTGACAAATATCTGAGACATGTTTCTATAGAAGGAAAGTTTATTTTAAAGGACATTTTGGAAATTCACAATAAAAGTCTTCACGTCCCTAACAGTTCATGACCCTAATGTTCTGGCAGTTTATGAGGGTAGGGGAGGATTCAGAATGAGTATGGAGGAAAACTCATAGGACAATCCAATCTGTCAGAGAGCTTGCTGTGCAAGTGAACTCTCCTTCTTCAGATACCAAGACTCCAACAGCCGGGCTCCTCCTCCCCAACATAACCCAGTCTAAACATTGTCCAAGTCTCAGTGTCAACAACAGATTTAGATCATTCCCCACTCTTCATCCATTTCTATTTTCATTACTTTCCCCCTTAATACTTTTTTGTAAAAGAGATTTATTTATTTATCTGAAAGAGGTACACAGAACGAGAAGGAGAAGCAGAGTTTGGGAGAAGTCTTCCATCTGCTGGTTCACTCCCCAAATGGCAGCAAAAGCCAGAGCTGCGCTGGTCTGCAATCAGGAGCCAGGAGCTTCTTCAACATCTCCTTCAAGGGTGCAGGGGCCCAAGAACTCGAGCTATCTTCTCCTGCTTTCCCAGGCCATAGCAGACAGCTGGATTGCAAGCCGCCGGGACTCGAACCAGTACCGTAATGGGATGGCAGCACTGCAGACCATGGTGTTTCCTACTATGCCACAGAGCTGGCCCCTTCCCCTTAACCCTTGAAGCATTAAGTTACGCTTTTGTAGACAAAGAGATTCACAAACAACCTGTTGAGGACACAGATTTTATACTCGTGGGGAATTTTTATTTTATTTTGTGGGGAAACTCAGTCATATGTTCTCTCTTTTGATGTAGGATCAAAGCCCAATGCACATGAGGAGAAGTCCCAGGAAAGGAAGCTCAGAGGCAGAAGCAGCATTGCCAGAGCAGGTAAGTTTAGACTCACCCGGAGCGAGAAGGTCATAGGATGCTGTGGCACAGTCTTCTCTGGGAGACGGGGGCCCCGAGGCCAGATGGGTGAGCAGCACCTCAGAGATGCTGGGGTATGGGGAACAGAGCGGAAGGGAGCACTGGTGGGAGGCTCTGCTCCCGGTGTCCTGGATAGACTCGGGCTGTGGCTGTGCCTTGGGAGGCAGTCACTCCAACACCCTGTGTTTTGCAGAATCAGAGTCGAGCTGTGACGGGGCGAACTCCAGGAAGAGGACAATCAGTTCCGAGGACAGCAGCCACCCTGGGACAGGTAGCATCTTGCTTTCTCTACCTAGAGGGTCAGGACCAGGGAGCTTATCCACGGTTGGGAAGGGAGGGGCTTGTCAGAGATTGAGAGCGGTTTAGAGATCCCCAGAACATATCGGGAGGAGGATGGGTGCTGCCTGCGTTCCTGCTGGAGTCCATTGTGGGGAAGGAGGTGCAGGATTCAGTGGGGTTCACGGGAAGGGGGCGGGGTTTATGTGTTAGGGCCCAAGGAGCTGTGCTGAGTGTCTCCCGTGTGTCTCTGCAGGCAGCTGTGTGGATGAGCTCAGCGTGACTTTGCAAAAGAAACAAAAACCTTCCGAGCATGGAAAGGACAGAGGACTTCAGGAGGCGCATGAGGAACATGGCAGGGGATCCTCAAGGGCCCGCTCTGGGCACAAGAGGAGGCGCAGGTCCAGGTCCCCAGCAGACCACCCACCGCCCCTTCGGAAGAGCCTGGTGACCTCCCTGCGCTCTCTGTCTGAGGCCATTTATGAAGATTTAGCCCGGGTGCAGGCGCAGCAGGCGCACTTCCCGCTGACCCAGGAGCAGCTGTTTGTGCTGGCACAGCTCCGCGGGCCTCTATGCAGCGCCGTGCAGAGCTGCTATGCGCTGGCCTCGCAGGCGGCCTGGGCCTTCCCTGCCCAGGGCTGGCTCCTCCCGGCCCCGGCCCCGGCCCCGGAGCACATGCCTGCTGTGCAGTCGCTGGCACCTGCTCAGAGCTCCTCCCAGGAGGGGGAAGGCCAGCCCTCTCCTGAGCAGGAAGAACCTGAGGCACACAGGGCATCAGATTAATCTTGTGCTGGGGAACGCGCAGGGTGGACACTAGAGGGCGCATCTCTGACAGACAGAAAGACTTGCTGCTGCTACTTCTCCGCAAGACCAGCAGAGACCCTGGAGTCGGGATGAGCTGATGCCTGAGGCAATCTGGGTGGCCACAGGAGAGGAACTGGAGCGACTTCCTGGGAATCAGGAACCTGCTGTTTCCTTGAGGACGCCATGACAGAAGAATGCCGGTTTTCACACTACCCATCTGAATACTTGGAACGGACTTGAAGTTTTACATGAAATACATGTTAAGAGGGCATCATTTACACTTGTGCATTTTTGTCCATTTAAAGTTTTCTACTTGGAGAAGTACTGGGGCGGTGGGAGGAGCAGTACTCAGGAGGACTCTGAGGGGAGATGACAGGGTGGGTCTGTGTGAGACAGGGCCTCGGAAGGAGTGGGTGTCTGAGGGTGGCCAGCGATGGGACCCAGACGTCTGAAGCCAGTGTTGATGAAGCGCGGACAGTTTCTTGCCCCACCGGAATTTGACGCTGTGACTGTGTGGTTTTATTCTGCTTAAGCCACTTTCAATTTATAACATAAGTTTCAGATGTTAGAGAGGAATAAGGATGTGTTAGCTATATAAAATTATTTTCGTGTATTTATATGAACATGAGTACATGAGTGTTCTTCCAAATCTTAATAAAAGAGAATTGAAGACAAATTCAATTTAATAGAAGTTGTATTTCTTTAAATGAATGAATTCTTTATTGGTTGTGACTTGGTAATGGTGACAGAGGGAGAGGCAAAAAGAGAGTGAGAAATTTCATCTGCTGGTTCTCTTTGCAAATGGCTGAGTGGCTGGGGCTGTTCAAGGCAACAACTGGGAGCCTAGAACTCCAACAGATTTCTCACACGTGTGTCAGTGTACCAGGTGCTTGGATCTTCACCCATGGCTTTGGCAGGCACATTAGCAGGGATCTCGATCAGAAGCAGAGCAGCCAGGATGTGAACCCACACCTCTACAGACTATGCTGCTGTGCCAAATAGTGGCTTAACCTACATAGCTACAATTTGGCTAGTTCTGTTACAATTTTTGAACCCGTGCTGATATCAGTAAATAACACAGAGTATTTATTATTTACGGAGAGAAGTAGAGACAGATAGAGTTGTCCTCAATGGCCTGAGCTGCACCTAGCAGAGGCTAGGTGCGAGGGGCTTCTTCCAGGTCTCCCACATGGATGCAGGGGCCCAAGGACTTGGGCCATCTTCTGCTGTTTTCCCTGGTCACAGCAGAGAGTTGAATAAGAATTGGAGCAGCCAGGTCTCGAACCAGCGGCCATATGGGATGCTGGTACTTCTCAGGCCATGGTGTTAACCTTCTGAGCAACAGCACCAGGCCTGCACTGATTAGGTTCATTTTTGTTTTGGTTTTTGACAGTTAGACACACACAGAGAGAGAGAGAGAGAGAGAGAGAGAGAGAAATGTCTTCCTTTAACATTGGTTCACCCCCCAAAGGACCGCTATTTCCAGCACACTGGGGCCGGCGTGCTGCGCTGATCTGAAGCCAGAAGCCGGTTCTTCCTCCTGGCCTCCCATGCTGGTGCAGGGCACAAGACTTGGGCCATTCTCCACTGCCTTCCAGGACACAGAGTAGAGTTGAACTGGAAGAGGAGCAACCGGGACAGAATACTGAGCCACAATCAGGACTAGAACCCGGGGTGCCAGCGCCACAGGCGGAGGATTAGCCAAGTGAGCTAAGGCACCAGCCCTGAATAGGTTTTCTTTTTTTTTTCTTTTTTTTTTTGACAGGCATAGTGGATAGTGAGAGAGAGAGACAGACAGAGAAAAAGGTCCTTCTTTTTGCCGTTGATTCACCCTCCAATGGCCGCTGCGGCCAGCACATCTTGCTGATCCGAACCAGGAGCCAGGTGCTTCTCCTGGTCTCCCATGCGGGTGCAGGGCCCAAGCACTTGGGCCATCCTCCACTGCCTTCCCGGGCCATAGCAGAGAGCTGACCTGGAAGAGGGGGCAACCGGGATAGAATCCAGTGCCCCAACCGGGACTAGAAACTGGTGTGCCGGCGCCACAAGGTGGAGGATTACTCTGCCACGCCACAGCATGGCCTCTGAATAGGTTTTAAACAACTTCAGGCAGTCACTGATGGGATTGTACACAGACACCCTCAGGTGATCTCACTTAATCTAATTTGGCAGCATTTAATGCTGGTTTTCACTTCTCACATTCCTTCGAATATTAACATTTATGTTGTGAACCTGAGGTAACTGATTATTTTGATATTGTCATTGCTGAATAGCTAGGATTTCTTAGCGTGTGTCTATAAAATTTAATCCTATTGAGAATTCTCTTCATATGCAAAACATTTCTTTTTATCTCTTTCTTTCTTTTACTGATCTATTTACTCTTTGAAAGGCAGACCTACATGGAGGGCAGAGGCAGAGAGAGCAAGTTCTTCCCTCTGATGGTGCACTCCCCATATGGCTGCCATGGCAGGAGCTGAGCCAATCCAAAGCCAGGAGCCAGGAGCCTCCTCCTGGTCTCCCACGTGGGTGCAGGGGCCCAAGGACCTGGGCCATTCTCCACTTCTCTGCCAGACCACAGCAGAGAGCTGGATAGGAAGTGGAGTAGCTGGGACAGGAAGCGGCATCCAGATGGCATGCCAGCACTTCAGGCGGCAGCTTTACTAGCTATGCCACAGCAGTGGAAGCAAATGGAAAACTTCTCTAGAAATGTCTACATGCAGCTTGTTGGATTCTGCAGCTGGAAATCTAGGCAGGGTCTTATTGACACTTTTGGGTGGTAATTGGGCTGGAAGAGATGGGGTCCAGTCGCCTGCCTTTTGTCCCAGTGTCCTCTCACACTGTATTTCTGCATTGGACACTAAAAACGGACCTTCCATCCGTGACACACCACCACCACAAGTGAAAACTTAGGCATGCACTGGTGATTGACAGGATAAAGGAATTCCTCCCTCCAATAGGCATGAGCCCCGCCCTCAGGAGGGGCTTTAAAAGGCAGATAGAGCAGGGCCATCCTCCCTCTCTGCACACTAGGGCCTGGAACCTTGACCTTCAGGATGGCACAGGAAAGTGCAGACCAGGAAGCGCTTGGGCTCTCAGTTGAGCTGCCCTCTTCCCCACAGAGGTCTGTTAAAGATGGGGGCACAGAGGAAGAGGAGCAACCACCACAAGGACAAGGTGAGACACTGTTTTCTGATTTCTCGGAGAGCTGCCTGCAAAGGCAAGGTAGGTCCTTGGGATGTCAGGGTGAGTGTGGAAGGTGGTTTGGAACCTGGAAACTGGTCTCTGTGTGTGTGTGTGTGTGTGTGTGTGTGACGGAGGGTTTCATTTCAAAATGGGAAATGGGAAACAGCTTGTAGCCCCAGGGGCCTATTGAGAAATGTGGCAGTGAACCTATGGAACTCTAATGTGCTCATTTTCCTTTGATCCTGGCTTAGCTGGCTCGGCCAACAGGATGCCAGAAACTTGAAATCTGAGACAAAACGGGGACCGGGGGGATAAAATGCATCCATGTGATTAGTTTTTCATTCTCGTGACAAATATCTGAGACATGTTTCTATAGAAGGAAAGTTTATTTTAAAGGACATTTTGGAAATTCACAATAAAAGTCTTCACGTCCCTAACAGTTCATGACCCTAATGTTCTGGCAGTTTATGAGGGTAGGGGAGGATTCAGAATGAGTATGGAGGAAAACTCATAGGACAATCCAATCTGTCAGAGAGCTTGCTGTGCAAGTGAACTCTCCTTCTTCAGATACCAAGACTCCAACAGCCGGGCTCCTCCTCCCCAACATAACCCAGTCTAAACATTGTCCAAGTCTCAGTGTCAACAACAGATTTAGATCATTCCCCACTCTTCATCCATTTCTATTTTCATTACTTTCCCCCTTAATACTTTTTTGTAAAAGAGATTTATTTATTTATCTGAAAGAGGTACACAGAACGAGAAGGAGAAGCAGAGTTTGGGAGAAGTCTTCCATCTGCTGGTTCACTCCCCAAATGGCAGCAAAAGCCAGAGCTGCGCTGGTCTGCAATCAGGAGCCAGGAGCTTCTTCAACATCTCCTTCAAGGGTGCAGGGGCCCAAGAACTCGAGCTATCTTCTCCTGCTTTCCCAGGCCATAGCAGACAGCTGGATTGCAAGCCGCCGGGACTCGAACCAGTACCGTAATGGGATGGCAGCACTGCAGACC
This sequence comes from Lepus europaeus, assembly GCF_033115175.1. Lineage (NCBI taxonomy): Eukaryota > Metazoa > Chordata > Mammalia > Lagomorpha > Leporidae > Lepus > Lepus europaeus. The sequence continues at coordinate 26,572,485 of NC_084847.1, forward strand.
ATGGTGTTTCCTACTATGCCACAGAGCTGGCCCCTTCCCCTTAACCCTTGAAGCATTAAGTTACGCTTTTGTAGACAAAGAGATTCACAAACAACCTGTTGAGGACACAGATTTTATACTCGTGGGGAATTTTTATTTAATTTCGTGGGGAAACTCAGTCATATGTTCTCTCTTTTGATGTAGGATCAAAGCCCAATGCACATGAGGAGAAGTCCCAGGAAAGGAAGCTCAGAGGCAGAAGCAGCATTGCCAGAGCAGGTAAGTTTAGACTCACCCGGAGCGAGAAGGTCATAGGATGCTGTGGCACAGTCTTCTCTGGGAGACGGGGGCCCCGAGGCCAGATGGGTGAGCAGCACCTCAGAGATGCTGGGGTATGGGGAACAGAGCGGAAGGGAGCACTGGTGGGAGGCTCTGCTCCCGGTGTCCTGGATAGACTCGGGCTGTGGCTGTGCCTTGGGAGGCAGTCACTCCAACACCCTGTGTTTTGCAGAATCAGAGTCGAGCTGTGACGGGGCGAACTCCAGGAAGAGGACAATCAGTTCCGAGGACAGCAGCCACCCTGGGACAGGTAGCATCTTGCTTTCTCTACCTAGAGGGTCAGGACCAGGGAGCTTATCCACGGTTGGGAAGGGAGGGGCTTGTCAGAGATTGAGAGCGGTTTAGAGATCCCCAGAACATATCGGGAGGAGGATGGGTGCTGCCTGCGTTCCTGCTGGAGTCCATTGTGGGGAAGGAGGTGCAGGATTCAGTGGGGTTCACGGGAAGGGGGCGGGGTTTATGTGTTAGGGCCCAAGGAGCTGTGCTGAGTGTCTCCCGTGTGTCTCTGCAGGCAGCTGTGTGGATGAGCTCAGCGTGACTTTGCAAAAGAAACAAAAACCTTCCGAGCATGGAAAGGACAGAGGACTTCAGGAGGCGCATGAGGAACATGGCAGGGGATCCTCAAGGGCCCGCTCTGGGCACAAGAGGAGGCGCAGGTCCAGGTCCCCAGCAGACCACCCACCGCCCCTTCGGAAGAGCCTGGTGACCTCCCTGCGCTCTCTGTCTGAGGCCATTTATGAAGATTTAGCCCGGGTGCAGGCGCAGCAGGCGCACTTCCCGCTGACCCAGGAGCAGCTGTTTGTGCTGGCACAGCTCCGCGGGCCTCTATGCAGCGCCGTGCAGAGCTGCTATGCGCTGGCCTCGCAGGCGGCCTGGGCCTTCCCTGCCCAGGGCTGGCTCCTCCCGGCCCCGGCCCCGGCCCCGGCCCCGGCCCCGGCCCCGGCCCCGGCCCCGGCCCCGGAGCACATGCCTGCTGTGCAGTCGCTGGCACCTGCTCAGAGCTCCTCCCAGGAGGGGGAAGGCCAGCCCTCTCCTGAGCAGGAAGAACCTGAGGCACACAGGGCATCAGATTAATCTTGTGCTGGGGAACGCGCAGGGTGGACACTAGAGGGCGCATCTCTGACAGACAGAAAGACTTGCTGCTGCTACTTCTCCGCAAGACCAGCAGAGACCCTGGAGTCGGGATGAGCTGATGCCTGAGGCAATCTGGGTGGCCACAGGAGAGGAACTGGAGCGACTTCCTGGGAATCAGGAACCTGCTGTTTCCTTGAGGACGCCATGACAGAAGAATGCCGGTTTTCACACTACCCATCTGAATACTTGGAACGGACTTGAAGTTTTACATGAAATACATGTTAAGAGGGCATCATTTACACTTGTGCATTTTTGTCCATTTAAAGTTTTCTACTTGGAGAAGTACTGGGGCGGTGGGAGGAGCAGTACTCAGGAGGACTCTGAGGGGAGATGACAGGGTGGGTCTGTGTGAGACAGGGCCTCGGAAGGAGTGGGTGTCTGAGGGTGGCCAGCGATGGGACCCAGACATCTGAAGCCAGTGTTGATGAAGCGCGGACAGTTTCTTGCCCCACCGGAATTTGACGCTGTGACTGTGTGGTTTTATTCTGCTTAAGCCACTTTCAATTTATAACATAAGTTTCAGATGTTAGAGAGGAATAAGGATGTGTTAGCTATATAAAATTATTTTCGTGTATTTATATGAACATGAGTACATGAGTGTTCTTCCAAATCTTAATAAAAGAGAATTGAAGACAAATTCAATTTAATAGAAGTTGTACTTCTTTAAATGAATGAATTCTTTATTGGTTGTGACTTGGTAATGGTGACAGAGGGAGAGGCAAAAAGAGAGTGAGAAATTTCATCTGCTGGTTCTCTTTGCAAATGGCTGAGTGGCTGGGGCTGTTCAAGGCAACAACTGGGAGCCTAGAACTCCAACAGATTTCTCACACGTGTGTCAGTGTACCAGGTGCTTGGATCTTCACCCATGGCTTTGGCAGGCACATTAGCAGGGATCTCGATCAGAAGCAGAGCAGCCAGGATGTGAACCCACACCTCTACAGACTATGCTGCTGTGCCAAATAGTGGCTTAACCTACATAGCTACAATTTGGCTAGTTCTGTTACAATTTTTGAACCCGTGCTGATATCAGTAAATAACACAGAGTATTTATTATTTACGGAGAGAAGTAGAGACAGATAGAGTTGTCCTCAATGGCCTGAGCTGCACCTAGCAGAGGCTAGGTGCGAGGGGCTTCTTCCAGGTCTCCCACATGGATGCAGGGGCCCAAGGACTTGGGCCATCTTCTGCTGTTTTCCCTGGTCACAGCAGAGAGTTGAATAAGAATTGGAGCAGCCAGGTCTCGAACCAGCGGCCATATGGGATGCTGGTACTTCTCAGGCCATGGTGTTAACCTTCTGAGCAACAGCACCAGGCCTGCACTGATTAGGTTCATTTTTGTTTTGGTTTTTGACAGTTAGACACACACAGAGAGAGAGAGAGAGAGAGAGAGAGAGAGAGAGAGAGAGAGAAATGTCTTCCTTTAACATTGGTTCACCCCCCAAAGGACCGCTATTTCCAGCACACTGGGGCCGGCGTGCTGCGCTGATCTGAAGCCAGAAGCCGGTTCTTCCTCCTGGCCTCCCATGCTGGTGCAGGGCACAAGACTTGGGCCATTCCCCACTGCCTTCCAGGACACAGAGTAGAGTTGAACTGGAAGAGGAGCAACCGGGACAGAATACTGAGCCACAATCAGGACTAGAACCCGGGGTGCCAGCGCCACAGGCGGAGGATTAGCCAAGTGAGCTAAGGCACCAGCCCTGAATAGGTTTTCTTTTTTTTTCTTTGTTTTTGACAGGCATAGTGGATAGTGAGAGAGAGAGACAGAGAAAAAGGTCCTTCTTTTTGCCGTTGATTCACCCTCCAATGGCCGCTGCGGCCAGCACATCTTGCTGATCCGAACCAGGAGCCAGGTGCTTCTCCTGGTCTCCCATGCGGGTGCAGGGCCCAAGCACTTGGGCCATCCTCCACTGCCTTCCCGGGCCATAGCAGAGAGCTGACCTGGAAGAGGGGGCAACCGGGATAGAATCCAGTGCCCCAACCGGGACTAGAAACTGGTGTGCCGGCGCCACAAGGTGGAGGATTACTCTGCCACGCCACAGCATGGCCTCTGAATAGGTTTTAAACAACTTCAGGCAGTCACTGATGGGATTGTACACAGACACCCTCAGGTGATCTCACTTAATCTAATTTGGCAGCATTTAATGCTGGTTTTCACTTCTCACATTCCTTTGAATATTAACATTTATGTTGTGAACCTGAGGTAACTGATTATTTTGATATTGTCATTGCTGAATAGCTAGGATTTCTTAGCGTGTGTCTATAAAATTTAATCCTATTGAGAATTCTCTTCATATGCAAAACATTTCTTTTTATCTCTTTCTTTCTTTTACTGATCTATTTACTCTTTGAAAGGCAGACCTACATGGAGGGCAGAGGCAGAGAGAGCAAGTTCTTCCCTCTGATGGTGCACTCCCCATATGGCTGCCATGGCAGGAGCTGAGCCAATCCAAAGCCAGGAGCCAGGAGCCTCCTCCTGGTCTCCCACGTGGGTGCAGGGGCCCAAGGACCTGGGCCATTCTCCACTTCTCTGCCAGACCACAGCAGAGAGCTGGATAGGAAGTGGAGTAGCTGGGACAGGAAGCGGCATCCAGATGGCATGCCAGCACTTCAGGCGGCAGCTTTACTAGCTATGCCACAGCAGTGGAAGCAAATGGAAAACTTCTCTAGAAATGTCTACATGCAGCTTGTTGGATTCTGCAGCTGGAAATCTAGGCAGGGTCTTATTGACACTTTTGGGTGGTAATTGGGCTGGAAGAGATGGGGTCCAGTCGCCTGCCTTTTGTCCCAGTGTCCTCTCACACTGTATTTCTGCATTGGACACTAAAAACGGACCTTCCATCCGTGACACACCACCACCACAAGTGAAAACTTAGGCATGCACTGGTGATTGACAGGATAAAGGAATTCCTCCCTCCAATAGGCATGAGCCCCGTCCTCAGGAGGGGCTTTAAAAGGCAGATAGAGCAGGGCCATCCTCCCTCTCTGCACACTAGGGCCTGGAACCTTGACCTTCAGGATGGCACAGGAAAGTGCAGACCAGGAAGCGCTTGGGCTCTCAGTTGAGCTGCCCTCTTCCCCACAGAGGTCTGTTAAAGATGGGGGCACAGAGGAAGAGGAGCAACCACCACAAGGACAAGGTGAGACACTGTTTTCTGATTTCTCGGAGAGCTGCCTGCAAAGGCAAGGTAGGTCCTTGGGATGTCAGGGTGAGTGTGGAAGGTGGTTTGGAACCTGGAAACTGGTCTGTGTGTGTGTGTGTGTGTGTGTGACGGAGGGTTTCATTTCAAAATGGGAAATGGGAAACAGCTTGTAGCCCCAGGGGCCTATTGAGAAATGTGGCAGTGAACCTATGGAACTCTAATGTGCTCATTTTCCTTTGATCCTGGCTTAGCTGGCTCGGCCAACAGGATGCCAGAAACTTGAAATCTGAGACAAAACGGGGGCCGGGGGGATAAAATGCATCCATGTGATTAGTTTTTCATTCTCGTGACAAATATCTGAGACATGTTTCTATAGAAGGAAAGTTTATTTTAAAGGACATTTTGGAAATTCACAATAAAAGTCTTCACGTCCCTAACAGTTCATGACCCTAATGTTCTGGCAGTTTATGAGGGTAGGGGAGGATTCAGAATGAGTATGGAGGAAAACTCATAGGACAATCCAATCTGTCAGAGAGCTTGCTGTGCAAGTGAACTCTCCTTCTTCAGATACCAAGACTCCAACAGCCGGGCTCCTCCTCCCCAACATAACCCAGTCTAAACATTGTCCAAGTCTCAGTGTCAACAACAGATTTAGATCATTCCCCACTCTTCATCCATTTCTATTTTCATTACTTTCCCCCTTAATACTTTTTTGTAAAAGAGATTTATTTATTTATCTGAAAGAGGTACACAGAACGAGAAGGAGAAGCAGAGTTTGGGAGAGGTCTTCCATCTGCTGGTTCACTCCCCAAATGGCAGCAAAAGCCAGAGCTGCGCTGGTCTGCAATCAGGAGCCAGGAGCTTCTTCAACATCTCCTTCAAGGGTGCAGGGGCCCAAGAACTCGAGCTATCTTCTCCTGCTTTCCCAGGCCATAGCAGACAGCTGGATTGCAAGCCGCCGGGACTCGAACCAGTACCGTAATGGGATGGCAGCACTGCAGACCGTGGTGTTTCCTACTATGCCACAGAGCTGGCCCCTTCCCCTTAACCCTTGAAGCATTAAGTTACGCTTTTGTAGACAAAGAGATTCACAAACAACCTGTTGAGGACACAGATTTTATACTCGTGGGGAATTTTTATTTAATTTCGTGGGGAAACTCAGTCATATGTTCTCTCTTTTGATGTAGGATCAAAGCCCAATGCACATGAGGAGAAGTCCCAGGAAAGGAAGCTCAGAGGCAGAAGCAGCATTGCCAGAGCAGGTAAGTTTAGACTCACCCGGAGCGAGAAGGTCATAGGATGCTGTGGCACAGTCTTCTCTGGGAGACGGGGGCCCCGAGGCCAGATGGGTGAGCAGCACCTCAGAGATGCTGGGGTATGGGGAACAGAGCGGAAGGGAGCACTGGTGGGAGGCTCTGCTCCCGGTGTCCTGGATAGACTCGGGCTGTGGCTGTGCCTTGGGAGGCAGTCACTCCAACACCCTGTGTTTTGCAGAATCAGAGTCGAGCTGTGACGGGGCGAACTCCAGGAAGAGGACAATCAGTTCCGAGGACAGCAGCCACCCTGGGACAGGTAGCATCTTGCTTTCTCTACCTAGAGGGTCAGGACCAGGGAGCTTATCCACGGTTGGGAAGGGAGGGGCTTGTCAGAGATTGAGAGCGGTTTAGAGATCCCCAGAACATATCGGGAGGAGGATGGGTGCTGCCTGCGTTCCTGCTGGAGTCCATTGTGGGGAAGGAGGTGCAGGATTCAGTGGGGTTCACGGGAAGGGGGCGGGGTTTATGTGTTAGGGCCCAAGGAGCTGTGCTGAGTGTCTCCCGTGTGTCTCTGCAGGCAGCTGTGTGGATGAGCTCAGCGTGACTTTGCAAAAGAAACAAAAACCTTCCGAGGATGGAAAGGACAGAGGACTTCAGGAGGCGCATGAGGAACATGGCAGGGGATCCTCAAGGGCCCGCTCTGGGCACAAGAGGAGGCGCAGGTCCAGGTCCCCAGCAGACCACCCACCGCCCCTTCGGAAGAGCCTGGTGACCTCCCTGCGCTCTCTGTCTGAGGCCATTTATGAAGATTTAGCCCGGGTGCAGGCGCAGCAGGCGCACTTCCCGCTGACCCAGGAGCAGCTGTTTGTGCTGGCACAGCTCCGCGGGCCTCTATGCAGCGCCGTGCAGAGCTGCTATGCGCTGGCCTCGCAGGCGGCCTGGGCCTTCCCTGCCCAGGGCTGGCTCCTCCCGGCCCCGGCCCCGGCCCCGGCCCCGGCCCCGGCCCCGGCCCCGTAGCACATGCCTGCTGTGCAGTCGCTGGCACCTGCTCAGAGCTCCTCCCAGGAGGGGGAAGGCCAGCCCTCTCCTGAGCAGGAAGAACCTGAGGCACACAGGGCATCAGATTAATCTTGTGCTGGGGAACGCGCAGGGTGGACACTAGAGGGCGCATCTCTGACAGACAGAAAGACTTGCTGCTGCTACTTCTCCGCAAGACCAGCAGAGACCCTGGAGTCGGGATGAGCTGATGCCTGAGGCAATCTGGGTGGCCACAGGAGAGGAACTGGAGCGACTTCCTGGGAATCAGGAACCTGCTGTTTCCTTGAGGACGCCATGACAGAAGAATGCCGGTTTTCACACTACCCATCTGAATACTTGGAACGGACTTGAAGTTTTACATGAAATACATGTTAAGAGGGCATCATTTACACTTGTGCATTTTTGTCCATTTAAAGTTTTCTACTTGGAGAAGTACTGGGGCGGTGGGAGGAGCAGTACTCAGGAGGACTCTGAGGGGAGATGACAGGGTGGGTCTGTGTGAGACAGGGCCTCGGAAGGAGTGGGTGTCTGAGGGTGGCCAGCGATGGGACCCAGACGTCTGAAGCCAGTGTTGATGAAGCGCGGACAGTTTCTTGCCCCACCGGAATTTGACGCTGTGACTGTGTGGTTTTATTCTGCTTAAGCCACTTTCAATTTATAACATAAGTTTCAGATGTTAGAGAGGAATAAGGATGTGTTAGCTATATAAAATTATTTTCGTGTATTTATATGAACATGAGTACATGAGTGTTCTTCCAAATCTTAATAAAAGAGAATTGAAGACAAATTCAATTTAATAGAAGTTGTACTTCTTTAAATGAATGAATTCTTTATTGGTTGTGACTTGGTAATGGTGACAGAGGGAGAGGCAAAAAGAGAGTGAGAAATTTCATCTGCTGGTTCTCTTTGCAAATGGCTGAGTGGCTGGGGCTGTTCAAGGCAACAACTGGGAGCCTAGAACTCCAACAGATTTCTCACACGTGTGTCAGTGTACCAGGTGCTTGGATCTTCACCCATGGCTTTGGCAGGCACATTAGCAGGGATCTCGATCAGAAGCAGAGCAGCCAGGATGTGAACCCACACCTCTACAGACTATGCTGCTGTGCCAAATAGTGGCTTAACCTACATAGCTACAATTTGGCTAGTTCTGTTACAATTTTTGAACCCGTGCTGATATCAGTAAATAACACAGAGTATTTATTATTTACGGAGAGAAGTAGAGACAGATAGAGTTGTCCTCAATGGCCTGAGCTGCACCTAGCAGAGGCTAGGTGCGAGGGGCTTCTTCCAGGTCTCCCACATGGATGCAGGGGCCCAAGGACTTGGGCCATCTTCTGCTGTTTTCCCTGGTCACAGCAGAGAGTTGAATAAGAATTGGAGCAGCCAGGTCTCGAACCAGCGGCCATATGGGATGCTGGTACTTCTCAGGCCATGGTGTTAACCTTCTGAGCAACAGCACCAGGCCTGCACTGATTAGGTTCATTTTTGTTTTGGTTTTTGACAGTTAGACACACAGAGAGAGAGAGAGAGAGAGAGAGAGAGAGAAATGTCTTCCTTTAACATTGGTTCACCCCCCAAAGGACCGCTATTTCCAGCACACTGGGGCCGGCGTGCTGCGCTGATCTGAAGCCAGAAGCCGGTTCTTCCTCCTGGCCTCCCATGCTGGTGCAGGGCACAAGACTTGGGCCATTCTCCACTGCCTTCCAGGACACAGAGTAGAGTTGAACTGGAAGAGGAGCAACCGGGACAGAATACTGAGCCACAATCAGGACTAGAACCCGGGGTGCCAGCGCCACAGGCGGAGGATTAGCCAAGTGAGCTAAGGCACCAGCCCTGAATAGGTTTTCTTTTTTTTTTCTTTGTTTTTGACAGGCATAGTGGATAGTGAGAGAGAGAGACAGACAGAGAAAAAGGTCCTTCTTTTTGCCGTTGATTCACCCTCCAATGGCCGCTGCGGCCAGCACATCTTGCTGATCCGAACCAGGAGCCAGGTGCTTCTCCTGGTCTCCCATGCGGGTGCAGGGCCCAAGCACTTGGGCCATCCTCCACTGCCTTCCCGGGCCATAGCAGAGAGCTGACCTGGAAGAGGGGGCAACCGGGATAGAATCCAGTGCCCCAACCGGGACTAGAAACTGGTGTGCCGGCGCCACAAGGTGGAGGATTACTCTGCCATGCCACAGCATGGCCTCTGAATAGGTTTTAAACAACTTCAGGCAGTCACTGATGGGATTGTACACAGACACCCTCAGGTGATCTCACTTAATCTAATTTGGCAGCATTTAATGCTGGTTTTCACTTCTCACATTCCTTCGAATATTAACATTTATGTTGTGAACCTGAGGTAACTGATTATTTTGATATTGTCATTGCTGAATAGCTAGGATTTCTTAGCGTGTGTCTATAAAATTTAATCCTATTGAGAATTCTCTTCATATGCAAAACATTTCTTTTTATCTCTTTCTTTCTTTTACTGATCTATTTACTCTTTGAAAGGCAGACCTACATGGAGGGCAGAGGCAGAGAGAGCAAGTTCTTCCCTCTGATGGTGCACTCCCCATATGGCTGCCATGGCAGGAGCTGAGCCAATCCAAAGCCAGGAGCCAGGAGCCTCCTCCTGGTCTCCCACGTGGGTGCAGGGGCCCAAGGACCTGGGCCATTCTCCACTTCTCTGCCAGACCACAGCGGAGAGCTGGATAGGAAGTGGAGTAGCTGGGACAGGAAGCGGCATCCAGATGGCATGCCAGCACTTCAGGCGGCAGCTTTACTAGCTATGCCACAGCAGTGGAAGCAAATGGAAAACTTCTCTAGAAATGTCTACATGCAGCTTGTTGGATTCTGCAGCTGGAAATCTAGGCAGGGTCTTATTGACACTTTTGGGTGGTAATTGGGCTGGAAGAGATGGGGTCCAGTCGCCTGCCTTTTGTCCCAGTGTCCTCTCACACTGTATTTCTGCATTGGACACTAAAAACGGACCTTCCCTCCGTGTCACACCACCACCACAAGTGAAAACTTAGGCATGCACTGGTGATTGACAGGATAAAGGAATTCCTCCCTCCAATAGGCATGAGCCCCGCCCTCAGGAGGGGCTTTAAAAGGCAGATAGAGCAGGGCCATCCTCCCTCTCTGCACACTTGGGCCTGGAACCTTGACCTTCAGGATGGCACAGGAAAGTGCAGACCAGGAAGCGCTTGGGCTCTCAGTTGAGCTGCCCTCTTCCCCACAGAGGTCTGTTAAAGATGGGGGCACAGAGGAAGAGGAGCAACCACCACAAGGACAAGGTGAGACACTGTTTTCTGATTTCTCGGAGAGCTGCCTGCAAAGGCAAGGTAGGTCCTTGGGATGTCAGGGTGAGTGTGGAAGGTGGTTTGGAACCTGGAAACTGGTCTGTGTGTGTGTGTGTGTGTGTGTGTGATGGAGGGTTTCATTTCAAAATGGGAAATGGGAAACAGCTTGTAGCCCCAGGGGCCTATTGAGAAATGTGGCAGTGAACCTATGGAACTCTAATGTGCTCATTTTCCTTTGATCCTGGCTTAGCTGGCTCGGCCAACAGGATGCCAGAAACTTGAAATCTGAGACAAAACGGGGACCGGGGGGATAAAATGCATCCATGTGATTAGTTTTTCATTCTCGTGACAAATATCTGAGACATGTTTCTATAGAAGGAAAGTTTATTTTAAAGGACATTTTGGAAATTCACAATAAAAGTCTTCACGTCCCTAACAGTTCATGACCCTAATGTTCTGGCAGTTTATGAGGGTAGGGGAGGATTCAGAATGAGTATGGAGGAAAACTCATAGGACAATCCAATCTGTCAGAGAGCTTGCTGTGCAAGTGAACTCTCCTTCTTCAGATACCAAGACTCCAACAGCCGGGCTCCTCCTCCCCAACATAACCCAGTCTAAACATTGTCCAAGTCTCAGTGTCAACAACAGATTTAGATCATTCCCCACTCTTCATCCATTTCTATTTTCATTACTTTCCCCCTTAATACTTTTTTGTAAAAGAGATTTATTTATTTATCTGAAAGAGGTACACAGAACGAGAAGGAGAAGCAGAGTTTGGGAGAAGTCTTCCATCTGCTGGTTCACTCCCCAAATGGCAGCAAAAGCCAGAGCTGCGCTGGTCTGCAATCAGGAGCCAGGAGCTTCTTCAACATCTCCTTCAAGGGTGCAGGGGCCCAAGAACTCGAGCTATCTTCTCCTGCTTTCCCAGGCCATAGCAGACAGCTGGATTGCAAGCCGCCGGGACTCGAACCAGTACCGTAATGGGATGGCAGCACTGCAGACCATGGTGTTTCCTACTATGCCACAGAGCTGGCCCCTTCCCCTTAACCCTTGAAGCATTAAGTTACGCTTTTGTAGACAAAGAGATTCACAAACAACCTGTTGAGGACACAGATTTTATACTCGTGGGGAATTTTTATTTAATTTCGTGGGGAAACTCAGTCATATGTTCTCTCTTTTGATGTAGGATCAAAGCCCAATGCACATGAGGAGAAGTCCCAGGAAAGGAAGCTCAGAGGCAGAAGCAGCATTGCCAGAGCAGGTAAGTTTAGACTCACCCGGAGCGAGAAGGTCATAGGATGCTGTGGCACAGTCTTCTCTGGGAGACGGGGGCCCCGAGGCCAGATGGGTGAGCAGCACCTCAGAGATGCTGGGGTATGGGGAACAGAGCGGAAGGGAGCACTGGTGGGAGGCTCTGCTCCCGGTGTCCTGGATAGACTCGGGCTGTGGCTGTGCCTTGGGAGGCAGTCACTCCAACACCCTGTGTTTTGCAGAATCAGAGTCGAGCTGTGACGGGGCGAACTCCAGGAAGAGGACAATCAGTTCCGAGGACAGCAGCCACCCTGGGACAGGTAGCATCTTGCTTTCTCTACCTAGAGGGTCAGGACCAGGGAGCTTATCCACGGTTGGGAAGGGAGGGGCTTGTCAGAGATTGAGAGCGGTTTAGAGATCCCCAGAACATATCGGGAGGAGGATGGGTGCTGCCTGCGTTCCTGCTGGAGTCCATTGTGGGGAAGGAGGTGCAGGATTCAGTGGGGTTCACGGGAAGGGGGCGGGGTTTATGTGTTAGGGCCCAAGGAGCTGTGCTGAGTGTCTCCCGTGTGTCTCTGCAGGCAGCTGTGTGGATGAGCTCAGCGTGACTTTGCAAAAGAAACAAAAACCTTCCGAGGATGGAAAGGACAGAGGACTTCAGGAGGCGCATGAGGAACATGGCAGGGGATCCTCAAGGGCCCGCTCTGGGCACAAGAGGAGGCGCAGGTCCAGGTCCCCAGCAGACCACCCACCGCCCCTTCGGAAGAGCCTGGTGACCTCCCTGCGCTCTCTGTCTGAGGCCATTTATGAAGATTTAGCCCGGGTGCAGGCGCAGCAGGCGCACTTCCCGCTGACCCAGGAGCAGCTGTTTGTGCTGGCACAGCTCCGCGGGCCTCTATGCAGCGCCGTGCAGAGCTGCTATGCGCTGGCCTCGCAGGCGGCCTGGGCCTTCCCTGCCCAGGGCTGGCTCCTCCCGGCCCCGGCCCCGGCCCCGGCCCCGGCCCCGGCCCCGGCCCCGTAGCACATGCCTGCTGTGCAGTCGCTGGCACCTGCTCAGAGCTCCTCCCAGGAGGGGGAAGGCCAGCCCTCTCCTGAGCAGGAAGAACCTGAGGCACACAGGGCATCAGATTAATCTTGTGCTGGGGAACGCGCAGGGTGGACACTAGAGGGCGCATCTCTGACAGACAGAAAGACTTGCTGCTGCTACTTCTCCGCAAGACCAGCAGAGACCCTGGAGTCGGGATGAGCTGATGCCTGAGGCAATCTGGGTGGCCACAGGAGAGGAACTGGAGCGACTTCCTGGGAATCAGGAACCTGCTGTTTCCTTGAGGACGCCATGACAGAAGAATGCCGGTTTTCACACTACCCATCTGAATACTTGGAACGGACTTGAAGTTTTACATGAAATACATGTTAAGAGGGCATCATTTACACTTGTGCATTTTTGTCCATTTAAAGTTTTCTACTTGGAGAAGTACTGGGGCGGTGGGAGGAGCAGTACTCAGGAGGACTCTGAGGGGAGATGACAGGGTGGGTCTGTGTGAGACAGGGCCTCGGAAGGAGTGGGTGTCTGAGGGTGGCCAGCGATGGGACCCAGACGTCTGAAGCCAGTGTTGATGAAGCGCGGACAGTTTCTTGCCCCACCGGAATTTGACGCTGTGACTGTGTGGTTTTATTCTGCTTAAGCCACTTTCAATTTATAACATAAGTTTCAGATGTTAGAGAGGAATAAGGATGTGTTAGCTATATAAAATTATTTTCGTGTATTTATATGAACATGAGTACATGAGTGTTCTTCCAAATCTTAATAAAAGAGAATTGAAGACAAATTCAATTTAATAGAAGTTGTACTTCTTTAAATGAATGAATTCTTTATTGGTTGTGACTTGGTAATGGTGACAGAGGGAGAGGCAAAAAGAGAGTGAGAAATTTCATCTGCTGGTTCTCTTTGCAAATGGCTGAGTGGCTGGGGCTGTTCAAGGCAACAACTGGGAGCCTAGAACTCCAACAGATTTCTCACACGTGTGTCAGTGTACCAGGTGCTTGGATCTTCACCCATGGCTTTGGCAGGCACATTAGCAGGGATCTCGATCAGAAGCAGAGCAGCCAGGATGTGAACCCACACCTCTACAGACTATGCTGCTGTGCCAAATAGTGGCTTAACCTACATAGCTACAATTTGGCTAGTTCTGTTACAATTTTTGAACCCGTGCTGATATCAGTAAATAACACAGAGTATTTATTATTTACGGAGAGAAGTAGAGACAGATAGAGTTGTCCTCAATGGCCTGAGCTGCACCTAGCAGAGGCTAGGTGCGAGGGGCTTCTTCCAGGTCTCCCACATGGATGCAGGGGCCCAAGGACTTGGGCCATCTTCTGCTGTTTTCCCTGGTCACAGCAGAGAGTTGAATAAGAATTGGAGCAGCCAGGTCTCGAACCAGCGGCCATATGGGATGCTGGTACTTCTCAGGCCATGGTGTTAACCTTCTGAGCAACAGCACCAGGCCTGCACTGATTAGGTTCATTTTTGTTTTGGTTTTTGACAGTTAGACACACAGAGAGAGAGAGAGAGAGAGAGAGAGAGAGAGAGAAATGTCTTCCTTTAACATTGGTTCACCCCCCAAAGGACCGCTATTTCCAGCACACTGGGGCCGGCGTGCTGCGCTGATCTGAAGCCAGAAGCCGGTTCTTCCTCCTGGCCTCCCATGCTGGTGCAGGGCACAAGACTTGGGCCATTCTCCACTGCCTTCCAGGACACAGAGTAGAGTTGAACTGGAAGAGGAGCAACCGGGACAGAATACTGAGCCACAATCAGGACTAGAACCCGGGGTGCCAGCGCCACAGGCGGAGGATTAGCCAAGTGAGCTAAGGCACCAGCCCTGAATAGGTTTTCTTTTTTTTTTCTTTGTTTTTGACAGGCATAGTGGATAGTGAGAGAGAGAGACAGACAGAGAAAAAGGTCCTTCTTTTTGCCGTTGATTCACCCTCCAATGGCCGCTGCGGCCAGCACATCTTGCTGATCCGAACCAGGAGCCAGGTGCTTCTCCTGGTCTCCCATGCGGGTGCAGGGCCCAAGCACTTGGGCCATCCTCCACTGCCTTCCCGGGCCATAGCAGAGAGCTGACCTGGAAGAGGGGGCAACCGGGATAGAATCCAGTGCCCCAACCGGGACTAGAAACTGGTGTGCCGGCGCCACAAGGTGGAGGATTACTCTGCCACGCCACAGCATGGCCTCTGAATAGGTTTTAAACAACTTCAGGCAGTCACTGATGGGATTGTACACAGACACCCTCAGGTGATCTCACTTAATCTAATTTGGCAGCATTTAATGCTGGTTTTCACTTCTCACATTCCTTCGAATATTAACATTTATGTTGTGAACCTGAGGTAACTGATTATTTTGATATTGTCATTGCTGAATAGCTAGGATTTCTTAGCGTGTGTCTATAAAATTTAATCCTATTGAGAATTCTCTTCATATGCAAAACATTTCTTTTTATCTCTTTCTTTCTTTTACTGATCTATTTACTCTTTGAAAGGCAGACCTACATGGAGGGCAGAGGCAGAGAGAGCAAGTTCTTCCCTCTGATGGTGCACTCCCCATATGGCTGCCATGGCAGGAGCTGAGCCAATCCAAAGCCAGGAGCCAGGAGCCTCCTCCTGGTCTCCCACGTGGGTGCAGGGGCCCAAGGACCTGGGCCATTCTCCACTTCTCTGCCAGACCACAGCGGAGAGCTGGATAGGAAGTGGAGTAGCTGGGACAGGAAGCGGCATCCAGATGGCATGCCAGCACTTCAGGCGGCAGCTTTACTAGCTATGCCACAGCAGTGGAAGCAAATGGAAAACTTCTCTAGAAATGTCTACATGCAGCTTGTTGGATTCTGCAGCTGGAAATCTAGGCAGGGTCTTATTGACACTTTTGGGTGGTAATTGGGCTGGAAGAGATGGGGTCCAGTCGCCTGCCTTTTGTCCCAGTGTCCTCTCACACTGTATTTCTGCATTGGACACTAAAAACGGACCTTCCCTCCGTGTCACACCACCACCACAAGTGAAAACTTAGGCATGCACTGGTGATTGACAGGATAAAGGAATTCCTCCCTCCAATAGGCATGAGCCCCGCCCTCAGGAGGGGCTTTAAAAGGCAGATAGAGCAGGGCCATCCTCCCTCTCTGTACACTTGGGCCTGGAACCTTGACCTTCAGGATGGCACAGGAAAGTGCAGACCAGGAAGCGCTTGGGCTCTCAGTTGAGCTGCCCTCTTCCCCACAGAGGTCTGTTAAAGATGGGGGCACAGAGGAAGAGGAGCAACCACCACAAGGACAAGGTGAGACACTGTTTTCTGATTTCTCGGAGAGCTGCCTGCAAAGGCAAGGTAGGTCCTTGGGATGTCAGGGTGAGTGTGGAAGGTGGTTTGGAACCTGGAAACTGGTCTGTGTGTGTGTGTGTGTGTGTGTGACGGAGGGTTTCATTTCAAAATGGGAAATGGGAAACAGCTTGTAGCCCCAGGGGCCTATTGAGAAATGTGGCAGTGAACCTATGGAACTCTAATGTGCTCATTTTCCTTTGATCCTGGCTTAGCTGGCTCGGCCAACAGGATGCCAGAAACTTGAAATCTGAGACAAAACGGGGACCGGGGGGATAAAATGCATCCATGTGATTAGTTTTTCATTCTCGTGACAAATATCTGAGACATGTTTCTATAGAAGGAAAGTTTATTTTAAAGGACATTTTGGAAATTCACAATAAAAGTCTTCACGTCCCTAACAGTTCATGACCCTAATGTTCTGGCAGTTTATGAGGGTAGGGGAGGATTCAGAATGAGTATGGAGGAAAACTCATAGGACAATCCAATCTGTCAGAGAGCTTGCTGTGCAAGTGAACTCTCCTTCTTCAGATACCAAGACTCCAACAGCCGGGCTCCTCCTCCCCAACATAACCCAGTCTAAACATTGTCCAAGTCTCAGTGTCAACAACAGATTTAGATCATTCCCCACTCTTCATCCATTTCTATTTTCATTACTTTCCCCCTTAATACTTTTTTGTAAAAGAGATTTATTTATTTATCTGAAAGAGGTACACAGAACGAGAAGGAGAAGCAGAGTTTGGGAGAAGTCTTCCATCTGCTGGTTCACTCCCCAAATGGCAGCAAAAGCCAGAGCTGCGCTGGTCTGCAATCAGGAGCCAGGAGCTTCTTCAACATCTCCTTCAAGGGTGCAGGGGCCCAAGAACTCGAGCTATCTTCTCCTGCTTTCCCAGGCCATAGCAGACAGCTGGATTGCAAGCCGCCGGGACTCGAACCAGTACCGTAATGGGATGGCAGCACTGCAGACCATGGTGTTTCCTACTATGCCACAGAGCTGGCCCCTTCCCCTTAACCCTTGAAGCATTAAGTTACGCTTTTGTAGACAAAGAGATTCACAAACAACCTGTTGAGGACACAGATTTTATACTCGTGGGGAATTTTTATTTAATTTCGTGGGGAAACTCAGTCATATGTTCTCTCTTTTGATGTAGGATCAAAGCCCAATGCACATGAGGAGAAGTCCCAGGAAAGGAAGCTCAGAGGCAGAAGCAGCATTGCCAGAGCAGGTAAGTTTAGACTCACCCGGAGCGAGAAGGTCATAGGATGCTGTGGCACAGTCTTCTCTGGGAGACGGGGGCCCCGAGGCCAGATGGGTGAGCAGCACCTCAGAGATGCTGGGGTATGGGGAACAGAGCGGAAGGGAGCACTGGTGGGAGGCTCTGCTCCCGGTGTCCTGGATAGACTCGGGCTGTGGCTGTGCCTTGGGAGGCAGTCACTCCAACACCCTGTGTTTTGCAGAATCAGAGTCGAGCTGTGACGGGGCGAACTCCAGGAAGAGGACAATCAGTTCCGAGGACAGCAGCCACCCTGGGACAGGTAGCATCTTGCTTTCTCTACCTAGAGGGTCAGGACCAGGGAGCTTATCCACGGTTGGGAAGGGAGGGGCTTGTCAGAGATTGAGAGCGGTTTAGAGATCCCCAGAACATATCGGGAGGAGGATGGGTGCTGCCTGCGTTCCTGCTGGAGTCCATTGTGGGGAAGGAGGTGCAGGATTCAGTGGGGTTCACGGGAAGGGGGCGGGGTTTATGTGTTAGGGCCCAAGGAGCTGTGCTGAGTGTCTCCCGTGTGTCTCTGCAGGCAGCTGTGTGGATGAGCTCAGCGTGACTTTGCAAAAGAAACAAAAACCTTCCGAGCATGGAAAGGACAGAGGACTTCAGGAGGCGCATGAGGAACATGGCAGGGGATCCTCAAGGGCCCGCTCTGGGCACAAGAGGAGGCGCAGGTCCAGGTCCCCAGCAGACCACCCACCGCCCCTTCGGAAGAGCCTGGTGACCTCCCTGCGCTCTCTGTCTGAGGCCATTTATGAAGATTTAGCCCGGGTGCAGGCGCAGCAGGCGCACTTCCCGCTGACCCAGGAGCAGCTGTTTGTGCTGGCACAGCTCCGCGGGCCTCTATGCAGCGCCGTGCAGAGCTGCTATGCGCTGGCCTCGCAGGCGGCCTGGGCCTTCCCTGCCCAGGGCTGGCTCCTCCCGGCCCCGGCCCCGGCCCCGGCCCCGGCCCCGGCCCCGGAGCACATGCCTGCTGTGCAGTCGCTGGCACCTGCTCAGAGCTCCTCCCAGGAGGGGGAAGGCCAGCCCTCTCCTGAGCAGGAAGAACCTGAGGCACACAGGGCATCAGATTAATCTTGTGCTGGGGAACGCGCAGGGTGGACACTAGAGGGCGCATCTCTGACAGACAGAAAGACTTGCTGCTGCTACTTCTCCGCAAGACCAGCAGAGACCCTGGAGTCGGGATGAGCTGATGCCTGAGGCAATCTGGGTGGCCACAGGAGAGGAACTGGAGCGACTTCCTGGGAATCAGGAACCTGCTGTTTCCTTGAGGACGCCATGACAGAAGAATGCCGGTTTTCACACTACCCATCTGAATACTTGGAACGGACTTGAAGTTTTACATGAAATACATGTTAAGAGGGCATCATTTACACTTGTGCATTTTTGTCCATTTAAAGTTTTCTACTTGGAGAAGTACTGGGGCGGTGGGAGGAGCAGTACTCAGGAGGACTCTGAGGGGAGATGACAGGGTGGGTCTGTGTGAGACAGGGCCTCGGAAGGAGTGGGTGTCTGAGGGTGGCCAGCGATGGGACCCAGACGTCTGAAGCCAGTGTTGATGAAGCGCGGACAGTTTCTTGCCCCACCGGAATTTGACGCTGTGACTGTGTGGTTTTATTCTGCTTAAGCCACTTTCAATTTATAACATAAGTTTCAGATGTTAGAGAGGAATAAGGATGTGTTAGCTATATAAAATTATTTTCGTGTATTTATATGAACATGAGTACATGAGTGTTCTTCCAAATCTTAATAAAAGAGAATTGAAGACAAATTCAATTTAATAGAAGTTGTACTTCTTTAAATGAATGAATTCTTTATTGGTTGTGACTTGGTAATGGTGACAGAGGGAGAGGCAAAAAGAGAGTGAGAAATTTCATCTGCTGGTTCTCTTTGCAAATGGCTGAGTGGCTGGGGCTGTTCAAGGCAACAACTGGGAGCCTAGAACTCCAACAGATTTCTCACACGTGTGTCAGTGTACCAGGTGCTTGGATCTTCACCCATGGCTTTGGCAGGCACATTAGCAGGGATCTCGATCAGAAGCAGAGCAGCCAGGATGTGAACCCACACCTCTACAGACTATGCTGCTGTGCCAAATAGTGGCTTAACCTACATAGCTACAATTTGGCTAGTTCTGTTACAATTTTTGAACCCGTGCTGATATCAGTAAATAACACAGAGTATTTATTATTTACGGAGAGAAGTAGAGACAGATAGAGTTGTCCTCAATGGCCTGAGCTGCACCTAGCAGAGGCTAGGTGCGAGGGGCTTCTTCCAGGTCTCCCACATGGATGCAGGGGCCCAAGGACTTGGGCCATCTTCTGCTGTTTTCCCTGGTCACAGCAGAGAGTTGAATAAGAATTGGAGCAGCCAGGTCTCGAACCAGCGGCCATATGGGATGCTGGTACTTCTCAGGCCATGGTGTTAACCTTCTGAGCAACAGCACCAGGCCTGCACTGATTAGGTTCATTTTTGTTTTGGTTTTTGACAGTTAGACAGAGAGAGAGAGAGAGAGAGAAATGTCTTCCTTTAACATTGGTTCACCCCCCAAAGGACCGCTATTTCCAGCACACTGGGGCCGGCGTGCTGTGCTGATCTGAAGCCAGAAGCCGGTTCTTCCTCCTGGCCTCCCATGCTGGTGCAGGGCACAAGACTTGGGCCATTCTCCACTGCCTTCCAGGACACAGAGTAGAGTTGAACTGGAAGAGGAGCAACCGGGACAGAATACTGAGCCACAATCAGGACTAGAACCCGGGGTGCCAGCGCCACAGGCGGAGGATTAGCCAAGTGAGCTAAGGCACCAGCCCTGAATAGGTTTTCTTTTTTTTTTCTTTGTTTTTGACAGGCATAGTGGATAGTGAGAGAGAGAGACAGACAGAGAAAAAGGTCCTTCTTTTTGCCGTTGATTCACCCTCCAATGGCCGCTGCGGCCAGCACATCTTGCTGATCCGAACCAGGAGCCAGGTGCTTCTCCTGGTCTCCCATGCGGGTGCAGGGCCCAAGCACTTGGGCCATCCTCCACTGCCTTCCCGGGCCATAGCAGAGAGCTGACCTGGAAGAGGGGGCAACCGGGATAGAATCCAGTGCCCCAACCGGGACTAGAAACTGGTGTGCCGGCGCCACAAGGTGGAGGATTACTCTGCCACGCCACAGCATGGCCTCTGAATAGGTTTTAAACAACTTCAGGCAGTCACTGATGGGATTGTACACAGACACCCTCAGGTGATCTCACTTAATCTAATTTGGCAGCATTTAATGCTGGTTTTCACTTCTCACATTCCTTCGAATATTAACATTTATGTTGTGAACCTGAGGTAACTGATTATTTTGATATTGTCATTGCTGAATAGCTAGGATTTCTTAGCGTGTGTCTATAAAATTTAATCCTATTGAGAATTCTCTTCATATGCAAAACATTTCTTTTTATCTCTTTCTTTCTTTTACTGATCTATTTACTCTTTGAAAGGCAGACCTACATGGAGGGCAGAGGCAGAGAGAGCAAGTTCTTCCCTCTGATGGTGCACTCCCCATATGGCTGCCATGGCAGGAGCTGAGCCAATCCAAAGCCAGGAGCCAGGAGCCTCCTCCTGGTCTCCCACGTGGGTGCAGGGGCCCAAGGACCTGGGCCATTCTCCACTTCTCTGCCAGACCACAGCAGAGAGCTGGATAGGAAGTGGAGTAGCTGGGACAGGAAGCGGCATCCAGATGGCATGCCAGCACTTCAGGCGGCAGCTTTACTAGCTATGCCACAGCAGTGGAAGCAAATGGAAAACTTCTCTAGAAATGTCTACATGCAGCTTGTTGGATTCTGCAGCTGGAAATCTAGGCAGGGTCTTATTGACACTTTTGGGTGGTAATTGGGCTGGAAGAGATGGGGTCCAGTCGCCTGCCTTTTGTCCCAGTGTCCTCTCACACTGTATTTCTGCATTGGACACTAAAAACGGACCTTCCCTCCGTGTCACACCACCACCACAAGTGAAAACTTAGGCATGCACTGGTGATTGACAGGATAAAGGAATTCCTCCCTCCAATAGGCATGAGCCCCGCCCTCAGGAGGGGCTTTAAAAGGCAGATAGAGCAGGGCCATCCTCCCTCTCTGTACACTTGGGCCTGGAACCTTGACCTTCAGGATGGCACAGGAAAGTGCAGACCAGGAAGCGCTTGGGCTCTCAGTTGAGCTGCCCTCTTCCCCACAGAGGTCTGTTAAAGATGGGGGCACAGAGGAAGAGGAGCAACCACCACAAGGACAAGGTGAGACACTGTTTTCTGATTTCTCGGAGAGCTGCCTGCAAAGGCAAGGTAGGTCCTTGGGATGTCAGGGTGAGTGTGGAAGGTGGTTTGGAACCTGGAAACTGGTCTCTGTGTGTGTGTGTGTGTGTGTGTGTGACGGAGGGTTTCATTTCAAAATGGGAAATGGGAAACAGCTTGTAGCCCCAGGGGCCTATTGAGAAATGTGGCAGTGAACCTATGGAACTCTAATGTGCTCATTTTCCTTTGATCCTGGCTTAGCTGGCTCGGCCAACAGGATGCCAGAAACTTGAAATCTGAGACAAAACGGGGACCGGGGGGATAAAATGCATCCATGTGATTAGTTTTTCATTCTCGTGACAAATATCTGAGACATGTTTCTATAGAAGGAAAGTTTATTTTAAAGGACATTTTGGAAATTCACAATAAAAGTCTTCACGTCCCTAACAGTTCATGACCCTAATGTTCTGGCAGTTTATGAGGGTAGGGGAGGATTCAGAATGAGTATGGAGGAAAACTCATAGGACAATCCAATCTGTCAGAGAGCTTGCTGTGCAAGTGAACTCTCCTTCTTCAGATACCAAGACTCCAACAGCCGGGCTCCTCCTCCCCAACATAACCCAGTCTAAACATTGTCCAAGTCTCAGTGTCAACAACAGATTTAGATCATTCCCCACTCTTCATCCATTTCTATTTTCATTACTTTCCCCCTTAATACTTTTTTGTAAAAGAGATTTATTTATTTATCTGAAAGAGGTACACAGAACGAGAAGGAGAAGCAGAGTTTGGGAGAAGTCTTCCATCTGCTGGTTCACTCCCCAAATGGCAGCAAAAGCCAGAGCTGCGCTGGTCTGCAATCAGGAGCCAGGAGCTTCTTCAACATCTCCTTCAAGGGTGCAGGGGCCCAAGAACTCGAGCTATCTTCTCCTGCTTTCCCAGGCCATAGCAGACAGCTGGATTGCAAGCCGCCGGGACTCGAACCAGTACCGTAATGGGATGGCAGCACTGCAGACCATGGTGTTTCCTACTATGCCACAGAGCTGGCCCCTTCCCCTTAACCCTTGAAGCATTAAGTTACGCTTTTGTAGACAAAGAGATTCACAAACAACCTGTTGAGGACACAGATTTTATACTCGTGGGGAATTTTTATTTAATTTCGTGGGGAAACTCAGTCATATGTTCTCTCTTTTGATGTAGGATCAAAGCCCAATGCACATGAGGAGAAGTCCCAGGAAAGGAAGCTCAGAGGCAGAAGCAGCATTGCCAGAGCAGGTAAGTTTAGACTCACCCGGAGCGAGAAGGTCATAGGATGCTGTGGCACAGTCTTCTCTGGGAGACGGGGGCCCCGAGGCCAGATGGGTGAGCAGCACCTCAGAGATGCTGGGGTATGGGGAACAGAGCGGAAGGGAGCACTGGTGGGAGGCTCTGCTCCCGGTGTCCTGGATAGACTCGGGCTGTGGCTGTGCCTTGGGAGGCAGTCACTCCAACACCCTGTGTTTTGCAGAATCAGAGTCGAGCTGTGACGGGGCGAACTCCAGGAAGAGGACAATCAGTTCCGAGGACAGCAGCCACCCTGGGACAGGTAGCATCTTGCTTTCTCTACCTAGAGGGTCAGGACCAGGGAGCTTATCCACGGTTGGGAAGGGAGGGGCTTGTCAGAGATTGAGAGCGGTTTAGAGATCCCCAGAACATATCGGGAGGAGGATGGGTGCTGCCTGCGTTCCTGCTGGAGTCCATTGTGGGGAAGGAGGTGCAGGATTCAGTGGGGTTCACGGGAAGGGGGCGGGGTTTATGTGTTAGGGCCCAAGGAGCTGTGCTGAGTGTCTCCCGTGTGTCTCTGCAGGCAGCTGTGTGGATGAGCTCAGCGTGACTTTGCAAAAGAAACAAAAACCTTCCGAGGATGGAAAGGACAGAGGACTTCAGGAGGCGCATGAGGAACATGGCAGGGGATCCTCAAGGGCCCGCTCTGGGCACAAGAGGAGGCGCAGGTCCAGGTCCCCAGCAGACCACCCACCGCCCCTTCGGAAGAGCCTGGTGACCTCCCTGCGCTCTCTGTCTGAGGCCATTTATGAAGATTTAGCCCGGGTGCAGGCGCAGCAGGCGCACTTCCCGCTGACCCAGGAGCAGCTGTTTGTGCTGGCACAGCTCCGCGGGCCTCTATGCAGCGCCGTGCAGAGCTGCTATGCGCTGGCCTCGCAGGCGGCCTGGGCCTTCCCTGCCCAGGGCTGGCTCCTCCCGGCCCCGGCCCCGGCCCCGGCCCCGGAGCACATGCCTGCTGTGCAGTCGCTGGCACCTGCTCAGAGCTCCTCCCAGGAGGGGGAAGGCCAGCCCTCTCCTGAGCAGGAAGAACCTGAGGCACACAGGGCATCAGATTAATCTTGTGCTGGGGAACGCGCAGGGTGGACACTAGAGGGCGCATCTCTGACAGACAGAAAGACTTGCTGCTGCTACTTCTCCGCAAGACCAGCAGAGACCCTGGAGTCGGGATGAGCTGATGCCTGAGGCAATCTGGGTGGCCACAGGAGAGGAACTGGAGCGACTTCCTGGGAATCAGGAACCTGCTGTTTCCTTGAGGACGCCATGACAGAAGAATGCCGGTTTTCACACTACCCATCTGAATACTTGGAACGGACTTGAAGTTTTACATGAAATACATGTTAAGAGGGCATCATTTACACTTGTGCATTTTTGTCCATTTAAAGTTTTCTACTTGGAGAAGTACTGGGGCGGTGGGAGGAGCAGTACTCAGGAGGACTCTGAGGGGAGATGACAGGGTGGGTCTGTGTGAGACAGGGCCTCGGAAGGAGTGGGTGTCTGAGGGTGGCCAGCGATGGGACCCAGACGTCTGAAGCCAGTGTTGATGAAGCGCGGACAGTTTCTTGCCCCACCGGAATTTGACGCTGTGACTGTGTGGTTTTATTCTGCTTAAGCCACTTTCAATTTATAACATAAGTTTCAGATGTTAGAGAGGAATAAGGATGTGTTAGCTATATAAAATTATTTTCGTGTATTTATATGAACATGAGTACATGAGTGTTCTTCCAAATCTTAATAAAAGAGAATTGAAGACAAATTCAATTTAATAGAAGTTGTATTTCTTTAAATGAATGAATTCTTTATTGGTTGTGACTTGGTAATGGTGACAGAGGGAGAGGCAAAAAGAGAGTGAGAAATTTCATCTGCTGGTTCTCTTTGCAAATGGCTGAGTGGCTGGGGCTGTTCAAGGCAACAACTGGGAGCCTAGAACTCCAACAGATTTCTCACACGTGTGTCAGTGTACCAGGTGCTTGGATCTTCACCCATGGCTTTGGCAGGCACATTAGCAGGGATCTCGATCAGAAGCAGAGCAGCCAGGATGTGAACCCACACCTCTACAGACTATGCTGCTGTGCCAAATAGTGGCTTAACCTACATAGCTACAATTTGGCTAGTTCTGTTACAATTTTTGAACCCGTGCTGATATCAGTAAATAACACAGAGTATTTATTATTTACGGAGAGAAGTAGAGACAGATAGAGTTGTCCTCAATGGCCTGAGCTGCACCTAGCAGAGGCTAGGTGCGAGGGGCTTCTTCCAGGTCTCCCACATGGATGCAGGGGCCCAAGGACTTGGGCCATCTTCTGCTGTTTTCCCTGGTCACAGCAGAGAGTTGAATAAGAATTGGAGCAGCCAGGTCTCGAACCAGCGGCCATATGGGATGCTGGTACTTCTCAGGCCATGGTGTTAACCTTCTGAGCAACAGCACCAGGCCTGCACTGATTAGGTTCATTTTTGTTTTGGTTTTTGACAGTTAGACACACACACACACACAGAGAGAGAGAGAGAGAGAGAGAGAGAGAGAGAAATGTCTTCCTTTAACATTGGTTCACCCCCCAAAGGACCGCTATTTCCAGCACACTGGGGCCGGCGTGCTGCGCTGATCTGAAGCCAGAAGCCGGTTCTTCCTCCTGGCCTCCCATGCTGGTGCAGGGCACAAGACTTGGGCCATTCTCCACTGCCTTCCAGGACACAGAGTAGAGTTGAACTGGAAGAGGAGCAACCGGGACAGAATACTGAGCCACAATCAGGACTAGAACCCGGGGTGCCAGCGCCACAGGCGGAGGATTAGCCAAGTGAGCTAAGGCACCAGCCCTGAATAGGTTTTCTTTTTTTTTTTGACAGGCATAGTGGATAGTGAGAGAGAGAGACAGACAGAGAAAAAGGTCCTTCTTTTTGCCGTTGATTCACCCTCCAATGGCCGCTGCGGCCAGCACATCTTGCTGATCCGAACCAGGAGCCAGGTGCTTCTCCTGGTCTCCCATGCGGGTGCAGGGCCCAAGCACTTGGGCCATCCTCCACTGCCTTCCCGGGCCATAGCAGAGAGCTGACCTGGAAGAGGGGGCAACCGGGATAGAATCCAGTGCCCCAACTGGGACTAGAAACTGGTGTGCCGGCACCACAAGGTGGAGGATTACTCTGCCACGCCACAGCATGGCCTCTGAATAGGTTTTAAACAACTTCAGGCAGTCACTGATGGGATTGTACACAGACACCCTCAGGTGATCTCACTTAATCTAATTTGGCAGCATTTAATGCTGGTTTTCACTTCTCACATTCCTTCGAATATTAACATTTATGTTGTGAACCTGAGGTAACTGATTATTTTGATATTGTCATTGCTGAATAGCTAGGATTTCTTAGCGTGTGTCTATAAAATTTAATCCTATTGAGAATTCTCTTCATATGCAAAACATTTCTTTTTATCTCTTTCTTTCTTTTACTGATCTATTTACTCTTTGAAAGGCAGACCTACATGGAGGGCAGAGGC
Source organism: Lepus europaeus (assembly GCF_033115175.1). Lineage (NCBI taxonomy): Eukaryota > Metazoa > Chordata > Mammalia > Lagomorpha > Leporidae > Lepus > Lepus europaeus. The sequence goes on from NC_084847.1 coordinate 26,598,589, forward strand.
AGAGAGAGCAAGTTCTTCCCTCTGATGGTGCACTCCCCATATGGCTGCCATGGCAGGAGCTGAGCCAATCCAAAGCCAGGAGCCAGGAGCCTCCTCCTGGTCTCCCACGTGGGTGCAGGGGCCCAAGGACCTGGGCCATTCTCCACTTCTCTGCCAGACCACAGCAGAGAGCTGGATAGGAAGTGGAGTAGCTGGGACAGGAAGCGGCATCCAGATGGCATGCCAGCACTTCAGGCGGCAGCTTTACTAGCTATGCCACAGCAGTGGAAGCAAATGGAAAACTTCTCTAGAAATGTCTACATGCAGCTTGTTGGATTCTGCAGCTGGAAATCTAGGCAGGGTCTTATTGACACTTTTGGGTGGTAATTGGGCTGGAAGAGATGGGGTCCAGTCGCCTGCCTTTTGTCCCAGTGTCCTCTCACACTGTATTTCTGCATTGGACACTAAAAACGGACCTTCCCTCCGTGTCACACCACCACCACAAGTGAAAACTTAGGCATGCACTGGTGATTGACAGGATAAAGGAATTCCTCCCTCCAATAGGCATGAGCCCCGCCCTCAGGAGGGGCTTTAAAAGGCAGATAGAGCAGGGCCATCCTCCCTCTCTGCACACTTGGGCCTGGAACCTTGACCTTCAGGATGGCACAGGAAAGTGCAGACCAGGAAGCGCTTGGGCTCTCAGTTGAGCTGCCCTCTTCCCCACAGAGGTCTGTTAAAGATGGGGGCACAGAGGAAGAGGAGCAACCACCACAAGGACAAGGTGAGACACTGTTTTCTGATTTCTCGGAGAGCTGCCTGCAAAGGCAAGGTAGGTCCTTGGGATGTCAGGGTGAGTGTGGAAGGTGGTTTGGAACCTGGAAACTGGTCTGTGTGTGTGTGTGTGTGTGTGTGATGGAGGGTTTCATTTCAAAATGGGAAATGGGAAACAGCTTGTAGCCCCAGGGGCCTATTGAGAAATGTGGCAGTGAACCTATGGAACTCTAATGTGCTCATTTTCCTTTGATCCTGGCTTAGCTGGCTCGGCCAACAGGATGCCAGAAACTTGAAATCTGAGACAAAACGGGGACCGGGGGGATAAAATGCATCCATGTGATTAGTTTTTCATTCTCGTGACAAATATCTGAGACATGTTTCTATAGAAGGAAAGTTTATTTTAAAGGACATTTTGGAAATTCACAATAAAAGTCTTCACGTCCCTAACAGTTCATGACCCTAATGTTCTGGCAGTTTATGAGGGTAGGGGAGGATTCAGAATGAGTATGGAGGAAAACTCATAGGACAATCCAATCTGTCAGAGAGCTTGCTGTGCAAGTGAACTCTCCTTCTTCAGATACCAAGACTCCAACAGCCGGGCTCCTCCTCCCCAACATAACCCAGTCTAAACATTGTCCAAGTCTCAGTGTCAACAACAGATTTAGATCATTCCCCACTCTTCATCCATTTCTATTTTCATTACTTTCCCCCTTAATACTTTTTTGTAAAAGAGATTTATTTATTTATCTGAAAGAGGTACACAGAACGAGAAGGAGAAGCAGAGTTTGGGAGAGGTCTTCCATCTGCTGGTTCACTCTCCAAATGGCAGCAAAAGCCAGAGCTGCGCTGGTCTGCAATCAGGAGCCAGGAGCTTCTTCAACATCTCCTTCAAGGGTGCAGGGGCCCAAGAACTCGAGCTATCTTCTCCTGCTTTCCCAGGCCATAGCAGACAGCTGGATTGCAAGCCGCCGGGACTCGAACCAGTACCGTAATGGGATGGCAGCACTGCAGACCGTGGTGTTTCCTACTATGCCACAGAGCTGGCCCCTTCCCCTTAACCCTTGAAGCATTAAGTTACGCTTTTGTAGACAAAGAGATTCACAAACAACCTGTTGAGGACACAGATTTTATACTCGTGGGGAATTTTTATTTAATTTCGTGGGGAAACTCAGTCATATGTTCTCTCTTTTGATGTAGGATCAAAGCCCAATGCACATGAGGAGAAGTCCCAGGAAAGGAAGCTCAGAGGCAGAAGCAGCATTGCCAGAGCAGGTAAGTTTAGACTCACCCGGAGCGAGAAGGTCATAGGATGCTGTGGCACAGTCTTCTCTGGGAGACGGGGGCCCCGAGGCCAGATGGGTGAGCAGCACCTCAGAGATGCTGGGGTATGGGGAACAGAGCGGAAGGGAGCACTGGTGGGAGGCTCTGCTCCCGGTGTCCTGGATAGACTCGGGCTGTGGCTGTGCCTTGGGAGGCAGTCACTCCAACACCCTGTGTTTTGCAGAATCAGAGTCGAGCTGTGACGGGGTGAACTCCAGGAAGAGGACAATCAGTTCCGAGGACAGCAGCCACCCTGGGACAGGTAGCATCTTGCTTTCTCTACCTAGAGGGTCAGGACCAGGGAGCTTATCCACGGTTGGGAAGGGAGGGGCTTGTCAGAGATTGAGAGCGGTTTAGAGATCCCCAGAACATATCGGGAGGAGGATGGGTGCTGCCTGCGTTCCTGCTGGAGTCCATTGTGGGGAAGGAGGTGCAGGATTCAGTGGGGTTCACGGGAAGGGGGCGGGGTTTATGTGTTAGGGCCCAAGGAGCTGTGCTGAGTGTCTCCCGTGTGTCTCTGCAGGCAGCTGTGTGGATGAGCTCAGCATGACTTTGCAAAAGAAACAAAAACCTTCCGAGGATGGAAAGGACAGAGGACTTCAGGAGGCGCATGAGGAACATGGCAGGGGATCCTCAAGGGCCCGCTCTGGGCACAAGAGGAGGCGCAGGTCCAGGTCCCCAGCAGACCACCCACCGCCCCTTCGGAAGAGCCTGGTGACCTCCCTGCGCTCTCTGTCTGAGGCCATTTATGAAGATTTAGCCCGGGTGCAGGCGCAGCAGGCGCACTTCCCGCTGACCCAGGAGCAGCTGTTTGTGCTGGCACAGCTCCGCGGGCCTCTATGCAGCGCCGTGCAGAGCTGCTATGCGCTGGCCTCGCAGGCGGCCTGGGCCTTCCCTGCCCAGGGCTGGCTCCTCCCGGCCCCGGCCCCGGCCCCGGCCCCGGAGCACGTGCCTGCTGTGCAGTCGCTGGCACCTGCTCAGAGCTCCTCCCAGGAGGGGGAAGGCCAGCCCTCTCCTGAGCAGGAAGAACCTGAGGCACACAGGGCATCAGATTAATCTTGTGCTGGGGAACGCGCAGGGTGGACACTAGAGGGCGCATCTCTGACAGACAGAAAGACTTGCTGCTGCTACTTCTCCGCAAGACCAGCAGAGACCCTGGAGTCGGGATGAGCTGATGCCTGAGGCAATCTGGGTGGCCACAGGAGAGGAACTGGAGCGACTTCCTGGGAATCAGGAACCTGCTGTTTCCTTGAGGACGCCATGACAGAAGAATGCCGGTTTTCACACTACCCATCTGAATACTTGGAACGGACTTGAAGTTTTACATGAAATACATGTTAAGAGGGCATCATTTACACTTGTGCATTTTTGTCCATTTAAAGTTTTCTACTTGGAGAAGTACTGGGGCGGTGGGAGGAGCAGTACTCAGGAGGACTCTGAGGGGAGATGACAGGGTGGGTCTGTGTGAGACAGGGCCTCGGAAGGAGTGGGTGTCTGAGGGTGGCCAGCGATGGGACCCAGACGTCTGAAGCCAGTGTTGATGAAGCGCGGACAGTTTCTTGCCCCACCGGAATTTGACGCTGTGACTGTGTGGTTTTATTCTGCTTAAGCCACTTTCAATTTATAACATAAGTTTCAGATGTTAGAGAGGAATAAGGATGTGTTAGCTATATAAAATTATTTTCGTGTATTTATATGAACATGAGTACATGAGTGTTCTTCCAAATCTTAATAAAAGAGAATTGAAGACAAATTCAATTTAATAGAAGTTGTACTTCTTTAAATGAATGAATTCTTTATTGGTTGTGACTTGGTAATGGTGACAGAGGGAGAGGCAAAAAGAGAGTGAGAAATTTCATCTGCTGGTTCTCTTTGCAAATGGCTGAGTGGCTGGGGCTGTTCAAGGCAACAACTGGGAGCCTAGAACTCCAACAGATTTCTCACACGTGTGTCAGTGTACCAGGTGCTTGGATCTTCACCCATGGCTTTGGCAGGCACATTAGCAGGGATCTCGATCAGAAGCAGAGCAGCCAGGATGTGAACCCACACCTCTACAGACTATGCTGCTGTGCCAAATAGTGGCTTAACCTACATAGCTACAATTTGGCTAGTTCTGTTACAATTTTTGAACCCGTGCTGATATCAGTAAATAACACAGAGTATTTATTATTTACGGAGAGAAGTAGAGACAGATAGAGTTGTCCTCAATGGCCTGAGCTGCACCTAGCAGAGGCTAGGTGCGAGGGGCTTCTTCCAGGTCTCCCACATGGATGCAGGGGCCCAAGGACTTGGGCCATCTTCTGCTGTTTTCCCTGGTCACAGCAGAGAGTTGAATAAGAATTGGAGCAGCCAGGTCTCGAACCAGCGGCCATATGGGATGCTGGTACTTCTCAGGCCATGGTGTTAACCTTCTGAGCAACAGCACCAGGCCTGCACTGATTAGGTTCATTTTTGTTTTGGTTTTTGACAGTTAGACACACACAGAGAGAGAGAGAGAGAGAGAGAGAGAGAGAGAGAGAGAGAGAAATGTCTTCCTTTAACATTGGTTCACCCCCCAAAGGACCGCTATTTCCGGCACACTGGGGCCGGCGTGCTGCGCTGATCTGAAGCCAGAAGCCGGTTCTTCCTCCTGGCCTCCCATGCTGGTGCAGGGCACAAGACTTGGGCCATTCTCCACTGCCTTCCAGGACACAGAGTAGAGTTGAACTGGAAGAGGAGCAACCGGGACAGAATACTGAGCCACAATCAGGACTAGAACCCGGGGTGCCAGCGCCACAGGCGGAGGATTAGCCAAGTGAGCTAAGGCACCAGCCCTGAATAGGTTTTCTTTTTTTTTTTCTTTGTTTTTGACAGGCATAGTGGATAGTGAGAGAGAGAGACAGACAGAGAAAAAGGTCCTTCTTTTTGCCGTTGATTCACCCTCCAATGGCCGCTGCGGCCAGCACATCTTGCTGATCCGAACCAGGAGCCAGGTGCTTCTCCTGGTCTCCCATGCGGGTGCAGGGCCCAAGCACTTGGGCCATCCTCCACTGCCTTCCCGGGCCATAGCAGAGAGCTGACCTGGAAGAGGGGGCAACCGGGATAGAATCCAGTGCCCCAACCGGGACTAGAAACTGGTGTGCCGGCGCCACAAGGTGGAGGATTACTCTGCCACGCCACAGCATGGCCTCTGAATAGGTTTTAAACAACTTCAGGCAGTCACTGATGGGATTGTACACAGACACCCTCAGGTGATCTCACTTAATCTAATTTGGCAGCATTTAATGCTGGTTTTCACTTCTCACATTCCTTCGAATATTAACATTTATGTTGTGAACCTGAGGTAACTGATTATTTTGATATTGTCATTGCTGAATAGCTAGGATTTCTTAGCGTGTGTCTATAAAATTTAATCCTATTGAGAATTCTCTTCATATGCAAAACATTTCTTTTTATCTCTTTCTTTCTTTTACTGATCTATTTACTCTTTGAAAGGCAGACCTACATGGAGGGCAGAGGCAGAGAGAGCAAGTTCTTCCCTCTGATGGTGCACTCCCCATATGGCTGCCATGGCAGGAGCTGAGCCAATCCAAAGCCAGGAGCCAGGAGCCTCCTCCTGGTCTCCCACGTGGGTGCAGGGGCCCAAGGACCTGGGCCATTCTCCACTTCTCTGCCAGACCACAGCAGAGAGCTGGATAGGAAGTGGAGTAGCTGGGACAGGAAGCAGCATCCAGATGGCATGCCAGCACTTCAGGCGGCAGCTTTACTAGCTATGCCACAGCAGTGGAAGCAAATGGAAAACTTCTCTAGAAATGTCTACATGCAGCTTGTTGGATTCTGCAGCTGGAAATCTAGGCAGGGTCTTATTGACACTTTTGGGTGGTAATTGGGCTGGAAGAGATGGGGTCCAGTCGCCTGCCTTTTGTCCCAGTGTCCTCTCACACTGTATTTCTGCATTGGACACTAAAAACGGACCTTCCCTCCGTGTCACACCACCACCACAAGTGAAAACTTAGGCATGCACTGGTGATTGACAGGATAAAGGAATTCCTCCCTCCAATAGGCATGAGCCCCGCCCTCAGGAGGGGCTTTAAAAGGCAGATAGAGCAGGGCCATCCTCCCTCTCTGCACACTTGGGCCTGGAACCTTGACCTTCAGGATGGCACAGGAAAGTGCAGACCAGGAAGCGCTTGGGCTCTCAGTTGAGCTGCCCTCTTCCCCACAGAGGTCTGTTAAAGATGGGGGCACAGAGGAAGAGGAGCAACCACCACAAGGACAAGGTGAGACACTGTTTTCTGATTTCTCGGAGAGCTGCCTGCAAAGGCAAGGTAGGTCCTTGGGATGTCAGGGTGAGTGTGGAAGGTGGTTTGGAACCTGGAAACTGGTCTGTGTGTGTGTGTGTGTGTGTGACGGAGGGTTTCATTTCAAAATGGGAAATGGGAAACAGCTTGTAGCCCCAGGGGCCTATTGAGAAATGTGGCAGTGAACCTATGGAACTCTAATGTGCTCATTTTCCTTTGATCCTGGCTTAGCTGGCTCGGCCAACAGGATGCCAGAAACTTGAAATCTGAGACAAAACGGGGGCCGGGGGGATAAAATGCATCCATGTGATTAGTTTTTCATTCTCGTGACAAATATCTGAGACATGTTTCTATAGAAGGAAAGTTTATTTTAAAGGACATTTTGGAAATTCACAATAAAAGTCTTCACGTCCCTAACAGTTCATGACCCTAATGTTCTGGCAGTTTATGAGGGTAGGGGAGGATTCAGAATGAGTATGGAGGAAAACTCATAGGACAATCCAATCTGTCAGAGAGCTTGCTGTGCAAGTGAACTCTCCTTCTTCAGATACCAAGACTCCAACAGCCGGGCTCCTCCTCCCCAACATAACCCAGTCTAAACATTGTCCAAGTCTCAGTGTCAACAACAGATTTAGATCATTCCCCACTCTTCATCCATTTCTATTTTCATTACTTTCCCCCTTAATACTTTTTTGTAAAAGAGATTTATTTATTTATCTGAAAGAGGTACACAGAACGAGAAGGAGAAGCAGAGTTTGGGAGAGGTCTTCCATCTGCTGGTTCACTCCCCAAATGGCAGCAAAAGCCAGAGCTGCGCTGGTCTGCAATCAGGAGCCAGGAGCTTCTTCAACATCTCCTTCAAGGGTGCAGGGGCCCAAGAACTCGAGCTATCTTCTCCTGCTTTCCCAGGCCATAGCAGACAGCTGGATTGCAAGCCGCCGGGACTCGAACCAGTACCGTAATGGGATGGCAGCACTGCAGACCGTGGTGTTTCCTACTATGCCACAGAGCTGGCCCCTTCCCCTTAACCCTTGAAGCATTAAGTTACGCTTTTGTAGACAAAGAGATTCACAAACAACCTGTTGAGGACACAGATTTTATACTCGTGGGGAATTTTTATTTAATTTCGTGGGGAAACTCAGTCATATGTTCTCTCTTTTGATGTAGGATCAAAGCCCAATGCACATGAGGAGAAGTCCCAGGAAAGGAAGCTCAGAGGCAGAAGCAGCATTGCCAGAGCAGGTAAGTTTAGACTCACCCGGAGCGAGAAGGTCATAGGATGCTGTGGCACAGTCTTCTCTGGGAGACGGGGGCCCCGAGGCCAGATGGGTGAGCAGCACCTCAGAGATGCTGGGGTATGGGGAACAGAGCGGAAGGGAGCACTGGTGGGAGGCTCTGCTCCCGGTGTCCTGGATAGACTCGGGCTGTGGCTGTGCCTTGGGAGGCAGTCACTCCAACACCCTGTGTTTTGCAGAATCAGAGTCGAGCTGTGACGGGGCGAACTCCAGGAAGAGGACAATCAGTTCCGAGGACAGCAGCCACCCTGGGACAGGTAGCATCTTGCTTTCTCTACCTAGAGGGTCAGGACCAGGGAGCTTATCCACGGTTGGGAAGGGAGGGGCTTGTCAGAGATTGAGAGCGGTTTAGAGATCCCCAGAACATATCGGGAGGAGGATGGGTGCTGCCTGCGTTCCTGCTGGAGTCCATTGTGGGGAAGGAGGTGCAGGATTCAGTGGGGTTCACGGGAAGGGGGCGGGGTTTATGTGTTAGGGCCCAAGGAGCTGTGCTGAGTGTCTCCCGTGTGTCTCTGCAGGCAGCTGTGTGGATGAGCTCAGCGTGACTTTGCAAAAGAAACAAAAACCTTCCGAGGATGGAAAGGACAGAGGACTTCAGGAGGCGCATGAGGAACATGGCAGGGGATCCTCAAGGGCCCGCTCTGGGCACAAGAGGAGGCGCAGGTCCAGGTCCCCAGCAGACCACCCACCGCCCCTTCGGAAGAGCCTGGTGACCTCCCTGCGCTCTCTGTCTGAGGCCATTTATGAAGATTTAGCCCGGGTGCAGGCGCAGCAGGCGCACTTCCCGCTGACCCAGGAGCAGCTGTTTGTGCTGGCACAGCTCCGCGGGCCTCTATGCAGCGCCGTGCAGAGCTGCTATGCGCTGGCCTCGCAGGCGGCCTGGGCCTTCCCTGCCCAGGGCTGGCTCCTCCCGGCCCCGGCCCCGGCCCCGGCCCCGGAGCACGTGCCTGCTGTGCAGTCGCTGGCACCTGCTCAGAGCTCCTCCCAGGAGGGGGAAGGCCAGCCCTCTCCTGAGCAGGAAGAACCTGAGGCACACAGGGCATCAGATTAATCTTGTGCTGGGGAACGCGCAGGGTGGACACTAGAGGGCGCATCTCTGACAGACAGAAAGACTTGCTGCTGCTACTTCTCCGCAAGACCAGCAGAGACCCTGGAGTCGGGATGAGCTGATGCCTGAGGCAATCTGGGTGGCCACAGGAGAGGAACTGGAGCGACTTCCTGGGAATCAGGAACCTGCTGTTTCCTTGAGGACGCCATGACAGAAGAATGCCGGTTTTCACACTACCCATCTGAATACTTGGAACGGACTTGAAGTTTTACATGAAATACATGTTAAGAGGGCATCATTTACACTTGTGCATTTTTGTCCATTTAAAGTTTTCTACTTGGAGAAGTACTGGGGCGGTGGGAGGAGCAGTACTCAGGAGGACTCTGAGGGGAGATGACAGGGTGGGTCTGTGTGAGACAGGGCCTCGGAAGGAGTGGGTGTCTGAGGGTGGCCAGCGATGGGACCCAGACGTCTGAAGCCAGTGTTGATGAAGCGCGGACAGTTTCTTGCCCCACCGGAATTTGACGCTGTGACTGTGTGGTTTTATTCTGCTTAAGCCACTTTCAATTTATAACATAAGTTTCAGATGTTAGAGAGGAATAAGGATGTGTTAGCTATATAAAATTATTTTCGTGTATTTATATGAACATGAGTACATGAGTGTTCTTCCAAATCTTAATAAAAGAGAATTGAAGACAAATTCAATTTAATAGAAGTTGTACTTCTTTAAATGAATGAATTCTTTATTGGTTGTGACTTGGTAATGGTGACAGAGGGAGAGGCAAAAAGAGAGTGAGAAATTTCATCTGCTGGTTCTCTTTGCAAATGGCTGAGTGGCTGGGGCTGTTCAAGGCAACAACTGGGAGCCTAGAACTCCAACAGATTTCTCACACGTGTGTCAGTGTACCAGGTGCTTGGATCTTCACCCATGGCTTTGGCAGGCACATTAGCAGGGATCTCGATCAGAAGCAGAGCAGCCAGGATGTGAACCCACACCTCTACAGACTATGCTGCTGTGCCAAATAGTGGCTTAACCTACATAGCTACAATTTGGCTAGTTCTGTTACAATTTTTGAACCCGTGCTGATATCAGTAAATAACACAGAGTATTTATTATTTACGGAGAGAAGTAGAGACAGATAGAGTTGTCCTCAATGGCCTGAGCTGCACCTAGCAGAGGCTAGGTGCGAGGGGCTTCTTCCAGGTCTCCCACATGGATGCAGGGGCCCAAGGACTTGGGCCATCTTCTGCTGTTTTCCCTGGTCACAGCAGAGAGTTGAATAAGAATTGGAGCAGCCAGGTCTCGAACCAGCGGCCATATGGGATGCTGGTACTTCTCAGGCCATGGTGTTAACCTTCTGAGCAACAGCACCAGGCCTGCACTGATTAGGTTCATTTTTGTTTTGGTTTTTGACAGTTAGACAGAGAGAGAGAGAGAGAGAGAGAGAGAGAGAGAGAGAGAGAGAGAGAGAAATGTCTTCCTTTAACATTGGTTCACCCCCCAAAGGACCGCTATTTCCGGCACACTGGGGCCGGCGTGCTGCGCTGATCTGAAGCCAGAAGCCGGTTCTTCCTCCTGGCCTCCCATGCTGGTGCAGGGCACAAGACTTGGGCCATTCTCCACTGCCTTCCAGGACACAGAGTAGAGTTGAACTGGAAGAGGAGCAACCGGGACAGAATACTGAGCCACAATCAGGACTAGAACCCGGGGTGCCAGCGCCACAGGCGGAGGATTAGCCAAGTGAGCTAAGGCACCAGCCCTGAATAGGTTTTCTTTTTTTTTTTCTTTGTTTTTGACAGGCATAGTGGATAGTGAGAGAGAGAGACAGACAGAGAAAAAGGTCCTTCTTTTTGCCGTTGATTCACCCTCCAATGGCCGCTGCGGCCAGCACATCTTGCTGATCCGAACCAGGAGCCAGGTGCTTCTCCTGGTCTCCCATGCGGGTGCAGGGCCCAAGCACTTGGGCCATCCTCCACTGCCTTCCCGGGCCATAGCAGAGAGCTGACCTGGAAGAGGGGGCAACCGGGATAGAATCCAGTGCCCCAACCGGGACTAGAAACTGGTGTGCCGGCGCCACAAGGTGGAGGATTACTCTGCCACGCCACAGCATGGCCTCTGAATAGGTTTTAAACAACTTCAGGCAGTCACTGATGGGATTGTACACAGACACCCTCAGGTGATCTCACTTAATCTAATTTGGCAGCATTTAATGCTGGTTTTCACTTCTCACATTCCTTCGAATATTAACATTTATGTTGTGAACCTGAGGTAACTGATTATTTTGATATTGTCATTGCTGAATAGCTAGGATTTCTTAGCGTGTGTCTATAAAATTTAATCCTATTGAGAATTCTCTTCATATGCAAAACATTTCTTTTTATCTCTTTCTTTCTTTTACTGATCTATTTACTCTTTGAAAGGCAGACCTACATGGAGGGCAGAGGCAGAGAGAGCAAGTTCTTCCCTCTGATGGTGCACTCCCCATATGGCTGCCATGGCAGGAGCTGAGCCAATCCAAAGCCAGGAGCCAGGAGCCTCCTCCTGGTCTCCCACGTGGGTGCAGGGGCCCAAGGACCTGGGCCATTCTCCACTTCTCTGCCAGACCACAGCAGAGAGCTGGATAGGAAGTGGAGTAGCTGGGACAGGAAGCGGCATCCAGATGGCATGCCAGCACTTCAGGCGGCAGCTTTACTAGCTATGCCACAGCAGTGGAAGCAAATGGAAAACTTCTCTAGAAATGTCTACATGCAGCTTGTTGGATTCTGCAGCTGGAAATCTAGGCAGGGTCTTATTGACACTTTTGGGTGGTAATTGGGCTGGAAGAGATGGGGTCCAGTCGCCTGCCTTTTGTCCCAGTGTCCTCTCACACTGTATTTCTGCATTGGACACTAAAAACGGACCTTCCCTCCGTGTCACACCACCACCACAAGTGAAAACTTAGGCATGCACTGGTGATTGACAGGATAAAGGAATTCCTCCCTCCAATAGGCATGAGCCCCGCCCTCAGGAGGGGCTTTAAAAGGCAGATAGAGCAGGGCCATCCTCCCTCTCTGCACACTTGGGCCTGGAACCTTGACCTTCAGGATGGCACAGGAAAGTGCAGACCAGGAAGCGCTTGGGCTCTCAGTTGAGCTGCCCTCTTCCCCACAGAGGTCTGTTAAAGATGGGGGCACAGAGGAAGAGGAGCAACCACCACAAGGACAAGGTGAGACACTGTTTTCTGATTTCTCGGAGAGCTGCCTGCAAAGGCAAGGTAGGTCCTTGGGATGTCAGGGTGAGTGTGGAAGGTGGTTTGGAACCTGGAAACTGGTCTGTGTGTGTGTGTGTGTGTGTGTGTGATGGAGGGTTTCATTTCAAAATGGGAAATGGGAAACAGCTTGTAGCCCCAGGGGCCTATTGAGAAATGTGGCAGTGAACCTATGGAACTCTAATGTGCTCATTTTCCTTTGATCCTGGCTTAGCTGGCTCGGCCAACAGGATGCCAGAAACTTGAAATCTGAGACAAAACGGGGACCGGGGGGATAAAATGCATCCATGTGATTAGTTTTTCATTCTCATGACAAATATCTGAGACATGTTTCTATAGAAGGAAAGTTTATTTTAAAGGACATTTTGGAAATTCACAATAAAAGTCTTCACGTCCCTAACAGTTCATGACCCTAATGTTCTGGCAGTTTATGAGGGTAGGGGAGGATTCAGAATGAGTATGGAGGAAAACTCATAGGACAATCCAATCTGTCAGAGAGCTTGCTGTGCAAGTGATCTCTCCTTCTTCAGATACCAAGACTCCAACAGCCGGGCTCCTCCTCCCCAACATAACCCAGTCTAAACATTGTCCAAGTCTCAGTGTCAACAACAGATTTAGATCATTCCCCACTCTTCATCCATTTCTATTTTCATTACTTTCCCCCTTAATACTTTTTTGTAAAAGAGATTTATTTATTTATCTGAAAGAGGTACACAGAACGAGAAGGAGAAGCAGAGTTTGGGAGAGGTCTTCCATCTGCTGGTTCACTCTCCAAATGGCAGCAAAAGCCAGAGCTGCGCTGGTCTGCAATCAGGAGCCAGGAGCTTCTTCAACATCTCCTTCAAGGGTGCAGGGGCCCAAGAACTCGAGCTATCTTCTCCTGCTTTCCCAGGCCATAGCAGACAGCTGGATTGCAAGCCGCCGGGACTCGAACCAGTACCGTAATGGGATGGCAGCACTGCAGACCATGGTGTTTCCTACTATGCCACAGAGCTGGCCCCTTCCCCTTAACCCTTGAAGCATTAACTTACGCTTTTGTAGACAAAGAGATTCACAAACAACCTGTTGAGGACACAGATTTTATACTCGTGGGGAATTTTTATTTAATTTCGTGGGGAAACTCAGTCATATGTTCTCTCTTTTGATGTAGGATCAAAGCCCAATGCACATGAGGAGAAGTCCCAGGAAAGGAAGCTCAGAGGCAGAAGCAGCATTGCCAGAGCAGGTAAGTTTAGACTCACCCGGAGCGAGAAGGTCATAGGATGCTGTGGCACAGTCTTCTCTGGGAGACGGGGGCCCCGAGGCCAGATGGGTGAGCAGCACCTCAGAGATGCTGGGGCATGGGGAACAGAGCGGAAGGGAGCACTGGTGGGAGGCTCTGCTCCCGGTGTCCTGGATAGACTCGGGCTGTGGCTGTGCCTTGGGAGGCAGTCACTCCAACACCCTGTGTTTTGCAGAATCAGAGTCGAGCTGTGACGGGGCGAACTCCAGGAAGAGGACAATCAGTTCCGAGGACAGCAGCCACCCTGGGACAGGTAGCATCTTGCTTTCTCTACCTAGAGGGTCAGGACCAGGGAGCTTATCCACGGTTGGGAAGGGAGGGGCTTGTCAGAGATTGAGAGCGGTTTAGAGATCCCCAGAACATATCGGGAGGAGGATGGGTGCTGCCTGCGTTCCTGCTGGAGTCCATTGTGGGGAAGGAGGTGCAGGATTCAGTGGGGTTCACGGGAAGGGGGCGGGGTTTATGTGTTAGGGCCCAAGGAGCTGTGCTGAGTGTCTCCCGTGTGTCTCTGCAGGCAGCTGTGTGGATGAGCTCAGCGTGACTTTGCAAAAGAAACAAAAACCTTCCGAGGATGGAAAGGACAGAGGACTTCAGGAGGCGCATGAGGAACATGGCAGGGGATCCTCAAGGGCCCGCTCTGGGCACAAGAGGAGGCGCAGGTCCAGGTCCCCAGCAGACCACCCACCGCCCCTTCGGAAGAGCCTGGTGACCTCCCTGCGCTCTCTGTCTGAGGCCATTTATGAAGATTTAGCCCGGGTGCAGGCGCAGCAGGCGCACTTCCCGCTGACCCAGGAGCAGCTGTTTGTGCTGGCACAGCTCCGCGGGCCTCTATGCAGCGCCGTGCAGAGCTGCTATGCGCTGGCCTCGCAGGCGGCCTGGGCCTTCCCTGCCCAGGGCTGGCTCCTCCCAGCCCCGGCCCCGGCCCCGGCCCCGGCCCCGGCCCCGGCCCCGGCCCCGGAGCACATGCCTGCTGTGCAGTCGCTGGCACCTGCTCAGAGCTCCTCCCAGGAGGGGGAAGGCCAGCCCTCTCCTGAGCAGGAAGAACCTGAGGCACACAGGGCATCAGATTAACCTTGTGCTGGGGAACGCGCAGGGTGGACACTAGAGGGCGCATCTCTGACAGACAGAAAGACTTGCTGCTGCTACTTCTCCGCAAGACCAGCAGAGACCCTGGAGTCGGGATGAGCTGATGCCTGAGGCAATCTGGGTGGCCACAGGAGAGGAACTGGAGCGACTTCCTGGGAATCAGGAACCTGCTGTTTCCTTGAGGACGCCATGACAGAAGAATGCCGGTTTTCACACTACCCATCTGAATACTTGGAACGGACTTGAAGTTTTACATGAAATACATGTTAAGAGGGCATCATTTACACTTGTGCATTTTTGTCCATTTAAAGTTTTCTACTTGGAGAAGTACTGGGGCGGTGGGAGGAGCAGTACTCAGGAGGACTCTGAGGGGAGATGACAGGGTGGGTCTGTGTGAGACAGGGCCTCGGAAGGAGTGGGTGTCTGAGGGTGGCCAGCGATGGGACCCAGACGTCTGAAGCCAGTGTTGATGAAGCGCGGACAGTTTCTTGCCCCACCGGAATTTGACGCTGTGACTGTGTGGTTTTATTCTGCTTAAGCCACTTTCAATTTATAACATAAGTTTCAGATGTTAGAGAGGAATAAGGATGTGTTAGCTATATAAAATTATTTTCGTGTATTTATATGAACATGAGTACATGAGTGTTCTTCCAAATCTTAATAAAAGAGAATTGAAGACAAATTCAATTTAATAGAAGTTGTATTTCTTTAAATGAATGAATTCTTTATTGGTTGTGACTTGGTAATGGTGACAGAGGGAGAGGCAAAAAGAGAGTGAGAAATTTCATCTGCTGGTTCTCTTTGCAAATGGCTGAGTGGCTGGGGCTGTTCAAGGCAACAACTGGGAGCCTAGAACTCCCACAGATTTCTCACACGTGTGTCAGTGTACCAGGTGCTTGGATCTTCACCCATGGCTTTGGCAGGCACATTAGCAGGGATCTCGATCAGAAGCAGAGCAGCCAGGATGTGAACCCACACCTCTACAGACTATGCTGCTGTGCCAAATAGTGGCTTAACCTACATAGCTACAATTTGGCTAGTTCTGTTACAATTTTTGAACCCGTGCTGATATCAGTAAATAACACAGAGTATTTATTATTTACGGAGAGAAGTAGAGACAGATAGAGTTGTCCTCAATGGCCTGAGCTGCACCTAGCAGAGGCTAGGTGCGAGGGGCTTCTTCCAGGTCTCCCACATGGATGCAGGGGCCCAAGGACTTGGGCCATCTTCTGCTGTTTTCCCTGGTCACAGCAGAGAGTTGAATAAGAATTGGAGCAGCCAGGTCTCGAACCAGCGGCCATATGGGATGCTGGTACTTCTCAGGCCATGGTGTTAACCTTCTGAGCAACAGCACCAGGCCTGCACTGATTAGGTTCATTTTTGTTTTGGTTTTTGACAGTTAGACACACACACAGAGAGAGAGAGAGAGAGAGAGAGAGAGAGAGAGAGAGAAATGTCTTCCTTTAACATTGGTTCACCCCCCAAAGGACCGCTATTTCCGGCACACTGGGGCCGGCGTGCTGCGCTGATCTGAAGCCAGAAGCCGGTTCTTCCTCCTGGCCTCCCATGCTGGTGCAGGGCACAAGACTTGGGCCATTCTCCACTGCCTTCCAGGACACAGAGTAGAGTTGAACTGGAAGAGGAGCAACCGGGACAGAATACTGAGCCACAATCAGGACTAGAACCCGGGGTGCCAGCGCCACAGGCGGAGGATTAGCCAAGTGAGCTAAGGCACCAGCCCTGAATAGGTTTTCTTTTTTTTTTCTTTGTTTTTGACAGGCATAGTGGATAGTGAGAGAGACAGACAGAGAAAAAGGTCCTTCTTTTTGCCGTTGATTCACCCTCCAATGGCCGCTGCGGCCAGCACATCTTGCTGATCCGAACCAGGAGCCAGGTGCTTCTCCTGGTCTCCCATGCGGGTGCAGGGCCCAAGCACTTGGGCCATCCTCCACTGCCTTCCCGGGCCATAGCAGAGAGCTGACCTGGAAGAGGGGGCAACCGGGATAGAATCCAGTGCCCCAACCGGGACTAGAAACTGGTGTGCCGGCGCCACAAGGTGGAGGATTACTCTGCCACGCCACAGCATGGCCTCTGAATAGGTTTTAAACAACTTCAGGCAGTCACTGATGGGATTGTACACAGACACCCTCAGGTGATCTCACTTAATCTAATTTGGCAGCATTTAATGCTGGTTTTCACTTCTCACATTCCTTCGAATATTAACATTTATGTTGTGAACCTGAGGTAACTGATTATTTTGATATTGTCATTGCTGAATAGCTAGGATTTCTTAGCGTGTGTCTATAAAATTTAATCCTATTGAGAATTCTCTTCATATGCAAAACATTTCTTTTTATCTCTTTCTTTCTTTTACTGATCTATTTACTCTTTGAAAGGCAGACCTACATGGAGGGCAGAGGCAGAGAGAGCAAGTTCTTCCCTCTGATGGTGCACTCCCCATATGGCTGCCATGGCAGGAGCTGAGCCAATCCAAAGCCAGGAGCCAGGAGCCTCCTCCTGGTCTCCCACGTGGGTGCAGGGGCCCAAGGACCTGGGCCATTCTCCACTTCTCTGCCAGACCACAGCAGAGAGCTGGATAGGAAGTGGAGTAGCTGGGACAGGAAGCGGCATCCAGATGGCATGCCAGCACTTCAGGCGGCAGCTTTACTAGCTATGCCACAGCAGTGGAAGCAAATGGAAAACTTCTCTAGAAATGTCTACATGCAGCTTGTTGGATTCTGCAGCTGGAAATCTAGGCAGGGTCTTATTGACACTTTTGGGTGGTAATTGGGCTGGAAGAGATGGGGTCCAGTCGCCTGCCTTTTGTCCCAGTGTCCTCTCACACTGTATTTCTGCATTGGACACTAAAAACGGACCTTCCCTCCGTGTCACACCACCACCACAAGTGAAAACTTAGGCATGCACTGGTGATTGACAGGATAAAGGAATTCCTCCCTCCAATAGGCATGAGCCCCGCCCTCAGGAGGGGCTTTAAAAGGCAGATAGAGCAGGGCCATCCTCCCTCTCTGCACACTTGGGCCTGGAACCTTGACCTTCAGGATGGCACAGGAAAGTGCAGACCAGGAAGCGCTTGGGCTCTCAGTTGAGCTGCCCTCTTCCCCACAGAGGTCTGTTAAAGATGGGGGCACAGAGGAAGAGGAGCAACCACCACAAGGACAAGGTGAGACACTGTTTTCTGATTTCTCGGAGAGCTGCCTGCAAAGGCAAGGTAGGTCCTTGGGATGTCAGGGTGAGTGTGGAAGGTGGTTTGGAACCTGGAAACTGGTCTGTGTGTGTGTGTGTGTGTGTGTGTGATGGAGGGTTTCATTTCAAAATGGGAAATGGGAAACAGCTTGTAGCCCCAGGGGCCTATTGAGAAATGTGGCAGTGAACCTATGGAACTCTAATGTGCTCATTTTCCTTTGATCCTGGCTTAGCTGGCTCGGCCAACAGGATGCCAGAAACTTGAAATCTGAGACAAAACGGGGACCGGGGGGATAAAATGCATCCATGTGATTAGTTTTTCATTCTCATGACAAATATCTGAGACATGTTTCTATAGAAGGAAAGTTTATTTTAAAGGACATTTTGGAAATTCACAATAAAAGTCTTCACGTCCCTAACAGTTCATGACCCTAATGTTCTGGCAGTTTATGAGGGTAGGGGAGGATTCAGAATGAGTATGGAGGAAAACTCATAGGACAATCCAATCTGTCAGAGAGCTTGCTGTGCAAGTGAACTCTCCTTCTTCAGATACCAAGACTCCAACAGCCGGGCTCCTCCTCCCCAACATAACCCAGTCTAAACATTGTCCAAGTCTCAGTGTCAACAACAGATTTAGATCATTCCCCACTCTTCATCCATTTCTATTTTCATTACTTTCCCCCTTAATACTTTTTTGTAAAAGAGATTTATTTATTTATCTGAAAGAGGTACACAGAACGAGAAGGAGAAGCAGAGTTTGGGAGAGGTCTTCCATCTGCTGGTTCACTCCCCAAATGGCAGCAAAAGCCAGAGCTGCGCTGGTCTGCAATCAGGAGCCAGGAGCTTCTTCAACATCTCCTTCAAGGGTGCAGGGGCCCAAGAACTCGAGCTATCTTCTCCTGCTTTCCCAGGCCATAGCAGACAGCTGGATTGCAAGCCGCCGGGACTCGAACCAGTACCGTAATGGGATGGCAGCACTGCAGACCGTGGTGTTTCCTACTATGCCACAGAGCTGGCCCCTTCCCCTTAACCCTTGAAGCATTAAGTTACGCTTTTGTAGACAAAGAGATTCACAAACAACCTGTTGAGGACACAGATTTTATACTCGTGGGGAATTTTTATTTAATTTCGTGGGGAAACTCAGTCATATGTTCTCTCTTTTGATGTAGGATCAAAGCCCAATGCACATGAGGAGAAGTCCCAGGAAAGGAAGCTCAGAGGCAGAAGCAGCATTGCCAGAGCAGGTAAGTTTAGACTCACCCGGAGCGAGAAGGTCATAGGATGCTGTGGCACAGTCTTCTCTGGGAGACGGGGGCCCCGAGGCCAGATGGGTGAGCAGCACCTCAGAGATGCTGGGGTATGGGGAACAGAGCGGAAGGGAGCACTGGTGGGAGGCTCTGCTCCCGGTGTCCTGGATAGACTCGGGCTGTGGCTGTGCCTTGGGAGGCAGTTACTCCAACACCCTGTGTTTTGCAGAATCAGAGTCGAGCTGTGACGGGGCGAACTCCAGGAAGAGGACAATCAGTTCCGAGGACAGCAGCCACCCTGGGACAGGTAGCATCTTGCTTTCTCTACCTAGAGGGTCAGGACCAGGGAGCTTATCCACGGTTGGGAAGGGAGGGGCTTGTCAGAGATTGAGAGCGGTTTAGAGATCCCCAGAACATATCGGGAGGAGGATGGGTGCTGCCTGCGTTCCTGCTGGAGTCCATTGTGGGGAAGGAGGTGCAGGATTCAGTGGGGTTCACGGGAAGGGGGCGGGGTTTATGTGTTAGGGCCCAAGGAGCTGTGCTGAGTGTCTCCCGTGTGTCTCTGCAGGCAGCTGTGTGGAAGAGCTCAGCGTGACTTTGCAAAAGAAACAAAAACCTTCCGAGCATGGAAAGGACAGAGGACTTCAGGAGGCGCATGAGGAACATGGCAGGGGATCCTCAAGGGCCCGCTCTGGGCACAAGAGGAGGCGCAGGTCCAGGTCCCCAGCAGACCACCCACCGCCCCTTCGGAAGAGCCTGGTGACCTCCCTGCGCTCTCTGTCTGAGGCCATTTATGAAGATTTAGCCCGGGTGCAGGCGCAGCAGGCGCACTTCCCGCTGACCCAGGAGCAGCTGTTTGTGCTGGCACAGCTCCGCGGGCCTCTATGCAGCGCCGTGCAGAGCTGCTATGCGCTGGCCTCGCAGGCGGCCTGGGCCTTCCCTGCCCAGGGCTGGCTCCTCCCAGCCCCGGCCCCGGCCCCGGCCCCGGCCCCGGAGCACATGCCTGCTGTGCAGTCGCTGGCACCTGCTCAGAGCTCCTCCCAGGAGGGGGAAGGCCAGCCCTCTCCTGAGCAGGAAGAACCTGAGGCACACAGGGCATCAGATTAATCTTGTGCTGGGGAACGCGCAGGGTGGACACTAGAGGGCGCATCTCTGACAGACAGAAAGACTTGCTGCTGCTACTTCTCCGCAAGACCAGCAGAGACCCTGGAGTCGGGATGAGCTGATGCCTGAGGCAATCTGGGTGGCCACAGGAGAGGAACTGGAGCGACTTCCTGGGAATCAGGAACCTGCTGTTTCCTTGAGGACGCCATGACAGAAGAATGCCGGTTTTCACACTACCCATCTGAATACTTGGAACGGACTTGAAGTTTTACATGAAATACATGTTAAGAGGGCATCATTTACACTTGTGCATTTTTGTCCATTTAAAGTTTTCTACTTGGAGAAGTACTGGGGCGGTGGGAGGAGCAGTACTCAGGAGGACTCTGAGGGGAGATGACAGGGTGGGTCTGTGTGAGACAGGGCCTCGGAAGGAGTGGGTGTCTGAGGGTGGCCAGCGATGGGACCCAGACATCTGAAGCCAGTGTTGATGAAGCGCGGACAGTTTCTTGCCCCACCGGAATTTGACGCTGTGACTGTGTGGTTTTATTCTGCTTAAGCCACTTTCAATTTATAACATAAGTTTCAGATGTTAGAGAGGAATAAGGATGTGTTAGCTATATAAAATTATTTTCGTGTATTTATATGAACATGAGTACATGAGTGTTCTTCCAAATCTTAATAAAAGAGAATTGAAGACAAATTCAATTTAATAGAAGTTGTATTTCTTTAAATGAATGAATTCTTTATTGGTTGTGACTTGGTAATGGTGACAGAGGGAGAGGCAAAAAGAGAGTGAGAAATTTCATCTGCTGGTTCTCTTTGCAAATGGCTGAGTGGCTGGGGCTGTTCAAGGCAACAACTGGGAGCCTAGAACTCCAACAGATTTCTCACACGTGTGTCAGTGTACCAGGTGCTTGGATCTTCACCCATGGCTTTGGCAGGCACATTAGCAGGGATCTCGATCAGAAGCAGAGCAGCCAGGATGTGAACCCACACCTCTACAGACTATGCTGCTGTGCCAAATAGTGGCTTAACCTACATAGCTACAATTTGGCTAGTTCTGTTACAATTTTTGAACCCGTGCTGATATCAGTAAATAACACAGAGTATTTATTATTTACGGAGAGAAGTAGAGACAGATAGAGTTGTCCTCAATGGCCTGAGCTGCACCTAGCAGAGGCTAGGTGCGAGGGGCTTCTTCCAGGTCTCCCACATGGATGCAGGGGCCCAAGGACTTGGGCCATCTTCTGCTGTTTTCCCTGGTCACAGCAGAGAGTTGAATAAGAATTGGAGCAGCCAGGTCTCGAACCAGCGGCCATATGGGATGCTGGTACTTCTCAGGCCATGGTGTTAACCTTCTGAGCAACAGCACCAGGCCTGCACTGATTAGGTTCATTTTTGTTTTGGTTTTTGACAGTTAGACACACACACACAGAGAGAGAGAGAGAGAGAGAGAGAGAGAGAGAGAAATGTCTTCCTTTAACATTGGTTCACCCCCCAAAGGACCGCTATTTCCGGCACACTGGGGCCGGCGTGCTGCGCTGATCTGAAGCCAGAAGCCGGTTCTTCCTCCTGGCCTCCCATGCTGGTGCAGGGCACAAGACTTGGGCCATTCTCCACTGCCTTCCAGGACACAGAGTAGAGTTGAACTGGAAGAGGAGCAACCGGGACAGAATACTGAGCCACAATCAGGACTAGAACCCGGGGTGCCAGCGCCACAGGCGGAGGATTAGCCAAGTGAGCTAAGGCACCAGCCCTGAATAGGTTTTCTTTTTTTTTTCTTTGTTTTTGACAGGCATAGTGGATAGTGAGAGAGAGAGACAGACAGAGAAAAAGGTCCTTCTTTTTGCCGTTGATTCACCCTCCAATGGCCGCTGCGGCCAGCACATCTTGCTGATCCGAACCAGGAGCCAGGTGCTTCTCCTGGTCTCCCATGCGGGTGCAGGGCCCAAGCACTTGGGCCATCCTCCACTGCCTTCCCGGGCCATAGCAGAGAGCTGACCTGGAAGAGGGGGCAACCGGGATAGAATCCAGTGCCCCAACCGGGACTAGAAACTGGTGTGCCGGCGCCACAAGGTGGAGGATTACTCTGCCACGCCACAGCATGGCCTCTGAATAGGTTTTAAACAACTTCAGGCAGTCACTGATGGGATTGTACACAGACACCCTCAGGTGATCTCACTTAATCTAATTTGGCAGCATTTAATGCTGGTTTTCACTTCTCACATTCCTTCGAATATTAACATTTATGTTGTGAACCTGAGGTAACTGATTATTTTGATATTGTCATTGCTGAATAGCTAGGATTTCTTAGCGTGTGTCTATAAAATTTAATCCTATTGAGAATTCTCTTCATATGCAAAACATTTCTTTTTATCTCTTTCTTTCTTTTACTGATCTATTTACTCTTTGAAAGGCAGACCTACATGGAGGGCAGAGGCAGAGAGAGCAAGTTCTTCCCTCTGATGGTGCACTCCCCATATGGCTGCCATGGCAGGAGCTGAGCCAATCCAAAGCCAGGAGCCAGGAGCCTCCTCCTGGTCTCCCACGTGGGTGCAGGGGCCCAAGGACCTGGGCCATTCTCCACTTCTCTGCCAGACCACAGCAGAGAGCTGGATAGGAAGTGGAGTAGCTGGGACAGGAAGCGGCATCCAGATGGCATGCCAGCACTTCAGGCGGCAGCTTTACTAGCTATGCCACAGCAGTGGAAGCAAATGGAAAACTTCTCTAGAAATGTCTACATGCAGCTTGTTGGATTCTGCAGCTGGAAATCTAGGCAGGGTCTTATTGACACTTTTGGGTGGTAATTGGGCTGGAAGAGATGGGGTCCAGTCGCCTGCCTTTTGTCCCAGTGTCCTCTCACACTGTATTTCTGCATTGGACACTAAAAATGGACCTTCCCTCCGTGTCACACCACCACCACAAGTGAAAACTTAGGCATGCACTGGTGATTGACAGGATAAAGGAATTCCTCCCTCCAATAGGCATGAGCCCCGCCCTCAGGAGGGGCTTTAAAAGGCAGATAGAGCAGGGCCATCCTCCCTCTCTGCACACTTGGGCCTGGAACCTTGACCTTCAGGATGGCACAGGAAAGTGCAGACCAGGAAGCGCTTGGGCTCTCAGTTGAGCTGCCCTCTTCCCCACAGAGGTCTGTTAAAGATGGGGGCACAGAGGAAGAGGAGCAACCACCACAAGGACAAGGTGAGACACTGTTTTCTGATTTCTCGGAGAGCTGCCTGCAAAGGCAAGGTAGGTCCTTGGGATGTCAGGGTGAGTGTGGAAGGTGGTTTGGAACCTGGAAACTGGTCTGTGTGTGTGTGTGTGTGTGTGTGTGACGGAGGGTTTCATTTCAAAATGGGAAATGGGAAACAGCTTGTAGCCCCAGGGGCCTATTGAGAAATGTGGCAGTGAACCTATGGAACTCTAATGTGCTCATTTTCCTTTGATCCTGGCTTAGCTGGCTCGGCCAACAGGATGCCAGAAACTTGAAATCTGAGACAAAACGGGGACCGGGGGGATAAAATGCATCCATGTGATTAGTTTTTCATTCTCGTGACAAATATCTGAGACATGTTTCTATAGAAGGAAAGTTTATTTTAAAGGACATTTTGGAAATTCACAATAAAAGTCTTCACGTCCCTAACAGTTCATGACCCTAATGTTCTGGCAGTTTATGAGGGTAGGGGAGGATTCAGAATGAGTATGGAGGAAAACTCATAGGACAATCCAATCTGTCAGAGAGCTTGCTGTGCAAGTGAACTCTCCTTCTTCAGATACCAAGACTCCAACAGCCGGGCTCCTCCTCCCCAACATAACCCAGTCTAAACATTGTCCAAGTCTCAGTGTCAACAACAGATTTAGATCATTCCCCACTCTTCATCCATTTCTATTTTCATTACTTTCCCCCTTAATACTTTTTTGTAAAAGAGATTTATTTATTTATCTGAAAGAGGTACACAGAACGAGAAGGAGAAGCAGAGTTTGGGAGAGGTCTTCCATCTGCTGGTTCACTCCCCAAATGGCAGCAAAAGCCAGAGCTGCGCTGGTCTGCAATCAGGAGCCAGGAGCTTCTTCAACATCTCCTTCAAGGGTGCAGGGGCCCAAGAACTCGAGCTATCTTCTCCTGCTTTCCCAGGCCATAGCAGACAGCTGGATTGCAAGCCGCCGGGACTCGAACCAGTACCGTAATGGGATGGCAGCACTGCAGACCATGGTGTTTCCTACTATGCCACAGAGCTGGCCCCTTCCCCTTAACCCTTGAAGCATTAAGTTACGCTTTTGTAGACAAAGAGATTCACAAACAACCTGTTGAGGACACAGATTTTATACTTGTGGGGAATTTTTATTTAATTTCGTGGGGAAACTCAGTCATATGTTCTCTCTTTTGATGTAGGATCAAAGCCCAATGCACATGAGGAGAATCCCAGGAAAGGAAGCTCAGAGGCAGAAGCAGCATTGCCAGAGCAGGTAAGTTTAGACTCACCCGGAGCGAGAAGGTCATAGGATGCTGTGGCACAGTCTTCTCTGGGAGACGGGGGCCCCGAGGCCAGATGGGTGAGCAGCACCTCAGAGATGCTGGGGTATGGGGAACAGAGCGGAAGGGAGCACTGGTGGGAGGCTCTGCTCCCGGTGTCCTGGATAGACTCGGGCTGTGGCTGTGCCTTGGGAGGCAGTCACTCCAACACCCTGTGTTTTGCAGAATCAGAGTCGAGCTGTGACGGGGCGAACTCCAGGAAGAGGACAATCAGTTCCGAGGACAGCAGCCACCCTGGGACAGGTAGCATCTTGCTTTCTCTACCTAGAGGGTCAGGACCAGGGAGCTTATCCACGGTTGGGAAGGGAGGGGCTTGTCAGAGATTGAGAGCGGTTTAGAGATCCCCAGAACATATCGGGAGGAGGATGGGTGCTGCCTGCGTTCCTGCTGGAGTCCATTGTGGGGAAGGAGGTGCAGGATTCAGTGGGGTTCACAGGAAGGGGGCGGGGTTTATGTGTTAGGGCCCAAGGAGCTGTGCTGAGTGTCTCCCGTGTGTCTCTGCAGGCAGCTGTGTGGATGAGCTCAGCATGACTTTGCAAAAGAAACAAAAACCTTCCGAGCATGGAAAGGACAGAGGACTTCAGGAGGCGCATGAGGAACATGGCAGGGGATCCTCAAGGGCCCGCTCTGGGCACAAGAGGAGGCGCAGGTCCAGGTCCCCAGCAGACCACCCACCGCCCCTTCGGAAGAGCCTGGTGACCTCCCTGCGCTCTCTGTCTGAGGCCATTTATGAAGATTTAGCCCGGGTGCAGGCGCAGCAGGCGCACTTCCCGCTGACCCAGGAGCAGCTGTTTGTGCTGGCACAGCTCCGCGGGCCTCTATGCAGCGCCGTGCAGAGCTGCTATGCGCTGGCCTCGCAGGCGGCCTGGGCCTTCCCTGCCCAGGGCTGGCTCCTCCCGGCCCCGGCCCCGGCCCCGGCCCCGGCCCCGGCCCCGGCCCCGGCCCCGGAGCACATGCCTGCTGTGCAGTCGCTGGCACCTGCTCAGAGCTCCTCCCAGGAGGGGGAAGGCCAGCCCTCTCCTGAGCAGGAAGAACCTGAGGCACACAGGGCATCAGATTAATCTTGTGCTGGGGAACGCGCAGGGTGGACACTAGAGGGCGCATCTCTGACAGACAGAAAGACTTGCTGCTGCTACTTCTCCGCAAGACCAGCAGAGACCCTGGAGTCGGGATGAGCTGATGCCTGAGGCAATCTGGGTGGCCACAGGAGAGGAACTGGAGCGACTTCCTGGGAATCAGGAACCTGCTGTTTCCTTGAGGACGCCATGACAGAAGAATGCCGGTTTTCACACTACCCATCTGAATACTTGGAACGGACTTGAAGTTTTACATGAAATACATGTTAAGAGGGCATCATTTACACTTGTGCATTTTTGTCCATTTAAAGTTTTCTACTTGGAGAAGTACTGGGGCGGTGGGAGGAGCAGTACTCAGGAGGACTCTGAGGGGAGATGACAGGGTGGGTCTGTGTGAGACAGGGCCTCGGAAGGAGTGGGTGTCTGAGGGTGGCCAGCGATGGGACCCAGACGTCTGAAGCCAGTGTTGATGAAGCGCGGACAGTTTCTTGCCCCACCGGAATTTGACGCTGTGACTGTGTGGTTTTATTCTGCTTAAGCCACTTTCAATTTATAACATAAGTTTCAGATGTTAGAGAGGAATAAGGATGTGTTAGCTATATAAAATTATTTTCGTGTATTTATATGAACATGAGTACATGAGTGTTCTTCCAAATCTTAATAAAAGAGAATTGAAGACAAATTCAATTTAATAGAAGTTGTACTTCTTTAAATGAATGAATTCTTTATTGGTTGTGACTTGGTAATGGTGACAGAGGGAGAGGCAAAAAGAGAGTGAGAAATTTCATCTGCTGGTTCTCTTTGCAAATGGCTGAGTGGCTGGGGCTGTTCAAGGCAACAACTGGGAGCCTAGAACTCCAACAGATTTCTCACACGTGTGTCAGTGTACCAGGTGCTTGGATCTTCACCCATGGCTTTGGCAGGCACATTAGCAGGGATCTCGATCAGAAGCAGAGCAGCCAGGATGTGAACCCACACCTCTACAGACTATGCTGCTGTGCCAAATAGTGGCTTAACCTACATAGCTACAATTTGGCTAGTTCTGTTACAATTTTTGAACCCGTGCTGATATCAGTAAATAACACAGAGTATTTATTATTTACGGAGAGAAGTAGAGACAGATAGAGTTGTCCTCAATGGCCTGAGCTGCACCTAGCAGAGGCTAGGTGCGAGGGGCTTCTTCCAGGTCTCCCACATGGATGCAGGGGCCCAAGGACTTGGGCCATCTTCTGCTGTTTTCCCTGGTCACAGCAGAGAGTTGAATAAGAATTGGAGCAGCCAGGTCTCGAACCAGCGGCCATATGGGATGCTGGTACTTCTCAGGCCATGGTGTTAACCTTCTGAGCAACAGCACCAGGCCTGCACTGATTAGGTTCATTTTTGTTTTGGTTTTTGACAGTTAGACACACACACACAGAGAGAGAGAGAGAGAGAGAGAGAGAGAGAGAGAGAGAGAAATGTCTTCCTTTAACATTGGTTCACCCCCCAAAGGACTGCTATTTCCGGCACACTGGGGCCGGCGTGCTGCGCTGATCTGAAGCCAGAAGCCGGTTCTTCCTCCTGGCCTCCCATGCTGGTGCAGGGCACAAGACTTGGGCCATTCTCCACTGCCTTCCAGGACACAGAGTAGAGTTGAACTGGAAGAGGAGCAACCGGGACAGAATACTGAGCCACAATCAGGACTAGAACCCGGGGTGCCAGCGCCACAGGCGGAGGATTAGCCAAGTGAGCTAAGGCACCAGCCCTGAATAGGTTTTCTTTTTTTTTCTTTGTTTTTGACAGGCATAGTGGATAGTGAGAGAGAGAGACAGACAGAGAAAAAGGTCCTTCTTTTTGCCGTTGATTCACCCTCCAATGGCCGCTGCGGCCAGCACATCTTGCTGATCCGAACCAGGAGCCAGGTGCTTCTCCTGGTCTCCCATGCGGGTGCAGGGCCCAAGCACTTGGGCCATCCTCCACTGCCTTCCCGGGCCATAGCAGAGAGCTGACCTGGAAGAGGGGGCAACCGGGATAGAATCCAGTGCCCCAACCGGGACTAGAAACTGGTGTGCCGGCGCCACAAGGTGGAGGATTACTCTGCCACGCCACAGCATGGCCTCTGAATAGGTTTTAAACAACTTCAGGCAGTCACTGATGGGATTGTACACAGACACCCTCAGGTGATCTCACTTAATCTAATTTGGCAGCATTTAATGCTGGTTTTCACTTCTCACATTCCTTCGAATATTAACATTTATGTTGTGAACCTGAGGTAACTGATTATTTTGATATTGTCATTGCTGAATAGCTAGGATTTCTTAGCGTGTGTCTATAAAATTTAATCCTATTGAGAATTCTCTTCATATGCAAAACATTTCTTTTTATCTCTTTCTTTCTTTTACTGATCTATTTACTCTTTGAAAGGCAGACCTACATGGAGGGCAGAGGCAGAGAGAGCAAGTTCTTCCCTCTGATGGTGCACTCCCCATATGGCTGCCATGGCAGGAGCTGAGCCAATCCAAAGCCAGGAGCCAGGAGCCTCCTCCTGGTCTCCCACGTGGGTGCAGGGGCCCAAGGACCTGGGCCATTCTCCACTTCTCTGCCAGACCACAGCAGAGAGCTGGATAGGAAGTGGAGTAGCTGGGACAGGAAGCGGCATCCAGATGGCATGCCAGCACTTCAGGCGGCAGCTTTACTAGCTATGCCACAGCAGTGGAAGCAAATGGAAAACTTCTCTAGAAATGTCTACATGCAGCTTGTTGGATTCTGCAGCTGGAAATCTAGGCAGGGTCTTATTGACACTTTTGGGTGGTAATTGGGCTGGAAGAGATGGGGTCCAGTTGCCTGCCTTTTGTCCCAGTGTCCTCTCACACTGTATTTCTGCATTGGACACTAAAAACGGACCTTCCCTCCGTGTCACACCACCACCACAAGTGAAAACTTAGGCATGCACTGGTGATTGACAGGATAAAGGAATTCCTCCCTCCAATAGGCATGAGCCCCGCCCTCAGGAGGGGCTTTAAAAGGCAGATAGAGCAGGGCCATCCTCCCTCTCTGCACACTTGGGCCTGGAACCTTGACCTTCAGGATGGCACAGGAAAGTGCAGACCAGGAAGCGCTTGGGCTCTCAGTTGAGCTGCCCTCTTCCCCACAGAGGTCTGTTAAAGATGGGGGCACAGAGGAAGAGGAGCAACCACCACAAGGACAAGGTGAGACACTGTTTTCTGATTTCTCGGAGAGCTGCCTGCAAAGGCAAGGTAGGTCCTTGGGATGTCAGGGTGAGTGTGGAAGGTGGTTTGGAACCTGGAAACTGGTCTGTGTGTGTGTGTGTGTGTGTGTGACGGAGGGTTTCATTTCAAAATGGGAAATGGGAAACAGCTTGTAGCCCCAGGGGCCTATTGAGAAATGTGGCAGTGAACCTATGGAACTCTAATGTGCTCATTTTCCTTTGATCCTGGCTTAGCTGGCTCGGCCAACAGGATGCCAGAAACTTGAAATCTGAGACAAAACGGGGACCGGGGGGATAAAATGCATCCATGTGATTAGTTTTTCATTCTCGTGACAAATATCTGAGACATGTTTCTATAGAAGGAAAGTTTATTTTAAAGGACATTTTGGAAATTCACAATAAAAGTCTTCACGTCCCTAACAGTTCATGACCCTAATGTTCTGGCAGTTTATGAGGGTAGGGGAGGATTCAGAATGAGTATGGAGGAAAACTCATAGGACAATCCAATCTGTCAGAGAGCTTGCTGTGCAAGTGAACTCTCCTTCTTCAGATACCAAGACTCCAACAGCCGGGCTCCTCCTCCCCAACATAACCCAGTCTAAACATTGTCCAAGTCTCAGTGTCAACAACAGATTTAGATCATTCCCCACTCTTCATCCATTTCTATTTTCATTACTTTCCCCCTTAATACTTTTTTGTAAAAGAGATTTATTTATTTATCTGAAAGAGGTACACAGAACGAGAAGGAGAAGCAGAGTTTGGGAGAGGTCTTCCATCTGCTGGTTCACTCCCCAATTGGCAGCAAAAGCCAGAGCTGCGCTGGTCTGCAATCAGGAGCCAGGAGCTTCTTCAACATCTCCTTCAAGGGTGCAGGGGCCCAAGAACTCGAGCTATCTTCTCCTGCTTTCCCAGGCCATAGCAGACAGCTGGATTGCAAGCCGCCGGGACTCGAACCAGTACCGTAATGGGATGGCAGCACTGCAGACCGTGGTGTTTCCTACTATGCCACAGAGCTGGCCCCTTCCCCTTAACCCTTGAAGCATTAAGTTACGCTTTTGTAGACAAAGAGATTCACAAACAACCTGTTGAGGACACAGATTTTATACTCGTGGGGAATTTTTATTTAATTTCGTGGGGAAACTCAGTCATATGTTCTCTCTTTTGATGTAGGATCAAAGCCCAATGCACATGAGGAGAAGTCCCAGGAAAGGAAGCTCAGAGGCAGAAGCAGCATTGCCAGAGCAGGTAAGTTTAGACTCACCCGGAGCGAGAAGGTCATAGGATGCTGTGGCACAGTCTTCTCTGGGAGACGGGGGCCCCGAGGCCAGATGGGTGAGCAGCACCTCAGAGATGCTGGGGTATGGGGAACAGAGCGGAAGGGAGCACTGGTGGGAGGCTCTGCTCCCGGTGTCCTGGATAGACTCGGGCTGTGGCTGTGCCTTGGGAGGCAGTTACTCCAACACCCAGTGTTTTGCAGAATCAGAGTCGAGCTGTGACGGGGCGAACTCCAGGAAGAGGACAATCAGTTCCGAGGACAGCAGCCACCCTGGGACAGGTAGCATCTTGCTTTCTCTACCTAGAGGGTCAGGACCAGGGAGCTTATCCACGGTTGGGAAGGGAGGGGCTTGTCAGAGATTGAGAGCGGTTTAGAGATCCCCAGAACATATCGGGAGGAGGATGGGTGCTGCCTGCGTTCCTGCTGGAGTCCATTGTGGGGAAGGAGGTGCAGGATTCAGTGGGGTTCACGGGAAGGGGGCGGGGTTTATGTGTTAGGGCCCAAGGAGCTGTGCTGAGTGTCTCCCGTGTGTCTCTGCAGGCAGCTGTGTGGATGAGCTCAGCGTGACTTTGCAAAAGAAACAAAAACCTTCCGAGGATGGAAAGGACAGAGGACTTCAGGAGGCGCATGAGGAACATGGCAGGGGATCCTCAAGGGCCCGCTCTGGGCACAAGAGGAGGCGCAGGTCCAGGTCCCCAGCAGACCACCCACCGCCCCTTCGGAAGAGCCTGGTGACCTCCCTGCGCTCTCTGTCTGAGGCCATTTATGAAGATTTAGCCCGGGTGCAGGCGCAGCAGGCGCACTTCCCGCTGACCCAGGAGCAGCTGTTTGTGCTGGCACAGCTCCGCGGGCCTCTATGCAGCGCCGTGCAGAGCTGCTATGCGCTGGCCTCGCAGGCGGCCTGGGCCTTCCCTGCCCAGGGCTGGCTCCTCCCGGCCCCGGCCCCGGCCCCGGCCCCGGCCCCGGCCCCGGCCCCGGAGCACATGCCTGCTGTGCAGTCGCTGGCACCTGCTCAGAGCTCCTCCCAGGGTGGGGAAGGCCAGCCCTCTCCTGAGCAGGAAGAACCTGAGGCACACAGGGCATCAGATTAATCTTGTGCTGGGGAACGCGCAGGGTGGACACTAGAGGGCGCATCTCTGACAGACAGAAAGACTTGCTGCTGCTACTTCTCCGCAAGACCAGCAGAGACCCTGGAGTCGGGATGAGCTGATGCCTGAGGCAATCTGGGTGGCCACAGGAGAGGAACTGGAGCGACTTCCTGGGAATCAGGAACCTGCTGTTTCCTTGAGGACGCCATGACAGAAGAATGCCGGTTTTCACACTACCCATCTGAATACTTGGAACGGACTTGAAGTTTTACATGAAATACATGTTAAGAGGGCATCATTTGCACTTGTGCATTTTTGTCCATTTAAAGTTTTCTACTTGGAGAAGTACTGGGGCGGTGGGAGGAGCAGTACTCAGGAGGACTCTGAGGGGAGATGACAGGGTGGGTCTGTGTGAGACAGGGCCTCGGAAGGAGTGGGTGTCTGAGGGTGGCCAGCGATGGGACCCAGACGTCTGAAGCCAGTGTTGATGAAGCGCGGACAGTTTCTTGCCCCACCGGAATTTGACGCTGTGACTGTGTGGTTTTATTCTGCTTAAGCCACTTTCAATTTATAACATAAGTTTCAGATGTTAGAGAGGAATAAGGATGTGTTAGCTATATAAAATTATTTTCGTGTATTTATATGAACATGAGTACATGAGTGTTCTTCCAAATCTTAATAAAAGAGAATTGAAGACAAATTCAATTTAATAGAAGTTGTATTTCTTTAAATGAATGAATTCTTTATTGGTTGTGACTTGGTAATGGTGACAGAGGGAGAGGCAAAAAGAGAGTGAGAAATTTCATCTGCTGGTTCTCTTTGCAAATGGCTGAGTGGCTGGGGCTGTTCAAGGCAACAACTGGGAGCCTAGAACTCCAACAGATTTCTCACACGTGTGTCAGTGTACCAGGTGCTTGGATCTTCACCCATGGCTTTGGCAGGCACATTAGCAGGGATCTCGATCAGAAGCAGAGCAGCCAGGATGTGAACCCACACCTCTACAGACTATGCTGCTGTGCCAAATAGTGGCTTAACCTACATAGCTACAATTTGGCTAGTTCTGTTACAATTTTTGAACCCATGCTGATATCAGTAAATAACACAGAGTATTTATTATTTACGGAGAGAAGTAGAGACAGATAGAGTTGTCCTCAATGGCCTGAGCTGCACCTAGCAGAGGCTAGGTGCGAGGGGCTTCTTCCAGGTCTCCCACATGGATGCAGGGGCCCAAGGACTTGGGCCATCTTCTGCTGTTTTCCCTGGTCACAGCAGAGAGTTGAATAAGAATTGGAGCAGCCAGGTCTCGAACCAGCGGCCATATGGGATGCTGGTACTTCTCAGGCCATGGTGTTAACCTTCTGAGCAACAGCACCAGGCCTGCACTGATTAGGTTCATTTTTGTTTTGGTTTTTGACAGTTAGACACACAGAGAGAGAGAGAGAGAGAAATGTCTTCCTTTAACATTGGTTCACCCCCCAAAGGACTGCTATTTCCGGCACACTGGGGCCGGCGTGCTGCGCTGATCTGAAGCCAGAAGCTGGTTCTTCCTCCTGGCCTCCCATGCTGGTGCAGGGCACAAGACTTGGGCCATTCTCCACTGCCTTCCAGGACACAGAGTAGAGTTGAACTGGAAGAGGAGCAACCGGGACAGAATACTGAGCCACAATCAGGACTAGAACCCGGGGTGCCAGCGCCACAGGCGGAGGATTAGCCAAGTGAGCTAAGGCACCAGCCCTGAATAGGTTTTCTTTTTTTTTCTTTTTTTTTTTGACAGGCATAGTGGATAGTGAGAGAGAGAGACAGAGAAAAAGGTCCTTCTTTTTGCCGTTGATTCACCCTCCAATGGCCGCTGCAGCCAGCACATCTTGCTGATCCGAACCAGGAGCCAGGTGCTTCTCCTGGTCTCCCATGCGGGTGCAGGGCCCAAGCACTTGGGCCATCCTCCACTGCCTTCCCGGGCCATAGCAGAGAGCTGGCCTGGAAGAGGGGGCAACCGGGATAGAATCCAGTGCCCCAACCGGGACTAGAAACTGGTGTGCCGGCGCCACAAGGTGGAGGATTACTCTGTCACGCCACAGCATGGCCTCTGAATAGGTTTTAAACAACTTCAGGCAGTCACTGATGGGATTGTACACAGACACCCTCAGGTGATCTCACTTAATCTAATTTGGCAGCATGGAATGCCGGTTTTCACTTCTCACATTCCTTCGAATATTAACATTTATGTTGTGAACCTGAGGTAACTGATTATTTTGATATTGTCATTGCTGAATAGCTAGGATTTCTTAGCGTGTGTCTATAAAATTTAATCCTATTGAGAATTCTCTTCATATGCAAAACATTTCTTTTTATCTCTTTCTTTCTTTCTTTTACTGATCTATTTACTCTTTGAAAGGCAGACCTACATGGAGGGCAGAGGCAGAGAGAGCAAGTTCTTCCATCTGATGGTGCACTCCCCATATGGCTGCCATGGCAGGAGCTGAGCCAATCCAAAGCCAGGAGCCAGGAGCCTCCTCCTGGTCTCCCACGTGGGTGCAGGGGCCCAAGGACCTGGGCCATTCTCCACTTCTCTGCCAGACCACAGCGGAGAGCTGGATAGGAAGTGGAGTAGCTGGTACAGGAAGCGGCATCCAGATGGCAAGGTAGGTCCTTGGGATGTCAGGGTGAGTGTGGAAGGTGGTTTGGAACCTGGAAACTGGTCTGTGTGTGTTTGTGTGTGTGTGTGACGGAGGGTTTCATTTCAAAATGGGAAATGGGAAACAGCTTGTAGCCCCAGGGGCCTATTGAGAAATGTGGCAGTGAACCTATGGAACTCTAATGTGCTCATTTTCCTTTGATCCTGGCTTAGCTGGCTCGGCCAACAGGATGCCAGAAACTTGAAATCTGAGACAAAACGGGGACCGGGGGGATAAAATGCATCCATGTGATTAGTTTTTCATTCTCATGACAAATATCTGAGACATGTTTCTATAGAAGGAAAGTTTATTTTAAAGGACATTTTGGAAATTCACAATAAAAGTCTTCACGTCCCTAACAGTTCATGACCCTAATGTTCTGGCAGTTTATGAGGGTAGGGGAGGATTCAGAATGAGTATGGAGGAAAACTCATAGGACAATCCAATCTGTCAGAGAGCTTGCTGTGCAAGTGATCTCTCCTTCTTCAGATACCAAGACTCCAACAGCCGGGCTCCTCCTCCCCAACATAACCCAGTCTAAACATTGTCCAAGTCTCAGTGTCAACAACAGATTTAGATCATTCCCCACTCTTCATCCATTTCTATTTTCATTACTTTCCCCCTTAATACTTTTTTGTAAAAGAGATTTATTTATTTATCTGAAAGAGGTACACAGAACGAGAAGGAGAAGCAGAGTTTGGGAGAGGTCTTCCATCTGCTGGTTCACTCCCCAATTGGCAGCAAAAGCCAGAGCTGCGCTGGTCTGCAATCAGGAGCCAGGAGCTTCTTCAACATCTCCTTCAAGGGTGCAGGGGCCCAAGAACTCGAGCTATCTTCTCCTGCTTTCCCAGGCCATAGCAGACAGCTGGATTGCAAGCCGCCGGGACTCGAACCAGTACCGTAATGGGATGGCAGCACTGCAGACCGTGGTGTTTCCTACTATGCCACAGAGCTGGCCCCTTCCCCTTAACCCTTGAAGCATTAAGTTACGCTTTTGTAGACAAAGAGATTCACAAACAACCTGTTGAGGACACAGATTTTATACTCGTGGGGAAGTTTTATTTTATTTTGTGGGGAAACTCAGTCATATGTTCTCTCTTTTGATGTAGAATCAAAGCCCAATGCACATGAGGAGAAGTCCCAGGAAAGGAAGCTCAGAGGCAGAAGCAGCATTGCCAGAGCAGGTAAGTTTAGACTCACCCGGAGCGAGAAGGTCATAGGATGCTGTGGCACAGTCTTCTCTGGGAGACGGGGGCCCCGAGGCCAGATGGGTGAGCAGCACCTCAGAGATGCTGGGGTATGGGGAACAGAGCGGAAGGGAGCACTGGTGGGAGGCTCTGCTCCCGGTGTCCTGGATAGACTCGGGCTGTGGCTGTGCCTTGGGAGGCAGTCACTCCAACACCCTGTGTTTTGCAGAATCAGAGTCGAGCTGTGACGGGGCGAACTCCAGGAAGAGGACAATCAGTTCCGAGGACAGCAGCCACCCTGGGACAGGTAGCATCTTGCTTTCTCTACCTAGAGGGTCAGGACCAGGGAGCTTATCCACGGTTGGGAAGGGAGGGGCTTGTCAGAGATTGAGAGCGGTTTAGAGATCCCCAGAACATATCGGGAGGAGGATGGGTGCTGCCTGCGTTCCTGCTGGAGTCCATTGTGGGGAAGGAGGTGCAGGATTCAGTGGGGTTCACGGGAAGGGGGCGGGGTTTATGTGTTAGGGCCCAAGGAGCTGTGCTGAGTGTCTCCCGTGTGTCTCTGCAGGCAGCTGTGTGGATGAGCTCAGCGTGACTTTGCAAAAGAAACAAAAACCTTCCGAGGATGGAAAGGACAGAGGACTTCAGGAGGCGCATGAGGAACATGGCAGGGGATCCTCAAGGGCCCGCTCTGGGCACAAGAGGAGGCGCAGGTCCAGGTCCCCAGCAGACCACCCACCGCCCCTTCGGAAGAGCCTGGTGACCTCCCTGCGCTCTCTGTCTGAGGCCATTTATGAAGATTTAGCCCGGGTGCAGGCGCAGCAGGCGCACTTCCCGCTGACCCAGGAGCAGCTGTTTGTGCTGGCACAGCTCCGCGGGCCTCTATGCAGCGCCGTGCAGAGCTGCTATGCGCTGGCCTCGCAGGCGGCCTGGGCCTTCCCTGCCCAGGGCTGGCTCCTCCCGGCCCCGGCCCCGGCCCCGGCCCCGGCCCCGGAGCACGTGCCTGCTGTGCAGTCGCTGGCACCTGCTCAGAGCTCCTCCCAGGAGGGGGAAGGCCAGCCCTCTCCTGAGCAGGAAGAACCTGAGGCACACAGGGCATCAGATTAATCTTGTGCTGGGGAACGCGCAGGGTGGACACTAGAGGGCGCATCTCTGACAGACAGAAAGACTTGCTGCTGCTACTTCTCCGCAAGACCAGCAGAGACCCTGGAGTCGGGATGAGCTGATGCCTGAGGCAATCTGGGTGGCCACAGGAGAGGAACTGGAGCGACTTCCTGGGAATCAGGAACCTGCTGTTTCCTTGAGGACGCCATGACAGAAGAATGCCGGTTTTCACACTACCCATCTGAATACTTGGAACGGACTTGAAGTTTTACATGAAATACATGTTAAGAGGGCATCATTTACACTTGTGCATTTTTGTCCATTTAAAGTTTTCTACTTGGAGAAGTACTGGGGCGGTGGGAGGAGCAGTACTCAGGAGGACTCTGAGGGGAGATGACAGGGTGGGTCTGTGTGAGACAGGGCCTCGGAAGGAGTGGGTGTCTGAGGGTGGCCAGCGATGGGACCCAGACGTCTGAAGCCAGTGTTGATGAAGCGCGGACAGTTTCTTGCCCCACCGGAATTTGACGCTGTGACTGTGTGGTTTTATTCTGCTTAAGCCACTTTCAATTTATAACATAAGTTTCAGATGTTAGAGAGGAATAAGGATGTGTTAGCTATATAAAATTATTTTCGTGTATTTATATGAACATGAGTACATGAGTGTTCTTCCAAATCTTAATAAAAGAGAATTGAAGACAAATTCAATTTAATAGAAGTTGTATTTCTTTAAATGAATGAATTCTTTATTGGTTGTGACTTGGTAATGGTGACAGAGGGAGAGGCAAAAAGAGAGTGAGAAATTTCATCTGCTGGTTCTCTTTGCAAATGGCTGAGTGGCTGGGGCTGTTCAAGGCAACAACTGGGAGCCTAGAACTCCAACAGATTTCTCACACGTGTGTCAGTGTACCAGGTGCTTGGATCTTCACCCATGGCTTTGGCAGGCACATTAGCAGGGATCTCGATCAGAAGCAGAGCAGCCAGGATGTGAACCCACACCTCTACAGACTATGCTGCTGTGCCAAATAGTGGCTTAACCTACATAGCTACAATTTGGCTAGTTCTGTTACAATTTTTGAACCCGTGCTGATATCAGTAAATAACACAGAGTATTTATTATTTACGGAGAGAAGTAGAGACAGATAGAGTTGTCCTCAATGGCCTGAGCTGCACCTAGCAGAGGCTAGGTGCGAGGGGCTTCTTCCAGGTCTCCCACATGGATGCAGGGGCCCAAGGACTTGGGCCATCTTCTGCTGTTTTCCCTGGTCACAGCAGAGAGTTGAATAAGAATTGGAGCAGCCAGGTCTCGAACCAGCGGCCATATGGGATGCTGGTACTTCTCAGGCCATGGTGTTAACCTTCTGAGCAACAGCACCAGGCCTGCACTGATTAGGTTCATTTTTGTTTTGGTTTTTGACAGTTAGACACACACACAGAGAGAGAGAGAGAGAGAGAGAGAGAGAGAGAGAGAGAGAAATGTCTTCCTTTAACATTGGTTCACCCCCCAAAGGACTGCTATTTCCGGCACACTGGGGCCGGCGTGCTGCGCTGATCTGAAGCCAGAAGCCGGTTCTTCCTCCTGGCCTCCCATGCTGGTGCAGGGCACAAGACTTGGGCCATTCTCCACTGCCTTCCAGGACACAGAGTAGAGTTGAACTGGAAGAGGAGCAACCGGGACAGAATACTGAGCCACAATCAGGACTAGAACCCGGGGTGCCAGCGCCACAGGCGGAGGATTAGCCAAGTGAGCTAAGGCACCAGCCCTGAATAGGTTTTCTTTTTTTTTCTTTTTTTTTTTTGACAGGCATAGTGGATAGTGAGAGAGAGAGACAGAGAAAAAGGTCCTTCTTTTTGCCGTTGATTCACCCTCCAATGGCCGCTGCAGCCAGCACATCTTGCTGATCCGAACCAGGAGCCAGGTGCTTCTCCTGGTCTCCCATGCGGGTGCAGGGCCCAAGCACTTGGGCCATCCTCCACTGCCTTCCCGGGCCATAGCAGAGAGCTGGCCTGGAAGAGGGGGCAACCGGGATAGAATCCAGTGCCCCAACCGGGACTAGAAACTGGTGTGCCGGCGCCACAAGGTGGAGGATTACTCTGTCACGCCACAGCATGGCCTCTGAATAGGTTTTAAACAACTTCAGGCAGTCACTGATGGGATTGTACACAGACACCCTCAGGTGATCTCACTTAATCTAATTTGGCAGCATAGAATGCCGGTTTTCACTTCTCACATTCCTTCGAATATTAACATTTATGTTGTGAACCTGAGGTAACTGATTATTTTGATATTGTCATTGCTGAATAGCTAGGATTTCTTAGCGTGTGTCTATAAAATTTAATCCTATTGAGAATTCTCTTCATATGCAAAACATTTCTTTTTATCTCTTTCTTTCTTTCTTTTACTGATCTATTTACTCTTTGAAAGGCAGACCTACATGGAGGGCAGAGGCAGAGAGAGCAAGTTCTTCCCTCTGATGGTGCACTCCCCATATGGCTGCCATGGCAGGAGCTGAGCCAATCCAAAGCCAGGAGCCAGGAGCCTCCTCCTGGTCTCCCACGTGGGTGCAGGGGCCCAAGGACCTGGGCCATTCTCCACTTCTCTGCCAGACCACAGCGGAGAGCTGGATAGGAAGTGGAGTAGCTGGGACAGGAAGCGGCATCCAGATGGCAAGGTAGGTCCTTGGGATGTCAGGGTGAGTGTGGAAGGTGGTTTGGAACCTGGAAACTGGTCTGTGTGTGTTTGTGTGTGTGTGTGACGGAGGGTTTCATTTCAAAATGGGAAATGGGAAACAGCTTGTAGCCCCAGGGGCCTATTGAGAAATGTGGCAGTGAACCTATGGAACTCTAATGTGCTCATTTTCCTTTGATCCTGGCTTAGCTGGCTCGGCCAACAGGATGCCAGAAACTTGAAATCTGAGACAAAACGGGGACCGGGGGGATAAAATGCATCCATGTGATTAGTTTTTCATTCTCATGACAAATATCTGAGACATGTTTCTATAGAAGGAAAGTTTATTTTAAAGGACATTTTGGAAATTCACAATAAAAGTCTTCACGTCCCTAACAGTTCATGACCCTAATGTTCTGGCAGTTTATGAGGGTAGGGGAGGATTCAGAATGAGTATGGAGGAAAACTCATAGGACAATCCAATCTGTCAGAGAGCTTGCTGTGCAAGTGATCTCTCCTTCTTCAGATACCAAGACTCCAACAGCCGGGCTCCTCCTCCCCAACATAACCCAGTCTAAACATTGTCCAAGTCTCAGTGTCAACAACAGATTTAGATCATTCCCCACTCTTCATCCATTTCTATTTTCATTACTTTCCCCCTTAATACTTTTTTGTAAAAGAGATTTATTTATTTATCTGAAAGAGGTACACAGAACGAGAAGGAGAAGCAGAGTTTGGGAGAGGTCTTCCATCTGCTGGTTCACTCCCCAATTGGCAGCAAAAGCCAGAGCTGCGCTGGTCTGCAATCAGGAGCCAGGAGCTTCTTCAACATCTCCTTCAAGGGTGCAGGGGCCCAAGAACTCGAGCTATCTTCTCCTGCTTTCCCAGGCCATAGCAGACAGCTGGATTGCAAGCCGCCGGGACTCGAACCAGTACCGTAATGGGATGGCAGCACTGCAGACCGTGGTGTTTCCTACTATGCCACAGAGCTGGCCCCTTCCCCTTAACCCTTGAAGCATTAAGTTACGCTTTTGTAGACAAAGAGATTCACAAACAACCTGTTGAGGACACAGATTTTATACTCGTGGGGAAGTTTTATTTTATTTTGTGGGGAAACTCAGTCATATGTTCTCTCTTTTGATGTAGAATCAAAGCCCAATGCACATGAGGAGAAGTCCCAGGAAAGGAAGCTCAGAGGCAGAAGCAGCATTGCCAGAGCAGGTAAGTTTAGACTCACCCGGAGCGAGAAGGTCATAGGATGCTGTGGCACAGTCTTCTCTGGGAGACGGGGGCCCCGAGGCCAGATGGGTGAGCAGCACCTCAGAGATGCTGGGGTATGGGGAACAGAGCGGAAGGGAGCACTGGTGGGAGGCTCTGCTCCCGGTGTCCTGGATAGACTCGGGCTGTGGCTGTGCCTTGGGAGGCAGTCACTCCAACACCCTGTGTTTTGCAGAATCAGAGTCGAGCTGTGACGGGGCGAACTCCAGGA
The DNA here is from genome assembly GCF_033115175.1 of Lepus europaeus. Taxonomy (NCBI): domain Eukaryota; kingdom Metazoa; phylum Chordata; class Mammalia; order Lagomorpha; family Leporidae; genus Lepus; species Lepus europaeus. Next base: position 26,638,758 of record NC_084847.1, read on the forward strand.
AGAGGACAATCAGTTCCGAGGACAGCAGCCACCCTGGGACAGGTAGCATCTTGCTTTCTCTACCTAGAGGGTCAGGACCAGGGAGCTTATCCACGGTTGGGAAGGGAGGGGCTTGTCAGAGATTGAGAGCGGTTTAGAGATCCCCAGAACATATCGGGAGGAGGATGGGTGCTGCCTGCGTTCCTGCTGGAGTCCATTGTGGGGAAGGAGGTGCAGGATTCAGTGGGGTTCACGGGAAGGGGGCGGGGTTTATGTGTTAGGGCCCAAGGAGCTGTGCTGAGTGTCTCCCGTGTGTCTCTGCAGGCAGCTGTGTGGATGAGCTCAGCGTGACTTTGCAAAAGAAACAAAAACCTTCCGAGGATGGAAAGGACAGAGGACTTCAGGAGGCGCATGAGGAACATGGCAGGGGATCCTCAAGGGCCCGCTCTGGGCACAAGAGGAGGCGCAGGTCCAGGTCCCCAGCAGACCACCCACCGCCCCTTCGGAAGAGCCTGGTGACCTCCCTGCGCTCTCTGTCTGAGGCCATTTATGAAGATTTAGCCCGGGTGCAGGCGCAGCAGGCGCACTTCCCGCTGACCCAGGAGCAGCTGTTTGTGCTGGCACAGCTCCGCGGGCCTCTATGCAGCGCCGTGCAGAGCTGCTATGCGCTGGCCTCGCAGGCGGCCTGGGCCTTCCCTGCCCAGGGCTGGCTCCTCCCGGCCCCGGCCCCGGCCCCGGCCCCGGCCCCGGAGCACGTGCCTGCTGTGCAGTCGCTGGCACCTGCTCAGAGCTCCTCCCAGGAGGGGGAAGGCCAGCCCTCTCCTGAGCAGGAAGAACCTGAGGCACACAGGGCATCAGATTAATCTTGTGCTGGGGAACGCGCAGGGTGGACACTAGAGGGCGCATCTCTGACAGACAGAAAGACTTGCTGCTGCTACTTCTCCGCAAGACCAGCAGAGACCCTGGAGTCGGGATGAGCTGATGCCTGAGGCAATCTGGGTGGCCACAGGAGAGGAACTGGAGCGACTTCCTGGGAATCAGGAACCTGCTGTTTCCTTGAGGACGCCATGACAGAAGAATGCCGGTTTTCACACTACCCATCTGAATACTTGGAACGGACTTGAAGTTTTACATGAAATACATGTTAAGAGGGCATCATTTACACTTGTGCATTTTTGTCCATTTAAAGTTTTCTACTTGGAGAAGTACTGGGGCGGTGGGAGGAGCAGTACTCAGGAGGACTCTGAGGGGAGATGACAGGGTGGGTCTGTGTGAGACAGGGCCTCGGAAGGAGTGGGTGTCTGAGGGTGGCCAGCGATGGGACCCAGACGTCTGAAGCCAGTGTTGATGAAGCGCGGACAGTTTCTTGCCCCACCGGAATTTGACGCTGTGACTGTGTGGTTTTATTCTGCTTAAGCCACTTTCAATTTATAACATAAGTTTCAGATGTTAGAGAGGAATAAGGATGTGTTAGCTATATAAAATTATTTTCGTGTATTTATATGAACATGAGTACATGAGTGTTCTTCCAAATCTTAATAAAAGAGAATTGAAGACAAATTCAATTTAATAGAAGTTGTATTTCTTTAAATGAATGAATTCTTTATTGGTTGTGACTTGGTAATGGTGACAGAGGGAGAGGCAAAAAGAGAGTGAGAAATTTCATCTGCTGGTTCTCTTTGCAAATGGCTGAGTGGCTGGGGCTGTTCAAGGCAACAACTGGGAGCCTAGAACTCCAACAGATTTCTCACACGTGTGTCAGTGTACCAGGTGCTTGGATCTTCACCCATGGCTTTGGCAGGCACATTAGCAGGGATCTCGATCAGAAGCAGAGCAGCCAGGATGTGAACCCACACCTCTACAGACTATGCTGCTGTGCCAAATAGTGGCTTAACCTACATAGCTACAATTTGGCTAGTTCTGTTACAATTTTTGAACCCGTGCTGATATCAGTAAATAACACAGAGTATTTATTATTTACGGAGAGAAGTAGAGACAGATAGAGTTGTCCTCAATGGCCTGAGCTGCACCTAGCAGAGGCTAGGTGCGAGGGGCTTCTTCCAGGTCTCCCACATGGATGCAGGGGCCCAAGGACTTGGGCCATCTTCTGCTGTTTTCCCTGGTCACAGCAGAGAGTTGAATAAGAATTGGAGCAGCCAGGTCTCGAACCAGCGGCCATATGGGATGCTGGTACTTCTCAGGCCATGGTGTTAACCTTCTGAGCAACAGCACCAGGCCTGCACTGATTAGGTTCATTTTTGTTTTGGTTTTTGACAGTTAGACACACACACAGAGAGAGAGAGAGAGAGAGAGAGAGAGAGAGAGAGAGAGAAATGTCTTCCTTTAACATTGGTTCACCCCCCAAAGGACTGCTATTTCCGGCACACTGGGGCCGGCGTGCTGCGCTGATCTGAAGCCAGAAGCCGGTTCTTCCTCCTGGCCTCCCATGCTGGTGCAGGGCACAAGACTTGGGCCATTCTCCACTGCCTTCCAGGACACAGAGTAGAGTTGAACTGGAAGAGGAGCAACCGGGACAGAATACTGAGCCACAATCAGGACTAGAACCCGGGGTGCCAGCGCCACAGGCGGAGGATTAGCCAAGTGAGCTAAGGCACCAGCCCTGAATAGGTTTTCTTTTTTTTTCTTTTTTTTTTTGACAGGCATAGTGGATAGTGAGAGAGAGAGACAGAGAAAAAGGTCCTTCTTTTTGCCGTTGATTCACCCTCCAATGGCCGCTGCAGCCAGCACATCTTGCTGATCCGAACCAGGAGCCAGGTGCTTCTCCTGGTCTCCCATGCGGGTGCAGGGCCCAAGCACTTGGGCCATCCTCCACTGCCTTCCCGGGCCATAGCAGAGAGCTGGCCTGGAAGAGGGGGCAACCGGGATAGAATCCAGTGCCCCAACCGGGACTAGAAACTGGTGTGCCGGCGCCACAAGGTGGAGGATTACTCTGTCACGCCACAGCATGGCCTCTGAATAGGTTTTAAACAACTTCAGGCAGTCACTGATGGGATTGTACACAGACACCCTCAGGTGATCTCACTTAATCTAATTTGGCAGCATAGAATGCCGGTTTTCACTTCTCACATTCCTTCGAATATTAACATTTATGTTGTGAACCTGAGGTAACTGATTATTTTGATATTGTCATTGCTGAATAGCTAGGATTTCTTAGCGTGTGTCTATAATATTTAATCCTATTGAGAATTCTCTTCATATGCAAAACATTTCTTTTTATCTCTTTCTTTCTTTCTTTTACTGATCTATTTACTCTTTGAAAGGCAGACCTACATGGAGGGCAGAGGCAGAGAGAGCAAGTTCTTCCCTCTGATGGTGCACTCCCCATATGGCTGCCATGGCAGGAGCTGAGCCAATCCAAAGCCAGGAGCCAGGAGCCTCCTCCTGGTCTCCCACGTGGGTGCAGGGGCCCAAGGACCTGGGCCATTCTCCACTTCTCTGCCAGACCACAGCGGAGAGCTGGATAGGAAGTGGAGTAGCTGGGACAGGAAGTGGCATCCAGATGGCAAGGTAGGTCCTTGGGATGTCAGGGTGAGTGTGGAAGGTGGTTTGGAACCTGGAAACTGGTCTGTGTGTGTGTGTGTGTGTGTGTGTGTGTGTGACGGAGGGTTTCATTTCAAAATGGGAAATGGGAAACAGCTTGTAGCCCCAGGGGCCTATTGAGAAATGTGGCAGTGAACCTATGGAACTCTAATGTGCTCATTTTCCTTTGATCCTGGCTTAGCTGGCTCGGCCAACAGGATGCCAGAAACTTGAAATCTGAGACAAAACGGGGACCGGGGGGATAAAATGCATCCATGTGATTAGTTTTTCATTCTCGTGACAAATATCTGAGACATGTTTCTATAGAAGGAAAGTTTATTTTAAAGGACATTTTGGAAATTCACAATAAAAGTCTTCACGTCCCTAACAGTTCATGACCCTAATGTTCTGGCAGTTTATGAGGGTAGGGGAGGATTCAGAATGAGTATGGAGGAAAACTCATAGGACAATCCAATCTGTCAGAGAGCTTGCTGTGCAAGTGAACTCTCCTTCTTCAGATACCAAGACTCCAACAGCCGGGCTCCTCCTCCCCAACATAACCCAGTCTAAACATTGTCCAAGTCTCAGTGTCAACAACAGATTTAGATCATTCCCCACTCTTCATCCATTTCTATTTTCATTACTTTCCCCCTTAATACTTTTTTGTAAAAGAGATTTATTTATTTATCTGAAAGAGGTACACAGAACGAGAAGGAGAAGCAGAGTTTGGGAGAGGTCTTCCATCTGCTGGTTCACTCCCCAAATGGCAGCAAAAGCCAGAGCTGCGCTGGTCTGCAATCAGGAGCCAGGAGCTTCTTCAACATCTCCTTCAAGGGTGCAGGGGCCCAAGAACTCGAGCTATCTTCTCCTGCTTTCCCAGGCCATAGCAGACAGCTGGATTGCAAGCCGCCGGGACTCGAACCAGTACCGTAATGGGATGGCAGCACTGCAGACCGTGGTGTTTCCTACTATGCCACAGAGCTGGCCCCTTCCCCTTAACCCTTGAAGCATTAAGTTACGCTTTTGTAGACAAAGAGATTCACAAACAACCTGTTGAGGACACAGATTTTATACTCGTGGGGAATTTTTATTTTATTTTGTGGGGAAACTCAGTCATATGTTCTCTCTTTTGATGTAGGATCAAAGCCCAATGCACATGAGGAGAAGTCCCAGGAAAGGAAGCTCAGAGGCAGAAGCAGCATTGCCAGAGCAGGTAAGTTTAGACTCACCCGGAGCGAGAAGGTCATAGGATGCTGTGGCACAGTCTTCTCTGGGAGACAGGGGCCCCGAGGCCAGATGGGTGAGCAGCACCTCAGAGATGCTGGGGTATGGGGAACAGAGCGGAAGGGAGCACTGGTGGGAGGCTCTGCTCCCGGTGTCCTGGATAGACTCGGGCTGTGGCTGTGCCTTGGGAGGCAGTCACTCCAACACCCTGTGTTTTGCAGAATCAGAGTCGAGCTGTGACGGGGTGAACTCCAGGAAGAGGACAATCAGTTCCGAGGACAGCAGCCACCCTGGGACAGGTAGCATCTTGCTTTCTCTACCTAGAGGGTCAGGACCAGGGAGCTTATCCACGGTTGGGAAGGGAGGGGCTTGTCAGAGATTGAGAGCGGTTTAGAGATCCCCAGAACATATCGGGAGGAGGATGGGTGCTGCCTGCGTTCCTGCTGGAGTCCATTGTGGGGAAGGAGGTGCAGGATTCAGTGGGGTTCACGGGAAGGGGGCGGGGTTTATGTGTTAGGGCCCAAGGAGCTGTGCTGAGTGTCTCCCGTGTGTCTCTGCAGGCAGCTGTGTGGATGAGCTCAGCGTGACTTTGCAAAAGAAACAAAAACCTTCCGAGGATGGAAAGGACAGAGGACTTCAGGAGGCGCATGAGGAACATGGCAGGGGATCCTCAAGGGCCCGCTCTGGGCACAAGAGGAGGCGCAGGTCCAGGTCCCCAGCAGACCACCCACCGCCCCTTCGGAAGAGCCTGGTGACCTCCCTGCGCTCTCTGTCTGAGGCCATTTATGAAGATTTAGCCCGGGTGCAGGCGCAGCAGGCGCACTTCCCGCTGACCCAGGAGCAGCTGTTTGTGCTGGCACAGCTCCGCGGGCCTCTATGCAGCGCCGTGCAGAGCTGCTATGCGCTGGCCTCGCAGGCGGCCTGGGCCTTCCCTGCCCAGGGCTGGCTCCTCCCGGCCCCGGCCCCGGCCCCGGCCCCGGCCCCGGCCCCGGCCCCGGCCCCGGCCCCGGCCCCGGCCCCGGCCCCGGAGCACATGCCTGCTGTGCAGTCGCTGGCACCTGCTCAGAGCTCCTCCCAGGAGGGGGAAGGCCAGCCCTCTCCTGAGCAGGAAGAACCTGAGGCACACAGGGCATCAGATTAATCTTGTGCTGGGGAACGCGCAGGGTGGACACTAGAGGGCGCATCTCTGACAGACAGGAAGACTTGCTGCTGCTACTTCTCCGCAAGACCAGCAGAGACCCTGGAGTCGGGATGAGCTGATGCCTGAGGCAATCTGGGTGGCCACAGGAGAGGAACTGGAGCGACTTCCTGGGAATCAGGAACCTGCTGTTTCCTTGAGGACGCCATGACAGAAGAATGCCGGTTTTCACATTACCCATCTGAGTACTTGGAACGGACTTGAATTTTTAAATGAAATACATGTTAAGAGGGCATCATTTACACTTGTGCATTTTTGTCCATTTAAAGTTTTCTACTTGGAGAAGTACTGGGGCGGTGGGGGGAGCAGTGCTCAGGAGGACTCTGAGGGGAGATGACAGGGTGGGTCTGTGTGAGACAGGGCCTCGGAAGGAGTGGGTGTCTGAGGGTGGCCTGCGATGGGACCCAGACATCTGAAGCCAGTGTTGATCAAGCGCGGACAGTTTCTTGCCCCACCGGAATTTGACGCTGTGACTGTGTGGTTTTATTCTGCTTAAGCCACTTTCAATTTATAACATAAGTTTCAGATGTTGCAGAGGAATAAGTATGTGTTAGCTATATAAAATTATTTTCGTGTATTTATATGAACATGAGTACATGAATGTTCTTCCAAATCTTAATAAAAGAGAATTGAAGACAAATTCAATTTAAAAGAAGTTGCATTTTTTTAAATGAATGAATTCTTTATTTGTTGTGATTTGGTAATTTTGGTGACAGAGGGAGAGGCAAAAAGAGAGTGAGAAATTTCATCTGCTGGTTCTCTTTGCAAATGGCTGAGTTGCTGGGGCTGTTCAAGGCAACAACTGGGAGCCTAGAACTCCAACAGATTTCTCACACGTGTGTCAGTGTACCAGGTGCTTGGATCTTCACCCATGGCTTTGGCAGGCACATTAGCAGGGATCTAGATCAGAAGCAGAGCAGCCAGGATGTGAACCCACACCTCTACAGACTATGCTGCTGTGCCAAATAGTGGCTTAACCTACATAGCTACAATTTGGCTAGTTCTGTTACAATTTTTGAACCCGTGCTGATATCAGTAAATAACACAGAGTATTTATTATTTACGGAGAGAAGTAGAGATAGATAGAAAGAGGTCTTCCATCCACTGGTTCACTCCCCAGTTGGCCTCAATGCCCTGAGCTGCACCTAGCAGAGGCTAGGTGCGAGGGGCTTCTTTTGTGTTTTAGTATGAGATAGTTCAAAAGGCCAAAGACAGGGGCCAGTAATGTGGTAGAGTGGGCTAAGTGTCTGCCTTGTTTTGTCAGAATCCCATATGGGTGCGAGGTTGGAGTCCCAGATGGCCCTCTTCTAAACCAGCTCTCTGCTATGGCCTGGAAAACAGTAGAACATAGCCTAGCTTCTTGGTCCTCTTCACCTGTATGCGAGTCCCGCAAGAAACTTCTTGCTCTTCATCTACTGTCATTTAGTCCATTTCCTGAGGGACCTGAAGGTGGAACCTTTCTGTTTCTCCCTCTGTCCGTCTGTAATTCAATCATCAATCTAATAAATGAAATCCCCTGCACACAAAAGCCAAATGTTTCCCTTTTTTGTCTACGTAGTTGTTGTTGAGTTTTCTATTTTTCACATTCTTGACATATGTGTGAAAGATGTTATCTTAAAATAACTGAAATTTTATTTTGTTGAGTTGTTCTAAAAATAAATAAGATGTGTAGACAAGGATGTGGGTAGGACACTTATCCATTGTTGCTGGAAATATGTTACTACAGTCATTGCAGAAAATGATGGAGAGGTTTTACCAAAAATAAAAATTTAGCTTTCCTCAGAATATTATACATATAATTATCAAATAGATAAAAAAATTTTAAATAAAAACTATTATAAATGCTACAATCCCTATTCTGGGTACAAATGCAAAGGAAATGAAATCCCTGTGTAGAGAGAGATGTCACCCCATGTTTAGTACAGCAATGCTCACTAGTAGTGCCAATGTATGGAAACAGTGTAAGTACCCATCGGCAGACAGATGAGTATGTGCTATCCATATTAAATATTATATTTCTATATTAAATGTGTGCATGAGGATACTTCATAAGCTTTATGGAAAAGTAAGATTCACACAAATTAATTTCATATATAGATTTTCATTTATTTATTTAAGTAATTTATTTATTGACACATAGTGATGTGGAGAAAGAAAGAAAAGAGAGAGAGAGAGAAAGAGAGAAAATTTCATCTGCTGCTTCCCTTCCAAAATGGTCGAGTTTCTGGGGTCTGTCAAGGCAGAAATCAGGAGCCTGGGATTCCATCCAGAGGGACAGAGAGGTCATATCTGCTGGTTCATGGTCAAAAGCCTTTTAGAAACAGATGGGACATATAGATTCCAGTAGTTGAAATATCAAACTAGATTGCTCATGAGAGTGGCAGGGTTTCAACTACCTTCTTTTAAGATTTATTGATTTTATTTGAAAGGCAAAGTTGAGAGAGAGAAAGGCAGAGGAGATGGAGACACAGAGAGAGAGAGAGAGAGAGAGAGAGAGAGAGATCAACCATCAGCTGGCTCACTCCCCAAAGAGCTATAAAGGCTCAGAGGCCCAAGTACTTTGCTGGGATGTTTGTTACTACAGCCATTGCAGAAAATGATGGAGAGGTTTTACCAAAAATAAAAATTTAGCTTTCCTCATAATATTATATCAATTATCAAAGTATAAAGCAATTTTAAATTAAAACTAGTACAGATCCTACAATCCATCTCCTGGGTATAAATCCAAAGAAACCAAATCTCTTTGTAGAGATAGATGGAACCACGTGTATAGTACAGCAATGCTCACTAGTATTCCCAGTGTATGGAAACAGTGTAAGTACCCATTGACAGATGGATGAGTCAGGATGAGTTATCCATACGAAATATTGTATTTCTATGTTACATTGTATGCATGAGGCTACTTCATAGGTTTATGGAAAAACAGATTCACATAAATTAATTTCATATATAGAATTTCATTTATTTATTTATTTAATTTATTAATTGACACAGTGATTGGGAGAAAGGGAGAAGGAGAGAGAGAAAGAGGGAGAGAGAGTGAAGGAGAGAGAGGGAAAATTTTTCATCTGCTGGTTCCCTTCTCAAATGGCTGAATGGATGGAGCTTGTCAAGACAGAAATCAGGAGCTGGGAATTCCATTCAGGGCTCTTACAAGTTTAATACAAGCACAAAATCTTGGATCAACATCTGATGCTTTGGCAGACACAGTAGAAGGGAGCTGAATCAGAAGCAGAGCAGTCAGAACTTGAATGTGCATCCCTTTATTCAATGATGCTGTTCCAAATTGTGGCTTAAGTCACACTGCTGCCATGTGGCCTGCCCAGTTACAATTTTTGAATCGAAGCAGATATTTTAAATAATGCATGGTTCCACAGACTCATTTTAACCCTCATTAATTAACTAATTTAGAGACCAGGGGAGAGAGAGAGAGACAGAGAGAGACAGAGAGAGAGAGAAGGAGAGGGAGATCAAGAGATGCACACTGAGGCAGAGAGATGGAGAGGTCATATCTGCTGGTTCATTGTCTTAAGCCTCTTCAGTTAGAGTTGGGACATCGAGTCCAGGAGCTGAAATCTCAATCTAGGTTTCTCATGAGAGTGGCAGGATTTCAAATACTTGAGTGGTCATTTCTTTTAAGAATTATTTATTTGAAAGGCAGAGTTACAGAGAGACAAAGGCAGAGAGAGAGAGAGAGAGAGAGAGAGAGAGATCAACCATCAGCTGGCTCACTCCCCAAATGGCCATAATGGCCACAGCTTGGCTGATCTGAAGCCAGGAGACAGGAGCTTCTTCTGGGTCTCCCATGAAGGTTCAGAGGCCCAAGTACTTGGGCCATCTTCTGCTACTTTCCCAGGTAACCAAGCAGGGAGTTGGTTCAGAAAAGGAGCAGCTGGGACTCAGGCAGTGGCTATACCTCTATGCCACAGCACTGAAATGGAGTTGATATTTTTGTATCCCAGGATGTTCACCAGCATAAAGTTGTAATCACGGGTCAAGTGGGACTAGAAACCAGGCACCCTGAAATGATCTGCAGGTGTCTAATCTCCTGGTTTAACTGCTAGGTGAGATTTGGGACCCATAAAGTCTTTGAAGTTCCCTTGAGTTTACAGAAACACACACACAGGAGTGACACAGTAGCGAGGCCGACAACACTAAGGTATGATCATGGCCCAGGTGTCCTCAGTTAAACTGTGGGTGCTGAGCACCTTCTACAGAATGTCCTGATCTTCCAGGGTAACTAGCGAGATTGAGGTTGGGTCAGCTCCCCATGCAGCTGGAATTTTTCTGCAGAGAAATCAGTGACTGATGAGGTTTAAACACCCTCAGGCGGTGACCAATGAAGTTGTAACCAGATACCCTCAGATGATCTCACTTATTCTGATTTGGTACATTCAAATGCCTTTTTCACTTTCTATATACCTTTGAATATTAGGACTTACATTGCAAACTTGTCACAATTGATTATTTTTTATTAAACTTTTATTTAATGAATATAAATTTCCAAAGTATAGCTTATGGGTTACAATGATTTCCCCCCTCCCATACCTTCCCTCCCGCCCGCAACCCTCCCCTTTCCCGCTCCCTTTCCCCTTCCATTCATGTAAAGATTCATTTTCAATTCTCTTTGTATACAGAAGATCAGTTTAGTATATATTAGGTAAAGATTTCAACATTTTGCCCATATAGCAACATCAAGTGAAAAAACTACCATTGGATTACTAATTATAGCATTAAATAGCAATGTACAGCACATTAAAGACAGAAATCCTACATATTTTTTTTTCAAATTAATTAATTTTCTATGCCATTTCCATTTTAACACCAGGTTGTTTTTTTTTTATTTCCAATTCTCTTTATATACAGAAGATCACTTCAGTATATAATTAGAAAAGACCTCATCAGTCTGTGCCCACACAGAAACGCAAAGTATAAAAATACTGTTTCAGTACCAGTCATAGCTTCACTTGGCTTTAGATGACACATTAGGGACAGATCCCACATGGGGTGTAAGTACACAGTGACTCCTGTTGCTGACTTAACAATTTGACACTCCTGTTCATGGCGTCAGTAATCTCCCTAGGCTCTAGTCATGAGTTGCCAATTGATTATTTTGATATGGTCATTACTGAACAGCTAGGATTTCTTAGCATGTGTAGATAAAATTTAATCTTATTCATTATTTGATTCTCTTCATTTGGAAGACTTTTCTAAAATGTCGACAAGCTGCTTGTTTGATTCTGTAGCATGAGATCTAGGCAGGGCCTTATTGACACTTTTGAATGGTGATTGGGCTGGAAATGAAAAGGGGACCAGTGTCCTACCTTTCAGCCTGTGTGCCCTCTAACACTGTGTACCTGCATTGGACACAATGATAGAACCTTACATCAGGGTCACATCACCACCACAAATGAAAACTTATGTATGCACTGGTGATGCACAGGAGAATGGAATTCCTCTCTCCAATAGGCATGAGCCCCACCCTGAGGAGGGGCTTTAAAAGGCAGATGGAGCACATCTTTGAATACCTTGTTTCTAGTTGTGGTTGTGTGATTTTCTTTTTTTTTTTTTTAAGATTTTATTTATTTTACTTGGTAGGTAGAGTTTGAGACAGTAAGAGGGAGAGACAGAGAGAAATGTCTTCCCTACATTGGTTCACTCCCCAAATGGCTACAATAGCTAGAGCTGCACCAATCTGAAGCCAGGAGCCTGGCGCCTCTTTCTGGTCTCCCAAATGAGGGCAGAGACCCAAAGATCCAGGCCATACTCCACTAATTTCCCAGGCCATAGCAGAGAGCTGGATTGGAAGTAGAGCAGCCGGGGCTAGAATCAGCACCCATATGTGATGCCTGTGCGCCAGGCAGAGGATTAACCTACTGCACCACTGTGCTGGGCCTGGCTGTGTGATTTTCATCATTTAGCATTGGAGCATGGGTGTGTCATGGTTGGCCATTCCCTAACACCATGGCTGATCTCTGCTCAGGTTTGCAGTTTTAGGCACCATTTTGAGCTGCACACACAGAATTTTCCACATGAGGCTGCCCTTCTCACCTCATGGAACTTACAATTTAGACATGGCAGGCTAGAATATAAATCTTTCTAAAATATAGGGCTGGCATTTTGGTGGAATGGGATGCCACCATCCCATTAGGGCACTGGTTCACATCCTGTCTGTTCCAGTTCTGATCCAGAACCCTACTAATGAGCCTGGGTAAGCAGTGAAGGATGGCACATGTACTTGGACCTCTGCACCCATGTGGGAAACTCAGATAACTCTCCTGGCTCCTGACTTCTGCCTGGACCATCACAGGTAATTGCAGCCATTTGGGAGTGAACCAGCAGAATGAAGACCTCTCGCCAATTCTCCCACTCTCCATCTGGAACTCTTTTTTCACATAAACAAAACTAAATGTTTCAAAATAAAGAAATGGCAGGTATGAAATGCATTATTTCATAAAGAAGCTTTTTTTTTCATTCACTGTTCATTGCAGAAGGTCAGAGTTCATGCATTGTGATGGTGCAGCCTGTAAGAACTGAAAATACTGTCAAAACTCTCCAGGCATAAAATTCTCCATGTGGTGAATGAAATTTTGTCTGGAATTAACCTTACAAGGAGAAAGGTGTGGTGGCCACATGGCGCATCCCCTCCTAATGGGATTCCCTGTTCCTACTTCCCTCCCTGCCCCTGGGCAAAGTTTTAAAAGGACCTGATCCTGAACATGTCTCTCTCTTTCTCTCTGCTTTGCTCTCTCCAGGACCACATCCATTCATATTTCCATCTCCACCTCCTGACCTCTGTCTCTGTCTCTGTCTCGCCCTTATGCTTTCATTCTGCCTCTTTTCCTTCATTGCCCCTTCCCTCCAGGCTCTCAGGTTTCCCCCAACAAACTCTTTCTATAAAAACAGAGAGAGAGAGAGAGAGAGAGAGAGAATATAGAAGAGAGAGAGAGAGTAGGCTGCAACAAAAAAAAGTTCTGAGCCTGCAAGGAGGGAGATTGTGTTGGAGTGGAAATAAAACATCAGACTACTATGGGACTCTCAAGTCACGAATGTGTGTTTTTAACCATATATTGAGGACAATAAATTTCCTTTAAAGAACACAAGTGTTTTTACATATTTACAAACTTAAATGTAGTCTCCATCAAAAATCATCAAAATAAGCTGGCTAGACATGCATGAAGCTGTGAAGTAATTTTTTTAAACACTCAGGTAGCTGAGAAATGTATCTCAGCACAAATATATTAAACCACATAATTGTAAAGGAGTAATAGCTGCCATAATTAAGGGACTGACAAAATTCAAAAGCAAAAATTTCCCTATTAGGTATCAGCAAAGTGCCCTCACGTGTGTTTTTCCTGATAAGACTTATGCATGTCTAACCAGTATTTGAAAAGGGATTAACATCACTCATCATCTAGGAGAGGCAAATTAGAACTATAGAAAGCGTTCATCACACTTTTTTTTTTGACAGGCAGAGTGGATAGTGAGAGAGAGAGAGACAGAGAGAAAGGTCTTCCTTTTTGCCGTTGGCTCACCCTTCAATGGCCGCTGCGGCCAGCGCATCTCGCTGATCCAAAGCCAGGAGCCAGGTGCTTCTCCTGGTCTCCCATGCGGGTGCAGGGCCCAAGGACTTGGGCCATTCTCCACTGCCTTCCTGGGCCATAGCAGAGAGCTGGCCTGGAAGAGGGGCAACCGGGATAAAATCCAGTGTGCCGGCGCCGCAAGGCAGAGGATTAGTCTGTTAAGCCACAGCGCCGGCCTCATCACACTTCTTAAAATGGATATATGTTTATTTCTTTTTTAAAAAAACCCGTTAGTTTATTTAAGAGTCGGAGAGAGAGAGAGAGAAATAGAGCAGGCAGAATGAGTAAGTTAGAGAGAGACAGATGGAGGTCTTCCACATACTCACTCATTCCTCCAAGTTCCTGCCACAGCGGTGGCTGGGTTGGGTAGAAGTGGGAGCCAGGGATTCTCTGGGGATGCATGCATGGCAGGGATCCAAGATTTGACCAGCGTCAGCTGCCTTGCAGAGGCATTGATTGGAATGGGAGTGTCCGAGAATCTGACAGGCCCACTGCAGTGGATTTGGGCATCACAATCCACAGCTTCACCTGCTGCATCATGAAACCCACCTCAGGTATTATTTTAAAATGTCAAAGATGCGACACCCCACTGACTGCAACAAATAGCCATCTTTGCATTGTTGTGGGGTCCAGCTCCCCACTCATCCACCGCCTCTGCTGCCTTGGAATCCCGCAGCTTGGGCCCCAGTCTCTGCACTCTCACCATGTCAGACCAGACCACCCTGGTCAGACACCCACTCTGAGATCACCACCAATGACTTACAGAGAACAAGGACTACCTGGAGGAGGCTGGGAATGGAAGAGACGCCCCTGCCAAATGGGAACGCTCATGAGGAAAAAGGGGAGTAGGAGGCTCACAAGGAGGTAGGGGTAGAAGGTGGAGAGGAGGAGGGCGAGGAGGAAGAGGGCAATGGAGAGGAAGAGGATGGAGACGAAGGTGAGGAGGCTGAGGCAGCTCCAGGAAACAGGCACCTGAAGATGATGAAGATGACTCGACAGCAGAAAAGGAAAATAAAACTTAAAAAATAAATAAATAAAAGGCAGCAGTGACCCATTTCTCTTCCACTTCTGGTCTCAGAATGCAAACGTGATCACTTTGGAGCAGAGGCCACTGCCACCGCCCCCTGCCTACAACGCGCTCTGTGCACCTCCCAACCAAGATCAAGTGTGTTTGCAATAGGGTAGGGGGAAAAATGAGCTCTGCTTTTATCTGAAAAGTATTTCAGAAGGGGAGGTTCCTTTGTATTTTTTTTTATGATTTGTATTTGTGTACATATTGGTAGGGAGCAGCCATTTTTAATGATCTTGGGATGACCAAACCAGCCTGCAGGGTGTTCTCTGTATGCTTCTGACTGTACTTGTGTTGTGACCATGTTCATTTACATCTCAGAGGAGAAAAAAAACTGTGTAAAACAGTAAAATCAACAACAGAAAATCTTGCATCAAGAATTCCTCTATTTTTTTTGTATGTACTTAGCTGTACTTTAAATTTTTGGTTTGTTTGGTAGAGTGGGCTAAGCATCTGCTTGTGGTGCCAGAATCCCATATGCGTGCCAGGTTCGAGTCCCACATGCCCCTCTTCTAAGCCAGCTCTCTGCTACAGCCTGGGAAAGCATTAGAAAGGGGCCCCAAGGCTTGGACCCTTGCACCTGCATGGGAGAGATGGGAGAAACTCCTGGCTCTCAGCTACAGCTGTTTAGGCCATTTCCAGAGGAACCAGCAGAATGAAGACCTTTCTGTCTGTCTCTCCCTCTGTAACCCTCTCTCTCAAATAAATAAAATTCCCCCACCATAAGCCAAAGGATTTCTTTTCTTTTTCTATGAATTGCTGTTTACTTTTTGCTTTTGGTCTTTGATGCATTTGTGAAACATGTTATCCAACAATAAACCAGAGTTTTATTTTGCTGAGTTCTAAAACAAAGATAAGACATGTAGATAAGGATATGGGTAGAGGAGGATACTTATCCAATGTTGCTGGAATATATGTTATTACAGCCAATATGAAAAACAATGGAGAGGTTGTACCAAAAATAAAAATTTAGCTTTCCTCAGAATATTATAACAAATAATTACCAAAGGAATAAAGCAATTTTAAACTAATACTGCTATAGATCCTGCAAATCCCTATCCTGTGTATAAATCCAAATAAATGAAATCTCTGTGTAGAGAGAGATGGCACCTCACGATTCATACAGAAATGCTCATGAGTAGTGCCAATGTAAGTACCCATCGGCAGACAGATGAGTATGTGCTATCCATATGAAATATTTTATTTCTAGGTTACTCTGGGCATGAGGATCTTCATAGGTTTTTGTAAAAACAAGTTACACAAAAAAATTTCATATATATAATTTCATTTATTTATTTAATTTGTTTATTGACACATAGGGATGGGGAGAAACCGAGAGAGAGAGAGAGAGAGAGAGAGAGAGAAATGTCTTCCTTTAGCATTGGTTCACCCCCCAAAGGACCGCTATTTCTGGCACACTGGGGCCGGCGTGCTGCGCTGATCTGAAGCCAGAAGCTGGTTCTTCCTCCTGGCCTCCCATGCGGGTGCAGGAAACAAGACTTGGGCCATTCTCCACTGCCTTACCAGGCCACAGAGTAGAGTTGAACTGCAAGAGGAGCAACCGGGACAGAATACTGAGCCACAATCAGGACTAGAACCCGGGGTGCCAGCGCCACAGGTGGAGGATTAGCCAAGTGAGCTAAGGCACCAGCCCTGAATAGGTTTTATTTATTTTTCTTTTTTGTTTTCTTTTTTTGGACAGGCATAGTGGATAGTGAGAGACAGAGACAGAGAGAAAGGTCCTTCTTTTTGCCGTTGATTCACCCTCCAATGGCGGCTGTGGCCGGCATATCTCGCTGATCTGAACCAGGAGCCAGGTGCTTCTCCTGGTCTCCCATGCGGGTGTAGGGCCCAAGCACTTGGGCCATCCTCTACTGCCTTCCCGGACCATAGCAGAGAGCTGACCTGGAAGAGGGGGCAACCGGGATAGAATCCAGTGCCCCAACCAGGACTAGAAACCGGTGTGCCGGCGCCACAAGGTGGAGGATTACTCTGTTACACCACAACATGGCCTCTGAATAGGTTTTAAACAACTTCAGGCAGTCACTGATGGGATTGTACACAGACACACTCAGGTGATCTCACTTAATCTAATTTGGCAGCATGGAATGCCTGTTTTCACTTCTCACATTCCTTCGAATATTAACATTTATGTTGTGAACCTGAGGCAATTGATTCTTTTTATATTGTCATTGCTGAACAGCTAGGATTTCTTAGCATGAGTCTAAAATTTAATCCTAGTGAGTATTCTCTTCATATGCAAAACATTTCTTTTTATCTCTTTCTTTCTTTTACTGATCTATTTACTCTTTGAATGGCAGACCTACATGGAGGGCAGAGGCAGAGAGAGCAAGTTCTTCCCTCTGATGGTGCACTCCCCATATGGCTGCCATGGCAGGAGCTGAGCCAATCCAAAGCCAGGAGCCAGAAGCCTCCTCCTGGTCTCCCACGTGGGTGCAGGGGCCCAAGGACCTGGGCCATCCTCCACTTCTCTGCCAGACCACAGTGGAGAGCTGGATAGGACCAGACCAGACCACAGTGGAGTAGCTGGGACAGAAAGCGGCATCCATATGGCATGCCAGCACTTCAGGCGGCAGCTTTACTAGCTATGCCACAGCAATGGAAGCAAATGGAAAACTTTTCTAGAAATGTCTACATGCAGCTTGTTGGATTCTGCAGCTGGAAATCTAGGCAGGGTCTTATTGACACTTTTGGGTGGTAATTGGGCTGGAAGAAATGGGGTCCAGTCACCTGCCTTTTGTCCCAGTGTCCTCTCACACTGTATTTCTGCATTGGACACTAAAAACGGACCTTCCCTCCATGTCACACCACCACAAGTGAAAACTTAGGCATGCACTGGTGATTGACAGGATAAAGGAATTCCTCCCTCCAATAGGCATGAGCCCTGCCCTCAGGAGGGGCTTTAAAAGGCAGATGGAGCAGGGCCATCCTCCCTCTCTGCACACTTGGGCCTGGAACCTTGACCTTCAGGATGGCACAGGAAAGTGCAGACCAGGAAGCGCTTGGGCTCTCAGTTGAGCTGCCCTCTTCCCCACAGAGGTCTGTTAAAGATGGGGGCACAGAGGAAGAGGAGCAACCACCACAAGGACAAGGTGAGACACTGTTTTCTGATTTCTCGGAGAGCTGCCTGCAAAGGCAAGGTAGGTCCTTGGGATGTCAGGGTGAGTGTGGAAGGTGGTTTGGAACCTGGAAACTGGTCTGTGTGTGTGTGTGTGTGTGTGTGATGGAGGGTTTCATTTCAAAATGGGAAATGGGAAACAGCTTGTAGCCCCAGGGGCCTATTGAGAAATGTGGCAGTGAACCTATGGAACTCTAATGTGCTCATTTTCCTTTGATCCTGGCTTAGCTGGCTCGGCCAACAGGATGCCAGAAACTTGAAATCTGAGACAAAATGGGGACCGGGGGTATAAAATGCATCCATGTGATTAGTTTTTCATTCTCATGACAAATATCTGAGACATGTTTCTGTAGAAGGAAAGTTTATTTCAAAGGACATTTTGGAAATTCACAATAAAAGTCTTCACATCCCTAACAGTTCATGACCCTAATGTTCTGGCAGTTTATGAGGGTAGGGGAGGATTCAGAATGAGTATGGAGGAAAACTCATAGGACAATCCAATCTGTCAGAGAGCTTGCTGTGCAAGTGATCTCTCCTTCTTCAGATACCAAGACTCCTACAGCCGGGCTCCTCCTTCCCAACATAACCCAGTCTAAACATTGTCCAAGTCTCAGTGTCAACAACAGAATTAGATCATTCCCCACTCTTCATCCATTTCTATTTTCATTACTTTCCCCCTTAATACTTTTTTGTAAAAGAGATTTATATATTTATCTGAAAGAGGTACACAGAACGAGAAGGAGAAGCAGAGTTTGGGAGAGGTCTTCCATCTGCTGGTTCACTCCCCAATTGGCAGCAAAAGCCAGAGCTGCGCTGGTCTGCAATCAGGAGCCAGGAGCTTCTTCAACATCTCCTTCAAGGGTGCAGGGGCTCAAGAACTCGAGCTATCTTCTCCTGCTTTCCCAGGCCATAGCAGACAGCTGGATTGGAAGCGGAGCCGCTGGGACTCGAACCAGTACCGTAATGAGATGGCAGCACTGCAGAACGTGGTGTTTCCTACTATGCCACAGAGCTGGCCCCTGATATCAGTAAATAACACAGAGTATTTATTATTTATGGAGAGAAGTAGAGACAGATAGAGAGAGGTCTCCCATCCCCTGGTCACTCCCCAGTTGGCCTCAATGGTCTGAGCTGCACCTAACAGAGGCTAGGTTCGAGGGGCTTCTTCCAGGTCTCCCACATGGATGCAGGGACCTTAGGTCTTGGGCCATCTTCTGCTATTTTTCCAGGCCATAGGAGAGAGCTGGATCAGGATGAAGGACTTCTGAAAATTTACCTGCTAAAAAAACTAGGAAGTTTCAAGAAAGGTCAGTTAGTTTCTGGGAAACTGCAACTTAGCAGATAACAGGGAATAGCAGTTTGGAAACCCCCCTTGTGCAATGGTAAAGATAAGTAAAACTGATGTGTACTGAGATAAGCAGGAATGCTGTATACTAAGATAAGTGAAATTACTGTAAACAAAAACCCCCTTCCCCTTTGTATTCATTTGCTTAAGATAACTTTGTGGTTTTTGCCTTTAAATACTGCCTGTAACCCTTGTCCAGTACCTCACTCTCTCAGGAGGGAGGGGTCCGTTTTGCGCAAAACGTAAATAAAGCCACCTCTTGCATTTGCATCGTCTGGTCTGAGGATTTTTGAGTCTGGGGTCGCGATCTAAAGGACCCAGCGGGGATTAGGGTCCTTCATTTGGAGGTCCCACGGAGACTTGACGACCCACAAGCCCTCAAAAGGCCAGCTGGAGGTAAGGCAATCCCCCTCTCTGTGTAAGTGTCGTGACGTTGAAGGGGAATAAAAGAATGAAAGCATTAGGGGAATAAAAGATATTAGGCAGGGAGATATTAGGAAGGTTTAAAATGGAGTTGCTGAGCTAACTGCATATTGTTCTGCTTTTGTACAAAATGCTTTGGCTTGCAAAATGTTTTTTTAAGATAACTAGACTTTAGCTGACCTTGTAACATGTGATGATTGTGCTAATGCCTTTATGAGATAATGGAGCATGTGAGACCACAAAAACAGAAGTTGACTGGAAATGTACCCAACCTATGTCATGATGACCCCGTGTTTGTGCTTGCTCAAGGATTCTGTCCCCTCACCCTGGAAAAACCCTTTTACCTTGTGATGAGTTTGTCATGCTGCGGTTTATCTTGTGATCTTTGGTCATGCTGTTGTTATGCTATGGAGATATGCTAATGTTGTGGTTTTAAGCCTTAAATATTCTGTTCGGTTGATGATCGGGGCCTCTCTTCTTGCACAGAGACGGCCCATCTGCGCAGATGTAATAAACTTCCTCATGCACTTGCAGCGATTGGAATGGATTTCGTGTTTCTGGGGTCGGTAAAAGTGTGAGACACCTGTCGGGGGTCTTACAACGTGTGTTTGTCTCGATTAGCGGCGCCTTCTGAGATTGTGCCTGTACAGGACCTGTATCTGTATCGGACCAGTGGGGGAGACAGACGTGTCCTAAGATCCCTGGTCTTACCGTGGAGGACGCTCCAGCAGTGTTCTGGGGGAAGGAGAGAGACCACGTCTTTCTCCTTCCCGGGGAGAGCCTGGCTGTCGTGCCGCTCCCGTCTGAATATTTGAGTTTTCTGTTTTGTCGTGCCGTGATTGTACGTGTTGTGTCGTTTGTTCTTTGTGTGTCTGTGTTTTTATTTTTATCTTCCCTGACTTTTTCCTTTTGAGACTATGGGACAGAAATTAACCACCCCCTTAAGTTTGACTCTAGGATGTTGGAAGGAGGTGCAGGAACAGGCTTATAACTAGTCCGTGGAAGTGAGGAGGCGAAAGTGGGTGACACTGTGTTCCTCGGAGTGGCCTACTTTCAACGTAGGATGGCCTTCTAACGAGTCTTTTTCCCATAGTCTCTTCCTGCAGGTGAAAGACCGAATCTGCAAACCTGGTCAAGAAGAACACCCGGATCAGTTCCCCTACGTTACAGTATGGGAGGACCTGATATTGGAGCCGCCCTCTTGGGCTTCTCCCTTCTTGCAGGACAAGAAGGACATAAACCACCCCCTCCTTCGGTTGTCCCGATGACTCCCGTCCCCACCCTGCGCCGGCGCCGCCCCCTACCTTTCCTGCCGTCTCTACCTTGTATCCCTTACAGGAGCTGAGAGAACAGAAGCCTCGGAGCCCCCCCCCCGTGCTGCCAGACAGCCAGGGGGACCTCCTGATGCTGGATCCTCCTCCCTATGGACGTCAAGCAGCGAGGCACCCGCCGTCAGACTCTACCACGGAGTCTGAGGAGGGAACAACTCCCACTCCCGCTGACCCATTCTCATCACCCCCAAGCAGCCAATTGCGGTTGCGTAGGAAAATAGGGGAGGGGGGTGGTGGGGAATGGTCTTCCCAGGCTTTTCCCCTGAGGACAGTAGCTGGACAGATACAATATTGGCCGTTTTCTGCCTCTGACCTGTATAACTGGAAAACATATAACCTGTCTTTTTCACAGGATCCACAAGCCCTGACCGGACTCATAGAGTCTATTTTACTAACACATCAGCCTACCTGGGATAATTGCCAGCAGCTCTTGCAGACTTTACTAACCACTGAAGAAAGGCATAGGGTTTATTTGGAAGCCCGTAAAAACGTGCCGGGAAATGACGGGCGACCCACGCAGCTTCCAAATGAGAGAGATAAGGCTTTCCCCTTGACTAGGCCTGACTGGGACTTTAACACCGTGGCAGGAAGGGAAAGACTCAGACTCTACCACCAGATTCTCCTGACCAGTTTGAGGGGAGCGGGGAGGCGCCCCACGAATCTGGCAAAAGGTTAGGGCCATTGTGCAGGAAAGCAAGGAAACCCCAGCAGGATTTTTAGAAAGACTGATGGAAGGGAACAGGATGTACACCCCCTTCGACCCTCTGGCCCCGGACCGGCAAGCCGAGGTCATCATGTCCTTTATTGGACAGTCGGCCCCTGACATCCGGGTGCGCCTTCAGAGGCTGGAGGGGCTTCAGGGGTATACATTGCCTGATTTAGTAAAGGAAACGCCTGAGGAAAGGGAAGACAGGCTAAGGCGGGAGCAGGATTGAAAAAAAAAAAAACGGAGGGAAAAGCGTAGAAGGAAGGAACTGACTAGGATCCTGGCCACCGTAGTTTCCAAAGCAGAGCAAGGGAGGACCAGGTCAGGAAGGGACCCGGGAGACCGGCAAAGGCCCCGTCTTGACCGAGAACAATGCGCGCTGGGCAAAAGAGTGCCCGAAGAAACAAGCTCGTCTGAGATCCGTTCCTGTACTATCTCTGGAGAATGAAGACTAGGAAGGGGATCCAGTGGTGCATGACTGCCATCAAGTCCTTGCTGAAATCCACGGGACTTGAGCCGACCTGACCGACATTTCCCTGCCAAATGCGGACCAACCTGGTATACCGACGGGAGCAGCTTCCTGCAAGACAGCGAGAGAAGAGCCAGGGCAGCGGTGGTGGATGGCCGAACAAGGTCAGTAGTCTGGGCTTCTGCCCTGCCCCCCCAGAACCTCCGCTCAGCGGGCAGAGCTGATCGCTCTGACCCAAGCACTCTGCGCAGCCAAGGGAAAGCGGGTGAACATCTACATGGACAGCAGGTACGCTTTTGCCACTGCCCATGTCCATGGGGAAATCCATAAGCGAAGGGGGCTCCTGACCTCCACGGAAAAGGACATTAAAAACAAACAGGAAATTTTAAACCTCCTAGAGGCCCTGCACCTGCTGCGAGAACCTAGTATCATCCACTGCTTGGGCATCAGAAAGGAGGGGGTCCCGTGGAGGAGGGCAATCGGCTCGCAGACAAAGTGGCTAAAGAGGCAGCCTTGACTAGCCAACTATTGGCTGTAAAGGACTCTCCTAATGCAAGATGGACAAGGGTATTTCATCATTGGACTGGACACTCTCCTTCAACAAATTACTGAGGCCTGTGTACCCTGTGCTAAAGTAAACCCCAAGCACCTCAAACCCCCAGAGGGGGCCAGGATCAGAGGGGCACGACCTGGCGTAAACTGGGAGGTAAATTTTACAGAGATTTGCCCCGGCAGGTATGGAGTTAAATATCTTCTAGTATTTGTAGACAACTTCTCAAAATGGACAGAAGCCTTCCCGACCAAGAAAGAAACCGCGCTAATAGTAGTCAAGAAAATCCTAAAAGAAATATTCCCCCGATTTGGACTACCAAAGGTACTGGGGTCAGACAACGGGCCGGCTTTCGTCTCCCGGGTAAGTCAGATGGTGGCACAGGTGTTGGAAATAAAAAGTTGCATTGTGTTTATAGGGTAAGTCAGATGGTGGCACAGGTGTTGGAAATAAAAAGTTGCATTGTGTTTATAGGGTAAGTCAGATGGTGGCACAGGTGTTGGAAATAGAAAGTTGCATTGTGTTTATAGGGTAAGTCAGATGGTGGTACAGGTGTTGGAAATAGAAAGTTGCATTGTGTTTATAGGGTAAGTCAGATGGTGGTACAGGTGTTGGGAATAGAGTAAAAGTTACATTGTGCTTATAGACCGCAGAGCTCGGGTCAGGTAAAAAGAATAAATAAAACTCTTAAGGAAACTTTAACAAAACTGGTCATGGAGACTGGCACTAGGGACCGAGTCGAATTGTTACCTATGGTGCTGTTCCGGGTTCGAAACACCCCCTCAGCCTTTGGCTTGACGCCCTATGAAATCCTGTATGGGGGGCCCCCACCCATTGCCGATCTGTTGGGTTCCAGCATTGATTGCTATGCTACCTCCCCTGGCTTGCAGACGCGGCTACGCGCTTTGCAACTAGTCCAGGAGTATGTCTGGAAGCCACTAGCAGCAGTCTATCAGCCCCAGAACATGGGAACTCCACACACCTTCCAGTT
The DNA here is from genome assembly GCF_033115175.1 of Lepus europaeus. Taxonomy (NCBI): domain Eukaryota; kingdom Metazoa; phylum Chordata; class Mammalia; order Lagomorpha; family Leporidae; genus Lepus; species Lepus europaeus. Next base: position 26,662,305 of record NC_084847.1, read on the forward strand.
CGGGGACCAGGTCTACGTGAGGAGACATCAGGTGAAAAGCCTCAAACCTCGCTGGAAAGGACCCTTCACCGTACTTTTAACAACTCCCACAGCGGTCAAGGTGGACGGCATAGCTGCCTGGGTGCATGCCGCACACGTCAAGAGGGCAACTCCAGAGTCCCCAACAGAGGGTCAGACCCCGACACAACCGGAAACGTGGAAATTGCAACGCACACAAACCCCTTAAAGATAAGACTCTTTTTAAAACTGTGTAATACTTGAGACAACTGTAATAGTTTAATTAGAATCTGTTTTGCTGTTATTTGAGAGCCTTTACCCTTCCCTTCAATACCATCCCCTGGCTAAAGTTCATTCCAGAGGGGATGCAGATTTGGATGTAATCTCTCTGCCCCAGGCATTGCAGAAAACTGCTGGCTCTGCTTACACCAGGGTCCCCCCCCCTCTTGCTGTTTTCCTGCCGCTTAATGATACCCTTGGGTTTAATAGCTCTGTTAATTGCCCTCCCATACAGCCTTTCCCTGTCCTTCCTGTTCCAATGGCCTAAAAATGATTCCTTTAACATTAATATGGCCTATACCATTTTACCGGCAAATTGGACTGGTAGCTGTGCATATGCTATGCTTCTGCCCAGTGTAGACATTATTAGTGGAGATACCCCTGTCCCGATTCCTTCCTTCGATTATATTGCAGGAAGACAAAAACGAGCTGTACAATTCATTCCTATATTGGCTACGTTGGGAATTTCCACAGCTATGGTTACAGGATCCGCAGGACTGGGAGTTGCGGTCCAAAACTATAAAGATTTGTCCCAACAACTTATTAATGATGTACAATCCCTATCCTCCACCCTTCAGGACCTCCAAGACCAAATCGATTCCCTAGCGGAAGTGGTCTTACAAAACTGTAAGGGCTTAGACTTGCTTGCCGCTGAACAAGGAGGTATTTGTTTGGCTTTGTAGGAAAGGTGCTGTTTTTATGCTAACAAGTCCGGCATGGTTCGCGACGATCTGGAGTGTTGCCGCCATGCCATGGCTAAAAACCTCCTGTGGACAGGATTCAATGGACTGCTTCCTTACTTGCTACCACTTCTAGGCCCCATTGCTGGTTTGCTTGTTACACTATCTGTGGGTCCTTGTATTCTTAATAAGCTGATGTGGTTTGTTCGTGAACGCCTTTCAACCGTTCAGGCTCAGAGTGCTAAAAACCGCGGAATCTAGCCTGTAAATTTTAGGATTAAAATTTGTACAAAAACAAAAAGTGGGGAATGAAGGACTTCTGAAAATTTACCTGCTAAAAAAACTAGGAAGTTTCAAGAAAGGTCAGTTAGTTTCTGGGAAACTGCAACTTAGCAGATAACAGGGAATAGCAGTTTGGAAACCCCCCTTGTGCAATGGTAAAGATAAGTAAAACTGATGTGTATTGAGATCAGCAGGAATGCTGTATACTAAGATAAGTGAAATTACTGTAAACAAAAACCCCCTTCCCCTTTGTATTCACTTGCTTAAGATAACTTTGTGGTTTTTGCCTTTAAATACTGCCTGTAACCCTTGTCCAGTACCTCACTCTCTCAGGAGGGAGGGGTCCGTTTTGCGCAAAACGTAAATAAAGCCACCTCTTGCATTTGCATCGTCTGGTCTGAGGATTTTTGAGTCTGGGGTCGCGATCTAAAGGACCCAGCGGGGATTAGGGTCCTTCAAGGAGAGGAGCATCTGGGGCTAGAACCAATGCCCATATGGGATGCTGGTACTTCAGGTCAGGGCTTTATCCCACTGCACCACTGTGCCCGCCCCCAACCTCGTGTTTTAATTGTTGGCCTGTGTCCTTGGGCAGGGTCCAAAGCTCTGTGTTACAATCATGGCCCTGTTCTCCTCCTCAGCTAGACCTATTGTGCTGAGCACCCTCTACAATGCTTGCTGACCTCCCAGGATGACTGGGGCTATGAGGCAAAGAGCCAGTTACCATCTCCAGTTGGGTTTTCTGCTATCCCAGGCATCAGTTATTAATTAGGTTTTAACCAAAAGCTCTGCTAATCTCACTTGATCTAATCATGGCCATCACTTTCAAGATAAATGAATTATTTTGGTTTTTATTTTCCTCTACTTTTTTATTATCAACTATGTGTGTTTGTAATACATTAACTCTGTTTTTCCCTCAGAAACATTTTATTTAAATAATACAAATTTTGTGCATTTCATAATTACAACTTTAGGAACACAGTGATTTTTCCCACCATATCCACCCCCATCCCTCTTCCTCCTCCCTTTCCTATGCCCATTCTTATTTTTTAAGATCTGTATTGAATTAACTTGATAAACGTATGATTAATTCTATATTAAGAAAAGAGTTCAACAAATAGTATAAAAAGAACTTCCTCAACAGTCGAGACAAAAAGCTGTTCAAAGTCATTGCTTCTCAAGGTGTCAATTTCACTTCTATAGATTGGTTTTAAGTGATCTATTAGTATCACAGGTCAGGCAGAATATTTGGTATTTGTCCTTTGGTGATTGGTTTATTTCACTGAGTACATTGACTAATTTGAGATTTGTCATTTCTGAACATTTGGGAATTTAAACACATCTGTTCAAAATTTAAGAGTATTTATTATTCTATCATGTGCCAAACATTTGTAAAAATGCCAACATCCTCATTGATCCTGCATCTTGAAATTAGGGCAGAGTCAGAAAAATGCTTCAGCATGGTAATCGAGTTGGAATTTGGATCAGGACCAGTCCTGTCCCTGTGACCTCTAGCTCTATTATCCTGATTTTTGGCACAAATATTGGACATTATATCTGGGTCACCACTCCAGCCACAGACCAAAGCTTCTTATTGAGACACTGGTCATCAATAGTAGGAAGGAATGCCTTCCACCCATAGAAGAGAGCCATGACCAGAGCAGAGGCTTTAAAAGGTAGATGGATAAGGGTCATCCTCACTCTTTGGACACTTGAGTTCAGGAAGGGACTGGGAATTGAGACCATGCCCCTGAGCAACCTCCTTCCCCACAGATGTCTCTTAAAGATGAGAGCACAGATGAGGAGGGGCAATTACTGGAAGGAAAAGGTGAGACACTTGCTTCTGATTTCTCTGAGCTATGTACAGAATCAAGGTAGAGATGTGAGATGTCTGCAAGGAATGTGGAAGGTGATGTGGAATCAGGAAACTGAGTTTTGTATCTTTGGGTGGGTGTAATTTTGAAATGGGGAATGGGAAATGGCTTGAAGCTCCAAGATATATTGAGAGATGTGGCAATGAACCTGTGACCCCTAATCTTTTTGTTTGCCTTTGACACTGGTATAACAGGGCTAAGGTAACAAAATGACTCAGAAATATGAATCAGGGACAAATCTGGGGAACTCCATGTGTCTGGAAGTTATTAGATTTTCATTCCTATAACAAATATGGGGGAGAAGGTACTAAGGAAGGAAGGTTCATTTTAATCCACATTTTGAAATTTCACAGTTAAAGGCTGGGTGACCCATGAGTTTGATGATCCATTTATTCTGGCCTCTGATGAAGGTGGCTGGAAGTGCCAAGGAAAATCACATGATAATCCAGGAAACAAATGTGATTTCCCCTTGTACAGACACCTTGATTCCAACAGGGGGTTCCATTGTGACAATGTAATCCAACCCCAGCATTTCCAGTCACCCTCAGCAGGAGAATTAGATCAACACTTCACCCTTGTTCAATTTCCATTATCATTACCACTAATCATTCAAGCATTAACAGAAGACTTTTGGGACAAAGAGAATAATATACTGGATGTGAGTGGACAGGAAAACTTAGATCCGAGTTATATTATGGGGAAAGTCAGTCACTTGAACTCCTTTTGATCTAGGATCGGAGCCCAATGCAAGTGAGGAGATGTCCCAGACTACTAAGCTCAAAGCCAGAAACAGCATTTCTGGATCAGGTAAGATGTGATGGTCCTGAAGTGAGGAGGGACAAAATATGGTATGACACAGTCTCCTGTGTCAGGGAACAGGGATCTGGTTGGCAGCCAGGACTTCTAAATACTGCAGTGTAGGGAACGGAGGTGAAGGCAGAATTGGTGGCAAATGGTGCTCCTTGTGTGTTCTGGATGGAAGAGGGTTGTGGGAGTCCATCTGGAGGCCACCACTCAAACTCTCTATCTCAGAATCTGAATCTAGCTGTGATAGGGTGAACTCCAAGAATAGGAAAATCAGTTCGAAGGACAATCGTCATGTTGGCATAGAGAGGATCTTGCTTTCCCCACCTAGGGGCAGCGTTGGGCTGGAAGGTGATTGTTAGGGTCTGAGTGGTTGAGAGGAGGATGGTGCAGCCTTCTGGAGTCCAGAGGGTGGGGAAGGAAGGAAGAGTTAGGTGGGGTTCACTTGAAGACATCTGGATTCAGACTTTAGAGCCCAAGGAACCAATACTGGTCTCTTGGGTGTGTTTTCCACAGGCAACTGTGTGTATATGCTCAGTGTGACTTTGCAAAGAAGGCAGAAACCTTCGGACTCTGGAAACCACACAGAAATTCAGCAAGCTCCCAATGACCATTACAGGGGATCCTGGACGATCCACTCTGGGCACAAGACGAAGCACAGATCCTGGTCTCAAGCAGACCCACCGCCACCCTTTGGGGAGAATCTGATAACCTCCCTGCACTCTCTGCCAGAGGCGGTTTATGAAGATGTCGCATGACCACAGGCACAGCAGGAGCAGTTCCTGTGGATCCAGGAGCAGCTGTGCACACTGGAGCAGCTTCCTGGGTCTCTATGCGCAGCTATGCACTGGCCTCACAGGCATCCTGGGCTGTGCTGCTCAGTGCTTGCTCCTTCTGGCCCCTCAGCCTGAGCTCTACAGTCGTTCACTCACTTGTGTTCATAGTTTCACCGGGGATGGGAAAGGCCAGTCACACACTGTGCAGGTGGAAACTGAGGCAGGCAGAGGATTTGATTAGTTGTGCCGCCGGCTTTGGTCATGTTCAGAAGTGGATGTATCTCTTGTAGAGACAAAGACTTGCTTTTGCTCCTTCTCAGGATGACCCGCGGAGACCCAATATTCAGGAATTGTTGATTGGTGACAGAATGGGGGCAGTACTGGGAAAGCAACTTGATCGACATCCTCAGAATTATAAACCTGTTTAACCTAGGTTTATGATGGTGAGAATGTTAAATTTCATGTTAATCGTCGGTTGTCTTGCAACAGTCATACATTTAAAAAAAAGATTTATGGGAGCTGGCACCATGGTGCAATAGTTTAATCCTCTGCCTCTGGCACCAGCATCCGATACGGACACCGGTTCTAGTCCCAGCTGCCTCTCTTCTAATCCAGCTCTCTGCTGTAACCTGGGGAAGCAGTAGAAGACAGCACGAGTGCTTGTGCCCCGCACCCACATGGGAGACCGGGAAGATGCAGCTGGCTCCTTGCTTTGGATTGGTGCAGCTTTGGCCATTGCAGCCATCTGGGGAGTGAACCAGCAGAAGGAAGACCATTCTCTTTGTCTCTCCCTCTCACTGTCTGTAACTCTACCTCTCAAATAAATAAATAAAAGATCTTTTAAAATATTTATTTATTTGAAAGAGTTACAGAGAGAGGGAGAGAGAGAGAGAAGAGAGAAGAGAGAAGAGAGAAGAGAAAAGAGAGAAGAGAGAAGAGAGAAAGAGATCTTTCATTCTTCTGGTTCACTTCCCAAATGACTACAATGGCCAGAGCTGAGCTGATCTGAAGCCAGGAGACAAGTGCTTCCACCAGGTCTCCCATGAGGGTGCAGGGGCCCAAGGACTTGTGCCATCTTCCACTGCTTTTCCAGTCCATATCAGAGAGCTGGATTGGAAGAGGAATAGCCAGGATTTGAGCCAGTGCCCATATGGGGTGCCAGCACTGCAGGCTGGGGCGTTAGTCCACTGTGTCATAGTGCCGGCCTAGAAAGTCATGCATTTTTAAAAATAATCAGATAAATGTTAAAGAGGCATCATTTACACTTCTGTGGGCTTTTTCTTTTTCTTTTTTTTTCTTTTTGGTCTTAAAGCTTTTAGGCTTGGAGAAGTCCTGGTGAAGTGGGACGAGTAGTCACCAGGAGAACTATGACCTCCTCTAGTCTGCTCTGAGGGAGATGACAGGGTGGGTCCACCTGGTACAGGGATTCAGAAGTGGGTGGTTATCCCACAGTGGGCATTGGTGGGTCTCAGGTTTTTTTTTTATTTTTTGACAGACAGAGTGGACAGTGAGAGAGAGAGACGGAAAGGAAGGTCTTCCTTTTTCTGTTGGTTCACCCCACAATGGCTGCTGTGGCCAATGCGCTGCGGCCGGCACACTGTGCTGATCCAAAACCCAGAGCCAGGTGCTTCTCTTGGTCTCCTATGTGGGTGCAGAGCCCAAGGACTTGGGCCATCCTCCACTGCACTCCCGGGCCAGAGCAGAGAGCTGGACAGGAAGAGGAGCAACCAGGACAGAATCTGGCGCCCAGACTGGGACTAGAACCCGGGGTGCCAGTGCTGCAGGCAGAGGATTAGCCTATTGAGCCATGGCGCCAGCCTCTCAGGCTTCTGAGACCTTTGCTGGTCAAGTATGGACTGTCTGTATTGCCCAAAAAGAAGCTGACACTGAGATTCTTTGGGATTTTATTGTGTTGAAGCCACTCTTCTTTTCCATTTTATGATATAATGTGACAAGCAATTTAACCTAAATCCCTAGAATCTTCTGGAACAATTATATTAGCTATTAAGCAGCTAATTCATAACAATACAAAAGCAACAAAATCATAACTTTAGAGACAGGCATTTGATGTAGTGGTTGGGATGCTGACTGGGACACCTCCATCTTATGTTGAAATACCGGGACCGCTGCCCAGTCCAACTCCTGACTACCAGATTCTTGCTAGTGCACACCCTAGAGGCAGCAGTGACAGCCCAAGTGTTTGAATCCCTTCCATAGAGCTGGATTGGTGATTCATGATTCTGGATTCTCTTCCCTCCCCAAAGGTTGCTATGCATATTTGGGGGAGTGAAACAGCAGATGGTACTTCTCGCCTATCTCTGTCTCTTAAGTCAATCATAAAAATAAAACAGTAATACTTCCATCAGTGCCTTCAGAGAGCCCAACAAGAATCTGATGGAAACTGACAAAACTGAATCTAAAGTCTCTTAAAAACCTCCCTTCACTGGTACTGAGCCCACAATGCTGAGTCTTTTGTGACTATGTGTTATTTTGTGGGTGATTTCTTTTGTTTACTATAATAACTTCAATATTCATCTATGCTGATACAAATATCAGCTGTTTACTGTTCCCATGCGGAATAATATTTCTTTGCATCTATTTACCTCTTTAAAACTGGTAGTGGACATTGGGTGGATTCTACTTTTTGTATTTGGAGTAATACTTTTGGAAACTATGATGTACATCATTTTTTTCACCTATGGTATATCACTCTTCTGAGTTCTAAGTCACTTAAAAATCTACATGATCTAGAGGAAAGAGATTATCCCACTTCCTCATTGTTTGGGTGAAATACTACCTTTTCCTCTGGTGATATTTTGTTCATTTCACAGCTTTATTGAGATAGTGTCCACACACTGAACTATATATTACAGTGCACAACTTGATGTTTTGATAGATGTGTGACATGTTCAAAATGTACCTAAGTAACACATCTATCAACTCTTCTTTTTTCATTTAATTTTAATTAATTTTAACAGATTCTCTAATGTGATTTGTACATACACATCTAAGAAAATAGTGATATTCCCTTTCTTCCTCCCTGCCTCCCACTCTTATTCCTTCTACCATTTGTTTTGTTTTTCAGTTTTTGAGAGTAAATATTTTAAATTTACATTTGAAGAAAAAGGCTTAATAATTCACTAAATAAGAATTTTAACAAGTAAAAATCAAATAAAAACCTCTAGTTTAGTGATAATTATACATTACATATTTTGTACTCTATTGGTTACCACAGATCAGGAAAAAAATACGGTATTGGTTTTTTTGAGATTGGTTTCTTTCACTAAGTATAATTATTTCCAGTTTTATTAGCTTGCTGCAAAAGACAGGATTTTACTATTGTTTGTTGTTGTTTTGTTTTTTTACAGCTAAATAATATTCCATAGTGTATATATTCCACATTTTCTATATCCAGTCATTGGTTGCTGGACATCTGGCTTGATTCTATATCTTAGCTATTGTGCATTGAGCTCTAGTAAACATGGGGGTACACATAACACTTTCATATGCTGATTTCATTTTGTTTGGGTAAATTCTTAGGAGTGGGATGCCTGGGTTAAATGGTAGATCTATTTTCAGCTTTTTGAGAAATCTCCATACTGTCTTCCACAATGGTTGTACTAGGTTACATTCCCACCAACGATTAGGTTGGGTACCTCAGGGTACCTTTTCCCCCATATCTTCCCCAGCATTTATTATTTTTTGATTTCTGTATTAGAGTCATTGTAACTGGGGTGAGGTGAAACCTCATTGTGATATTTATTTGCATTTCTCTGATGGCTAGTGAACCTGAGGTTTTTTCATGTGTCTGTTGGCCATTTGGATTTCATCTGTTGATAAAATGTCTGTTCAAATCCTTTGCCAACTTCTTAATTGGATTTTTTGTTTTGTTGTTGAGAATCCCATTTGTCTATTTTTACTTTGATTGCCTATGCTTCTGGGGGTCTTTTCCAAGAAGTCTTTGCCTATGCCAATGTCTTGCAGATTTTCTACCATGTTCTCTAGTAATTTGATGTTATCAGGCTATAGATTAAGATCCTTGATCCATTTTGAATTGATTTTTGTATAATGTGTAAGGTATGGGTCTTGTTTCATACTTTTACACATGCAGATCCAATTTTTCCAATACCACTTGTTGAGGAGACATTCCTTTTTTCAGGGATTGATTTTACCTCTTTTATCAAAGGTTAGTTGATTGTAGAGGTGTGGATTGATTTCTGGAGACTCTATTATGTTGCAGTTGTCTACACATCTATTTTGGTGCAAGTACCAGGTTGTTTTGATTATAATTGCCTTTATAGTATATCTTGAAGTCAGGTATTGTGATACCTCTAGCTTTGTTTTTGTTGTTTAAATTGCTTTAGCTATTCATAGTCTCTTGTGTTTCCATATAAATTATAGCATCATTTTTGTAGATGTGAGAAGGATTTGGTATTTTGATTGGGATCACATTGAATCTGAAAATAGCTTTGGTAGTATGGACATTTGGTTTATATTAACTCTTGCAATCCACAGGCATGGAAAATTTTTCCAGTTTTTACATTTTCTTCTATTTCTTTCTTTCATGTTTTGTAATTTTCATTGTAGAGATCTTTCACATTATTAGTTAAATTAATTACAAGGTAAGCCATTCAACCTCCTCCTGGGTTGTACTCTGTATAGTCTTCAATCCCATATAGCTGTCTGTATCTCGAGAAATGACCACTAGAGGGCAGAAAGAACTGCTTCTCTTGAAAGTTCTTCATGGCTTGGGCAAGCCTAATTTCTGTTAGGCAATCCCGTTTCCTACTAGTATACATGTAGCTATCTTTATCTTGCAACTATTTTTCTTCAGTTTTATTTCCTAAGCAAACTCTCGTCTCTACAGAGTCATAGTGTTACCAAAGCACCTTCTAAATAGTAATCACCTGGATTTTCAACTCTTGCATATTTTCAGACTCTATAAATAATCAATAAAAGCATTTATGAACAAAGTTTATGAGAATACTTTTTATACCAATATTTTGGCTTTTTCAAGGAAACTTAAGAATTCCCTTCCTCACATCACTTCAATTAATGTACTTAGAGAATTATAAAATGAAAGTACATACTTTATTAAAATAGTGTTACATTATACAAAATATATAAAATTGTCTTATAACTCACTGCCCCCATGAGAATTCATGGTTAAGTTTTTATGTACTTCAAAATTCTCTATGAATGTTTTTCACAGAGTTGGAGGGGAAGAAGTGTGTGTATGTATGTGTGTAATGTGTATGTGTAAAAGTGGAAGTAAAAGATAAGTTTATGTTGGTGGAAAAAATTTCTTAACCGATGCAGAGTTTTCCTTTTAGTAAATGTGCTGCTGTAGTGAGCATTATGCAGAACTTTCAAAAATACTTATTTATTTATTTGAAAGAGTTTAGAGATAGAGAAGGAGAGAAAGAGAAAGAGATCTTATTTCTGCTGGTTCACTTCTCAAATGACCTCTTTTTGAATTTCACAGAGAAAGAATTGCAAATCCCATGCCCAGAAGGAAATGAAGAGGGAGGAGGAGAGGAAGAGAGAGAAGGCACAGAGGTCAGTATGTGTGGACACAGCCTGGCCCGTAACAGGTGGTCCATTCCCACCCTTCTCTAATTCACACAGTGCTGCTGTGAAGAGAAACAGATTGCATCATTTAAAAATTATTGCCATCCAAATTATGGACCTTCCTTCTTTCCCATATTCTCAGGTGTATGTAGTTGATAATTCAACTATATTAATGTTAAACCACCATACTCTAGTCTAAGGGGGACCAAATATGGTCATGCCTGGATCCTTTATTTATTTTTTTACGAGTTCTGTGGCCCTGAGAAAGTCCTTGTTTCTTTCATAGCCTTCCCAGTCCCTCCTCTGCACAACTGGAATAATTCTAGCATCTCCATTCTTGGTTTCTCATGGGGCATATGGCATATAATACCTATAAAACCCATGAGCCAATATCAATGCAGCTAATGCACAGACTTAGAGATGGACAAACTGAATTATGAAATGAGCTGGGACACAACATGGGATACTACTAAATACAGGACTGGTCAGCAGAATGGCATGATCCTGTGAAAGTCACTTCACTTCCTTCACTTCTTGGCTTCATTCCTAGTCTGCATTAGATTTGAATTGACCTGAGTTGACCTGAGTTGCAACGCACCCTTTGTATTTGGAATCAGACCCAAATTCCTCCCCCTTACCTAAGTATTGGGCAGTCGCCATGTGGTTTACTATGACTCCTACCTCCTGGTGTGCACAGCCCCCTGAAATCCCTCCCCTAGGAGTTACACAAAGTTGGTGACTTCTGTCTGTCTCTGTCCTACATTCCTCACCTCTCCATATGCCTTGGTACCTTCCTCTAGGGAAACAACCTGAGGTATAATGAGCTGTTCTGTGGAAGGGCCCCCATCACAAAGAACTGAGGGAGGGCAATGGAAGCAGAATGAAGAGATTTCAGCCAAGCTTGAAGCTTTCCAATAACTTACTAATAAGCTTGGAAGTGAATCTTGCCTAAGCAGCCTCGGTTGAGATAGCAGTTCCAGCTTTCTGTGAGCCCTTTAAGCAGAGGCACCAGGCTTAGCTCTGCTTGGAACCTACTCCACAGTAACTGGGAGATAATGTCTGCTGCTGTAAGCTGCTGAATTGGGGATAGGAGTGATGTCATCACATAACAATAGATGGGTAGCACTGTCTTCCAGGCCCCAGAGCCTGTCCCTCTCCGCATTCCTTGTTCCCCAGCTCACCTACAATTCTCTGCATCCACCCTGGCTGCCTTTGTAACCTCCTCTCTGGCTCAACTCATGCCTGCCTCTGCCTCTGTGTCTCTGCATAGCCGTGCCTCCCCCTAACACATTGCTCCCAGACTTGTGCAAAGCTGGATCTCTGAGCTGCAGGAAAAGTGTCCTCTCGCTAAAGCCTTCCAGATCCTCTCACCTACTCCCCTCTCGAGTTCCTCTCACAGAGTCCTCCTTCACTCCCCTATAGCACTTGCTCCTCTTTTTCACATCATTCTCCTTTTGTGCCTCTGCCCTCTCCCATCAGACTGTGAGCCCCTGGCAGGGTCCATTTCAGTTTTTTTTTCAGAGCCTCACTCAGGTCCTAACATTGTCCCTCCATGAAGTGGCTGCTGAGGGTACAGGTGCTGAATAGACATGAGAGGAACTCAGAGCCGCCTTCCTGCCTTTGGGCAGCTCATAGCGTGGGGGTGGACACTAGCAACAGGAGGTGCCAGGTGGATGTGAGTTAAGAGGACACCCAGAATGACCTTTGGAGGCTTTACCCTGGCTCTAGCTGCTTCACTGAGCACAGTGGGTTCTGCCATCCTCACCTGCTCAGCTCAAACACTATGGCCCCAGGTAGGAAATCAGAAACAAAATCTTCACATGGTGTTGAGTGTCCACATTAGGAGCCCAGGACTGAAGGGGATGAAGGAGCAGGACCTGCAAGCACTAGTAACAATGAGAGGGACCTCAGAAGACTCCCTTGTCTCACTTTTTTCTACCTCTGGAGGCGTCCAGGTCACTCACTGTAGCTGGGGTAATGACTCTTGTCCTGCACCCACTGAGGGCCTTGAGGCTCCAACAAGGGCTGTGCTAGCCCTGGAGAAATGATCCTGAGCTTGGCCACATCCTACACCACCCAAATCCTCTTTACCCCAAGCCCCACGTCTTTCTGCTTGGGAGGACCCACCATGGGGTTGAAGGCATTTCCAAAATCTCACGGGGCAGGGGATTCATTGATGGAGAATTGAGGCCAATAGACTTTTGAGAGCCTTTGGAATTCTTGGGGTCACATACTCCCAGCCCAGCACCCTAATTGTATAAGGGAAAGCTGAGGCCACCTCTCTTGCATTTTGTGGCCCCATATACAACGGATTGGCCCTGGAAATCTTACCCTAGACCCAACTATTCTGGTAACTGCCACAGAATCACAGATCTTGTCCACTTGAAGTGCTCTGGAGATAGCTCCTGCCAGGGGAGAAATGGAACCTAGAGGAAGCCATTCACACACACACGCACACATACACACATACACACACACACATATACACATGCATGCATGGTAGGCACCAGCTACGTTGCTAGGAGACAGCAAGCCTGGCGCCACTTTCCTAGCCAAAGAACCCGACCACTTGTTTGATTCTAGAAGAAACCCCCCCACTCTCCACCCCACATGATGTCTTCAGCCAATCGGGATGAGTTCCATCAACCAATCAGGGGGCTTGCAGTGCACGTGGGGTCTCCAAGTAACCAACATGGCTGCTGCTATCCTCACCAACTGATCAGAGCCACCCGTCACTAACAGTGCAACACCAAGAATGACGAAGATCCCTGTTGTGGGGCTGGGCACCTGGAAGGTGAAATGGTCAGGCATGCCGGAAGTGGCCGCCTCTTCCGCCACTGCACACCTGACTTAAGTGAATTCTGGAGGGTGGGGGCTGGGCTCTGGACGGGTGAATCTTCGCCTTGGGGTCTCCGGCACCCAGAACTTCCCAGGATTCTCGCCCTACTCCTCAGACCACGGCAGCTCCACCTGATAGGGATCCAAACTGGGATCCGCAACGGGTCTGGGAAGTCGCTTGTGCCATGCTACAGGTCCACTCCTGCCTGAGGAAGACGAGGCTGTTAACCTAAAATGGCATCTCGCTATGACATGAGCGGGACTGAAACTTTTGTAAAACAAATTTTAGTAAATTATCTGAAAATCTGGTGGCAGCTATGGCATTTCATAGTCGCTTTTAATATTTTTTATAGAATTTTGCCTGTTTTTGAGTTTAGGGTTATGCTGAAGAGTTTAGGACACTTGCTCTCTTATTACTTTATTACACGGCTATTAAACCTTCATTTCTTCTTGAGTTTTTAATTTATTTTTAGAAACCTTTCCATTTTATGTTATTTTTCTAATAATACGTATGTATAGCTATAGGTAATATTTTCTTTTATTTGGTCTGCATATCCTTCCTTTTCATATCATTTTACAAAGTGGGCTTCTATCAATTAATCTTTCCCGAAGGTTGTGTATTTTATTATGGTGGTAATTATTATTTATTATAGTCTTTCCCGATGATTGTGTATTTATTATTATTTTCATAGAACAAATTTCTGGTTCTGTTGATTTCCCTGTTTCAACTTTGTTTCCTATTCCACTGATTTCCTTCTTTTTATGATTTTGTTCTCTAGTCCTGTGGCTATTCCTTTTCTAACTTAAGATACTCACTTTTTTTCATTGTCATTTGGCTACACTGACATCTATTGCTTGTTAAATGAAGACCACTGTACTGATACATCTCATAGATTATGGAAAAGTTCAAATATAAAAGTGGTTTATGAACTATCAAGCCCACTATGAATCTTCACGTAAGCTTATGATCCTCCTCCATAGTCTTGCCCACATTCTAGACTCTTCTCTCGCTTGAGCCCAGTTGATGGCGACTGTGTGTAGCATCTGTGGTATTCATTTGTGTTTAGCTCATGTTCCCTTGTGTCTGTTACTTTCATACAGTATGGTCTTGAAAAACACTGGACAGGTCCTATCCCTCTTTGTCACAGTAATAATAATGATTATTATTATTAATAATTCTACATTTATTCTTTTGATTATTCAAGAAGCATGGCATCTCTGCAGACATGAAAAAGACCTATGGTTTTTGCCCAAATAAAGGAACTGGAACTTAAATGATCTGTAAAGAAGTTTCTGACTCTGATTCCCTAAGTTATGACTGATTGACAATAGTACCAGTTCAGTGACTAAATTTTCTATGTATTATGTGACTCCACATTCTTAAGTGAAAGCAGGGGGATTTGGGTTGGATCACTTTGATTTTGGAAGGAACACTTTTGTTTTGCTGGTTCCACAGGCAGGCCCAGGAGAGGTGACTGAGGCAGTGAAGCTGGCCATTGACTTGGGGTATAAGCACTTTGACTGTGCTTCCTTATACCATAATGAAAGTGAGGTTGGAACAGCCGTCTACTCCAAAATCGTAGAGGACATCGTGACGCGAGAGGATCTCTTTATTGTCAGCAAGGTAGGTCTTCTTAGTTGCATGGGTAACAGAGTCTCAGCCATTCCAGCATCCACTAACAGAAAAGCTAAAATTGCATAGCATGGAGACGTTTCTAATTTCCTGATAAAGTTTTATGGCTTTGCTCCATACACGGACCACTACTCACAGAAATTTCACATATTCATGAAAAATGTCACTGAGACATATTGCATGTGGGTCAATTTCCCTCATGTTATTGATTTGACCATTAAGGAGGGATTGCACAGATATCTTCCAATTAATGATATATTCTTAAAACAAACATCAAGAGTTGGGTGGTGAGGTGCAGTAGGTTAAGCTGCTATAAGGTTTGCCTGCATCCTGTATCAGAGAGCCTGGAATAGATGCCCAGCTCTGCTTCCAGTCCTGCTGGTGCATACACGGAGACAGCAGTGGATTTTTCCAATGCTTGAGTTTCTCCCATTCACACAGAGACCTGAATGATATTCCTGGTCCAGCCCAAGCCACTAGTGCATTTGCAGAGTGACCAGTGAATGGAAGATTTCTTCCTCTTTCTGCCTCTCCATCTCTCATCCTCATTCTCCCTTAAAAATTGAGTAATCTGCACTTGAACTTTGTCTACATAGCAGTTCTCAAATTTAGAATCATTCCAGAGTGATAGTGAAAATGCAGGTTCAAGTTCTACCCCAGACTTCTGATTAATAAACTCTGGGCATAGTGCAGGTGAAGAGGTGGGGATAGCATTACAAAAGGAACAATTTCAGCCAGTGCCCCTACTCAATAGGCTAATCCTCTGCCTGTGGCACCGGCACACTAGGTGCTAGTCCCGGTCGGGGCACCAGATTCTGTCCTGGTTGCCCCTCTTCTAGGCCAGCTCTCTGCTGTGGCCCGGGAGTGCAGTGGAGGATGGCCCAAGTCCTTGGGCCCTGCACCTGCATGGGAGACCAGGAGAAGCACCTGCTCCTGGCTTCGGATCAGCGCAGTGTGCTGGCTGCAGTGCGCCAGCCGCAGCAGCCATTGGGGAGTGAACCAACGGGAAAAGGAAGACCTTTCTCTCGGTCTCTGTCTCTCTCTCACTGTCTACTCTGCCTATAAAAAAATTTAAAAAGGAACGATTTCAATACAGTCATCAGGCCCAAAGGAGACAGCAGATGCAGGAATCTCTAAGAAGTTTGGTGCTATTGGATCACACAGTGAGAAGCTTTAGAGGGGAAAAAGATGTGAAATTGGAGATGTGGCCAGAGGACAGGTCAGGAGAGGCTTGGAATGTAATCTTAGGAGCTTGTACTTTGTCCTTGAGATGCAGGTCAATTGGCAGGCTTTTAAGCAGCTAATATGTAAGAGGTGGGGGGGTCTGTGTTGTATACGGGGTGTTGTAGCAGCTGAAAGGAGCAGGCATTTGAGTCAGAGGCAGGAGACAAGTAAGGAGATATTAACAACAGTATAGGTGGGTGTTGAGGAAGGTCAGACTTGGAATAGTGGGGGGGGATGGGAAAGAGGAAGTGGACATGAGGATGGTGAAAAGGCAAGCCTTCTAGAAAATACAGGGGGTAGATCGAGGTAGTGGAAAATTAATGAATTCCTTTACCTTTGACTTTGAAGCAGAATGTTAAGACCTTGATATCGAGAACCATGTGTTCAAGTTCTAGTTCTCTGTAGCTTTCAGTCAGGAGTGTGGGTATCAGACAGCAGATGGATTAGCACTACAGCTTCAGCACCTGTGAAACAAGGCTTTGAGAAATTTCTAGACTGAAAATTTTACAATTACAATAGTGCCTTTCTGTTTTACTCTAAGGCAATTAATTTTTGCCTTTCATTATTGCTGTCTAATAAGAGTGGTAAGGGTTAGGGCACAGTGTTTGCTTGTATAGGAATTTCTTCTGAATACTCCAAGTAGGGAGACAGACAATTGGGATTTCTAAGGTTCACCCCACTGTCTGGAGACAAGTTGCTTCTGAATAAGTCACAGCTGTTGCAGTATACTCATTATTTTGGAAATTTGGAAAAGTCATCAATATGTTCACAATATTTTGTTAAAATATTGTGTTTATTTTCATTTATTTTACATTCCTTTTCCTTTCATTCACCTTATTTTTGCTTTCACTCACTTCTATGGAGACTTCAGGTTAGCTTTTGTCACCATAAGCAAAAACAGAGTGGAGAAAAAATGAGGGGAAAAACAATTATATATTTTTTATTTAATGGAGCAAATGGGAAGAAATACCTACATCAATATGACAATACACGTTAGCTTATGGAGTTTATCCAACAAGGCTCCATTAGCTTCAAATAGAGAACCATTCACATGAAATCTGTTAGTGAATATGACTTGGAAACACAACACATAAATATTTCTGATTTTTCTTCATATTCTTTCTGCCAGCAGATATTATTGGCAGCCCCAGAGAATCCAAATAATAACCATCATAACTTCTACCAAGCTTTTCTTGGTGTCCTGAACTTCCCTTGAGTAGGAATTTGACAAAGGAGCCCTATTTGAAGACCCTTTCCAGGGGGTCTAAGAAAGTTTTTGAGTACAATATCACTTCATGTTCTCCTCAGAACTTGTTATGTTGTATTGGCCATTTTCTCATTTTAAATATTTTTGATCTTCCAGAGAGTAGCTTTTGTGGGACTGAAGACCCCACTGTTTTGTTAGCTCTGGGATATGGCTGTGTGTCACAGTGGCCCCTCTGTCCTTTGCAGCTGTGGTGCACCTGCCACAAGAAGTCCTTGGTGAAAGCAGCATGCATCAAGACTCTGAAGACACTCAACCTGGAATACATCGACCTTTACCTCATGCACTGGCCTATGGGTTTCAAGGTACTGTGCATTAAGTGGTTAGACATCCAGCTTTCAGGGATTCTTCTCCACAGTCAAACCTCATTTCATGGCAGAAACAGCATGGGCCAGCATTCAGGATGTGTTTCTGCTACTGCAGACAGCACATGCTGGCTGTGGTCTGGGAAGGCATCTTAAAATCTCTGGATCTTAGCTCAGGAGAGGATTGAATTGGAGAACCTCGGATGATTTCATTTTTCTGTCTTTAAGTCTGGCACTTTTCTTTCAAGCCAAAAGGGAGTGAGTTTTTTGTATCTATGTATAGGTGAAAGAGGTATCTGATGAGGAAATACTACTACTCAAGACTTCTGATTGTGCCATTCTTAGCTTTCCAGTGATGTCCTTGGCCCTACCTCTTCTTGCAAGTTCCATTCTCTTTGGAGGGATTGTTTTTGTGCATGATATGCTTTTCATCGCTACAGGGTCTGGTTGATGATGAAAATAGATGATTCTTCTGCTTAGCTTTATGTTATTCCATTAATGGCTGATGTTACAATCACCCCTCCCACCCCCTGCTTTAACTCAGCAGCATTCCCTGCCTCAATCTCTTGGTTTTTTTATCTTTTATTTAATGAATATAAATTTCCAAAGTACAGCTTATGGATTACAATGGCTCCCCCCCCATAACTTCCCTCCCACCCGCAACCCTCCCCTTTCCCACTCGCTCTCCCCTTCCATTCAATCTCTTGTGAGTGCTGCCTAGGTTGTCCCTGCACATCAGCCCTAGGTGAAAATGGAAGCCTTCCTGGACAAGGAGAGGTCACTTGGGTGGTGCCTGGGAAATGTAGAAGTCTTTGAAGTGTGGTGATTCTTACGTTGGAATGGGTGACAGTTGACCACAAACTTTCCTTGAGTGACTGCTGCTGCCCCAGTATGCCTGCCTTGTTTGAGGGTCTTATAGTGTGCACCAAAATGTTGGCTATCACTTTGGATTAAAACAACAAAACCCACTCCATTTCCAGTGCAGCTTTGTATCTAGTTTCAGTAAATAACACGGGTACATGAGTCACATTAACACAGAACAGAAGGTGCATAGAGAGCAAAAGAGACAGAAATAATTAAAAATAATTCTGTTTTTGAATATCACCACAGTAAAGCAGTGATAATAGATATATTGCACTTACTTTTTCCTCTCATTATTTTAATTAGGTGCCAGGTCCTGTTTAGGTACCTAATGTAAAGCATTCATTTCACCCTCACAGCATTACTGTGAAGTATGTGCTGTTAATCTTCCATTACATAGATGATGCCACTGAGGCAAGGAAGTTTAAAGAAGATTACTGGGACCCAGAAGCTTATGTTTAGGTCAGGCATTTATTGCTCTCTGCCAGGAGATTCCTGCTTTTGGATCTCTGAATGGTAGAAAACAAGGCAGCACCAGACCATTCAACAAACTACACAGTAGAATAATAGTGTAGCATCAATAGCATGTTTTCTGACCAGTAGAAGCTTCTAGGCCTAGTATGATGTCAGAGGCAGAGAAGAGCAGTGTCCAGCTGTGAAACCAGGACAAAATTTGTGTGGGGGACTTGAAGAATGTCAACATAGGGGAAGGCTTAGAAGCAAGACATGTCCTTCATTTCATTATGGAAATTTCCTCTGAGACACAGATCACTTTGGGTCTTCTGTCATTTTGGTAGATTGCATGTGGTCAAATAAACATAAGTCTCTCACCACTCATGCTATAATATGCTGGGTAGGTAGGGAGTGAGTGTGAATGAGGCAGGAGAATTGCAAATCAACATCTGCAACTGTTCAGAAGGGACTTTGAAATTTTACCATTTAAAAGTGTTTTTCTTGGCCATGTACCTTCCTTGTACCTTTGAATTCTCAGTTAATTATTTCTCGTCCTGATGAGAATTCTAAGAAAAGAGGAGTAAGTACTAAGAATGGAGTTGAGAGAAGGTTTTCTGTGTTCCTTGGACATGAAGAAAATTACTTTTGCCCTCTTCTTCACCCGAAGTTACTAGACTGTTCTCTGGCAATGAGTGATGACTCAATGCCTTTCCTTTCTCCCTTATGAGAGGTAGGCAGTGAACTGGAAGGCTGGTGAGGACTTTGTTGTTTATCTGGTCTGCTTGACCTTTGGTTTTACAAAGGTAGGAAACCAAGGCCTATAAAAGGCACTGCCAGGCTGCAGCTTGGATGTTGATCTCGTGACACATAGAGATCTTTCCAAGTATCTTGATCCTCTCTCTACCCAGGGTCTTCATCAGTGGTGACCAGAGGCCATAATAAGCTCATTTTCTTCATATTCTCATAGCCAGGAAAGAAAGAGTTGCCTTTGGATCATCATGGCAGTGTTATACCAAGTGATACCGACTACCTGGAAACATGGGAGGTAAGCTGAGCCATGTCAGGTGGCAACTTCATCCTTGCTGGTGGATCACCAAAAATAGGAAGTTGTGAGACACAGAGCTTCTTGTGTTAAGGACACCAGGTTTGTCTAGTTGAGACACAGGGATTGCAGTATGAATTAGGGATGGATGCTTGAAGAACTCGGACAAATCAAATGACTTCCCTGTTAGCATTAGCTTATTGTTTTACTTCTCTCTAAAATTTTAAGAACCACTAAAGAAGCCTTGCTTTTTTTTCTCAGATGCTTTTTGTTGAGATAAAAAATATTTATTTTATAAAATGCAGAATAACACAAAAGAGAAAATTTTAAAATTTGTGTTTCCATTACCTATTGGCACCCACTATTAATACTTTATAGTTCTTATTATGTCTCTTTTAAATATTCTAAATGATAATGTTGAGAGCATAGTGAAACACATGTGAGGGAGATGGAAGGCAAATAGAAGGACAGTTGAAATTTTCACAAATTTCTAGAGTCTGGGTGATAAATGGTGAGGCTTGAAGTAAAGTAGAGATCAGGGGAATAAAGGAGGTGTTAATTTTAGGAAGCTCATGAAGGTTAACAAATGGATTGTAGGCAGGAGTAGAGAGTGAGGATATCAAGGTTCCTTTAGGACATAGTCCCTAGCATGCCTGACTGAATACATATATTTTCCTAACCAGTGTGGGAGATAGAGAAATGGAATGGTTACAAATCATGAATAAAGAGAGTTCAAACTTGAACTGAGTTTAGTGGAGAGCTTGCATTCAGGAGATGGAATCATGGAGCCACTACTTGAGAATGATGAGTATGTCATTTAAGAGTCCACAGCCATGGAACAGGGAGACAATAGGGAAACCACAGAGTGAAGACCTTGGACTAGCTGCCACCATCCTCATCACCTGTGAATCAATGAAACACAGGCTGACTCCATGTCTGAGATATCAGGACCAGTGTCCAGGAATTCCAGCACTGTCACTCCTTTAAGATTTGGGTTAAACTTTCAGTGTAGCGACAGGGAGTTCCTGGTGATTGTTGCAGAGCAGAGGCAGTAATGGTTGCACACTGACTCACTGCTAATGGCCCAGTGACCATTCAGGACTTATTGCTGACTAGGGGTACTGGCACAGAGGTCATCTTCATTCTGATGCTGAGGGCTAGGCTGACTTGTTCATCAGTGATCTTTGTAGTGTTGTACCATTGAGTTCTTTATCATACTAAGTGGTAAAGATGAGACAAGGAAGTGATATATAATTGTGATAAGGAAATGTAAAGAAATAAAATCAGCAATAGACATATTTGTTTGACAGCATACCAATGGATATTCAGATTACTAGTAATCATAGTAGTTGAATGTATGGAATGTTTATTAGATTCCAGGTTTAAATAATTTTTTTGCACATCATGTCATGGAACCCTTCAAAGTATCCTGTGGTTGCCTGTGAGGAAATTCAAGCTTCATAAAATCGTATAATTTGCCCAGCATATACCAGATATAAAGAGATGAAACTGAGAGCAGACTTTGGGTGCAGAAATGCTTTTAGGGGCCGGTGTTGTGGTGCAGTGGGTAAATCCTCCACTTGCAGCACCAGCATCCCATACGGGTGATGGTTCAAGTCTTGGCTGCTCCAATTCTAATCTAGCTCCCTGCCAATACACCTATGAAAGCTGAGGAGGATGGCCCAAGTCCTTGGGCTCCTGCACCCAGGTGGGAGAAAAAGAAGAAACTCCTAGCTCGTGACTTTGACCTAGCCAAGCACTGACCATTGCAGCCATCTGGGGAGTGAACCAGCAAATGGAAGAGCTCTCTCTTTCTCTCTCTCTATCTCTCTCTCTCTCTTCCTCTCTCTCACTCTCTTCCCCCCTCCATTCCTCTCTTTCTCTCTCTCCCTGCCTCTCCTTCTATGTAACTCTGTCTTTCAAATAAGTAAATAAATCTTAAAAAAGAAATGTTTTGAAATTTTAAGTAAGAGACCCTAAAAATTCATTGTATATAGAATACTATGCCAGATTGCTAAGAGGCATGACGTCAGGGGAGTATACAGAGACCCTGAATTCTTTGCTCTTTTTCAGGCCATGGAGGAGCTGGTGAAGGCAGGGCTGGTAAAGGCCATTGGAGTGTGCAACTTCAACCATGAACAACTTGAGAGGCTTTTGAGAAAGCCTGGTTTGAGGATCAAACCAGTGACTAACCAGGTGAGTGGTAGAAGTGTCAGAGGGTTTCGGTGGTATTGTTAACTTCCTAACAGTTAATGTAACTATGTTGGAAATGAGAGGATGAGGTAAGCACACAAGAAGACATTGTCCTCTAGGGACGGTCACTGTCATGACTTGCAGTAAAAGTTGCGCTCATGACAGGGTGAGTAGGCAAGTGGGTTTCTCTAAGGCTTATCTGTAAGGTGGTAGTGTTGTCAGTCTAGATATGAGCTGGAGCTTGGTTCTCCATATGCAGTCATAGGCAGGTCATCAGGTGTGTTATGAAGGCTCAGGGTGCTGGAAGGCCCTGTGCCCTCATTAGATGAAAACAACCCTTTTCTCTTTCCTGCATGCCTACGCAGACAGGCAGCAGGAATGGGTGGTTGAGGAAATGCCTTCACCTCAGGCTCACAGGGGCTGGCCCTTCTCATTTTAATGCAGAGAAAAAACTTGTGGAAACAGGACTATTAAATTTTCTAGACAGATTGAGTAGCTTAACATTTCCAAAGAATATTTTTGCAGTAACATGTTTTACTTAAACATAATAATTAAAGTGCAATGCACATGTACAGGAAAGTGTACATGTGTAAAAGGAGCTTGATATGTCCTCATAAAGATAGCACAGCTTCCTAACCAGAATTCAGGTCAGGAAAGAGAGCAGGATCAGTACTCCAGAAGCTCTCAATCATGCTCATTTCTATTAAGCACCCAGATCCTGTGAAGGTAACCATTGTTCTGATTTCTAGAAATACAGATTGGATTTTCATCTCTTTACAGATAGAATAATAATGGTTTACAGACAGTTTTTGTCAGGTTTATTTCACACACATTATGTTTCTTATATGAATTCCTATGTGCTTGCGTGTGTATATAACTCATTGATCTATAAGGGATTCCATTGTGTGAATACCCCGTGATGTAGTTATTCCTTCTGTTGTTGATATGCACATGGATGGTTTTCAGTTTAGAATTATCAAGAAAAGAGCATCACTTTGTGCTTATTAAAAATCAGGTTTTAAAAAATTCATTATGACAGTGGTGAGTGTGGAAGACTTAGGTTGAGTTCTAGGCTCTTGGATTAGGCCTGGCCCGGACCTAGCTGTTGTGGACCCTTGGAGAGTATCTCTGCAGTAGGAGACCTCTCTATCTCTCTTTCTCACTTTCAAGTGAAATGAATATAAATAAATCACTATAAAAATCCAGTGTGACATCCATACAGAGAAGTCCATGGGTCATTAAGGGTACAACTGAATTTTCTCAGTTGACCACACTTAAATGTTCAGCACCCAGAGCAAGAATGAACATCCTCAGCTTTCCAGAAGGTCTTTCTGTCTCCCGTACAAGTCACCATCTCAAAGAGAAATCTCTAATTCAATGTCTAATATAGTTCAGTTTTGCTTCTTCCAAACCTTACACACATAGCATTTGTTTAAATGAACAATAGCTTCTTTGTCGTGTATTTTTGTTGTTGATGATGATGAAATGCATTTTAAATACCTAGTAATAGTTGCTGGAAATGGAGAGAGAGGGCAACTTGGAGAGTCTGCTTTCGTAGAGTTGTAGACTCAAGAATGCAGGATTTGGAATGTTCTAGAAGGCCTGGATTTTCTGTTGGAGGATTCTTGGTAGCCAATCTTGCTGGGCTGGTTGTATCCCTGAGAGTAAAGGCTCTATTCATAGATCATTTCAATTCACTCTAAATGTACGTTTAAGTCCACTTATAACCTGGCATTGTACATGGGAATATAGAGAAAATGGAAGAGGTAGCAATCCTGCTCTCAAACTTTTTAAAATATTAATGGAAGTCACCTGTACCATACATTTATCACATGTAACTCCTCAATTTAATTTGTTCATTTCTGCATGCCTAGGTTTGTCTAGGTGTTGAGGTACATTATACCTACAAATCACATTGAATCTGTAAAAATTAAATTAAAATTAAAAGTGAAACAAACAAAACAAAAATAAATGCACATAAAAAATCCTTGTCTCTGGGACCAGCATTGTGATGTAGTGGGTTACGCTGGTGCCTGCTATGTTGGCATCCCATATGAGTGGCAGTCCATGTCCTGGTTGTTCTATTTCTGATCCAGCTCCCTGCTAATTGTCTGTGAAAAGCATTAGAAAATGGTCTAAGTGTTTGGGCCCCTGCCACCCATATGGGAGACCCAGGTAGAGCTCCCAGCTTCTGGCTTGGTCCTGGACCAGCACTGGCCATGATGGTTATCTGAGAAGTGAAGCAGCAAATGGAAGATCTCTCTCTCTCTCTCCCTCTCTCTCTCTCTCTCTTTCTTCCAAATAAATAATATAAATATATCTTTAACACAATCCTTGTCCTTATAAAGCTTAAGTCCTAGTAAAAACAGATATAAGAAATAAATATTATGTTGTCAGATGATTATAACTGCTATAGAGGAAGATAAAGGACAGAAAGGCGGTGGGAGATATGGTGTGTTGTAGGCCTCACTGAGCAGGAGATATTGGAGCCTCCAGATGTCACAGATATCTCTAAGTCTGTAGATTCAGCCCTTCACCGTGAGTGGACCTGGCTTAGTCCATCCTTATTACTTAAAAAGACACCCAGGCCTCAACACGGGCACTCTAGATGATTAGTGAGACCAAGACATTGATACTACTCTTTATTATATAGTTTACATAGGATATGTTTTGCCTGAGTTTTTGTGGTCATCTGTGCTTTTGTTTGCAGATTGAGTGCCACCCATATCTTACTCAGAAGAATCTGATTGGTTTTTGTCAAGAGAGAGATGTGTCCGTGACTGCCTACTATCCTTTTGGTAGCTCATGGTAAGGATGCATCCGTGACTATGCTAGTTGGGGCCTTAATGGGATATGGATGCTGCCTTTCCATTTCATTTGGACATTTAAAGGAGACTCATTAAAAGATGTGGGCACTGTGTGGAGGGACCACAAGAGGCCTCCAAAGTTCCAAGGCCCAGGGTGAAGGCCAAGAGTTTTTGCTAGAAGCTAGAGAGTCACATTTTATGGATTGCTTAAAAGGTCATTTCAAGGTCCATAACCAGCCCAAAGAGACCCTTTCATGAAGCTTTCTTTTAGTATATCCATCAGCTACTGACATCTACCAGGATGTCTCATAGAATTTTCAGTCTTTAGGTAGCACAAATCCTGGGTTTTTTTCTTTTCTCAGAACCTGATATTTATATACACTGTGTTCATAATATCAGCTAGGACACTGCCACCCACTTAGCAAATCACCAAGACACTTGCAAATTGAATTATCCCCCTAGTTCAATCCAACACCAAGAACTACTAATGTTTCTGTCAGAACTTAGAATTTGTCTTTGGAACTCCATTGTAACCATCAATGCCTTAATTAAGGAACAATTCCCTAAAGTTCTTACAGGAACCCCTTAACTATTTCCCAAGCATACCCCATCCCAACCCATCATTCACATAGTAATGGAAAGGACCTGTTTTATAATGATCATGTCACTTTCTTGCCTAAAACACATCAAATATTAGAATGGCCTATGAGTAGCAGTTTATATGGCCTCTTCCTGCCTCTATCTTCATTTTTTCCTCTTGTTGTAGAGATTCAATGCATCAACCACATGGAGCTACTTGAGTTCCACTGTTAGAACATGTTCTTTCAAGTCTCAGTGCCTTAGCATATACCATTTTATTTACCTGGAAATCTGATCTCTTTATTTGATTCAGCCAATCCATTTTTTCTAAAAATATAACATTCAATTAAGCATTCTCATCTCCATGAATCCTTCATGAATTCTGTATTCATATTTTGTGTATAGCCCTTGTCACATTAGCATTATTTTTCTCATCCTCTTTCACTAATTAAAGCTTCTTAAGTGCAAAGACTATGTCTTACTCATTCTATTATTCTTTGCCCTCAGGACGTGATAGACATCCCCCAAAAGGCTGAAATGATTTACATTTTGTCACCTTTGTGTTTTCCATTTGACATGCAGCATATGTGTTTGAACTTGGTAGGAGCTGGGGAGCTCTTAGAAGTCTGGGTTACATTCCACATTTGAGCTTTTGGGAAGAAGAGCCCATGATAGGGTGGGTGGTGCAGGCTTCAGAGGAAGGGACATGACTGCAGTCTTGGGCTTGTGGAAAGAGGAATGTTCCTTCAGGGGACTGTGAGGACTATATCCAGCCCAATATTTGAAATCCAGCAACAATTTCATAAATGTTGGTGAAAAAAATGGCTCCATAGTTATTAGCTCCTGTCACTTGCCTGACCTGAATGGATGTTGAAGGATGGACACTTGTCTTAGTCTTCAAAATGCCATGCAGTAAAGTTTCCACATGTTTAAAATCTCAACTGTTCATGGTATTTGGAGTGAACATTTCAGAGGTTATCATTGGCAGCATAATGTAGTGATCAATGGTGCTGCAGGCCATCTACCAGGTCCTATGGAAGAAATCTAAGGAGCCAGAGAATGCATACATGTCAGTGGGACCCTCCAAATCACAGAGATCCCATTGTTTTCTGTACTTTGATGGTGCCACCTGATTCTTGAAAAAAAGCACAAAATAAGTCCACATGCAAAGTGATGATGTGATGATTAACCAAAATGTTAACAATGGTCATCTCCAGATGTTGACCTTGGGGTGACGTGATTTTGTGCATCTTTTAAATTTCCTGTGGTGATTATGTATCACTATCAGGGAAAAAATCTATCACAGGGAGGAGAGTTTTTATGTTTAAAGAAAAAAAATCCATGTAGGATCTTCCAGTTCACCTCCCTGTGCTTGCGTCTTTCTAGGAAGGGAGTTGACTTGATGGATGACCCTGTGGTTCAGAGAATTGCACAGAATCATGGCAAGACTCCTGCTCAGGTACTCAAAGGGTTGTCCTGTGCTGGAAGTACCCTTACTTTTTTTTAAAGATTTATTTTATTTATTTTAAAGACAAAGTTACAGAGAAGTAGAAACATTGAGAGAGGTCTTCCACCATTGGTTCACTCTCCATTGGCTGCAACAGCCACAGCTGCACTGTTTCTAAGCTAGGATCCAGGAGCTTCCTTTAGGCTTCCCACGTGGGTGTGGGGGCCCTCCACTGCCTTCCCAGGCACATCAGCAGGGAGCTGGATTGCAAGTGGAGCAACTGGGACTTGAACTGGTGCCCATATGGGATGTTAGCACTGCAGATTGGGACTTTAACCCACTGCATGACAGCACCAGCCCCCTGGGAATGCCCTTCTTAATGTCCTCTAGGAGTCCTAGGAATTGGTACTTTTAAGGAATACATTATCTGACCTGGATGAACTGGTCAGAACTCTCCATATTGCTTTCATCCATGTCCTCATTCATCCAAAGTCTTCTTGCCTCCTAGCCTTTCAGGACTCAGAGGCCAAGCTCCCAGGCTCACTTTCTCTGTCTCCTCAGGGGCATGAACATGCTAGAGTGAATGGAACATAAAAGTCATTTATTATAGTCTTCTTCATTCTAACATCGTTTGTTTGGAGGATTTGACACATTATGGAGATCTAATTAAGGTTTGGTGGGTCCCTTGAAATTCTCCTAAGGCAATTACAGATGTACTGATAGAACTCTTCAGAAAATGCTAGTGTTATTTCTAAAGGACTTTGATCTGAAATAATTTGTCATAAATCTCTGGCTGTTCCTGACTTTTGAACATTCACTTCTTAATAAAAATCAGACCTTGAGGAAAATGGCTAAGATATGAATTCTTATGATTTCCCTTTGTGTGATATAGTCTTTTTTCTCCCTACAGATTTTGCTCCGATTTCAGATCCAGAGGAATGTGACAGTGATTCCCATAGCCCTCAACCCACAGCATATTAATGAGAATATTCAAGTAGGTGTTTTCCTTCTTCTATGTTAGAGGATTAGGATCCAATATTCGGACAAACTACCTACTGTAACAAACAGCTCCAGGATCTCTGTGCCTTTGACACAACAAAGATCTATTCCCCTGCACTGTAGATGTTTGCAGTGGTCCTTTTCCTTGGTGATATAAGGGATCCGGGCTTCATGTCAGTGGGCCGTGCCTCCCCAGTGTCCCTGGCCCAGGGTTTTGACTTTTTCTCCATTCAGCCCAAGTTGAGGAATAGGAAAGAGTCTCTTGTGAGGGATATTTTGACAGACTAAGCTTGCAGGTGTCTACCTCACTTCCACTGACATTGGTTGGTCCTGACAACCATGTGGCTGCAACAAATGGCAAGGGAGACTGGATGCTGTCCACCCATTGTCTCAGGAGCAAACCGAAGCAACGACAGCAACCCACTCTCTGCCACATGGCAGGGTGCGCACTGGTCACTTGAAAGCTGCTGCTTTGAGTGTAAGGTTGAAAGATTCCTGTCCTGACTCCTGTCTGATGACTTTTGAAAGGTGGGAGTGAAGGCCAGTCAGGATCTCCTTTTGGAAACGTGTGTATAGAACACTGAAAGGCCAGGGTCCTTTTGAGGAAAACATTTTAAATCTCTGGCAAAAACAGTTCAAGTATGTGAGCTTTATTTTTGGGACTTTGTGTGGCTTCAACTCTGAAGATGCAGTCTATAGCACAGTGGTTAAGACACAGATTTGGGATTTAAAAAGGCCCACCTGCCACCTAACAGCTAGGTCACTTCTCTAAACCTTAATTTCTTCATCAGATTGCCATCTCAGATTACTGTAGGGATTAAATATAATAAGACATGTAAAATTATTAGTGTAAGTGGCTGTTCTAAAGAAGCACCTAATGCCATTAGCTGCCGGTCATCATCAGTCACAGAAATAACCCATGGGAAATTCCTCAAGGGCATCAGTAGGCATTGCTAGTGACCGAACCCCATTAGTCATGTCAGCGCAGATTGACATGTGTGAGCCTGGGACTGTTTAGTCACTTATATCTTCAGTAGATCTGTGCACTGATACCCAGAAGTCTGCCACTGTGTTGATCATTAAGTCCAGCTTCTGGTTAACTCCATGAGTCACTGTTGTACCCTTAAGTTTTACTACAACAGCCAGAAAAGATAAAATGTATCCAGAGATGTAGTTAGCCCTCTGTATCTGCAGGGAATTCATTCTGGGGGCCTCTGTGGATACTAGAACCTGGGGATGCTCAAGTTCCCTCTATGTATTTACTTATACACATATTCTATTTTATTTAAATCATTCATAGATTGCTTATCAAACATAATACAATGTAAATGCTATATAAATAGTTATCATACAGTACTACTTAGGGAGTAAAGACAAAAGCAAATAGTTCAATAAAGAAACATTTTCCCTGAAATTTTTCAATACACAGTTGGTGGTATCTACATATATGGAACACACAGATGCGGAGGGCTGGCTGTATTGGTGCATCTGCATTTAACAGTGCAGTGTCCTCAGACCTAATGGATCCTCAGGTAGTGTGAGGTGGAACACAGTGTCATCACCAGTCAGTGTGGCATTTCCAGCAGTCGAGGCAGTCTACTCATCACAGAAAGACCTTGGGAATAAGACAGAGCATGACAGAGTACACATAGTGCTCACTGTAATGGGCTCATGCTTTTGGAGTAGAATCCTCCTCCCACCTGTCACCTGTACACTTCCCTTCAAACTTCCTGCGATGTCTTGGTCTTAAATGGTCAAGGTCAGAGGCAGTTGACCAGAAAAGTTATACTTTGAGACAATGAATTCAGCTAACTTATTGGAGGCTCAGTTATCTGGGGTGGTTACTGATAGGCCTTTTGGAGTTATGTCTCAAATCTTGGGATGGAAGTCAATATTTGGAACTGGGTGAATGACTGGCATATGCCCCATGTAGTGCAGCCAAGATTCTGACTAGAAGGAGGTAGCCTTGAGAAACTTACCTGACACTCTCAACATTTGCAGCTTAATAGCCTTAAAAGTTCATAACCTCATGTGAAAGCTCAACAAGTGGCAGTCAGAGCCACACCTGCCTCTCCACCCCTCTGGCAAAGATCGTGGTGCCTTGGGGTCTCCATTACATTGTGGCAGTTGGTGTGCTTTTGAGCTCCTCAGGGCAAAGACAAGACATCCTGATGCTTTGCATTAGGTCTGCTGCATGAAATTGGGCAAGGCTTTCCCTGGGCCTGATGGACAGCATTACACAGCAGATGTGCGACCCTAATGGAGCAAAAACAGATCTGATCTGATGGCTGAGGACATAGAGCCTGGATGGTTTCAGAAGAACAAGATTAAGCTCCAGTCATGTCAGCAGGAATCAGAATCTGGGGTCACAAGATAAGGTTCGGAGAAGAAGCTGAAAGATGTTGAGCAAGACCGGAGTTTGGGGGAATTGACCTCAGAGACAACTAGAGGTTCAGAATACAGAGTTCTGGGCCAGTTGCCTTCTCTTCTGTTTGCAGAACACACATTCATTAATGCTGCACAAATCCTGCCCTGAGCCTTGATTTGTAGAAACTCTTCTAAACATGTTCATTCCCCCAATCCAAAAATACTCCCTTGCAAATCCAAACACAATTCCAAATACATACCCTAATCACCCCCTTGTCTGAATTCCTGTATATACTGAATAAGTGCTGGCTCTTGTCTGCAGGATAATAAGCTTCCTGTGGGGTAGAAGTTTGGGTACCACCTGCCTCTCACCATACAGGGACATCTTGAAGTCACTCGATTCAACTTTATTTCCTCCTCCTCTAACACACCCCTCAGCTAGGGGTGAGATTGACACCCTTGTGAAAAGCTGTTGCTGTGGAAGCAGGTCATGGTCTTCTACTGTGTTAGTGAAAAACAAGTATGTGAGCATTAGAATGTAATGTTAGAAAAAAAGAAATGATTACTCAGAAAAATTATACTGGCATATGCATGCTGTTAGTGTGGGTCATCCCAGGGGCCATGTGGCTCCCTAGGTGGTGGGATGGCCCTGTGGAGCAAATGGTTTTGTTGGGTTGATCTTGAGGGAATGTTCAGTGGTAAAAATTCCTTGCAGTAACTTTTAGCTATTTGAAGGTATCTTTTACTTCTTAAATGAATGAAATAAATATTCCGTCTTTCCAAGGTTTCCTAAATAAGACTGAGGCTAAGTCAATGCCAGTTAAATGAAAGGGCTCAAGATGTGTTTGGGAAACAGCCTGTAATTCGGGGGGTGAGGGGGGGGTTCCAGGTGTCTATTGAAGCATTGTTTTTATTTTGGCCTGACCTTACAGTCCTAGATTATAGGTAACATATGCTCAATTAAATGTAACACAAAATATTTTCTATGAACATTATATTTTGATTCCAGGTGTTTGATTTCGAGTTAAAAGAAGAAGATATGGATGACATTCTTGGTCTAGACAAAAATCTCCGATGGGTCACATTCCCCACGTAAATATAGATCCTTTAGTTCCATTTAAAGTAGAGGGGGCAATATACAAATTGGATGGTTGGTTCCTGAATAGGTGTCATAATCAGTTTAGGGTAATTTAGCCTTCTTACCTTAATTAATTCTTGTGCAAAGGTGTTCTATTCAATGAAGCCAAAGACCAATTTGATATACTTTGGAGTTAAAAAATACATATCATTTAAAATGTTTACCTGGGGGCTGGCGCCATGGCTCACTTGGTTAATCTTCCGCCTGCAGCGCCGGCATCCCATATGGGCACTGGGTTCTAGTCCCCGTTGCTCCTTTTCCAGTCCAGCTCTCTGCTGTGGCCCGGGAAGACAGTGGAGGATGGCCCAAGTGCTTGGGCCTCTGCACCTGCATGGGAGACCAGGAGGAAGTGCCTGGCTCCTCACTTTGGATCAGCGCAGCGTGCTGGCCGCAGCGGCCATCTGGGGGGTGAAGCAATGGAAGGAAGACCTTTTTCTCTGTCTCTCTCTCTCTCACTGTCTAACTCTGCCTATCAAACAAAAAAAAATGTTTATCTTAAAAGTGGATCTGTTTTTGAAGCCAGCCTTGTGGCGCAGTGCTGCATGCAATGTCAGCATCCCATATGGGCACAATTTATAGTCCTGGATATTCCATTTCTGACCCAGCTCCCTGCTAATGAACCTGGAAAATGAGTGGGAAATGGCCCAAGTGTTAGGGCCCCTAAACCCATAGGTGGGAACTGGATGAAATTCCAGGCTCCTGGCTTTAGTCTGGCCCAGCCTTGGTCATTGCAGCCATTTGGGAAGTGAACTGGTGGATGGGAGACTCTCTCTCTCTCTAACTTGACTTTCAAATAAATATTAATTAAAACATTACTCTTTGTTTCTATTCTTGATTTGTTTCTGTTTTTCAGAACTGAAAATCATAAAGACTATCCTTTCCATGCAGAGTACTGAGGGCAGCTTCCTTCTTCCTCACTCCTGCTCCACCCAGACCAATGGATGCCAACAATCTCATCATCAAAAAAGGGTATGGAAGACACATGAATTAATCTGCATATTTTAAGAAAACACTGTCTTATGTAAATTTTTAAACAGTATACAAGGATTTTGAAAATAGTGTAACGAAGCTCTAGCTCATTACTCAGCTTCTACCACCATCAACTCATGAGCAATCTTGTATTCCCCTTACTCTCCTCTAAAAATCTCTACTGTCACACATTGAAAGGAAAACAAAAATCTGGGATGTGCTCTCCATTCAAAACAGAGCCTTCTTTAAAACCCAATATTATTTTTAAAAGATTTAATTTTTTTTCTGGTAAGTCAAATTACACCCAAGGAAACCTCACATCAGAGAGGAAGCATGGCTCACTTTCCCCTCATGCACTCACTGTTCAGCCTGTTCACACTCACTGCATCAGGACCAGGTGCTGAGCCTTGCTCTCTGCTTGAAGGACAGAGGCATATTTTTCTTTTTTCTCCAGTTTATGAGCAATTATGTGGCCCACTCATCACTCTTGTTGGGTGTTCTTCTTTTGGAGGTAGCTCACACTTACATGTGAACATATGTTTATTTTTTCACTGTCAAATAAACTCTGTTCCTATTTGCTTACTACACCAGTCTCCACTTACAATTGCTGTCTCTGGGCTCTGCAGGAAAGCACATTGGTGAGAGGGCAGTAAAGGGGTAGGAGATAGGACTTTGGGTGGCCAGGAAGGGGGTGCTCACTGCAGGGTAGGCAAGAGAAGGTGAGGAGAGGGTCAGTTGGCACCAAGGGTGGGAGACAGTGGCTTTTGTTCATTTTTGCTTATTTATAGTGTAGAGTCTCTCCCTCACACCTCTCTCTCTCTCTCTCTCTCTCTCTCTCTCTCTCTCTGCACACACAAACACACACTCAGGAGAGAGAAAGAGAGAGAGCCCATCTCACATAATGGCTTAACATCCCATAACACACCTGCTCTGGGTATATTCTTAATGCTTTCTTTCTTTCTTTTTTTTTGACAGGCAGAGTGGACAGTGAGAGAGAGAGAGACAGAAAGGTCTTGCTTTGCCATTGGTTCACCCTCCAATGGCCACTGTGGCTGGTGCACTGTGGCCGGCGCACCGCACTGATGCGATGGCAGGAGCCAGGTGCTTATCCTGGTCTCCCATGGGGTGCAGGGCCCAAGCACTTGGGCCATCCTCCACTGCACTCCCTGGCCACAGCGTAGAGCTGGCCTGGAAGAGGGGCAACTGGGACAGAATCCGGCACCCCGGCCGGGACTAGAACCCGGTGTGCCGGCGCCGCAAGGCGGAGGATTAGCCTGTTGAGCCACGGCGCCGGCCCTTAATGCTTTCTTAAAACACTAATTTTTGAGAAGATGCATACTTTCATGGTTCAAACTCCTAACAATCCATAGCAATGTATAGTAAGTAGCATGCCCTCACAGAGCAGACTGGATTATTGTTATTTTGCTCTCCAAAATATCCTTCCAGAGATATTTTAAACAGACAAATCTTACAAATATGAGTTCTTTTATCACCAGACCTAGATTAAACACTGTTCTGCGTCTTGCTTTCCCCAATTTGACCTATATTAACTTATGGAGTGCCATCCATGGCAGCACAGTATAATACCACAATTTAGCCAGTTCCCTAGGATAAGTCCCTTGACTGTTTCCAGTTTTCTAGTATTAAAAATAATGTTTCAGTGAGTAACCATCGAGCTGCCTCATCCTCCCAATGTGGTCGCCTATCTGTGGGTTAAGTTCTTACAGGAGAATGTCTGGGATTATGCACATTTGTTATCTGGATGGACACTGGCAATCTTACCAACACAGAGCAGTGGTTTAAACCAGGGGCAGTTTTTCTCTGCAGCAAGATGTTGGTGACAACTTTGTATACCCCATTTAAAGGAGAAGTGTATATGCTCCTGCTGCATAGGCATTTGATTTCTGTGGACTCTTTTTTTAAAGAGATGCTTATTTATTTCTTGTTTATTTATATATGCTGAACACATCTCATATATTTTATATATACAGATTTAAGGACTTAGTGATAATTCCCATCCTATTCTCCATGTTGCCCATTCTCCCACTCTCCTTCCTCCTTCCTTTCTTATATTTTCTTTTAGTTTTTAAAATGGTATGCTTTGTTTATTTTCTAATCATAAGCTTACCCACACCCACACTAAGTAAAGAATTCAGCAAATAGTAAGAAGAGAAAAAAAAACACTGTTCTTTAACAGTATATACAAGGGCTGCAAGCAATAATAAGTTCTCAAAAATGTCAATTTTGTTCATTTACATTCCATTTTTGCACTCTATTAGTTACCACTTATTAAGGAAAACATATAATATTTGTCTTTTGGGGACTGGCTTATTTTACTAAGTATAATGGTTTCCAGTTGCATCCATTTAGTTGTGAAAACAGGATTTTAGTTTTTTATAGCCTAGTAGCATTCTATAGTGTTTATATACAATGATTTCTTTTTTTGTTTGTTAAAGATTAATTTATTTGAAAGGCAGAGCTACAGAGAAAGAGGAGAGACAGAGAAATAGCTTCCACCTTCTGGTTCACTCCCCAAATGGCTGAAACAACAAGGTCTGGGTCAGGTCAAAGCCAGGAGCCAGTAGCTTCTTCTGGGTCACCTATGTGGGTGCAAGGGTCCAAGGAATTGGGCCAAACTCCACTGTTTTCACAGGCACATTAGCACGGAGCTGGAACTGACACCCATATGGGATGCTGGCTCTGCAGGAAGTGGCTTAACTTTCTGCACCAAAGTGCCAGCTGCTGTTTATTTGAAAGTCGTTTACAGAAAGAGAGGAGGAGGAGAAATCTATCTGTCATCTGCTGGTTCACTCCCCCTACATGGCTGCAAAGACCTGGTCTGGGCCAGGCCAAAGCCAAGAGCTTCATCCGGGTCTCCCACACTGGTGGCAGTGGTCCAAGTACTTGGGCCATCTTCCATTGCTTTTCCCAGGCCATTGGCAGGATGCTGGATCAGAAACGGAGTAGCTGAGACACAAACTGGTACCCATATGTGATGCTGGCATTGCAGGAGGTGGCTTTACCAGCTATGCCACAATGCTGGACCATGATTTATGTTCAGGTACTTCGTTCATTTTTTTTTTAATTTCAAATAATTTGTCTATTCATCTATTTGTCTTTTGATTTCTGCCTGGGAAAGACACTGGACAGCTTTGAAAACATACTGTATGTAATGCAAATCTTTGAGTTTTGATTGGAAATGCCTTCCCTAGCCATTAGTTATTTAAGGTTCTTCCATTTTGTGCATTTTGTTCATTGATGCATTTGGAATTTATCTTGGCATCAGGTATTAAGTATGAACACTACTCTCCCCACCCCATCGCTGTTTAATCAGCCTAACATCATCTACTCATAGTTCTTCTTTTCCCACGGATTTAAAATCATATTACCAAATATTAGAATCTCAAATATATATTTGATTCCAAAACATTTTTAATGTCTGATATAATGGGAATGTTAAGTCTCACCTTATTAATTTTTGTTGATTTTTCTGTGTACTTTATAATTAACTTTATGGTTATGCAGATTAAGTAGAGTTTAAATGTTGATATCTTTTATTGCATTGATCTCTGGGAATGTGGATGTGCATTTTAGGAATGTTTCCAGGATTTCTTTACAAAAATCATGTGTGCTTAGATATTTCTGTGTTTTAATTCTATTTTTGCTTACATTTGTAAATGGGATCATTTTTCCTTTTCCATTTTCTACTTGGTTATGGCTTTTAAAGCTTATTTTGAATTTGCTAATTTATATATAATCAGCACTTCAAATTTTATTGTTTTTATTAATTTTCAATTTATTTTCTCACATGCAAGCATTATATATAAAGAGTAATAATTTTTATCTTGACCTACTCAAATGATTATGACTTTAATTTCTTTTTCTATATTTGCATTTGTTAGTAATTCCAGAACAATACTAAATACAATAATGATTAAAGACATTGTGATAAAATAAACATCCTGGAAATTTCTTATATTATAAAAGAAACACTTCCTTAATTCTTCTTTAAATTTGGGTTAAGTTTTGGTAGATGGGGATAAATAATTTTATTATATTGGAAACATTCATATTTTATTTACATAGTTTTATGTAGTATTAATATATATGTGTAAACAGCAGTGGATATTAAATTAGCTAAATGTTAGCATTCATTTATATAACTATGATTTTTCTTCTACATTTTTTCTGCTAGAACGGATCATGTAAGAATATCTCATCTTTAATCACCCTTGTGTTGTTGGGATAAGCCCTTCATTGTCAAGAACTCATTCTTTGATAACTACTATTTGTGATAGATGTTTCATATTCATTCTGACAGATATGAGAAACAAAACCAGCACTACCAAGGAAGCTATAAAGGTGATGATAATTAAAAGTGCTTTTAATATGGGATAGTTAATAATTATAAAATTATTTGATTATTTTCCTTTGAAATGATGATTCAATTAAAATCAATAAAATTTTCTTATGAATGGAATTTAGATTCACTAAATTGGATTAGTCATAATCTCTGGTTCATAAGGACCCAAACGCTGAGGCTGTGGATGTTTGTGTTCTACATTTTTATCCATTAATGTGCTTTTTAAATAATAACCTCAGAAACAATCATATAGCTAAATAATGGAACTAGAGCTTGACTTTAAGTCATTCTTTAAATAAAGATTTAAATCACAGTATATTAAAACTGCCAATTACATAAGAAGCTTGCAAATATGTGTTGTGGCACAGTAGATTAAGCCACACCCTGCAACACCAGCATCCCATAGGAGGGCCGGTTGTTCCACTTCTGATCCAGCTCCCTGCTAATGTGCCTAGAAAAGCAGCGGAAGGTGGCCCAAGTATGTGGGCCCCTGCCCGCTATGTGGGAGACCTGGATGGAGTTCCAGGCTCCTGACTTTGGCCTGGCCCAGCCTGGGCCATTGTGTCCATTCAGGGAATGAAACGGCAGATGGAGTTTCCCTCTCTCCATCTCTCCCTCTCTCTCTCTGTAACTCTGCCTTACTAATACATGAATAAATCAATCTTAGAAAAAGTGAAGGGCTTGGGGTGGGCTTTAAAAAACATGTCTTGTAGCTTTAAAGCATTTTTATAGAAATTCCCCATGTATATTCAAGCTGAGTATTGTAAGCTTCTAGAGCAGAATAGTGAATAATAGAGTGATGTTAAACAGGTTTAAAGTAAATGTTTGCACAAAGGTATATGTTTCTACATATTTGTAGCTGAGATGTTATAAAAAACAGTGATCACCATAATGAGCTAAAATCAATTCCTGGAGAAAGGACAGTCTCTTCAACAAATGGTGTTGGACAAACTGGATCTCTGTATGTAGAAGTATGCAACAAGACACCTACCTTACAGCTTATACAAAAATAAATTCAAAATAGATCAAGGATCTAAGTCTATGACTTTATATCAAATTATTTAAGCAAAACATCAGGGAAACACTGCAACACATCGACATAGGTAAAGACTTTTTGGAACAGACCTCAGAAGCACAGCAAATAAAAGCCAAAATAGATAAATGGGACTACATCAAGCTAAGAAGCTTCTGCCTGGCAAAGGAAACAGTCAATAAAGAGAAGAGGGAACAGATTGGGATAAAATATTTTTGAACTACGTGACTGATAAAGGATTAATATCTAGATGCTATAAAGAGTTTAAGGAACTCAACAACAACAAAACAAATAATCCAGTCAAGAAATGGGCAAAAGACTTGAAGAGGTGTTTTTCAAGACAGGAAATTCAAATTCCCAACAGAGACTTGAAAGAATGCTGAGAATCACTAGCCATCAGGGAAATGCAAATCAAAACCACAACGAGGTTTCACCTCACTCCAGTTTGAGTGGCTCTCATACAGATATCAACAAACAACAAATGCTGATGAGGCTGTAGGGGGAAAAAGGTACCCTGATCCACTTCTGGTATGAATATATACTGGTGCAGCCACTGTGGAAGACAGTACAGAGATAACCTCAGAAATTTGAATATAGACCTACCATATGATGTAGCCATCCCATTTCTGGGAACTTACTCAAACCAAAAGATATCAGTATCTGAAAGAGTTAACTGTACCCCCATGTTCATTGCAGCACAATTCACAATAGCTAAGATACAGAATCAACCCAGATGTCCATCAGCTGTTGACTGGATAAAGAAATTATGGTATATATACACTATGGAGTACTGCTCAGCTGTAAAGAAAATGAAATCCTCTCTTTTGCAACAAGCTGGAGACAACTGAAACCATTATACTTAGTGAAATAAGCCAGCCCCAAAAATACAGATATCATACATTTTCCCTGATTCAAAATAACTAATAGAATATCTAGAATGTTTAACAGTGAAATGGACATTTTGAGATTTAATGATTGTTTACAGCCCTTGTCTCTTCTGTTGAGGAGCTGAGTTTTTCTTTCTGAATACTATTTGTTGAACTCTTTTACTTAGTGTAGGGTTAACTATACAATCATTAAATAAACTGAAAATAGATCTTTGTAAAAATTAAGAATGAAGATGTGAGATGGAGGAGGAAGAAGGGTTGAAATTTGGGTGGGAGGGAGGGTAGTGGGTGAAGCATCACTATGTTCTTAAAACTGCATATATGAAATATATAAAACATATAACTTAAATTGAATTTTTTAAAAAAGCTGAAATCAATTTTGTCAGATATTCTGATTATTTATAATGTTCATAACAAACAAGGGGTAAAATCAAGACACAGACAAATTGTCCTCTAAATAGTGAATGCATTAGCTACAATATATTTTGGAATATTTTCTACTCATACTGATTTGTAAATACTTTAAATTCAAAAATGTTCTTGCTCTTTATATTGCCTCATCTGTTCAGACTTTGTGGTTTACTAAAAAGTACAAGTAAACAAATATCAACAATAATAAAAAAGAAATGGGCAAAAACATGAATAGAAATTTTTCTAAGGATTAAATACAGATGGCCAACAGACATAAAAAATGCACTGGATCACTAGCCATTAGGGAGATGCAAATAAAAACCACAATGAGGTTTCATCTCAACCCAGCTAGAATTGTTATCATCCAAAAGTAAAAATATATATATATATAATAAATGCTGATGAGAATGCGGGGTGGGGGGAGTTATACCAATACACTGTTGGGAATGTAGACTAGTACATTCATTATGGAAGACAGCTTGGCAATTCCTCAGAGATCTGAAAATAGATCTACCATATGACCCAACCATCCTACTCATGGGAATTTACCCAAATAAAATGAAATCAGCATGTGAAAGTTATTTGTACCCCTATGTTTATTGCAGCTCAATTCAAAATAGCCAAGGTATGGAATCAACCCACATGTCCATCAACTGATGACTAGATAAAGCAAATATGCAAATATCACCCATGGACTACTACGCAGCCCTAAAAAAGAAAAATCATGTCTTTTGCAATAAAATGGATGCAACTGGAAATGATTATGCTTAGTGAAAAAGCCAGTGCCAAAAAGACAAATACTGCATACATGTTTTCTCTGATATGTGGTAGTTAATACAGAAACAAAATATGTACAGGAATGAGATGACTGTCTTGTCATTTGATTATTGTTTTTAGCTCTTGTTTATACTCTTGTGGACCTGTGATATTTCTACTCTTTCACTTGTAGAATGTTATAGTTAGTGGTCCATTAAGCCTTTGATTATAGAGTGAGAACTAAAACAAAAAAGAAAGGAAAATGATTGAAGGAGGCAGAAAATAGGGTAGGGAAATGTGGTTATGTTCTTAGAATTGTACCTATGAAATCCATGAAATATTTCTTCTTTGTATTAATAAAAATTGAAAAATAGCTTACCTTCTATAGTTTGTCATGTCCACCGAACCTTGACATTGAGCCATACCTGTATGATTATGTTATTAGAACACCTACCAAAATCAAGAAATCACAGGTTTTTGTCCTTACTATTGCTATGCATGAAATAACTGAAGCTGAAAGAGGTTTTAGTAAATTATATTAAAGTCAGACCAGCATACCAATATATGCTTTTAATGAAATTAAGAATTGTTTGCATCTCTAAAGCAGATTTTCTCTTTAATGCTTATTTATAGATATATCTCAGGAAAAGATAATTGAGATGGATAGCAACAAAAATCATAAAATGAAAGGCAATAACTATTATTACTTGGTTTATGAGAATATATTTGCAATAATCAAAGTACTTAAAAATCCTTCAGTCATAGGAAAATTGAAATTTTATGTACTACAATTTGTGAAAAGTATCCTAAACTGTAATAATAACTTTTTTCCAACTGCAGCTTCAAAAAAGTGAATGATTGGAGCTTTATTTGGTTTCTGTTTTAAAGATTTATTTATTTGAGAAGCAGAGTTATAGACAGAGAGAGGGAGAGACAGAAATATCATCCATTCACTGGCTCACTCCCCAAATGGGCTGATCTGAAGCCAGGAGCTAGGTGCTTCCTCCAGGTCTCCCTATGGGTGCAGGCACCCAAGCACTTCTACTGCTTTCTAAGGACATCAGGGATTTGGATCAGAAGAGGAGCAGCTGGGACTTGAAACAGCACCCATATGGGATACTGGTGCTACAGGCAGAGGCTTAACCCGCTACACCACAGCGCCAGCCCAGGTATTCTATTTCTATTTTAAATAAATTTTAAGATGTGTCTTTTGGGGGCGGAGCCAAGATGGCGGATAGTGAGGACGTGTGCCTTAGTTTGGGAAAATAAACTTTCATAAAAGTGGAATTACTGTAGCCTCAGGAAAAGACTCAAGAAAAAAACTGCAGAGGAAACTCTTCCGGATCTAGTGGATGAGACACAGAGGACTTACAGGGAACCCACCGCGTGGAAAACCAACCGAGACGAGCCGAGCGGCAGCGGCGGTAGAGGAGCCAGAGCCACAGAATCTCGCCAGCGCGGGAACGGAGGACAGTAAGACAAAAGACCTGAGAAGTCTGAGACATTGGGGGGAGGGGGAACAGAGGCCTCTCCCTTCACTCACCAAGCAAAACAAAGAGCACCGCGATTTTACATATGTAAAGCTCAGCCAAACTCAGTATCTTTAGCAAAACTGGAGAACACATTGAGGGCTGCATAAACTGTGTATGGTCCCAGGGGTAGATCAAACGAATACTCACAGAGGCCAGATTTCAACTACCCTCAACTCCACTCCCAACTGAGTCAAAAAAAAAAAAAGAGAGAGAGAGAGCGAGCCAGCAAGGAGCAAGTAATCTGGGAGAGTCGCTCTTTACACAGCCTTAAACCTCAAGAAACAAGCATAGCTCTCTGGCCACACCCATCACAGCCCCTAAGGCTCCAACAAAGCAGACAGCTCACTTAGAGGCATAGTATAACGAGAGAAAAAAACAAAAACAAAAACACCACAAATTATCTCTAACATGCCAAGCAAGAAACATAGAAGCGGAGGCACGAAGAACAAGGAAAGCACTATGACGCCCCCAAGTGAACAAGACACGCCAATGCAAGATTATGAAGATGAAGACATAGAGGAAATGCTTCAAGAAGCAGATTTCAAAAAATTGATAAGAACATTAAGAAGTTCTCAAAAACAAATTCTTGAACTACAGAAATCCTTAATGGACAAGATAGAAAATATCTCCCGTGAAAATGAAATATTAAGGAGGAATCAAAATGAAATGAAAAAACTAATGGAACAGGAATCTGCGAAAGTGACAAAAACCTCAATGAAATGAAGAACACAATAGATCAAATGGCAAACACATTAGAGAGCCTTAAAAACAGAATGGGTGAAGCAGAAGAGAGAATATCGGAATTAGAAGACAGAGAACAGGAAAGGAAACAGTCAAATCAAAGAAAAGAAGAAGAAATCAGAAATCTAAAAAATACTGTCAGGAATCTACAGGATACTATTAAAAAACCCAACATTCGGGTTCTAGGAGTTCCTGAAGGCATGGAAAGGGAGAAAGGTTTAGAAAGCCTTGTAAGTGAGATACTAGCAGAAAATTTCCCAAGTTTGGAGAAGGACAGAGACATCCTAGTACAGGAAGCTCAGAGAACCCCTAATAAACATGATCAAAAGAGATCCTCACCACGACACGTCGTAATCAAACTCACCACAGTGAAACACAAAGAAAAGATCCTAAAATGTGCAAGAGAGAAACGCCAGATTACTCTCAGAGGATCTCCAATTAGACTTACAGCTGATTTCTCATCAGAAACCCTACAAGCCAGGAGAGAATGGCGAGATATAGCCCAGGTACTAAGAGAGAAAAACTGCCAGCCCAGAATATTATATCCTGCAAAGCTCTCATTTGTGAATGAAGGCGAAATTAAGACCTTTCACAGCAAACAGAAATTGAAAGAATTTGTCGCCACTCGTCCAGCCCTGCAAAAGATGCTTAAAGATGTGTTACATACAGAAACACAGAAACACGGTCAACAATATGAAAGAAGGTAAAGGAAGGAAACCTCACAGCAAAAGATCACAGGAATCTCAAACCAGATATTAGAAAATATCTTTGGCAAATGGCAGGCCAAAGTTCCTCCTTCTCAATAGTCACATTGAATGTTAATGGCTTGAACTGTCCAGTTAAAAGACACCGATTGGCTGATTGGGTTAAGGATCAAAACCCATCTTTTTGCTGCTTACAAGAAACTCATCTTTCCAACAATGATCCATACAAGCTGAGAGTGAAAGGCTGGAAAAAGATATACCACGCCAACAGAAATGAAAAGAGAGCAGGCGTAGCCATCTTAATATCGGACAACATAAACTTTACCACAAAAACTGTTAGGAGAGACAAAGAGGGGCACTATATAATGATTAAGGGATCCATTCAACAGGAAGATATAACGATTATCAACGTATATGCACCTAATTACAGGGCACCAGCTTATTTAAAAGACTTGTTAAGGGACTTAAAGGGAGACTTAGACCCCAATACAATAGTACTGGGGGACTTCAATACTCCACTCTCAGAGATAGACAGATCAACAGGACAGAAGATCAACAAGGAGACAGTAGATTTAAATGACACTATAGCCCAAATGGATCTAACAGATATCTACAGAACATTTCATCCTACATCTAAGGACTTTACATTCTTCTCAGCAGTACATGGAACCCTCTCTAGGATTGACCACATACTAGGCCATAAAGCAAGTCTCAGCAAATTCAAAAGAATTAGAATCATACCATGCAGCTTCTCAGACCACAAAGGAATGAAATTGGAAATTGGCAACTCAGGAATCCCTAGAGCACGTGCAAACACATGGAGATTGAACAACATGCTCCTGAATGAACAATGGGTCATAGAAGAAATTAAAAGAGAAATCAAAAATTTTCTGGAAGTAAATGAGGATAACAGCACAACATACCAAAACCTATGGGATACAACAAAAGCAGTGTTAAGAGGAAAGTTTATATCAATAGGTGCCTACATCAAGAAATTGGAAAGGCACCAAATAGATGAGCTTTCAAGTCATCTCAAGGATCTAGAAAATCTGCAGCAAACCAAACCCAAACCCAGTAGGAGAAGAGAAATAATTAAAATCAGAGAAGAAATCAACAGGATTGAATCCAAAAAAACATTACAAAAAATCAGCCAAATGAGGAGCTGGTTTTTTGAAAAAATAAACAAAATTGACACCCCATTGGCCCAACTAACTAAAAAAAGAAGAGAAAAGACCCAAATCAATAGGATCAGAGATGAAACGGGAAACGTAACAACAGACGCCACAGAAATAAAAAGAATCATCAGAAATTACTACAAGGACTTGTATGCCAGCAAACAGGGAAATCTATCAGAAATGGACAGATTCTTGGACACATACAACCTCCCTAAATTGAGCCAGGAAGACATAGAAAACCTAAACAGACCAATAACTGACACAGAAATTGAAACAGTAATAAAGGCCCTCCCAACAAAGAAAAGCCCAGGGCCAGATGGATTCACTGCTGAGTTCTACCAGATATTTAGAGAAGAACTAACTCCAATTCTTCTCAAACTATTCAGAGCAATCGAAAAAGAGGGAATCCTCCCAAATTCTTTCTATGAAGCCACCATCACCTTAATTCCTAAACCAGAAAGAGACGCAACATTGAAAGAGAATTACAGACCAATATCCCTGATGAACATAGATGCAAAAATCCTCAATAAAATTCTGGCCAATAGAATGCAACAACACATCAGAAAGATCATCCACCCAGACCAAGTGGGATTCATCCCCGGTATGCAGGGATGGTTCAACATTCGCAAAACAATCAACGTAATACACTACATTAACAGACTGCAGAAGAAAAACCATATGATTCTCTCAATAGACGCAGAGAAAGCATTTGATAAAATACAACACCCTTTCATGATGAAAACTCTAAGCAAACTGGGTATGGAAGGAACATTCCTTAATACAATCAAAGCAATTTATGAAAAACCCACGGCCAACCTCCTAATGAATGGGGAAAAGTTGGAAGCATTTCCACTGAAATCTGGTACCAGACAGGGATGCCCTCTCTCACCACTGCTATTCAATATAGTTCTGGAAGTTTTGGCCAGAGCTATTAGGCAAGAAAAAGAAATTAAAGGGATACAAATCGG
This sequence comes from Lepus europaeus, assembly GCF_033115175.1. Taxonomy (NCBI): domain Eukaryota; kingdom Metazoa; phylum Chordata; class Mammalia; order Lagomorpha; family Leporidae; genus Lepus; species Lepus europaeus. Next base: position 26,707,254 of record NC_084847.1, read on the forward strand.
GAAGGACGAACTCAAACTATCCCTCTTTGCAGATGATATGATTCTTTATTTAGGGGACCCAAAGAACTCTACTAAGAGACGGCTGGAACTCATCGAAGAGTTTGGCAAAGTAGCAGGATATAAAATCAACGCACAAAAATCAACAGCCTTTGTATACACAGGCAATGCCACGGCTGAGGAAGAACTTCTAAAATCAATCCCATTCACAATAGCTACAAAAACAATCAAATACCTTGGAATAAACTTAACCAAAGACGTTAAAGATCTCTACGATGAAAACTACAAAACCTTACAGAAAGAAATAGAAGAGGATACCAAAAAATGGAGAAATCTTCCATGCTCATGGATCGGAAGAATCAATATCATCAAAATGTCTATTCTCCCAAAAGCAATTTATACATTCAATGCAATACCCATCAAGATCCCGAAGACCTTCTTCTCAGATCTGGAAAAAATGATGCTGAAATTCATATGGAGACACAGAAGACCTCGAATAGCCAAAGCAATCCTGTACAACAAAAACAAAGCCGGAGGCATCACAATACCTGATTTTAGGACATACTACAGGGCAGTTGTTATCAAAACAGCATGGTACTGGTACAGAAACAGATGGATAGACCAATGGAACAGAATAGAAACACCAGAAATCAATCCAAACATCTACAGCCAACTTATATTTGACCAAAGATCCAAATCTAATCCCTGGAATAAGGACAGTCTATTCAATAAATGGTGCTGGGAAAATTGGATTTCCACATGCAGACGCTTGAAGCAAGACCCATACCTATCACCTTACACAAAAATTCACTCGACATGGATTAAAGACTTAAATCTACGACCCGAAACCATCAAATTATTAGAGAGCATTGGAGAAACCCTGCAAGATATAGGCACAGGCAAAGACTTCCTGGAAAATACTCCAACAGCACAGGCAGTCAAAACCAAAATTAACATTTGGGATTGCATCAAATTGAGAAGTTTCTGTACTTCAAAAGAAACAGTCAGGAAAGTGAAGAGGCAACCAACAGAATGGGAAAAAATATTCGCAAACTATACTACAGATAAAGGATTGATAACCAGAATCTACAAAGAAATCAAGAAAATCCACAACAACAAAACAAACAACCCACTTAAGAGATGGGCCAAGGACCTCAATAGACATTTTTCGAAAGAGGAAATCCAAATGGCCAACAGACACATGAAAAAATGTTCAAGATCACTAGCCATCAGAGAAATGCAAATCAAAACCACAATGAGGTTCCATCTCACCCCGGTGAGAATGGCTCACATTCAGAAATCTACCAACAACAGATGCTGGAGAGGATGTGGGGAAAAAGGGACACTAACCCACTGTTGGTGGGAATGCAAACTGGTTAAGCCACTATGGAAGTCTGTCTGGAGATTCCTCAGAAACCTGAACATAACCCTACCATTTAACCCAGCCATCCCACTCCTTGGAATTTACCCAAAGGAAATTAATTTGGCAAATAAAAAAGCCATCTGCACATTAATGTTTATTGCAGCTCAATTCACAATAGCTAAGACCTGGAACCAACCCAAATGCCCATCAACAGTAGACTGGATAAAGAAATTATGGGACATGTACTCCATAGAATACTATACAGCAGTAAGAAACAACGAAACCCAGTCATTTGCAACAAGATGGAGCAATCTGGAAAACATCATGCTGAGTGAATTAAGCCAGTCCCAAAGAGAAAAATATCATTTGTTTTCCCTGATCGGTGACAACTGAGCACCAAAGGGGAAACCTGTTAAGTGAAATGGACACTATAAGCAACAATGAACTGATCAGCTCCTGTCCTGACATTAGATGTACAATGTAATACTTTATCCTTTTTAGTATTTGTTGTTATTGTTGTTGTTCTAGTACTATTGGTTGAACTCAGTAATTAACACACAATTATTCTTAGGTGTTTAAATTTTAACTGAAAAGTGATCCCTGTTAAATCTAAGAGTGGAAAAAGAGAGGGAGGAGATGAACAATTTGGAACATGCTCAATCGGACTGGCCGCAAAGGGTGGAGTTAGAAATGTGCCAGGGGATTCCAACACAATTCCATCAAGATGGCATGTACCAATGCCATCGCACTAGTCCAAGTGATCAATTCCAGCTCACAATTGATAGCTCTGATAGGTCGAAGAGTCAAAGAGATCACACAAACAAGACAAGTATCTGCTAATACTAACTGATAGAATCAAAAAGGGAGAGAAAGATCCAACATGGGAAGTGGGATACACAGCAGACTCATAGAATGGCAGATGTCCTAAACAACACTCTGGCCTCAGAATCAGCCCTCAAGGCATTCAGATCTGGCTGAAGAGCCCATGAGAGTATAGCAGGCATGGAAAGCCAAGATATCATGGAAAAAAAAAAGACCTAAATGAATGATCTCTGTGAGTGAGATCCCAGTGGAAAGAACGGGGCCATCAAAGAAGGAGGTACCCTTCTCCAAAGGGAGGAGAGAACCTCCACTTTGACTATGACCCTATCGGAATAAGATCAAAGTCAGCGAACTCTAAAGGCTTCCATAGCCCTGGCAACTCATGACTAGAGCCTAGGGAGATTACTGACGCCATGAACAGGAGTGTCAAATTGTTAAGTCAGCAACAGGAGTCACTGTGTACTTACACCCCATGTGGGATCTGTCCTTAATGGGTCGTCTAAAGCCAAGTGATGCTATGACTGGTACTGAAACAGTATTTTTACACTTTGCGTTTCTGTGTGGGCGCAGACTGATGAGGTCTTTGCTAATTATATACTGAAGCGATCCTCTGTATATAAAGAGAATTGGAAATGAAAAAAAAAAAAACAACCTGGTGTTAAAATGGAAATGACATAGAAAATTAATTAATTTGAAAAAAAAATTATGTAGGATCTCTGTCTTTAATATGCTGTACATTGCTATTTAATGCTATAAATAGTAATCCAATGGTAGTTTTTTCACTTGATGTTGCTATATGGGCAAAATGTTGAAATCTTTACCTAATATATACTAAACTGATCTTCTGTATACAAAGAGAATTGAAAATGAATCTTTACATGAATGGAAGGGGAAAGGGAGCGGGAAAGGGGAGGGTTGCGGGCGGGAGGGAAGTTATGGGAGGGGGGAAGCCATTGTAACCCATAAGCTATACTTTGGAAATTTATATTCATTAAATAAAAGTTTAATAAAAAAAAAGATGTGTCTTTTATTTTAAAATTCATATTTATTTCCCTATTTAGCTAAGCAGTATTATAAAGTTAAGTGGCTAAAAATAGTGTTTCTCTGAAATCTTTTTAAGCATTGAAGGACACCCCTCCTATGTTATCAAAAAGAATATGTGTAAATTAGTGTATCATAAGGTGTGGTCCATGATTATGTTTCTATTTTTCAAGACAGCTTTACGTCAAATTCAACATAAGTTTCAACTTTATATGGATAGGGGATGATGCTGTTTTTCTTGGAAAAATATATTTGTAAGCAGTAGCTTTCACACCCACCACATTAAGAATAAGTAGTTATTTGTCACTAAAACATTGAAATTAACTTTGCAAATATTCTTATTGTTAATGCAGTTGTTACCTGCATTTGGACTCACAACTAAGATGTCTTCATGGTTAACCATTTTTCATATTTCTAAAAAATGCTTTTGAATTTGGGAATTGTTAGACTTTTTCTCTGCCTTTCCCCCTGCAACTACAAATTAAACTTTAAAAATCTAAGCACCTTTTTCTGTGGAGTCTATTTTTATGTTTCTTATCTTCCCAACCATCTCTGAAGCTGCTGTGCAAATATTCAGTCCAAAAATATATCAAGATAATTTAAAAATTAAAATTGATGTAACTCTGTGTAACTCTGACTTTTAAATAAATAAATCTTAAAAAAAGAATGAGTGCATTTTACATAGGGACTTGAAGTTTTTCCTATTGCTCAAATGGTTAATAGCTGTGATACTTCTGTGGGAATAATTTGAAGTCAGAATAGTCAGAAGTTTTTGTTTTCTCTTACAGAATGGACTTTCGTTGTTATTTGGATAAATGTTAAGGTCAGATGATAAATACTATTTTGAGTTTTCACAAGAAAAGATTTTTCTTTGGTTTGTGATGGTATCAGCATGTACACAATGAATTTATTTACCTTTTATAAGATTCTATTTATTTATTTGAGAGGAGGATTAAGGTAGTGAGAGGTAGAGACAGAGAGAGAGGTCTTCCACCCGCTTGTTCACCCCCCGGATGGCTGCATTGGCCAGAGCTGCGCCAATTCAAAGCCAGGAACCAGGAGCTTCTTCTGGGTCTCCCATTTGAGTGCAAGGGCATAATGAATTTACTGAACTTAAGTGTTCAATTTTTTACACATATTAAGTCAATAAAGTCTGAATCAACCATTCATGATTTTTAAAATTTGTATCTGGAAGACACTTTTGTAAATTCATTGTATTACCTTTATTAGATTATGCATCATGTTTTGTTTGAATAAAACAAGATGTCCCTTTTTTAATGGCAAGTGCTCTAAACTAAATGTCTTTTTAACTTTTTTCCAGAGAAAGGATTAACATTTGATTTTTTTACATTTTTGTAATCACTGATATCCAGTGCCCTTTTTATTTAATAAGTAAAGAGCATGTAACAGAGTAAGTACCTGCTTATGTAATATACATTTGAATTTTTACTGTGTATTTCCTGTCTTTTAGGATTATGTTGCAGTTTACAAGAGTGGGGATAAGTGATCACTGTTCACCAAGTGTATTTCAGCATGCAGACAATTAGGAAACAAATGACATAAGGATACCATTTGAGTTAGTAGGTTTATCATAGTTCTCTGCCCTTAGGAAACATAGGGGTGATTTTAATGTATTTCTTATGAAATGGACTTACATAAAAGGACTTCAAAAATTGTAAGTATGAATAAAACATTTCTCAACAAAATTTAAATTGTATAATGATTTTATAATATTTCTTGAATTGATATTTTATCTATTTTTTTGACAGAGTGGACAGTGAGAGAGAGAGACAGAGAGAAAGGTCTTCCTTTTTCTGTTGGTTCACCACCCAATGGCCGCTGTGGCAAGCGGGCAGCAGCCGGCACACCGTGCTAATCCAAAGCCAGGAGCCATGTGCTTCTCCTGGTCTCCCATGCAGGTGCAGGGCCCAAGGACTTGGGCCATCCTCCACTGCACTCCCGGGCCAGAGCAGAGAGCTGGACAGGAAGAGGAGCAACCAGGACAGAATCCGGCGCCCCGACTGGGACTAGAACCCGGGGTGCCAGCGCCACAGGTGGAGGATTAGCCTATTGAGGCGCGGCACCAGCTGATATTTTATCTATTTTCAAGATTATTCATTTGAAAGTCAAAACTACACAGAAAGAAGTAGAGACAGAGAGATCAGTTATTTAACTCCCTAGATGGCTTCTTCTGAGTCTCCCAAATGGGTGGCAGGGAACCAGGTACTTGGACTACCTTCTGCTGCTTTCCTCAGGCCATTACCATGTTGCTGTAGAGAAATGGGGCAGCTAGGACGTATTGGATGCCAGCATCACAGGCAGCAGCTTTACCCACTATTCCACAACACTAGCTCCAATCTAATAGTTAATATGTGTAGAAATGTCATAAATGATAATCACTAAATCATTTTTCTAAGCAGCTGATAAGAAACAGTGATAAAAATGTTCTGTGTCTAAAGTGGAGCCTGTGGTGTTCAATTCAGTATGTCTTTGTTTTAGGTGTATGGAGAGATGTCACTTATTATTCCTCTCTACATTGCAATTTGCTCTTGTGGGGCTCCAGATTCTGTTCAACTGAAGAATAAATATTTATTAATGTTGATTGAGTATAATGCAATTTTTTATTTCTAAGATATTGTTCTCATATCATAGCTGTAAGATATATATATATATATATAATATATCAAATTTATAGCACCATGTAAGAGAAAGGAATTTCCATTGATATTCAGTTGCAATTCTCTGTTTTCAATTGAAAATGTTTGCTTTTATATTTAGAATATTATATAAGATGCAGACTGCAGAAAATTGTAGACCCTAAAAAAATTTATCTTTGAAATTACAGAAATTGTGTGCACTATTTTAAAGCATTGTCATCATTTTAGTACCATTTACTCCTAGCATTTTGATATTTTATATTTTAAATCTTCATTTGCTTTAAAAATTGTTTACAGTGCATTGCAGTTATGTTATCTAATGCTTTTAACCTTGATTTCATGTATTTTCAGGCTCAGTTATCCTTCATATTACATCCTATGTATTTGTATCCTAGAAAACATGGATTTCTTTAAAATATTGTCAATGTAGTTATTTACAGAAGCAGCAGTTACTATATAATATGTAGCCTTTCCTTTGGAGGCCAGCCTACTCAGTTCATTAAAAAATATTGGCTCTACACCACATGCCAAGCATTTTTATTCTGTCAGTATACAGCTGTGAGTCAATCAGATAAGGCTCTAATCCTTTCCAGCATTTAGTCTAGATTTGACATGGTTGGAGACTTAATCAAATAGAGAGAAGGCAGCCGTTGTGTCATAGTGGGTAAAGCTGCCACCTGCAAGGCCAGCATCCCATATGGGTGCTGGTTTGAATGCCAGTTGCTTCACTTCCCCTCCAACACCCTGTTGATGTCCTGGGAAAGCAGCAGAGGATGCTTCATGTCCTTTGGCCCCTGAAACCATGTGGGAGATCTTGAAGAAGCTCCTGGCTCCAGGCTTCCTTCTGGACCAGCCATGGCTGTTGTGGCCATTTGGGGAGTGAACCAGTGGATGGAAGAACACTCTTTCTCAGTGTCTCTACCTGCCCCACCATAATTCTTTCAAATAAACAAATTTTTAGAGACATCAGGCAAGAAAAAGAAATCAAAGGGATACAAATTGGGAAGCAGGAAGTCAAACTATCCCTATATGCAGATGGCATGATTCTATATATAGAGGATCCAAAGACTGCCACTAATCAACTATTTGAACTTAGAAAAGAGTTTGGTAAAAGTGCCAGAATATAAAATTAATACACAACAACTGGGATTACAAGTCCTAAATAGCACTAACTATTCTGATTGCAGTTAATTACCTGAGAGAGGTTGAAGGGCAGCGATACTGATTTCAGTTCATCCAAGTCTGTTGGAACAGCCTATGGTTCGACCTTCAGCAGGTGTGAGTTTGATTCTCCTAGCATTTCCAAAGTCCACTTTGTTCATGCTTACCATTAGTTACTTTTTCTTTTTTTATTTGACAAGTACAGTTATAGACAGAGAGAGAGAGACAGAGAGAAAGGTCTTACTTCCATTGGTTCACCCCCCAAATGGCCGCTACAGCCAGTGCTGCGCCGATCTGAAGCCAGGAGCCAGGTGCTTCCTCCTGGTCTCCCGTGTGGGTGCAGGGCCCAAGCACCTGGGCCATCCTCCTCCGCCTTCCCAGGCCACAGCAGAGAGCTGGACTGCAACAGGAGCAGCTGGGACTAGAACCCGGTGCCCATATGGGATGCTGGCGCCATAGACGGAGGATTAACTAAGTGAGCCACGGCGCTGGCCCCCATTAGTTACTTTTTCTTGTACAAGACAGGCACAAGGGAAATGTTGAAAATAGAAGCACCCTGTTTACATTTGTTAGTCTTTGGAAGGATAATTAGAATCACCTACATTTTGAAGATTATAAACTGAAGGTAAACATTCAATTTACAGTGCAGGAGCTTGGATCCAGTTCAAAAGACAGCCTTCTATTTGTAAATCTGTAAGGAAACCACAATGCCAAAAAACGTTCTCATCAGTGTTGCCATTTTCTAATTCTCATACTGGTTGTTCTTAACTCATCCAGGTTATGCCAGGGGCAGTGATTACAATCCCAGTAACAGACCATTTCCTACATAGCACCTCAAAATATGAGTGGCTAAAAGTCTTCTTTAAAAAAGAGTTATTCAAAAGCGTGACAGTGAGGGAGAGAGACAGATCTCCCAACCACTGATGCACTCCCCAATGCCCACAAAAACCTCATGTGCTCTGCCTATTGTCACCCAGTGCTTGGCTTGCTCAAGAATGAGGGCTGAGAGGGGCCACTTTTCTCTCCTTGGTCCATAAGTGTCACTGGCCTCTCATCTGGGTCCCCCTCTTAACTTTATTGTCTCCAAGGAGGGGCATAAGTGAAGCCTGGAGACAAAGAGGGTAACAGCTGAGATAGTGCCCTGGAGATGAAGGCAGTGCCCCAGGTCTCCAGGGGCAGTAATTCCTGTGGGACCTGATGGATTGTTAACCAAAACCATGTGTCCTAAACTAACCTGCAGCTCATGGTCCCTGTCCATTATCCAGCAGGGCACAGTCATGGCTCAAGTCTGTCTGGTCTTAGGATGGGCTGTACTGTGGTCACTGATGCTCATGTAGTCAGAAGTCTGGGGCTCTTTGGTGTGTGCCTTTTCTCAATGCTTCCACAAAAGTTAAATTAGGGTTCCTACATTGTATCCAAAGGCAGTGTCAGGAAGGCCAGCATCTAGGCCCATCCCATCCTTTCTCCTTTTCCAAAAACAAGCTTCAAGAGATGTGAAGACTCCCTAAGTAGGTGAAGATGTTAAAGAACTGGAGCAATATCAGAGAAGCAGCAAATTAAAGTGGAGATTGAGGGACTCTTTGTGGCCACTTTCTACAGTTATGGTGGAAAGCCCCCATTTCTGTGGCAAGGCTAATTCTCAGAGAGCTGGAGGCATTGACCTGACCCTGAAGGATATAGGTCTCATCTCCAGTTTCTTGTCCATCTCCGCATGGTCACCTTGCTGGAGAGATGCTTGTGCCACCTCTGGATCCAGGGTAGAGGTGCCTCCTGGGGCTAAGAAGGAGAATTCACTGGTAGTGAAGCCTGTGCTCCTGAGTTCACATTCACTTTGAAAATGTGGGAGAGGAGGTCAGTGTCTAGGCAGATCCAAACCCTCTCAGGATACTACAGAACGCAAGGCTTCCATCTTTGAAACTGCAGCCTGCATCTTTTCACCAGGGTGTTCCTGGGGATGTCTCATCATAGCCTCTTCTTCCCTGTAGTTGCAATTCAGAGTATAAAAAGCATCTTTGACTATGTTCAGGATATGGTGTGGATATGCTGCTCGACATGGACAAGGTAAAGGCTGAGCATCCAGGGGTAGCCCTCATATGTTCACACAGTTGTCTAGCACAGGCTAGAACTAATCAGTAACCAAAGTCTCCAGAGTTGGAGAAAGCAGAGGCCAGGCTATAGCTAATCCTTCCTCGGGACTTCTGGGGAATCCTTACCCATTCTACCTTCCTTTCTCTGGAATCTCATTAAACTCTTCATAGCACCTCTCAGACTTGGTTGGACCCTGGATACACACTCTTTGGCAGAGAATATGCTGCTCTTCCTGCTGGACTTTTCCATGCAGCTTGATCTAGGGAAGTTCCAGTGCATACACTGGGTCCAATGATGGACAGAGGCCACTTATCTTGAGATCTCAGTCATGTGTGAGAAAGGCCATTACCTAGGTCTGCCTTTACCTGGCCTGTACTTACCTGCGACCACATATAAGTGGCTTAGCTTCACTTGGCCTGGCCCTAAACTGTTCTGTCCACATCTACCCCTGCCTTCTTCTGGACTGGATAATCCATGTTTAGTTGCCAGGTGCTCTTGAAATGAGAAAGCTCAGCATATGAGCCATCAGATGGGTGACAGCAGCTCCTGTTTTTCACTCTCCATGGCTGGCATCAGGGAGAAAAACCCAGACCAAAACTACCCTCCCTTTCCTTACTGAGATTGGCAGGGCTCCCCTTCGGAGCAGGTCTTGGGTAGAAACATTCCAAAAAGACAACTCAAGAACAAGCAGCCACCCCATTGTCTCCAGTAGGAGCAGGCACCTCCTGCTCGAAATGGCAGTGAAGACTGGTTAGGAGTGTTGTTATTTCATTTTGAGGTCTCTGCCCCAGGGAAGATCAGGTGGCTTGATCAGAGGTGTCATTGAGCTATTTCCTGAAGGGTACAGTTGGGAGTTGAGAATGGGAAATTGTGGGACCTTGAAAGAATATCTGGACCTAACCATTAGCAGTGGCCATTTTTGTGGTTCCTTTCCCAAAAGTTACTAATCACAGTGATGATGTAGCCATTAAAGTAGACTGTCCATGGGTGACCCTCCCTGCAAACATGAACAACAGTAATCTTTCTATAGAGAAATGCACCTTCAATAGTGTTGATATGGATGTAGGATTGCTTATTTGGGCAGGAGTATTTTATCCAACCCAAGGTTTGTTACTATTTCTTGGTCCTGCTTTATAGCAAATAAATGAGCAGGGCAAGCTTTTTCTCAAAGGATGTCCACTAGATTAAATGCGTGAGAAGAAACCAGGAGTCACATGATATTCTGAGAGTACTTTGTAATCAAGTGATGACTATGGGTCAGAGAAGCTGCCTGGGGATGTAGAGTATGACATGGGGCATGTTAGGCATTTGGGGAAGACAGAGAGGTGGTCTTGGAAGAAACTGTGGGTCCTATAAGTATTTTTCATCCTATAAAAGGTTGGGGGTTGGGAAATGGGGGTGATTCCAGGTGCTGAGAGTTATACCAGCACAGATAGAATGCAACATCCTGTCATGAGCTGTAACTGAGCATGAAGCTCTGGGAAAAGACTGGGTCAGGTACAGGTACAGAACATGGGGGGGCTCCTTTGCAACCCAAATAATGCTGCCAGGTGCAAAGTGTTCGGGATGATCTGTGTGGACCTGGGGCAGGGAATTCCTTCTAAGGTATTAAGACAATGGACTAATATGAAAGGCAAGACCTAAAGGAAGACAGAGTCTGGGTATGGATGGAGTGAGATATGTGAAGTAAAGATTCTATATTAGCTGAGTAACAGGGAGCCCCTGAGCTGCAGCCTGGGTGATGGAGTCTTGAGGTGAGGCTGGAAGACTGCCCCAGAAAAGCTGGACTACCCTATGCCTTTAATAGGCCCCCTAAGGATCAGACCCTGCAGTGTGGGGACATGATAACCAGCAGAGGACCATGAGAGGAGGGCAGAGGACAGGGAACTGGCCAGTGGCAAAGACTGGGCTGGACCTGGATATACATAGAAAGAATGAAGGTTGAGGGTCATCAAAATGGTGCCATCTTTTACTATTCATAATGTGGTTTATCTGCATGCTATAACTTTTGACAATGTCAGCCAGTCATTAAAAAATCAAGAATGGATACTCTGATGAACCCCCAGTTTCCTTCTGACTGATCCAACTGTTAGTTGGGGAAGATTCTTCTAGATTCAACCACACAGTCCCCCAGCAGCAAATACTTTTAACCAAATCCAAAGCATCCACCTCCACTCTATCTGAGGGCATTTTGATGTGAATTTAGTGAAATAGCATTTATTTTATACATGACAATGATGCCATCCTTACATCTAAACTGTTGCTATAACTCCTTCATTTTTAGTCAGCCTTCACACTTCCTGACTTTTTTTACCATCTCTGAAATGTTAATTACTACAGAAGTGGGAATTTTTGTCAAGTAATTAGGGCTGGGGCAAAGTTAGTGACTCATATGGAAACTGGAGAGGAGAGACCAACAGTCCCTGATCTGCTGTAACATATTTGAAGCAAATGTGGGTAACTGGCAGGAAACATGACTAAATGAAGAATACAGTAGCTCTTTCTGGGCTGGAGACACAGGTGGATATCCTTCAAAACCCTGGTTCTAGGAGAGACCACCTCATAGAGGAAGAGCATGGCCCAGGTTAGCAGTAAAGTGGAGACAGGGCTGCCAAGGATTGTGTCTCCCAGGAGAGGAACCTGATCCTCCATGAATGTCTTTTAATCTGGGGCCTGGCATTGTGGCAAAATGGGTTAAGTCATCACTTCCAATGCCAGCATCCCATATCAAAGTGCAAGCAAGTTCTGTACCAGGAGGGCAGCTAAGGATGGCCCGAATACATAGGTCCCACCCTCCACGTGTACTGCAACAACCAGGTCTGGGCCAGTCTAAATCCAGGATTCTGGAACTCCCACATGGGTGAGGCCCAAGTATTTGAGCCATTATCTGTTGCCTCTCAGGCTGCGCATTAGCAGAAAGCTGGCTCAGAAACAAAGCAGCTAGAACTCAAACCACACACTCTGGTTTTTAGGTGTCCTAGTCAATGACTTAACTGCCTCACCACACACTTGCCTTCAGCCTTCCGAGGGCAGAAGTCAATCCTTCTGTTTCAACAACAGCTCCAGACCACATGAATTCCTTGGCCTATGGAGTGTGGGGGCTATGATACTACTGAATTGTGAGACCCTGTGAAGAGCTAAATCAGATGCCTCCCTCTGCCGTCCCCTCAACCAGAGTTTGAAGCTCAGGGAAAAATGTGGAACCTCTGAAAGTTTCCCCCTCCTTAGAATACATGAGGAAAATCCCAGAAACCCAGGGTTCTCAGTGTGTCACACAAGTGTGATGAACTATTATGGCATACAAATCTTGTAGTCTCCTCTCTCTTTGCTAAACTCTGCTTGGAATGCAGTCATATCAGAGAAATCAACGATGCTCTAATTGAAAGGCTGACTTGCATTTCCCATCAAGGGCCATCTTGTGCTGCCTCCATCTTTAGCCTCTAACTTGTTATCAGGACGAGGTGAGGGGCTATCTTCTCTGCAGTACTGGATGACTTGGTGCACAGAACAGGGCAAGGCTATGGAAGCTCAACAAGAAAGGTAGACCCAAAGCTGTGGGCTGGTTGAAGGACAGCAACATCCATTGGATTGAACAATATGGAAGTCACAGTGGACATGAAGCTCTACAGCATTCTCTGTGATAGGGATATGGCTAAAGTACCAAATGGCTTGAACAATAGCATTGAGTTTTTTTTCTTAAATCTCATAACAGAATTTATGACATAGGGTCAAATTGAGAGAAGTCATTGAGGAATTTAAGAGTAGTTCCATAGGCAACACTCCATCCATGTAGTTTTCCTTTTCAGCAGAATACTTAAGAAAGACACTTTATCAAGAAATTCCCAATAAGCATCTGCCAAAACTAAGCACCCACTCATGACAAACACTCCCATAAAACTAGCAAAGAAAATTGGAATCCGTAGACAAGTGACAACAACCAGCTGCTGAGATTAAGTGCCTTCTTTCCAAAATCTGGAACAAAACAAGAATATTCACTCTCCCGACTTCTACTCATCATTATACTGGAAGTCCTACAAGGTGAAATGAAGACAAAAGAAGAACTGAAAGTCATACAGTTCAGAAAGGCAAGCTAACACATGACATGACATGATTGTGTGAAAAATTTCAAAGAATTTACAGAAAAAGTCAACAGAATGTGATTTTAGCAATGTTGCAGGATACAAGATCAATATAGAAATTAAAAAATTGCATTTTAATGATAGTAGTGAACAAGTGAAGTTCAAAATTAAAAAATGTATATAAATGAGGCCGGCGCCGCGGCTCACTAGACTAATCCTCCGCCTAGTGGCGCCGGCACACCGGGTTCTAGTCCTGGCTGGGGCACCGATCCTGTCCCGGTTGCCCCTCTTCCAGGCCAGCTCTCTGCTGTGGCCAGGGAGTGCAGTGGAGGATGGCCCAAGTCCTTGGGTCCTGCACCCCATGGGAGACCAGGATAAGCACCTGGCTCCTGCCATCGGATCGGCGCAGTGCGCCGGCCGCAGCACGCCTACCGCGGCGGCCATTGGAGCATGAACCAACGGCAAAAGGAAGACCTTTCTCTCTGTCTCTCTCTCACTGTCCACTCCGCCTGTCAAAAAAAAAATGTATATAAATGGTGTCACAGGTTGTACCAATTCCAGGGCCAGGCATTTGTGTAGGTGTAAGGATGTCAGTTAACATGCCTGCATTGCATTATCAGGTTCTTGGGTTTCAGTTCTGGATACCTTCCCAGTTACAACATCCTGCTAATGTGGACTCTGGTAAAAGGTGATAGCTCAAGTACTTGAGTCCCTGTCACCCACATGTGAGATCTGGATAGAGTTATCAGCTTGTAGTTTCTGTTTGTACTAGCCCCAGCCAGGAAAGGTATTTGGGGTTGATTTGGCAAATGGGAGTGTTTCTCTCAAATAAGAAAAATAATAATTTTAAAAAGAACACAATTTTGAGATCTCAGTGGAAAGAACAGGTCATCAAGGAAGTACCTTTCTCTGAAGGGAGGAGAGAACTTCCACTTTGACTAGGACCTTGTCTAAATATGATCAGAGTCGGCAAACTCCAAAGGCCTCCATAGCCTTGGCAACTCATGACAAGAGCCTAGGGTGATTACTGATGCCATAAACAAGAGTGTCAATTTGTTAAGTCAACAACAGGAGTCACTGTGCACTTACTCCTCATGTAGGATCTCTGTCCTTAATGTGCATCCCTAAGACCACACTGGTGGACTGAAGAGGCTCTGAGAACTTCAGTACACCAAAGCATTGGGGACGGCTAGGAGCTACCAAGTTAGCCACCCGACAACACACATAAGAGGCCTAGGGGTCCACAAGTTCCTTTGCACTGAAAGAATAACAAAATATTTGGCCTATTCTCTCGGTACCTGGTGCCCTGAAGAACAATAGGTTCTTCTTCCTTGTGTGAGGTCACAGGAATCTTAGACCACCTCAGAGTTCAGGGTCACAATCACCTAAGTAATTCCTAAGATTTGCCGGCATCCTAATGGGCCAGGGAAGGACTAGGAGAGGAGAAAAGGGATGGATGCCTGTGGTATTTGGGACAGCTCATGACAGTATGAGGAAAGCAATCATGGGCAGGTCTGTGGTCACCACTGTTTACCATCCTGGGCTGCCAGGCCTCTGGCTTCTCTATGTCCCTCTCTCTCATTCTTTTCCTTCCCCTCTGCCCTTGGAATCTAGCAAATGCAAGTACTATATCTGTGAGTGAGCAGGGTCAAGAGATTCCCCAGGATATCAGTGTGGCTCACTGTGGCTCATCTGGATGGCTAGACGCGCATCTGCCCTCAAAGTTAAAAAGATCTCACCCTTGCAGTTCAGGAATCCCTGGCCACTGTTAGAGGTAGGCTGTTTCCCCAACTTATGTGGCCATATCTGGGACATCAGCATGTAGGTATTCCCCTGGTTCTGGGGAAAGATGAGCTGGCTCAGTGGACTTGATCATGGAATCTTCACAGGGAACAAACCTGAGGACCTTTACCAGGATGAGGGACTCCTGGCCTTGAGATCAGGGAGAATCCCCATCCCCAGGGCTCCAAAGCTCCAACAGCCCCTTCTCTAACCCCACAAGCTGATAAAATGGAGCTAGGCCTAGCTCATCAGAAGACTCTGGAGCCCCTCAGATGGTCCTGCCTCATGCTACAGCTCTTCCATGGGTCTGGAAATTCCAGGACTGGGTGACTGGGTAGTGACTGACTGCCACAGGAATGGGCTGTCCTTTGCAAATAATGACTCATGGCTTGCATCACTGACAACCTAACAGCTCAGGGCCATAGGTACCCAGAGGGCTCTCTATAGAGGAAAGAAGAGGCCATATTCTTGTGTAGCTGTGGGCTGGTGACTGGCCAGCATATCCTGACCTGGCTGATGTCTCCAAGATGAAGCCTTAGTTGTGGGGGATTTCTCGTGCCTGTAGCTCCTCTTTGGAGCCTGTGGCCAGGTCACATTTTTTCACTACCAGTATCAAGGGAACAACAGAGTTCCCACCTGCTTTATCTGCTACTTCCACAGGTGAAGGCATGAGACACAGAGGGAAGCTACAGATATGGATGCATTCAGGGCACACAGAGTAATGAAGGGGAATCCCCTGTCGAGGTATCTATGGCCTCTCTATGCTGCCTGTGCCCTGGGTACCTAGGCCAGACACACTGCATAAGTGTGCAAGTGTCTCACATGCCTTGGTGCAGTTCCTGGGAAGTTAGTTTTCATGAGAACACACACCAGAAGCCCTTCCATATTTCCATGGAATGGAGCCATTCTCCCCGGGCCCAATGTGTTCACAGTGATCAGCAGGCTCCTGTCCCAGATGACAACCAGCTGCCTCTAGTGAGAGTCTGGTGGAAGGACACAGCTCAGGGGACCACCTCCTACACAGAATGGACATTTCACAGGCCAGACTCTCCTGAGCACCTCTTATGTATGCTTCTCCTCTTGAGTCCTAAGACTGGGGTCTCCCCACTCAGCTCCATAGCGCATGAGAAACAGACCTGTCTCACCACTGGAGACAAGATTGGCTGCAGATCCTTGTGATGGATGTAATCCTGCAAAGGGATGATACTGGGGCTACCAAGGCAGTTTCCTGGGGCCTTAGAGGTGGCATCTTAAATCACCTCTGTGGTAGTCTGCAACTCATTCACACAGTATTTCCAGACCAACTGGAGGGTCAGGTTGATGTTCTCCCAGGTCCTTAGTGATCATCTGCAGGAGCTTGTATTTCCTTCATTCCTTAATGTTACTTCCATGTGTCATCTCTAGTCCATGCAATAGGGGAGCATACTCTTCTAGCTGCAGTAAATTCCCATATGAGAGAAGCCATGAATAGGCTTTTAATGTTACAAATTGGTTGGTGGATAGAGAACTGAGACTGGAGGCATCTGAGGGTGAAGTTATCAGTGGCCCTATTCCAACAACACCAGATTTTGCCATGGCTAAGCTACCTGGGGCCCAGGAAGGCCAGTGAAGCTCATAAGTGGCTCTGGACCCATTAGACATCTGGATGCATTTAATATAAGTACTGAGTGTCACTGTCACTCATCATAGTCAGAGTGGTTTCCTTTATTATCACTGAGTTAAATAGTTCTTTGTTTATTATAAAAAAATACATATCCTTTTATCAGATATATCTTTTTTTTTGACAGGTAGAGTTAGACAGTGAGAGAGAGAGAGGGAGAGAGAGAGAGAGAAAGGTCTTCCTTCCGTTGGTTCACCCCTCAAATGGCCGCTACGGCCAGCACGCTGCACGGATCTGAAACCAGGAGTGAGGTGCTTCCTCCTGGTCTCCCAAGTGGGTGCAAGGCCCAAGCACTTGGACCATCCTCCACTGCCTTTCCGGGCTACAGCAGAGAGCTGGACTACAAGAGGAGCCACTAGGACAGAACCAGCACCCAAACTGGGACTACAACCTGGAGTACCAGTGCTGCAGGCAGAGGATTGATTAGCCTAGTGAGCCGTGGCGCCGCCCTATCAGATATATCTTTTCCAAATATATTTTTCAGTGTTGGTTCACTTTCTTGTACTCTTGAAATTATTTTTCACAGCAAATAGGTTTTTATCTTAATGAAGTCTAGTCTGTACTTTTGGTGCTGTGTATAAATCTATCTGCATAGCCAAGGTTATATAGGATTTTCTTCTAAGTTGTTTCAAGAGGTTTATAATTTTCCTTGTTTTGAATTTGGTCTGTCAATTAGAGTTAATTTTTGTGGATCTTGTTAGATTTGTGTGTGTATTTTGTGTGCGCATGTGGATGTTCAGTTGCTTGAAAAGATCATGCTTGTTTTACTATGGTGTCTTTGTTCCTCTGTCAAAGACCCAGTAAATATTTAAATGATAGTCTGTTTCTGAGCTCTCTGTCCCATTTTATTGTTTTGTCCATAGTAGTGACAGTGCGAGGGGTCCTGTGCCTTCCAGGCCCCAAATTCATTCTTACAGGCTTGGTGGTTCAGAGGCTGGGAAGTCACTTGTGGGCTCTCTGCATACTTCCCGCTAAGATATTCCACTTCCCAGCAGCAAGAAGTACACATCTTTATGGTAAGCTCCAGGAGAAATCAGAAACCATTTGCTGGTGACGATGACTGAGTCATTAATTGTATCACAATCCACCAGACAGAACGGAAGAGTATGAGTCCCATCTGGAAATGTAGAGCATCAGCTTACATATTTAGTCAGTGACGTTCCAAGACATGGATGCCAGAAGAACTTGCAAGTCATTTTAATTCATTCCATAAAGCATGCCTGAATGATACCAGTTGATAAACTTTAAACCTAGAAACTTTTTTAAGAAGTCATTTTGGTGGTGGGCATTATGATGCAAGGGTAAAGTCACCACTGGGGCACCTGAATCTCATATTAAAGTGCATGCAGCTCAAATCCCAGCTACTTGACTTCCAATCTAGCTTCCTGCTAATGTGCCTTGTAGGCAGCAGATAATGGCCCAAGTGCTTGGTTTCCTGACATTCATGTAGGAGACCTGGATGGAATTCCTGGTTGGATTTTAGCTTGGCCCAACTAGTTTGTGGCAGGCATTTGGAACATGAACCAGTGGGTGGAAGAACTCTCTTGATCTGTCTGAATCTCTGTTACTCTTCCTTCCAAAAACATACGTGGAATTATTTTTAAAACTAAATTAGTTTTATAACTATAATTGGGCTGGCCTTATAGCAGAAGTATATTGTGGTTTTACTGAGAAGTTCACAATAGTTGGAGTATTCATACTGCTTTTTAGTATACACAATTTATTTAACTATTTGAACATCAGAGTGACAGAAAGGGAGATTGAGGGAGGGAAGGGGAGAGAGAAAGATCTTATAACTACTGGGCCACTGCTCCAGTGCCCACAACAGCCAGGGACAGGCCAGGCTGAAGTCAGAAGATGGTAACACCATCTGCGTCTCCCATGTGGTAGCAGGGACCCACATACTTGAGCCATCATCTGCTGTTCTCCCATGTGCATCACCAGGAAGCTGAATCAAAAGTAGAGCATGCAGGACTCAATCCGGCACTCAGATATGGGAGGCAGCATTATCAGCAGTGGCTTGACTCACGGTGCCACAATACTGGCTCACTGATTCTCCATGACATCACAATAAACGGGGCTGTTTCTAAAAGTGGCAGACTAATAAATATCTGGGTAACTCAAAGCATATCAATTGAGAAAATAAATGTTTGATGCAGTCTTTGGACACCTGTGAAATTCCAGAATGAGATTATTGTAAAGGAACTTCTTGAGCATATTTTTGCCTAGAAAAATATTTGGGATACATAATAAAAGAACAGGGGCCGGCACTGTGGCGCAGTTAGTTAACACCCTGGCCTGAAGTGCCAGCATTCCATATGGGCGCTGGTTCTAGTCCTGGTGGTCCCACTTCTGATTCAGCTCTCTGCTGTTGCCTGGAAAATCAGTACAGGATGAACCAAGTCCGTGGGCCCCTGCACCCGCATGGGAGACCTGGAAGAAGCTCCTGGCTCCTGGCTTCGAATCAGCACAGCTCCAGCCATTGTGGCCAGTTGGGAAGTGAACAATCGGATGGAAGACCTCTCTCTCTCTCTGCCTCTCCTCTCTCTGTGTAACTTTGACTTTCAAGTAAATAAATAAATATTATACAAAGAGAGAATAAAAGAATGATGATGAGAAGAGATTAATGTTCATATTCTAAGTCCCTGAGTTCAGAAATGGTTCCTCCTACACATAGTGATAGAATACTACAAATAACTTTAAACTCAGAACTGTTAAAATCAGTCTGAGATGATTCAAAAATATAAGAAAGAAGGAACAATTTTCTTCCCTGTTTTTGAGGGAATAGAGTAATTAATTAAAGATTAGTTTCTCATAATAGCATTGAACAAAAATAAAACTTGGCTTTTGTGTTTTCTATTATCTAATTCAACATGTGGTTTACAAGATTGGTAAGTCTTTCATATCTTGTAAGCAAATGCACCAATATTCATTTGACTGGGTTAATTTTCACAATATTTTGTTCCTTTAAAACTTCTATGGAGGAACAAAATACCAATACAAACAGGAGTGTCCTCTCTGAGCACTTTCTTGAGTGCTGCATTTTCCAGTTTGTACTTTCTTAATCATTCCTCCATTCAGGCACAGTGTTAGAGAAAAGATTATTTTCTCTTGATTTTGTCAAAGGACATTGGATATCTTACATAAATATATCTGGTAACTGTTTTATTTAGAAAAAATAAATTAGTCTATTTCAAATGAAAAATACTGTACATCTTTTAAAAGTCCTGGGAAACCAATGCAATACCCATCAAGATCCCGAAGACCTTCTTCTCAGATCTGGAAAAAATGATGCTGAAATTCATATGGAGACACAGAAGACCTCGAATAGCCAAAGCAATCCTGTACAACAAAGACAAAGCCGGAGGCATCACAATACCTGATTTTAGGACATACTACAGGGCAGTTGTTATCAAAACAGCATGGTACTGGTACAGAAACAGAAGGATAGACCAATGGAACAGAATAGAAACACCAGAAATCAATCCAAACATCTACAGCCAACTTATATTTGACCAAAGATCCAAATCTAATCCCTGGAATAAGGACAGTCTATTCAATAAATGGTGCTGGGAAAATTGGATTTCCACATGCAGAAGCTTGAAGCAAGACCCATACCTATCACCTTACACAAAAATTCACTCAACATGGATTAAAGACTTAAATCTACGACCCGAAACCATCAAATTATTAGAGAGCATTGGAGAAACCCTGCAAGATATAGGCACAGGCAAAGACTTCCTGGAAAATACTCCAACAGCACAGGCAGTCAAAACCAAAATTAACATTTGGGATTGCATCAAATTGAGAAGTTTCTGTACTTCAAAAGAAACAGTCAGGAAAGTGAAGAGGCAACCAACAGAATGGGAAAAAATATTCGCAAACTATACTACAGATAAAGGATTGATAACCAGAATCTACAAAGAAATCAAGAAAATCCACAACAACAAAACAAACAACCCACTTAAGAGATGGGCCAAGGACCTCAATAGACATTTTTCGAAAGAGGAAATCCAAATGGCCAACAGACACATGAAAAAATGTTCAAGATCACTAGCCATCAGAGAAATGCAAATCAAAACCACAATGAGGTTCCATCTCACCCCGGTGAGAATGGCTCACATTCAGAAATCTACCAACAACAGATGCTGGAGAGGATGTGGGGAAAAAGGGACACTAACCCACTGTTGGTGGGAATGCAAACTGGTTAAGCCACTATGGAAGTCTGTCTGGAGATTCCTCAGAAACCTGAACATAACCCTACCATTTAACCCAGCCATCCCACTCCTTGGAATTTACCCAAAGGAAATTAATTTGGCAAATAAAAAAGCAGTCTGCACATTAAAGTTTATCGCAGCTCAATTCACAATAGCTAAGACCTGGAAACAACCCAAATGCCCATCAACAGTAGACTGGATAAAGAAATTATGGGACATGTACTCCATAGAATACTATACAGCAGTAAGAAACAACGAAACCCAGTCATTTGCAACAAGATGGAGCAATCTAGAAAACATCATGCTGAGTGAATTAAGCCAGTCCCAAAGAGAAAAATATCATTTGTTTTCCCTGATCGGTGACAACTGAGGGCCAAAGGGGAAACCTGTTAAGTGAAATGGACACTATATGAAACAATGAACTGATCAGCTCCTGTCCTGACTCTAGATGTACAATGTAATACTTTATCCTTTTTAGTATTTGTTGTTGTTGTTGTTGTTCTAGTACTATTGGTTGAACTCAGTAATTAACACACAATTATTCTTAGGTGTTTAAATTTTAACTGAAAAGTGATCCCTGTTAAATTTAAGAGTGGAAAAAGAGAGGGAGGAGATGAACAATTTAGAACATGCTCAATCGGACTGGCCGCAAATGGTTGAGTTAGAAATGTGCCAGGGGATTCCAACACAATCCCATCAAGATGGCATGTACCAATGCCATCGCACTAGTCCAAATGATCAATTTCAGCTCACAATTGATAGCTCTGATAGGTCTAAGAGTCAAAGAGATCACACAAACAAGACAAGTATCTGCTAATACTAACTGATAGAATCAAAAAGGGAGAGAAAGATCCAACATGGGAAGTGGGATACACAGCAGACTCATAGGATGGCAGATGTCCTAAACAACACTCTGGCCTCAGAATCAACCCTCAAGGCATTCAGATCTGGCTGAAGAGCCCATGAGAGTATAGCAGGCATGGAAAGCCAAGATATCATGAAAAAAAAAAGACCTAAATGAATGATCTCTGTGAGTGAGATCCCAGTGAAAAGAACGGGGCCATCAAAGAAGGAGGTACCCTTCTCCGAAGGGAGGAGAGAACTTCCACTTTGACTATGACCCTATCGGAATAAGATCAAAGTCAGCGAACTCTAAAGGCTTCCATAGCCCTGGCAACTCATGACTAGAGCCTAGGGAGATTACTGACGCCATGAACAGGAGTGTCAAATTGTTAAGTCAGCAACAGGAGTCACTGTGTACTTACACCCCATGTGGGATCTGTCCCTAATGTGTCGTCTAAAGCCAAGTGATGCTATAACTAGTACTGAAACAGTATTTTTATACTTTGCGTTTCTGTGTGGGCACAAACTGATGAGGTCTTTACTAATTATATACTGAAGTGATCTTCTGTATATAAAGATAATTGGAAATGAAAAAAAAAACAACCTGGTGTTAAAATGGAAATGGCATAGAAAATTAATTAATTTGAAAAAAAAATTATGTAGGATCTCTGTCTTTAATGTGCTGTACATTGCTATTTAATGCTATAATTAGTAATCCAATGGTAGTTTTATCACTTTATGTTGCTATATGGGCAAAATGTTGAAATCTTTACCTAATATATACTAATCTGATCTTCTGTATACAAAGAGAATTGAAAATGAATCTTTACATGAATGGAAGGGGAAAGGGAGCGGGAAATGGGAGGGTTGCGGGCGGGAGGGAAGTTATGGGAGGGGGGAAGCCATTGTAACCCATAAGCTATACTTTGGAAATTTATATTCATTAAATAAAAGTTTAATAAAAAAAAAAGTCCTGGGAAACCATGGCTACTACAATACCTGAAGAAGCAGCAGTGTCTTACCTGTTGATGACTCAGAGTTCTCTATTCCAAAGTTGTCCAGGGCATCTAAAGAACATTCCTAAATAGGGCTAGTTAATATTCAGTCCAAAGCCGGAGCCGCAGCTCTATAGGCTAATCCTCCGCCTGCAGCGCCGGCACACCGGGTTCTAGTCTTGGTCTGGGCGCTGGATTCTGTCCCGGTTGCCCCTCTTCCAGGCCAGCTCTCTGCTATGGCCTGGGAGTGCAGTGGAGGATGGCCGAAGTCCTTGGGTCCTGCACCTGCATGGGAGACCAGGAGAAGCACCTGGCTCCTGGCTTTGGATCAGCATGATGTGCTGGCCACAGCGCGTTGGCCGTGGCGGCCATTGGAGGGTGAACCAATGGCAAAAGGAAGACCTTTCTCTTTGTCTCTCTCTCTCTCACTGTCCACTCTTCCAGTCAAAAAAAATATTCAGTCCAAGTGTAAAAAAAGGATTTTGAAGTTGGACCCTTAAGGCTGGGTGGACTTTCCCATCATCACCTGCACTGTCCCCATGTCACTTTGGAGAGTCTTGCTGGGTGCCACACCTGGGCCTCAGGCCTGAGACCCTCTAGAGGACACTTTCCTTGGAACCAGAAGACTCCCTTGTAAGGGAGGTTGGTCTTACCAGGGTTTCTCAGGTGGCTGGCCAAAAGCTGCAGGATGCTCTCTTTGGACATTTGGGGACCTGGTGAGAATTTGCAAACATTAATGTTAACTCTTTATGTATAAAGTTCAGAGTTTTTGATAAAGGCAGGGTTATATATCAGTAACCACAGTATCATACAGAACAGTTCGGTCACCTTACAAATTCCATTTCATTTATTCTTTCTGCCTCCTCCTACTCCCTGAACCAGTGGAAACCACAGGTCTTACTTTCTACAAGTATTCTTATAATTGTTACCCACAGTATGTAGTTGACTCAGACTGGCCGCTATTCTAAGTAAAATTTCTAAGTAAATTGGCATTTAACATCTATCTTTTTGAGTGCGGCTACATCATCTGTTTATTGAAGAATACAGTTCCATTTTATGATTGTCTCACATTCTGGTTTTCCAGTCACCTCCTGAAGCACATGTTGATTAAGCACATGTGATTCTGAATAAAACTGCACAGTGATTCTGAATAAAACTGCTATAAACAGGAGCATGCAGAGTTTTGGATGGAAATAGATGCTCAATTACATCTGGATACCTACATAGGAGGTGAACTGGTGGATCATTCTGTAGAACTGTATCCAGTTTTCTAAGAAATTTTGAAAATGTCGAAGCTGGTGCTGTGGCATAGCAGATAAAGCCACCACCTACAGTGCCAGCATCACATATGGGTGCTGGTTTGAATCCCAGCTGCTCCACTAATGATCCAGCTCTCTGCTATGGCCCGGGAAAGCAGTGCAGGATGGCCCAAATCCTTGGGCCCATACACCCATATGAGAGACCTGGAAGAAGCTCCTGGCTTCTGGCTTAAGATTGGTACAGCTCTGGCTGTTGCAGCCAAGTGGGGAGTGAACCAGTTGATGGAAGACCTCTCTCTCTCTCTCTCTCTCTCTCTCTCTCTCTCTCCTCCTTCTGTGTGTAATTCAGACTTTCAAATAATTAAATAAGTCTTTAAAAAAAGAAAATGTCTTCCAAAGTGGTACCAGTATGCATTTATACCAGCAATAAATGAGAATTTCTGTTGTCATATATCTTCATAAATAACTAGTACTGTCAGATTTTTACATTTTAGACAGTTTAATAGATGTGTGATGGTAGCTACTTTTTTCTTATTTTCTTGAAAGGGAGAGAGAGAGAGGGAGGGAGGGAGAGAGAGATAAGTAAAGTGGGGGAGATATCTTCCATCTGCTGGTTCATTTCCCAAATGGCCTCAATAGCTGGCACTGGGCCAGGTTGAAGTTAGGAGTCTGGAAATCATCTGAGTCTTCCATGTGGCTGTCGGAGGGCAAGTACTTGGGCCATCTTCTGATGCCTTCTTAGGCAAATTATCAGGGAGTTGGATTGGAAGTGGAGCACCAGATTCAAACAGGCACTCCTATGGCATGCCAGCATTGCAGGCAATAGCTTAACTCACTGTGGCATAACACCAGCTCTTACTAATTTTTTTAATATTTTATTGAAGTACAGAGCTGTATGAGTACACATTTAATATCCACCACTTACTGAATTTGTAGATAAGTGTACAGATGTGAAACATCAATAAAGTTTATATTATAAACATATTCATCCCCTTGAAAAACCATCCCACGCTTATTTATTTATTGATATAGCCATTTAACCTACCCGCTCAGAAATTTTAAAATATACACTATGACATCATTCAGCCCTATATGTCTCTTGGATTTATTTATCATGGTAACTAAAACTTTGTGCCCTTTAACTAGTAACTCCCCATTTCTCCCTCCATTCCAACCCTTGCCTTCTATGAGTCTGAATATTTTAGATTACTTCTATCAATGTTATCATGTAATATTTACCCTTCTGTGTTTGGTCAGGTCAATTACAATACAGTCTTCCAGGTTCATCCCTGTTTTTTTTTAAAGATTTACTTATTTATTTAAAAGTTGGAGTTAGAGAGAGAGGTAGACACAGAGAGAATAGTCTTCTACCCACTGGTTCTCTCCCAAAGGCCTGCATTGGCCAGAGGTAGGCCAATCAAAACCAGAACTCAGGAGCCTCCTCTGGTTTCCCCACACAGGTGCAGGGACCCAAGGACCCAGGCCATCCTTCCTTGCCTTCCCAGGCCATAGCTGAGAGCCAGACCAGAAGTGGAGCAGCTGGGACTTTAACCAGCACCCACATAGGATGCCTGCACCACAGGTGGTGGATTTACCCACTATAACATCCTGCCAAACCACTCCCTGTTTTTCTTAGTGACAACCTTTCCTTCTAATATAAGGCTGTTTAATATTCCACTCTGTGTACCACAACATTGCCTTAATTCATTCATTTCTTGATGGGCATTGAGGCTGGTTTAGATGTAGAAAAAAGCACAGGAAGGACCTGAAATTTCTATGAGTCTGCTGTGTATCCCGCTTCCCATGTTGGATCCTTCTCTCCCTTTTTGATTCTATCAGTTAATATTAGCAGACACTTGTCTTGTTTGTGTGATCCCTTTGATTCTTAGACCTATCAGAGCCATCAATTGGGAACTGAAATTGATCACTTGAACTAGTGAGATGGCATTGGTACATGCCACCTTGATGGGATTGTGTTGGAATCCCCTGGCACATTTCTAACTCCATCATTTGGGGCAAGTCCGATTGAGCATGTCCCAAATTGTACATCTCCTCCCTCTCTTTTTCCACTCTTAAATTTAACAGGGATCACTTTTCAGTGAAAATTTAAACACCTAAGAATAATTGTGTGTTAATTACAGAGTTCAACCTCCAGTACTAGAACAACAACTACAACAACAACAACAACAAATACTAAAAAGGATAAAGTATTACATTGTACATCTAGAGTCAGGACAAGAGCTGATCAGGTCATTGTTTCTTATAGTGTCCATTTCACTTCCACAAATTTCCCCTTTGGTGCTCAGTTAGTTGTCACCAATCAGGGAAAACAAATGATATTTGTCTCTTTGGGACTGGCTTAATTCACTCAGCATGATGTTTTCCAGATTCCTCCATCTTGTTGCAAATGACCGGGATTCATTGTTTCTTACTGCTGTATAGTATTCTATGGAGTACATGTCCCATAATTTCTTTATCCAGTCTACTGTTGATGGGCATTTGGGTTGGTTCCAGGTCTTAGCTATTGTGAATTGAGCTGCAATAAACATTAATGTGCAGATGGCTTTTTTATTTGCCAATTAATTTCCTTTGGGTAAATTCCAAGGAGTGGGATGGCTGGGTTGTATGGCAGGATACACAGCAGACTCATAGAATGGCAGATGTCCTAAACAACACTCTGGCCTCAGAATCAGCCCTTAAAGCATTCGGATCTGGCCGAAGAGCCCATGAGAGTACTGTAGGCATGGAAAGCCAAGATACCATGGAAAAGAAAAATAAGAAGACCTAAATGAAAGATCTCTGTCAGTGAGATCCCAGTGGAAAGAACGGGGCCATCAAAGAAGGAGGTACCTTTCTCTGAAGGGAGGAGAGAACTTCCACTTTGACTATGATTCTTTCGGAATAAGATCAAAGTCAGCGAACTCTAAAGGCTTCCATAGCCTTGGCAACTCATGACTAGAGCCTAGGGAGATTACTGACGCCATGAACAGGAGTGTCAAATTGTTAAGTCAGCAACAGGAGTCACTGTGTACTTACATCCCATGTGGGATCTGTCCTTAATGTGTTGTCTAATGTGAAGTGATGCTATAACTAGTACTGAGACAGTATTTTTACACTTTGTGTTTCTGTGTGGGTACAAACTGATGTGATCTTTACTAATTATATACTGAATCGATCTCCTGTATATAAAGATAATTGGAAATGAAAAAAAAACCTGGTGTAAATTGGAAATGGCATAGAAAATTAATTAATTTTAAAAAAATATCACGCAGGATCTCTGTCTTTAATGTGCTGTACATTGTTATTTAATGCTATAACTAGTACTCCAACAGTATTTTTTTTTACTTTGTGTTGCTATATGGGGGCAAACTGTTGAAATCGTTACCTAATATATACTAAACTGGTCTTCTGTATATAAAGAGAATTGAAAATGAATCTTGATGTGAATGGAAGGGGAGAGGTAGAGGGAAAGGGGAGAGTTGTGGGTGGGAGGGAAGTTATGGGAGGGGGGAAGCCATTGTAACCCATAAGCTGTACTTTGGAAATTTATATTCATTAAATAAAAGTTTAATACATGCACAATCAGACTTGCCCCAAATGATGGAGTTAGAAATGTGCCAGGGGATTCTAATACAATCCCATCAAGGTGGCATGTACCAATGCCATCTCACTAGTCCAAGTGATCAATTTCAGTTCACATTCGATGGCCTGGATAGGTCTAAGAATCAAAGGGATCACACAAACAAGACAAGTGTCTGCTAATATTAACTGATAAAATCAAAAAGGGAGAGAAATTTCAACATGGGAAGTGGGATACACAGCAGACTCATAGAATGGCAGATGTCCTAAACAACACTCTGGCCTCAGAATCAGCCCTTAAGGCATTCGGATCTGGCTGAAGAGCCCATGAGAGTATTGTAGGCATGGAAAGCCAAGATACCATGGAAAAGAAAAAAATAAGAAGACCTAAATGAAAGATCTCTGTGAGTGAGATCCCAGTGGAAAGAACGGGGCCATCAAAGAAGGAGGTACCTTTCTCTGAAGGGAGGAGAGAACTTCCACTTTGACTGTGACCCTATCGGAATAAGATCAAAGTCAGCGAACTCTAAAGGCTTCCATAGCCCTGGCAACTCATGACTAGAGCCTATGGAGATTACTGACGCCATGAACAGGAGTGTCAAATTGTTAAGTCAGCAACAGGAGTCACTGTGTACTTACATCCCATGTGGGATCTGTCCTTAATGTGTTGTCTAAAGTGCAGTGATGCTATAACTAGTACTGAAACAGTATTTTTACACTTTGTGTTTCTGTGTGGGTACAAACTGATGAGATCTTTACTAATTACATACTGAATCGATCTTCTGTATGTAAAGATAATTCGAAATGAAAAAAAAAACCTGGTGTTAAATTGGAAATGGCATAGAAAATTAATTAATTTTTAAAAAAATATTATTTAGGATCTCTGTCTTTAATGTGCTGTACACTCTTATTTAATGCTATAACTAGTACTCCAACAGTATTTTTTTTTTACTTTGTGTTGCTATATGGGGGCAAACTGTTGAAATCGTTACCTAATATATACTAAACTGATCTTTTGTGTATAAAGAGAATTGAAAATGAATCTTGATGTGATTGGAAGGGGAGAGGGAGCGGGAAAGGGGAGGGTTGTGGGTGGGAGGGAAGTTTTGGGAGGGGGAAGCCACTGTAACCCATAAGCTGTACTTTGGAAATTTATATTCATTAAATAAATGTTTATTTAAAAAAAGCTTAATAAATGAAAAATAAAGAAACTGAAATTTCTTCCATGATAAACTCTTCGCAAATTAGTATAGAAGGAATTTACTTCACACAATAGAGTATACCTGGATATGAAAACTGCAAAGCTGACATCATTGAAAACCCTTATTTTCTCTAAGGCCCAGAAAAAAGCAAGGATGCCCACTTTCATATTTTTATCCAACATAGCAGATTCCGTAGCCCGAGAAATAAAAGATATCCAAATCTGAATGGAGGAAATATTATTTCTATTTAGTGATGACATGGTCTTATATGCAGAAAACATTAAGTCTTCAATAAAAATGTTAGAATACATAAATGAGTTCAGTACAATTTCAGCATACAAAATTAACATACAAAAACTGTTATTACTTTAATTTGTAATTTTCTAAAAACTAATGATACCAAATGTCCTCATATGTGTACTTGTACTGTGCATATATTCTATGATGAAAGGCATTTTCATAATTGTTGTTACCCATTTGTAATTTGAGTTATTTGTTTTCTTGCATTCAGCTTTAAAATTTCTTTATATATTAAAAATTTTATTAATATAAAGGGAACAGATTTCATGTATTTCATAGGTATAATTCTAAGAAGATAACCATACTTCCCTCCCCCTCTTCCATTCTCAATACCTCTCCTTCTATCCTTTCTTTAATTTTTGCAAGAACATAATTTCAACCCATTCTATAATCACAGGCTTAATGTACCACTAACTCTAACACTTAACTAGTAAAAAGTAGAAAGACAACAGGAGCATAAACAAGGGCTAAAATAACCAATCAAATGCCAAATGTCCATTTCATTCCTTAGATTTATTTCTATTTTATATTAACTACCACACATCAGAGAAAACATATTTGTCTTTTGGGGAGTTGGCATATTTCACTAAGCATAATGATTTCCAGTTGTATCCATTTTGCTGAAATAGACAGGATTTCATTCTTTTTAAGGATGAATAGCATTCTATGGTGTACATACACCACGTTTTCTTTATCCAGTCATTGGTTGATGTACAACTGGGTTGATTTCGTATCTCAGCTATTGTGAATTGAGTTGCAATACCCATGGGAGTACAAATAACCCTTTCATATGATTTCATTTGCTTTGGGTAAATCTCTAAGAGTGGGATGCATGGCAGATCTATTTTAACATTTCTGAAGAATCTCCATACTATGCTCCATAATGGTTGTACAAGTCTGGATTCTGACCAGCAGTGTATTAGTGCACATTTCTCTCACATCATTTCCAGTATTTAATGATTTATGAATTTTGGATGACAGTCATTCTAATGGGGGTGAAGTGAAAGCTCATTGTGATTTTGATTTGCATTTCCCTGCTAATGATTTTTTCATGTTTCTCTGGCCATATGTATTTCATCCTTTGACAAACACATGCTAATGCCCCTTGGCCATTTCTTAAGTAGATTTTTTGTTGTAGAGTTTCATGAGCTCTTTATGGATTCTGAGTATTAATCCTTTATCAGTTGCACAATTTCAAATATTTTTTCCTATTCTTTCAGTTGCCTCTTCAGTTTTGAGGGGACCACCTGGCTGCCACCTTGGCAATCTCTTGAGGAGAGTGACAGGAACATCATGCCAGCATTTTGTGGAATGCCAGGGATGCTGGGAACAGTCCTCTCCTGCCTTTTGGAAAGGGTCATGCCACAGAGGTCTTGGACATCATGTTCCAGGAAAATGGAAAAGGGTCTGTTTATCACACATGATGTTCCTCTCTTCCTCATGAGTTATTTCCTGAGACAAATGGGCAAGTGTTTGTTTGTCTCACAGGAGTTCCCTCTCCTTCTCATGAGCGGTTACCTGATGCACACTGCTGCATAGGCAAAATTGTGTTAGTCTGAACAAATCTAAACTTGCTGACACAGCAAGACTGAATGTTATCTGGAGGGATTAAAAGCCAATGGGAAAGGCAAAGATTCGTTCCTTCTATGCTCATGGAGAGGCTCCATCTGGCCTCTCACTTTTCTATAACTTCTTGTTTTTGTCTTTATTCATTGTGTTCCTTCCTGTCATCACCCTGGAAAAGCTGCTATGCTGGTGATGGTAACTTAATGAGTGTTTCCTTTACAGTGCAGAAACTCCTTTGCTTGATGCAGTCGCATTTGTCTATTTTTGCTTTGATTGGCTGTGCTTCTGGGAACTTTTCCAAAAATTCTTTACTTATGCAATTGCTTTCAGAGTTTTCCTGATGTTTTCCTCTAGTAATTTGATAGAATCAGGTCAGAGATTTGGATACAAATCCTTCATCCATTATGAGTTGATTTTTGTATAATGTGTGAGGTAGAGGTGTTGTTTCATACTTCTGCATTCATAAGTCCAATTTTCCCAGCACCATTTTTTGAACTGTTTATTCTAGAACTGAGAAGAAATGTCCCTGTTATTTTGATTGAGATCAAACTGATTCTGAAACTGCTCTGAATAGTACAAACATTTTGATGATATTAATTCTTCCAATCCAGAAACATGGAAATTACTGCAGAGTTCTTTATTTTTTTAGATATATTTTCATTTATTTGAAAGACAGAGTAACAGAGAGAGGGAAGACATACGGAGAGGTCTTTCTTCCACCCACTGACTCACTCCCCAACTGGCTGCAACGGCCAGAGCTGCACCAATTTGAAGCCAGGAGTCAGGAGCTTCCTCCAGGTCTCCCACATGAATGCAAGGGTCCAGGGACTTAGGCCATCTTCTACTGTTTTCCCAGGCCATAGCAGAGAGCTGGATCAGGAGTGGAGCAACCAGGTCTTGAACCGGGATCCATATGGGATGCCAGCACTTCAGGCCAGGGTGTTAACTCACTACACCACAGCGCCGGCCCCGAGTTCTTTATTTTTTTTTTAAGATTTATTTATTTATTTGAAAGGCAGAGCTACAGAGAGGCAGAAGCAGAGAGAGAGAGAGAGAGAGAGAGAGAGAGAGAGAGAAAATGAGAGCTCTTCCACCCACTGGCTCACTCCCCAGATGGCCACATCAGCTGAAGCTACGCTGATCTGAAGCCAGAGGCAGGAGCTTCTTCCAGGTCTCCCATGTGCGTTTAGGGGACAAAGGACTTGGGCCATCTTCTACTGCTTTCCCAGGCCATATCAGAGTGCTGGATCAGAAGTGAAGCATCTGGCACTCGAATCAGCACCCATATGGGATGCCAGCACTCTAGGCAGTGGCTTTAACTGCTACACCACAGCATTGGCTATGCAGAGTTCTTTCACATACTTTGTTAAATTTATTCCAAGGTATTTTAAAATTTTTGTAGCTATTGTGAATGAAATTGATCTTACATGTTCTTTGTCAGCCATTGCATTGTTTCTGTATACAAAGGCTATTGATTTTTGTGAGGTGATTTTATACCCTGCAATATTACCAAACTCCTTTAAGAGTTCCAACAGACTGTTAGTGGAGTCTTCTGATTCCCTATATATAGGATGTCTTTGGCAAACAGGGATAACTTGGCTTCCTCCTTTTACATTTGTAGCCCCCTGATGTCTTTTCATTGCCTAAAGACTCTGGCTAAATCTTTCAGAACTATCAGAACTATACTGAATGGCAATGGTGAAAATATGAGTCCTTTTCTGGTGTGGGACCTTAGCAGAAATGGTTCCACCTTTTCCCTATTCAGTATGATGCTGACTGTGGATTTGTTATGTATTGCCTTGATTATGTTGAGGAATGTTCCTTCTAGACCCAGGTTGCTTAAGGTTTTTATCAAGAAAGGATGCTATATTTCATCAAATGCTCTCTCTGCATCTATGTAGATTGTCATATAATTTTTATTCCCCAATTTGTTAGTGTGATATTACACATTTATTGATTTGCCTATGCTGAACCATCTCTGCATACAAGGGATAAATCCCACTTGGTCTGGGAGAATGATCTTCCTGATTTGTTGTTGAATATGATTAGCTAGTATTTTTCTGAGGGCTTCTGTATCAGGGATATTGGTTGTAGTTCTCTTTCTTTGTTTTATCTTTTTCCTGGTTTTGGAACCAAGATAATTTTGGTCTCATAGAAGGAATTTGGAAGGATTTGTTCCTTTTCCATTATTTTGAATAGTTTGAGAGTGATTGGGATTAGTTAAAAGTCTGGTAGAATTAATTCAGCAATGAAGCCAGTCTTGGGTTTTTCTTTGTTGGTTGGGCCTTTGTTACCCATTCAATCTATGTCTTGTTTATGGGTCTATATTTAGGTTTCAGATGTCTTCATGAATAAATTGCATTAAGCTGTTTGTGTACAGAAATATATCCATTTCTTTGAGATTTTCCAATTTGTTGGCAAATAGCTGTTTTTAGTAATTCCTGATGATTCTTTTTACTTCTATGGTATCTGTTGTAACTTCTCCTTTTTCATCTCTGATTTTATTAATTAGGGTCTTCTTTTTTTTGGTTAGTTGGGCCAATGGAGTACCAATTATGTTCATTTTTCAAAACACTAATTATTTATTTCACTCATCTCTTGTAATATTTTCATTTCAGTTTTCTTTATTTCTTAATTTTATTTTATTTTTATTTATTTTCTTTTAACATTTATTTAATGAATATAAATTTCCAGTGTACAGCTTATGGATTACAATGGCTTCCCCCTCCCATAACTTCCCTCCCACCCGCAACCCTCCCCTCTCCCGCTCCCTCTCCCCTTCCATTTGCATCAAGATTCATTTTCAATTCTCTTTATATACAGAAGATCAATTTAATATAAAGATTTCAACAGTTTGCACCCACATAGAAACACAAAGTGAAACATACTGTTTGAGTACTAGTTATAGCATTAAATCACAATATACAGCACATTAAGGACAGAGATCCCGCATGAGGAGCAACTGCACAGTGGCTCCTGTTGTTGACCCAACAAATTGACACTCTAGTTTATGGCGCCAGTAACCACCCTAGGCTGTCGTCATGAGTTGCCAAGGCTATGGAAGCCTTCCAAGTTTACCGACTCTGATCATATTTAGACAAGGTCATAAAAGACAGAGTGAGGATAGTAACCAATGATCCTAAGAGTGGCATTTACCAGGTCTGAACAATTATACAGCATTAAGTGGGGAAGAGGACCATCAGTACACACAGGTTGGGAGTAGAGCCATTGGTGGTAGAGTAGAGGTTATGATTACAAAGGAATGAGGCCCAAGTGCACTAGACAGGGCCTAGAACAAAGGACAGAGTCATTATTAGAGGAGCTAAGAAAGGTGCTGTCTAAGCTACAAGTAATTTTTCAGATTGAGAGGCAAATAGAACCTGATAGAAGGGGCTTGATAATAATCTGGTGGGCTTTAGACCTTATAAATTCAGAGGCCCAGACCTATCTATCTCTTCACATGGGGTATATCCTAAGGGAGGTGTGAACCTCCTAGGGAAAGGCACTCTGTTGACTTTCATTACTTGGCTGGGCTGGGAGGAGAGCTGGCCAGGTAAAGGCAAGGGGCATCTCTAACAAGAAATTTACAATTCTGCATGCAATGTTGCTGACCCTACTTGACCATCCCCTCAGCTGCAGTGGTCACTTTGGAAGCTGGGCTGAGTGAAGAGCTTTTCAGCTTAGAGCCAATAAGATCTGTGGCTCTGACCTGGGCATCCTTCGACTCCAGGGCAGGTCCATTTCCAGTGATCCAACTCTTGGCAGAGCTGCCAGGGCTCTTCACAAGCTGACTTCTGCTGAAGCCCAGGCTTACCACATTGAAAGCCACTGCAGTGGACTGGCCTGTTGGGTCTGCTTGAGGGCAGATCACTGTACAGATCAGCCACTAGTAGGCCTGCCACCCATTGCTTCTGATGCCGAGCTTTCTTTTCCTCCTGGTTTTTGTTAAAGCAGACCAGAGGATGCAAGTCAAGGGAGTGCCCGTTTCCCATCTCTAATCTTCGGTGGCCTGAACTACAAGTCTATAGTCACAGGCACGTTCTATAGTAGTTTTTCTAAGGTAGACAATGCCCATGAGGAAAATTATATTCTCACTTAAAAACTTTCTTTCCCTTTGGTCTGAAAGGGAGGTTTTTTCTACTTACTGTATACTTTGCTGATGGCGAAGTGAATCTAGCTATGAGATTATTATTTAAGTTCTTATTTTGGCTATGCTATTACAGAAAAATGTTAGCCACCTCTTTTATAAGGTCTAAAGATTAAATTGTGCATCCTACAGATTCCTTCATAATAGAATTAGTTTCCTACCTTGAAGAGAATAGAGAAATGAAAGAACAAGTTGGGCTTAGAATAGAGAAATGAGGGAGCAAGTCCTAGATCGCTTGCTGACAATAGCAATATCACATGAATACTTAGCAAACCGTTTCAACCACTAGATAACAACTTAAGAAAACATTTACCAGAAGGTCCAATGCCTTCTATAAATTTTAAGAATCAAGTATTTGAAAACACCTCTTAAATATCTAACATGGTGTAGTTTGTTTAGCCAGTAAACTTAAGCACAACCATCTAAAATGTTGTTAGTTTCTTTCTACCAACACGTTTAAAACATATGATACACAGGTTCAGGTCACACAAATTAAAATGTATCTTTGATTGATTTTAGCAGCTTAAATTTATGGACAATCTTATCTATAAGCCATTTACAATAAAACTCTTAATAAAATTTCCCCATGTGGACATACAATATGTACACACATATAACATAGCATAATAGACCAATATAGCAATTTTAATAATAGCTTTTAAAATCTTTAACTCTTTTTGTAGATTGCCAATTGATTTGAATTGCTTTTTGTTTTTAGTAACCTCAGTTAACCATACTTTCTCTCAGTTGGTACTGTTAATACATTATTGGCTTCATCTGTTTACAGAGCCATCCCAAAGTACTGAATACAATAAAAGTGGCTGGAAAAAGTCCATAGGAACCTATAGGAGGACAGCTAAACACAGAACCAACAACGCTTTAGTTTTATGAGCAGCACATCATATATAACTATGGATGACAAAAGACTTTAAGTCGCCATGTTTAAAATTATAAACTTATCAACCAACAAGAGGCACTTGCTTACTTCACAGTATTTTTGAAAGCACCTGTAGGATTTTACAAGTATTTAACCCTTTAGGCCTCTGGGGCTTTCTCATTAAGATAACTATCATGTCTAGTAACACAAGATCATTAGACTTTTTAATTCTCAAACATTTGAATTAAAAGAATTTTCCATTATAGAAACTTAAAGTCTGGTACCACATCACATCTTGACAGTCCTTCTAATATAATCCAAATAGACTGATTAGTTGGTGTCTCTATAAGATGAGAGACATAGGTCCTTCGATTTTTTCAGTTGGGCCCAAACTGGAAAAACCAAAGTCCAGGATTTACTGGAAATTTTAGAGACCAGATTGTTTGAAACTTTGATTTTTTGAATGCCTGTCAAGAATGCCAAGAAGGCTCAAAATCCAAAATATCTGGTTGAAATAAGATTTCTTAAAATCATGACATAACATAGACCAAATTTGATCATTGTTACAAGGTGATTATTCAAATTTTTGAAAATAAGCACATATTTAAATAACCCATAGCTCTTAATAAAAATTCAGCTGTTTTTGAACAATTAGAATTTAACAGACATCAAGAGAACATAATAGATTACTTTAACACATTGCTTTAACAGAGCATCAGAGTTTAATTCTATGTCAAAGAGAAATTGAGCTTCCTGTGATCTTTTGCTGTGAGGTTTCCTTCCTTTACCTTCTTTCCTATTGGTGACCATGTTTCTGTGTTTCTGTGTGTAACACATCTTTAAGCATCTTTTGCAGGGCACGATGAGTGGCAACAAATTCTTTCAGTTTCTGTTTGCTATGAAAAGTCTTAATTTCACCTTCATTCACAAATGAGAGCTTTGCAGGATATAGTATTCTGGGCTGGCAGTTTTTCTCTCTTAGTACCTGGGCTATGTCTCGCCATTCCCTTCTAGCTTATAGGGTTTCTGAAGAGAAGTCAGCTGTGAGTCTAATTGGAGATCCTCTAAGAGTAATCTGACGTTTCTCTCTTGCACATTTTAGGATCTTTTCTTTATGTTTCACTGTGGTGAGTTTGATTACAACATGTCGTGGTGAGGATCTCTTTTGGTCATGTTTCTTAGGGGTTCTATAAGCTTCCTGTACTAAGATGCCTCTGTCCTTCTCCAAACCTGGGAAATTTTCTGCTAGTATCTCACTGAAAATGCCTTCTAATCCTTGCTCCCTCTCCATGACTTCAGGAACTCCTAGAACCCGATGTTGGGTTTTTTTTTTTAACTTTTATTTAATGAATATAAATTTCCAGTGTACAGCTTATGGATTACAATGGCTTCCCCCTCCCATAACTTCCCTCCCACCCACAACCCTCCCCTCTCCTGCTCCCTCTCCCCTTCCATTCACATTAAGATTCATTTTCAATTCTCTTTATATACAGAAGATCAATTTAGCATAAAGATTTCAACAGTTTGCACCCACATAGAAACACAAAGTGAAACATACTGTTTGAGTACTAGTTATAGCATTAAATCACAATGTACAGCACATTAAGGACAGAGATCCCGCATGAGGAGCAACTGCACAGTGGCTCCTGTTGTTGACCCAACAAATTGACACTCTAGTTTATGGTGCCAGTAACCACCCTAGGCTGTCGTCATGAGTTGTCAAGGCTATGGAAGCCTTCCAAGTTTGCCGACTCTGATCATATTTAGACAAGGTCATAAAAGACAGAGTGAGGATAGTAACCAATGATCCTAAGAGTGGCATTTACCAGGTCTGAACAATTATACAGCATTAAGTGGGGAAGAGGACCATCAGTACACACAGGTTGGGAGTAGAGCCATTGGTGGTAGAGTAGAGGTTATGATTACAAAGGAATGAGGCCCAAGTGCGCTAGACAGGGCCTAGAACAAAGGACAGAGTCATTATTAGAGGAGCTAAGAAAGGTGCTGTCTAAGCTACAATTAAGTTTTCAGATTGAGAGGCAAATAGAACCTGATAGAAGGGGCTTGATAATAATCTGGTGGGGTTTAGGCCTTGTAAGTTAAGAGGTCCAGACCTATCTATCTCTTCACATGGGGTATATCCTAAGGGAGGTGTGAACCTCCCAGGGGAAGGCACTTTGTTGACCCTCATCACTTGGCTGGGCTGGGAGGAGAGCTGGCCAGGTAAAGGCAGGTGGCATCTCCAACAAGAAATTTACAGTTCTGCATGCAATGTTGCTGACCCTGCTTGGCTGTCCCCTCAGCTGCAGTGGTCACTTTGGAAGTTGGGCTGAGTGAAGAGCTTTTCAGCTTAGAGCCAATAAGATCTGTGGCTCTGACCTGGGCATCCTTCGACTCCAGGGCAGGTCCATTTCCAGTGATCCAACTCTTGGCAGAGCTGCCAGGGCTCTTCACAAGCTGACTTCTGCTGAAGCCCAGGCTTACCACATTGAAAGCCACTGCAGTAGACTGGCCTGTTGGGTCTGCTTGAGGGCAGATCACTGTATAGATCAGCCATTAATAGGCCTGCCACCCATTGCTTCTGATGCCTAGCTTTCTTTTCCTCCTGGTTTGTGTTAAAGCAGACCAGAGGATGCAAGTCAAGGGAGTGCCCATGTCCCATCTCTAATCTTCGGTGGCCTGAACTACAAGTCTATAGTCACAGGCATGTTCTATAGTAGTTTTTCTAAGGTAGACAATGCCCATGAGGAAAATTATATTCTCACTTAAAAACTTTCTTTCCCTTTGGTCTGAAAGGGAGGTTTTTTCTACTTACTGTATACTTTGCTGATGGCGAAGTGAATCTAGCTATGAGATTATTATTTAAGTTCTTATTTTGGCTATGCCATTACAGAAAAATGCTAGCCATCTCTTCTATAACGTCTAAAGATTAAATTGTACATCCTACAGATTCCTTCATAATAGAATCAGTTTCCTACCTTGAAGAGAATAGAGAAATGAAAGAACAAGTTGGGCTTAGAATAGAGAAATGAGGGAGCAAGTACCAGATTGCTTGCTGACAATAGCAACATCACATGAATACTTAGCAAACTGTTTCAACCATTAGATAACAACTTAAGAAAACATTTACCAGAAGGTACAGTGCCTTCTATAAATTTTAAGAATCATGTATTTGAAAACACCTCTTAAATATCTAACATGGTGTAGTTTGTTGAACCAGTAAACTTAAGCACAACCATATAAAATGTTTTTAGTTTCTTTCTACCAACAAGTTTAAAACATGATACACAGATTCAGGTCACACAAATTAAAATGTATCTTTGATTGATTTTCGCAGCTAAAATTTATGGACAATCTTATCTATAAGCCATTTAAAATAAAACTCTTAATAAAATTTCCTATGTGGACATACAATATGTACGCACATATAACATAGCATAATAGACCAATATAGCAATTTTAATAATAGCTTTTAAAATCTTTAACTCTTTTTGTAGATTGCCAATTGATTTGAATTGCTTTTTGTTTTTAGATTACTTTAACACATTGCTTTAACAGAGCATCAGAGTTTAATTCTATGTCAAAGAGAAATTGAGCTTCCTGTGATCTTTTGCTGTGAGGTTTCCTTCCTTTACCTTCTTTCCTATTGGTGACCATGTTTCTGTGTTTCTGTGTGTAACACATCTTTAAGCATCTTTTGCAGGGCAGGACGAGAGGCAACAAATTCTTTCAGTTTCTGTTTGCTATGAAAAGTCTTAATTTCACCTTCATTCACAAATGAGAGCTTTGCAGGATATAATATTCTGGGCTGGCAGTTTTTCTCTCTTAGTACCTGGGCTGTATCTCGCCATTCCCTTCTAGCTTGTAGGGTTTCTGATGAGAAGTCTGCTGTGAGTCTAATTGGAGATCCTCTGAGAGTAATCTGACGTTTCTCTCTTGCACATTTTAGAATCTTTTCTTTATGATTCCCCTGTGGTGAGTTTGATTACAATGTGTCGTGGTGAGGATCTGTTTTGGTCATGTTTCTTAGGGGTTCTATAAGCTTCCTGTACTAAGATGCCTCTGTCCTTCTCCAAACCTGGGAAATTTTCTGCTAGTATCTCACTGAAAATGCCTTCTAATCCTTTCTTCCTCTCCATGCCTTCAGGAACTCCTAGAACCCGAATATTAGGTTTTTTAATAGTATCCTGTAGATTCCCGACAATATTTTTTAGATTTCTAATTTCTTCTTCTTTTCTTTGGTTTGCCTGTTTCCTTTCCTGTTCTCTGTCTTCTAAGTCTGATATTCTCTCTTCTGCTTCGCCCATTCTGTTTTTAAGGCTCTCTAATGTGTTTGTCATTTGATCTATTGAATTCTTCATTTCATTATGATTTCTCGTCACTATCAGAGTTTCTTGTTCCACTAGTTGTTTCATTTCATTTTGATTCCTCCTTAATATTTCATTTTCACGAGAGAGATTTTCTATCTTGTCCATTAAGGATTTCTGTAGTTCAAGAATTTGTTTTTGAGAACTTCTTAATGTTCTTATCAATTTTTTGAAATCCGCTTCTTGCATTTCTTCTATCTCATCATCTTCATAATCTTGAATTGGGGTGTCTTTTTCATTTGGGGGCGTCATAGTGTCTTCCTTGTTCTTGTTAGCTTGGTTTTTGCGTTTGTTGTTTGGCATGTTGGAGATATTTGGTTTCTTCACTGTGGTGTTTTTTCTTGTTACACTATGGCTCTATATTAAGTGGACTGTCTGCTTTCAGTGGAGCCTTAGAGGCTTGAGATGAGTGTGGCCTGAGAGCTGTGTTTGGTTCCTCAGTTTTGAGGGTGTGTCAAAGATGACACTCCCAGGTTAGGTGTGGTAAATCTCTCTTTCTTTTTTTGATTTAAAAGGGAAGTAATTCCGCACAGCTGAACGTAATTGGAGGTAGTTAGCAGGCAAATGATATACCCACAGGAGCCAGAGATCAGAAGCTCTTTCCCAAGCACCACACAGGGAATCTCTGCTGCCCTCAGTGTGGGCTCCAATTC
This sequence comes from Lepus europaeus, assembly GCF_033115175.1. Lineage (NCBI taxonomy): Eukaryota > Metazoa > Chordata > Mammalia > Lagomorpha > Leporidae > Lepus > Lepus europaeus. Next base: position 26,747,909 of record NC_084847.1, read on the forward strand.
TCCTGCAGTCTCCCACTGGGTTGCCAAGTTAGATGCTAATCTCCTGTTATTTCACCCCTCCCCCCAGAGTCAGGTTTTTCTGCTAGGCTCAGGGCTGGTGCAGACCTGAGGTCGCCCTGCTTATGACGTATGTCCAAAATGGCGCCTGCTCTGTCTTGCTCGCCTTTGAGAGGTGAGTGGAGAGAGAGAAACTTGTGTCCGTATCGGTCACTTTTTTTATTTTTTTCCTCTCTCTCTTCTAGTTAGCCTGGTGAACTTTTCCCCACGGAGTTTCAAGCCTCGTTCCCTCTAGTCTCCTCTTTCCGCTTGCCCGCTGGTATCTTGGGCTATTGAGGTTCGGCTCACCTCGCGTTCCAGCGCTGGTGTGTTGAGTCTGCCGCTGGTGTCCCGAACTTGGGCTCCCACGCTCTCCACGCAGGTCCACTGTGAATCACTAGTTCCGGAAGAGTTTCCTCTGCTGTTTCATCCCCTACTCTTCCTTGACCCTGCAGTATCTCCACTTATATTAAACTTTCTCTCCCCCCGGACTAATAGTGTGCTCCCTGCCTATTCCGCCATCTTGCCGCTCAATCCCTATTTCTTAATTTTAATTACTCTCTTTTACTGATTTTTGGTTTGGTTCACTCTAGGTTTTTCTAGGTCCCTGAGACACATTATTAGATCATTCATTTGATGCCTTTCCAATTTCTGGATGTAAGTGCCAATTGCTATAAACTTTATTCTTAATATTTCTTTTGCTGTATTCCATGTTTTGTTATGTTGTACTGGCATCTTCATTTATTTGTAGGAATTTTTTTTCTACTTTGATTTATGGTCCACTACTGGTTCATTCAGGAGCTTGTTGTTTGGCCTTCATGTGTTGGTATATTGTTTTTTTTTAAGTTGTTAATTTCCAGCTTCATTTCATTGTGATCAGAAAATAGACAGGTTTTTTTTTTTAATTTATTGAGACTTGCTTTATGGCCTAGTGTATGATCTATTCTACTGAAAGCTCCATGCACAGATGAAAAGAATGTGCATTGTGTTGCTTTGTGATGAAAAGTTCTGTAGATATCAATTAGGTCCATTTGTGCCAAAGTGTGTATTAACTTGGTTGGTCAGTTGTTGGTTTTCCTCTAGTTGATCTGTCCATGGTTGAAAGTGAAGCCCCCCCCCACCATTGTTATTGTGTTGGGGTATATGTCTCTTTTTAGACTCATTAACATATGTTTTAAATAGCCAGATGTCCTAGCATTTACTGTAGTCACATGTTTCTGTTTTGTTGAATTGATCCATTAATTATTACATGTTGCCTTGGTTTGTTTTAGCAGTTTTTGTGTTAAAGCATCTTTTGTCTGATGTTAGGATGGATACACTTTCTCATTTTTACTTTCAGATAGAATGAAGAACCTTTCATCTTTTCACTTCCTGTGTGTATTTTTTTTGCAGAGATGTGTTTCTTGTAGGTACCAAATAGATGGGTCTTGTTTTGTAATCCATTTAGCCAGTCTATTTTTTTTTAACTGGAGAATTTAGAACGTTTACATTCAAAGTTATTACTGATGAACAATGACTTGATCCTAACATTTTTTCCATAAATATTCCTATTGGATGTTTTGGATTTCCTTTGTACTTTTACTAGGAGATTTTCTGTCTTTACATTCTTTCAATGATGATGAGTATCTTTCTCTGTTTTTGTCTGTGGCCTCCACTATTCATGTAAAGAGCCATGGCATTCCCATAGCCAGGTGCCTAACCAATTGAAGTTGGTCAGTGCTCTACCTTGGCAAGTTGAGTCTGGGTACTTTGATACACTGAGGGAAGCAAGCACTTCACGTGCCTATGTGGATTTTCTGTCCCCTGCCAATCCGCTAGGCCAGACTCAATGTGGTAACTGCAGATTCCCCTCTATCCTATGCTGATAAAATCCCCTAGTCATATGTGGGCCATTAGCAGCTTCTACTCGCGTTATTAAGATGGTGTTTTTTCCCTGCTGTAATCTGAGTGCCTTACTTTAAGCATATGGTGTCCCTTCTGGTCACTGTTTTGGGAGTCAATGACAGTGTCCTCCTCACTGCCGGGTGACTGCACTGTCCTGCTGCTGCATGCCATCTCTCTCTTTTTTTTAGAATTTCCACCACAATCTTCTCTTCAATTAGCCCCTGGCAATGCAGTTCCTCCCTTTCTCTTATGTTATCTTCCTGTGGTCAAAATCATCATATCTTTTCCCTATTCAGCCATCTTGGATTGCTCCTCTTTGTATATTTTAGATACAAGTTCATTATCAGATAGGTGTTTTATAATATTTTCTTCCAATCTTACATTTTCCTTTACAGCCTTTTTTAATAGATGTAAAATATTTATTTGTAAATGATGATCATCTAAATCTGTGTCCACAAAGTCCAAAACCCATAACTCTCTATAGTTCAACATTAGATACTTTCACACCAAACAGAAAACCACAAAAAAATAGTAGGACAAATACTGGTAGGATGTCAGAATATTATACAAGAGAAGAAAAATTTTCAAGAAACAAATTTCATATAGCTATTTATCAAGAGAAAAATATATACAATTGACTTATTTTGTAAGATAAAAATTCATCATGTCATATACAGTGCAAGTGCAGAACTGTATCACTGAATATGCCAACAGTTTACAGTCCACTTGAATTGTGCACACAAAAGCTTCATTTTATACTTAGCCTGTGAAGTGTCAGTACTAGAATTTAAGTACAAAATAAAAAGCTAACCTTGTTCAAAATATTGATAAAGTTTCTACAAGCAAACACTAAACAGTGTATCTTTTTTACTTTGTGTTTGCCTTTACATTCTTTAACAGTGTCTTTGAGAAATCAAAAACCTGATTTTAAAGTTTGAATGAACTCTATTTTTTTCTTTTCTTTCACTGATAATATTTTTATTGGAAGATATCTTTATCCATCTGTCTATCTCTGTGTCACCCTATCTTGGTGGTTTTCACTGCAGGTAATTTTGTACCTCAACATAGATTTGGTAACACCTTGAAATGTAACAACTGATTTGTATGCCACTGACATTCAGTAGATAACATGTCAGGGATGCTGAAAATATTCACAATTCATAGAACAGCTTCCTATGTTACAGAGTCATCTAATACAATGCGTTTTTAATGTCAACGGTAATAAATCTTATATGAGACATGAAAATTAATATTTATAAAACCATCACAGAATGCAGAACATTTATGTAATAAATTACAGTAGTTCAGGTTAATATATGACTAAATGTTCTCCAAGTATATATGAAAATATTATTTGGGGCAGAGTATTAACTTCTACTTTTAAAAACATTTAATTAGTTAAGTGTGTCTTAATCATCTCATGCTGTTTTTTGAGAGCAGAGCAAGATAATGACAATATCTTTTTAAAAATCAGGCAGAGAGGCAGAGACAGGGAGGGAAGAGAGAAGAGAGGAGAAGAGGAGAGAGAGAACACTTCCATCCACTGGTTCAGTTCACAATGTCTGAAATGGCCAGTGCTGGACCATGCTAAAGCTGGGAGACTGGAACTACATCCAGGGATCCCACATAGGTGATAGGGGCACAAGTATCTGAATAATTACTTTTTGCTTCCAAGGGTTCACCTTAGTAGCCACTACTGGTATGAAAATGGTACCATCACCCTGCCAGCTGCCGGGTACATTTGTGGGGAGTTGGAGAGAAACAAAGATGCTTTATTCCCCCTCTATGGGTTCGGCAGGAACTCTGCCCCATTAAGTTTCCAGGCTGAACTCAAAGAAAGTGTGTCTGCAAGCTTCTCCCTTGGCAATACCACCAGTGGCACAGGCTGCTGCAGTCTGCTCTCACTTCATTCTCCAAAGCTGGTGTATTCTCCTGCTTCAGCTGTGGGGATCTGGTGTGGTGTCTGTGCTTGTTCTGTGTGTCCTCACCTTCCACACTTATCCACTGTGTCCCACTACCTACTGAAGAATTTCCACTGCAGATTTCTCTTCAACTCTTCCCTGGCAATGCACTTCCCTCACCCTATTCCTGCTATACTTCCCTCGCCTAAAGCAGTATGTATTCTCCCTATTCAGCCAGTTTAATCCTTTTTTCTCATTTTGCATACTGTTCACATTTTGCCAAAGTTGTTCTATATCCCTGCACCAAATCCAGCACGTCAAAATGTTTTACTAACATACATTTTGTTATTCCTGATTTTTTTTGCAATAGTTCAGTATTAAAGTCGCAGTATCCAGGGTAGGTGTTGTGGCTCAGGGATTAAGCCACTGCTTGCAATGCCCATATTCCGTACAAGAATGCCTGTATTCACATTTCAGGTTCACTTCTGATCCAGTTTGTGCTACTGTTCCATGGGAGGCAGAAGGTGACGGCTCAAGTACTTGGGTCTCTGCCACTCATATGGGAGACCTGTTTGCAGTTATGGGATCCTGACTTTGGCCTGGCCCAACTCCAGCAATTACAAGAATTTGAGAAGTGAACAAGAGGTTAGAAAATTCCTTCCCAATTTCCTCTGTTCTTTCTCTCTCTCTGCTTTTAAAAGGAAAACACAATTTTAAAAATATATATTTTTATTAAAAACTTTTATTTAATGAATATAAATTTCCAAAGTACAGCTTATGAATTACATTGGCTTCCCTCCTCCCATAACTTCCCTCCCACCCGCAACCCTCCCCTTTCCCACTCCCTCTACCCTTCCATTCACATCAAGATTCATTTTCAATTCTCTTTATATACAGAAGATCAGCTCAGTATATATTAGGTAAAGATTTCAACAGTTTGCACCCACATAGCAACACAAAGTGAAAAAATACTGTTGGAGTACTAGTTATAGCATTAAATAACAGTGTACAGCACATTAAAGACAGAGATCCTACATGATTTTTTTTAAAATTAAACTTTTATTTAATGAATATAAATTTCCAAAGTACAGCTCATGGGCTACAATGGCTTCCCCCTCCCAAAACTTCCCTCCCACCTGCAACCCTCCCCCCTCCCGCTCCCTCTCCCCTTCCAATCACATCATGACCCATTCTCAATTCTCTTTATATACAGAAGATCAGCTCAGTATATATTAGGTAACGATTTCAACAGTTTGCCGCCATATAGCACCACATAGTGAAAAAAAAATACTGTTGGAGTACTAGTTATAGCATCAAATAAGAGTGTACAGCACATTAAAGACAGAGATCCTACATGATACTTTTTTTAACTTTTATTTAATGAATATAAATTTCCAGTGTACAGCTTATGGATTACAATGGCTTCCCCCTCCCATAACTTCCCTCCCACCTGCAACCCTCCCCTCTCCCGCTCCCTCTCCCCTTCCATTTGCATCAAGATTCATTTTCAATTCTCTTTATATACAGAAGATCAATTTAGTATAAAGATTTCAACAGTTTGCACCCACATAGAAACACAAAGTGAAACATACTGTTTGAGTACTAGTTATAGCATTAAATCACAATGTACAGCACATTAAGGACAGAGATCCCACATGAGGAGCAAGTGCACAGTGGCTCCTGTTGTTGACCCAACACATTGATACTCTAGTTTATGGCACCAGTAACCACCCTAGGCTCTCGTCATGAGTTGCCAAGGCTATGGAAGCCTTCCAAGTTTACTGACTCTGATCATATTTAGACAAGGTCATAAAAGACAGAGTGAGGATAGTAACCAATGATCCTAAGAGTGGCATTTACCAGGTCTGAACAATTATACAGCATTAAGTGGGGAAGAGGACCATCAGTACACACAGGTTGGGAGTAGAGCCATTGGTGGTAGAGTAGAGGTTATGATTACAAAGGAATGAGGCCCAAGTGCACTAGACAGGGCCTAGAACAAAGGACAGAGTCATTATTAGAGGAGCTAAGAAAGGTGCTGTCTAAGCTACAAGTAATTTTTCAGATTGAGAGGCAAATAGAACCTGACAGAAGGGGCTTGATAATAATCTGGTGGGCTTTAGGCCTTGTAAATTCAGAGGCCCAGACCTATCTATCTCTTCACATGGGGTATATCCTAAGGGAGGTGTGAACCTCCTAGGGGAAGGCACTCTGTTGACATTCATTACTTGGCTGGCCTAGGAGGAGAGCTGGCCAGGTAAAGGCAGGTGGCATCTCTAACAAGAAATTTACAGTTCTGCCTGCAATGTTGCTGACCCTGCTTGGCTGTCCCCTCAGCTGCAGTGGTCACTTTGGAAGCTGGGTTGAGTGAAGGGCTTTTCAGCTTAGAGCCAATAAGATCTGTGGCTCTGACCTGGGCATCCTTCGACTCCAGGGCAGGTCCATTTCCAGTGATCCAACTCTTGGCAGAGCTGCCAGGGCTCTTCACAAGCTGACTTCTGCTGAAGCCCAGGCTTACCACATTGAAAGTCACTGCAGTGGACTGGCCTGTTGGGTCTCCTTGAGGGCAGATCACTGTATAGATCAGCCATTAATAGGCCTGCCACCCATTGCTTCTGATGCCTAGCTTTCTTTTCCTCCTGGTTTGTGTTAAAGCAGACCAGAGGATGCAAGTCAAGGGAGTGCCCAGGTCCCATCTAATCTTCGGTGGCCTGAACTACAAGTCTATAGTCACAGGCATGTTCTGTAGTAGTTTTTCTAAGGTAGACAATGCCCATGAGGAAAATTATATTCTCACTTAAAAACTTTCTTTCCCTTTGGTCTGAAAGGGAGGTTTTTTCTACTTACTGTATACTTTGCTGATGGCGAAGTGAATCTAGCTATGAGATATTTATTTAAGTTCTTATTTTGGCTATGCTATTACAGAAAAATGTTAGCCACCTCTTTTATAAGGTCTAAAGATTAAATTGTGCATCCTACAGATTCCTTCATAATAGAATTAGTTTCCTACCTTGAAGAGAATAGAGAAATGAAAGAACAAGTTGGGCTTAGAATAGAGAAATGAGGGAGCAAGTCCTAGATCGCTTGCTGACAATAGCAATATCACATGAATACTTAGCAAACCGTTTCAACCACTAGATAACAACTTAAGAAAACATTTACCAGAAGGTCCAATGCCTTCTATAAATTTTAAGAATCAAGTATTTGAAAACACCTCTTAAATATCTAACATGGTGTAGTTTGTTTAGCCAGTAAACTTAAGCACAACCATCTAAAATGTTGTTAGTTTCTTTCTACCAACACGTTTAAAACATATGATACACAGGTTCAGGTCACACAAATTAAAATGTATCTTTGATTGATTTTAGCAGCTTAAATTTATGGACAATCTTATCTATAAGCCATTTACAATAAAACTCTTAATAAAATTTCCCCATGTGGACATACAATATGTACACACATATAACATAGCATAATAGACCAATATAGCAATTTTAATAATAGCTTTTAAAATCTTTAACTCTTTTTGTAGATTGCCAATTGATTTGAATTGCTTTTTGTTTTTAGTAACCTCAGTTAACCATACTTTCTCTCAGTTGGTACTGTTAATACATTATTGGCTTCATCTGTTTACAGAGCCATCCCAAAGTACTGAATACAATAAAAGTGGCTGGAAAAAGTCCATAGGAACCTATAGGAGGACAGCTAAACACAGAACCAACAACGCTTTAGTTTTATGAGCAGCACATCATATATAACTATGGATGACAAAAGACTTTAAGTCGCCATGTTTAAAATTATAAACTCATCAACCAACAAGAGGCACTTGCTTACTTCACAGTATTTTTGAAAGCACCTGTAGGATTTTACAAGTATTTAACCCTTTAGGCCTCTGGGGCTTTCTCATTAAGATAACTATCATGTCCAGTAACACAAGATCATTAGACTTTTTAATTCTCAAACATTTGTATTAATAGCATTTTCCATTATAGAAACTTAAAGTCTGGTACCACATCACATCTTGACAGTCCTTCTAATATACTCCAAATAGACTGATTAGTTGGTCTCTCTATAAGAAGAGAGACATAGGTCCTTTGATTTTTTCAGTTGGGCCCAAACTGGAAAAACCAAAGTCCAGGATTTACTGGAAATTTTAGAGACCAGATTGTTTGAAACTTTGATTTTTTGAATGCCTGTCAAGAATGCCAAGAAGGCTCAAAATCCAAAATATCTGGTTGAAATAAGATTCCTTAAAATCATGACATAACATAGACCCAATTTGATCATTGTTACAAGGTGATTATTCAAATCTTTGAAAATAAGCACATATTTAAATAACCCATAGCTCTTAATAAAAATTCAGCTGTTTTTGAACAATTAGAATTTAACAGACATCAAGAGAACATAATAGATTACTTTAACACATTGCTTTAACAGAGCATCAGAGTTTAATTCTATGTCAAAGAGAAATTGAGCTTCCTGTGATCTTTTGCTGTGAGGTTTCCTTCCTTTACCTTCTTTCATATTGGTGACCATGTGTCTGTGTTTCTGTGTGTAACACATCTTTAAGCATCTTTTGCAGGGCAGGATGAGTGGCAACAAATTCTTTCAGTTTCTGTTTGCTATGAAAAGTCTTAATTTCACCTTCATTCACAAATGAGAGCTTTGCAGGATATAGTATTCTGGGCTGGCAGTTTTTCTCTCTTAGTACCTGGGCTATGTCTCGCCATTCCCTTCTAGCTTGTAGGGTTTCTGATGAGAAGTCTGCTGTGAGTCTAATTGGAGATCCTCTAAGAGTAATCTGACGTTTCTCTCTTGCACATTTTAGGATCTTTTCTTTATGTTTCACTGTGGTGAGTTTGATTACAATGTGTCGTGGTGAGGATCTGTTTTGGTCATGTTTCTTAGGGGTTCTATAAGCTTCCTGTACTAAGATGCCTCTGTCCTTCTCCAAACCTGGGAAATTTTCTGCTAGTATCTCACTGAAAATGCCTTCTAATCCTTTCTTCCTCTCCATGCCTTCAGGAACTCCTAGAACCCGAATATTAGGTTTTTTAATAGTATCCTGTAGATTCCCGACAATATTTTTTAGATTTCTAATTTCTTCTTCTTTTCTTTGGTTTGCCTGTTTCCTTTCCTGTTCTCTGTCTTCTAAGTCCGATATTCTCTCTTCTGCTTCGCCCATTCTGTTTTTAAGGCTCTCTAATGTGTTTGTCATTTGATCTATTGAGTTCTTCATTTCATTATGGTTTCTCATCACTAGCACAGTTTCTTGTTCCACTAGTTTCATTTCATTTTGATTCCTCCTTAATATTTCATTTTCACGAGAGAGATTTTCTATCTTGTCCATTAAGGATTTCTGTAGTTCAAGAATTTGTTTTTGAGAACTTCTTAATGTTCTTATCAATTTTTTGAGATCCGCTTCTTGCATTTCTTCGATCTCATCATCTTCATAATCTTGAATTGGGGTGTCTTTTTCATTTGGGGGCGTCATAGTGTCTTCCTTGTTCTTGTTAGCTTGGTTTTTGCGTTTGTTGTTTGGCATGTTGGAGATATTTGGTTTCTTCACTGTGGTGTTTTTTCTTGTTACACTATGGCTCTATATTAAGTGGACTGTCTGCTTTCAGTGGAGCCTTAGAGGCTTGAGATGAGTGTGGACTGAGAGCTATGTTTGGTTCCTCAGTTTTGAGGGTGTGTCAAAGATGACACTCCCAGGTTAGGTGTGGTAAATCTCTCTTTCTTTTTTTGATTCAAAAGGGAAGTAATTCCACACAGCTGAATGTAATTGGAGGTAGTTAGCAGGAGCCAGAGATCGGAAGCTCTTTCCCAAGCACCACACAGGGAATCTCTGCTGCCCTCAGTGTGTGCTCCAATTCTGCAGTCTCCCACTGGGTTGCCAAGTTAGATGCTAATCTCCTGTTATTTCACCCCTCCCCCCAGAGTCAGGTTTTTCTGCTAGGCTCAGGGCCGGTGCAGACCTGAGTTCACCCTGCTTATGTCGTATGTCCAAAATGGCGCCTGCTCTGTCTTGCTCGCCTTTGAGAGGTGAGCGGAGAGAGAGAAACTTGTGTCCGTATCGGTCACTTTTTTTATTTTTTTCCTCTCTCTCTTCTAGTTAGCCTGGTGAACTTTTCCCCACGGAGTTTCAAGCCTCGTTCCCTCTAGTCTCCTCTTTCCGCTTGCCTGCTGGTGTCTCGGGCTATTGAGGTTCGGCTCACCTCGCGTTCCAGCGCTGGTGTGTTGAGTCTGCCGCTGGTGTCCCGAACTTGGGCTCCCACGCTCTCCACACAGGTCCACTGTGAATCACTAGTTCCGGAAGAGTTTCCTCTGCTGTTTCATCCCCTACTCTTCCTTGACCCTGCAGTATCTCCACTTTTATTAAAGTGTCTCTCCCCCGGACTAATAGTGTGCTCCCTGCCTATTCCACCATCTTGCCGCTCTCTATTTTTTAAAATTAATTAATTTTCTATGCCATTTCCAATTTAACACCAGGTTTTTTTTTCATTTCGAATTATCTTTATATACAGAAGATCGATTCTGCATATACTTAGTAAAGATTTCATCAGTTTGTACCCACACAGAAACACAAATTGTAAAAATACTGTTTCAGTACTAGTTATAGCATCACTGCACTTTAGACAACACATTAAGGACAGACCCCACATGAGATGTAAGTACACAGTGACTCCTGTTGCTGACTTAACAATTTGACACTCTTTTTTATGGCATCAGTAATCTCCCTAGGCTCTAGTCATGAGTTGCCAAGGCTATGGAAGCCTTTAGAGTTCGCTGACTTTGATCTTATTCCGACAGGGTCATAGTCAAAGTGGAAGTTCTCTCCTCCCTTCAGAGAAAGGTACCTGCATCTTTGATGGCCCCATTAAGAGTTATACTTTCTTTTACATTTTCAAGTTCTAAGATTCTAAAAAGGAACTTATCTACTTCACTCTGTTGTTTACATCTGATTTTCTGAAAAAATAATTTAATTTTCTTAGTTCTTTTTTTTTGATGGATTTCTGCACAATCAGTAATTTTTTAAAGTTTATTTTCATTTCATTTGAAAGACAGAGAGAAAGAGAATCACACACACACACACACACACAAATTTCCCTTCAGTTATTCAATCCTCAAATGCCAGTTACAGCTAGGACTAGGTCAGTCTGAAGCCAACAACATGAAGCTCAGGCCAGGTCTCAGAAGTGGAGGGCCAGGACTCCATCAAAGAATTCCAATATGGAATGTAGGTGTCTTGAGGGTATTTAACTGTATTACCAAATACGCATTCCCAGTATTCTTTCTTAATTCTAACTTATCAGTTGGTCTTCTCTGAGATATTCAAAATGACAATGTATGTTAACATTCAATTCATTAATTTTTGTGATAAAGCTCACATTTTCTGTTTCTCATCTCCTATTAGGAGAACTTATGTATATATATTATGAAATATATAATTATATAATATAAATATATGCTATATACTCAAGCATATGAATATGTTATATATAGTTGCATAATATTAATATACTAGTAATATGTAGTGGTATAACATGTATTAATTGTATATATTTAAATACAATTGACTAATACAAACATTTAAATTAGAATATAAAATTTTAATGATTTAATATTTAAATGTTTAAATATATATTCTCTACACTGTTATTGTTGTTTGTTATTTGTTTAAAACACATGGATATACACATAAATGAATACACTAGTAATATAAAAACCAGAAGCAATGGGAAGCAAATTGATGAGTTAAAGAAATTCATATGATAGGAAGGAAAAAGTTTCCCATGAAATTGAGATTTTGAGAAGAAATCAAACTGAAATATTAGAAATGAAAAACTTAATATGTCAAATAAAAATACAGTGGAAAGCCTTAACAGACTTTGTGGTATAGAAAAAATATCCAAGTTAGCAGACAAATATTTGGAAATATCTCAGATCAAAAAAGGAAGAAATTAGAAACATTAAAAACCATGCAGGAGATTTATGGTAGAGTATCCAATGACCCAACATATGTTTCTTTGGAGTTCCTGAAGCTGTGGAAAAAGAAAAGGATTAGAAGGCCTATTCAGCAAAATAATTACAAAAAACTTCCCTAATTTGGAGAAAGAGATGTTCAAGTACAAGAGGTGCATAGAGCTCATTAATAGACATGACCAGAAAAGATGTTCACCAAGACACATTTTAGTAGAACTTTCAAAAATAAAACATAAAGATTCTAAAATGTGCTTGAGAGAAGCATCAGATTACCTTCAGAGGATCTCCAATTAGACTCACAGCTTTCTTATCAGAAATCCTACAGGCTAGGAGAGAATGAAGAGACATAGTGCAAGTCTTAAAAGGGGAAAAAAACTGTTAACCAAGAATACTGTATACTGAGAAGCTCTCATTTATGAATGATGATGAAATAAAGACCTTCTATAACAAACATTAATTGAATTTGCACCACTTGTCCAGTTTCACAAATGATGATTAAGGATGTTCTTCACATAGAAAAACAGAAAGATAGTCATCATTATGAAAGAAGGTGAATAGAAAAATCTAGTGAAAGTCCATGGATAATTCAAAGCAAATAATGTGAATATTTATTGAATAAGGCAGTACCGAGTTGTTACTTATCTGTAATAACCTTGAATGTAAATTGTTTCAATTTCCAATTAAAAGATACAGATTGGATGAATGTATTAAAGAATTAAGACCTGGCTGTCTACAAGAAACGCACCTCACTAAAAAGGATACATGCAGACTGATAGTGAAAGGATGTAAAAAGATAATACATGCTAATGGAAAGCAAAAACAAGCAGGTGCATACATTCTAACATCAGAAAAAATATACTTTAAAAATAAAATACTAAAAGAAACTAAGAAGGACATTATGTAATGTCTAAAGGATAAATTTATTAGGCAGATGTCCCTATAATAAATTCATACCCAATGTCAGGATGCCTGGTTATTTAAAACAAATTTTAATGGATCTAAAGAGAGACCCAGACTAGAGTATGATAGTAATGGGGACTTCAACACCCACTTTCATCAGTGGACACATCACTAGATAGAAAACCAGAGAAGAAACAACAGAGCTAATCTACACTATGGACCAAATAGACCTAACTAATATCTAAGAAACTTGTCATCCCATTCTTCTTATCATTGTATGGAACTTTTTCTAGGATAGGCCATATCCTAGGGCATAAAGCAAGTCTCAGCAAATTCAAAAAATTGAAATCATATCATGTACCTTTTCTGGCCACAATGGAATGAAGCTGGAAATTAAAAACTTAAAAATCTGCTCCGAAACTCCTTCTATGAGGTCAGCATCACCTTAATTGAAAAACTAGAAAAAGATACAAATACTAGAAAAAGACCAAGTGGGGTATATCCCTGGTATGCAAGGATTATTCAACACATGCAAATCAATAAATTTTATACATCACATTAACAAATATAAACCATATGCTTCTCAATCGATGCAGAGAGAGCATTTGATAAAATACAACATGAATTCATGATGAATACCTTAAGAAAATTGAATATAGTAGGGAAATTCCTTAACACAATCAAGGCAGTTTATGACAAACACACAGCCAGCATCATACTGAGGGGGGAAATGTTGGGAGCATTTCCATGAAGATCCAGAACCAGACACTGCTGCCCACTTCCACTATTACTATTCAATATAGTCCTGGAAGATTTAGCAAGGGCCACTAGGCAAGAAAAAGAAATCAAAGGTATAAAAACAGGAAAGGATGAGGGCAAATTATCCCTATTTATATACGACATGATTCTATATATAGGGGAACCAAAAGAAAGGTGTACACTAAGAGACTATTGGAAGTCACAAATGAGATTGATATGTGGCAGGAAATAAAATTAAGACAAAAATCAATAGCCTTTATATATACATACAGTGCCATGGATGAGAAAGGACTTCTAAGATCAATCCCTTTCACACTAGTTACAAAAAAGTAAACATCTTGGAATAAATTTAACCAAGGATGTAAAAGAGCTCTATGATGAAAATTACAAAACAGCAAAGAAAGAAATAGAAGACAGAAAAAATGATAAAACATTAAAGAAGAAAATAAAAGATGAAAAAATGTAAAAATTTTCCATGTTCATGGACTGGAAAAATTAATGTGATCAATAGCTCCATATTTCTAAAAAACAATTTACAGAGACAATCCAATCCCAACTAAAATACCAATGATGTTCTTCTCAGTTATAGAACAAAACTATGCTAAAATTCAGATGGAAACACAAGAGAAGCTGAATAGCTAAAGCAATCAAACAACATGTACAAATCTGGAGGCATTATAATACCAGATTTCAAGACATACTACAGGGCAGTTATACTTAGAACAGCCTGATACTGGCAGAAAATAGACACGTATACCAATGGAGCAGAATAGAAACTTCATAAATCTATTCACACACCTGTAACCAACTGATCTTTGACAAAGGAGCTGAAAACAAATCCTGCAGACAGGATAGTCTCTTCAACAAATGGTGTTGGGAAAACTGGATCTCAGTGTTCAGAGATATGAAACAAGATCTTCACCTTACACTTCATACAAAAATCAACTCATAATAGATCAAGGATCTATATATATGATCTAATATCATTAAATTACTAGAGGAAAACATTGAGGAAACTCTAAGAAATTGGCATTGGCAAAGTCTTCTTCTTGCAAAAGACACCTGAAACACAGGTAATCAATGCCACATTTGACAAATGGATTACTTCAAGCTGCTGCAACGGAAACACTCAGTAAAGTGAGGATGTAACTGACAGAATGGGAGAAAATATTTGTAAATTATGAAACTGATAAAGGATTACTATCCAGAATCTTTAAAGATCTCAAGCAACTCAACAACAACATAAGAAACAATCCAGTTAAGAAATGGGCAAAAGACTAGAACAGGTATTTTTCAAAAAATGAAATTCAAATGGCCAACAGACACATAAAAATGCTCAGGATCAGCAGCCATCAGGAAAATGCAAATTGCAAACTGAAAAACAATGAAGTGTCACCTCACCCCAGTTAGATTGGCTCTCATACAGAAATGAACAAACAATAAATGCAGGTAAGGATGCAAGGAAAAAGATATCCTAATCCACTGATGGTGTGAGTGTAAACTAGTAGATCTGCTGTGGAAGATAGTGTGGAGATACCTCAGAAATCTGAATATAGACCTATCGTATGACTCAGCAATCCCACTCCTATGAATTAACCAAAACAAAATGAAATCAGCTGATGAAAGGGTTTTCTGTACCACCATGTTCACTATAGCTCAATCCACAACAGCCAAGATATGGAATCAATCCATATGTCCATCAACAGATAACTGGATATAGAAAATGTGGTATTTATACACTATGGAATGATATGCAGCCATAAAAATAACGAAATCCCGTCTTTTGAAATAAAATAGATGCAACTGTAAACCATTATACTTTGTGAAAAAAGCTAGTCCTAAGAGACAAACACCATGTTTTCCCTGATCTGTGATAACTAACAGAGTCCCATAAATGTAATGTATGGGAATAAGGTTCACATTTTAAAACTCTATATTTAAAGTGACCAATTTCAGCTCACAATTGATAGCTCTGATAGGTCTAAGACTCAAAGAGATCACACAAACAAGACAAGTATCTGCTAATACTAACTGATAGAATCAAAAAGGGAGAGAAAGATCCAACATGGGAAGTGGGATACACAGCAGACTCATAGGATGGCAGATGTCCTAAACAACACTCTGGCCTCAGAATCAGCCCTCAGGGCATTCGGATCTGGCTGAAGAGCCCATGGGAGTATAGCAGGCATGGAAAGCCAAGATATCATGGAAAAAAAAAAAAGACCTAAATGGAAGATCTCTGTGAGTGAGATCCCAGTGGAAGGAACGGGGCCATCAAAGAGGGAGGTGCCCTTCTCCGAAGGGAGGAGAGAGCCTCCACTTTGACTATGACCCTATCGGAGTGGGATCAAGGTCAGCGAACTCTGAAGGCTTCCATGGCCCTGGCAACTCATGACTGGAGCCTGGGGAGATTGCTGACGCCATGAACAAGAGTGTCAGATTGTTAAATCAGCAACAGGAGTCACTGTGTACTTACACCCCATGTGGGATCTGTCCCTAATGTGTAGTCTAGAGCCAAGTGATGCTATGACTGGTACTGAAACGGTATTTTTATACTTTGCGTTTCTGTGTGGGCGCAGACTGATGGGGTCTTTGCTAATTGTATACTGGAGTGATCTTCTGTGTATAAGGAGAATTGGAAATGAAAAAAAAAATAACCTGGTGTTAAAGTGGAAATGGCATAGAAAATTAATTAATTTGAAAAAAAAAAAATTCTGTGGGATCTCTGTCTTTAATGTGCTGTACATTGCTATTTGATGCTATAATTAGTAATCCAATGGTAGTTTTTTCACTTGATGTTGCTATATGGGCAAAAAGTTGAAATCTTTGCCTAATGTATGCTGAACTGATCTTCTGTATACAAAGAGAATTGAAAATGAATCTTTACATGAATGGAAGGGGAGGGGGAGCGGAAAGGGGGAGGGTGGCGGGCGGGAGGGAGGTTGTGGGAGGGGAGAGGCCATTGTGACCCATGAGCTGTACTTTGGAAATTTATATTCATTAAATAAAAGTTAAAAAAAAAAAAAAACTCTATATTTATAGCCTTTGTGTGCACTGTTGAGGAACAGTGTTTTCTTCTTCTTCCTATTTGTTAAACACTTTACTTGGTGTAGGTTTAACCTTATGAATATGAAGTAAAATAAGAGTAGATCATTGTAAAAATTAAGAGAGTGAATAAGAGAGGAAGGAGGAGAAAGTCTAGGAGTGTGGGTGGGATGGAGGGTAGGATGGAAAATCTCACTGTGTCCCTTAATCTGTATATATGAATCACTAGAAATTTGTTTACCTTAAATAAAAAATCAATACAAAAAAGAAAATGAGAAAGCAAAACATTAACATTGTTCAATTACTGCATGCAATGTCTGCTTTTCTTTATTGTCAAATTGTGGTACTGTATGTAGCATGTGAAAGGCATTTCTTGAAAGGATGGGCTAAATCATCACTCTAGATACAACATATTTTCTGAATTTTTGGTATCTCAGGAAGGTGGAATTTTGGTAAATGAGAAATGTTGGCATGAACACAGTCATCACAGCAGAAATAAACAGGTCATCATGGCTAACAGAAAGCCATATTCCTGGAAAATACAGAAAAATATGTGCTGTGTTTTCATGTCTTTTTGGACCCAGAGCAGCCTGCTGAAGGACTGAAATTCATGTATGAATCCAGAGAATGAATTAAGATACTATTGCATAGCCAAACAAGCAGGCCAAGACAAAAAACAAGATATCATTTACCGACTCAAATAGTTTTTACCATATTTCTTATAAAGTATTAAGAAACTACATCGGATCTGGCTGAAGAGCCCATGAAAGTACTGTAGGCATGGAAAGCCAAGATACCATGGAAAAGAAAAAAAAGAAGAAGACCTAAATGAAAGATCTCTGTGAGTGAGATCCCAGTGGAAAGAACGGGGCCATCAAAGAAGGAGGTACCTTTCTCCGAAGGGAGGAGAGAACTTCCACTTTGACTATGACCCTAGCGGAATAAGATCAAAGTCAACGAACTCTAAAGGCTTCCATAGCCTTGGCAACTCATGACTAGAGCCTAGGGAGATTACTGACGCCATGAACAGGAGTGTCAAATTGTTAAGTCAGCAACAGGAGTCACTGTGTACTTACATCTCATGTGGGATCTGTCCTTAATATGTTGTCTAATGTGCAGTGATGCTATAACTAGTACTGAAACAGTATTTTTACACTTTGTGTTTCTGTGTGGGTACAAACTGATGAGATCTTTACTAATTATATACTGAATCAATCTTCTGTATATAAAGATAATTGGAAATGAAAAAAAAACCTGGTGTTAAATTGGAAATGGCATAGAAAATTAATTTTTTTAAAAAAAATATCATGTAGGATCTCTGTCTTTAATGTGCTGTACACTGTTATTTATTGCTATAACTAGTACTCCAACAGTATTTTTTTCACTTTGTGTTGCTATATGGGGGCAAACTGTTGAAATCTTTACCTAATATATACTAAACTGATCTTCTGTATATAAAGAGAATTGGAAATGAATCTTGATGTGAATGGAAGGGGAGAGGGAGTGGGAAAGCGGAGGGTTGCGGGTGGGAGGGAAGTTATGGGAGGGGGGAAGCCATTGTAACCCATAAGCTGTACTTTGGAAATTTATATTCATTAAATAAAAGTTTAATAAATGAAAAAAATAAAGTATTAAGAAACTACAATTAAAAGCTAGGCACAAAAAATATATGGTAACCAAAAGAAAAAAAATACAAGTAAATACTAAACCCATACGTTATCCAGGTTGTAAAATTATCAGACCTGTACTATGAAACTAGTAACACTAACCTGTTAAATGAAATACTTTTGGAAAAGAAATAGCAACTATAAAGGAAACCATTGTTTAAAATTCTGTAACTGGAAATACATTAACAAAAATTAAGAATTTAATATATGTTAAAATTCAATTAAATAAATCTGTAAGGGAAATTAACTGGAAAATTGGAGAGAAGAAAGTGCCACTTCAAAAGTTGAAAGAAAATGAAAACTAAACTAGAATTTTATGACTAGATAAAAGTATTATGAATAGAAAAAAATTATGAATAGATAAAAGTATTCTTCAGGAATAAAGATAAAATAATGATACTAAGAGCTTGAGTATATATATATATAATGTGCATTTATGTATTTTATCATATACAAATATATACATAATGCTATGAGACAAGCATACTAAAAGATGTATTAATCTGAATTATTTTTGTAAAAAATAATAAACATAAAAAAGTTCTAGGATGCACAGAGGAAAGGTAAAGAGATGAATGGCTTAGTATGTGCATGACAATGTCTTGTAAATAAATATCATCCTATTTTTCTATGTTCACCTATCTAAAAAGTGGTGACTGTAAGGTGTAAAGAAGGAAGACATAAGTACAAAGAAAGTAGTGCAAGACCAATGCTATGTGAGGAAAACTATAAAACAGTTTCTTTGTATCAGACAGCATGAATGCACATTGCAGGGCCAGTGCTACGGCATAGTAGGTTAAGCTTCCACCTGTGGTGCTGGCATCCCATATGGGTGCCAGTTTGTGTCCTGGATGCTCCACTTCTGATCCAGCTTCCTGATAATGGCCTTAGAAATCAGCAGAAGATGGGCCAAGTGTTTGTGTCTCTCCATCCTTGTGAGAGAACTGGTAGAAGCTCCTGGTTCCTGGCTTTGGATCAGCCCAGCTTTGGCTGTTGCAGCCACTTGGGGAGTGAACCAAGGGTCAGAGGACCTCTCTATCTCATCCTTTCTGTGACTATATTTCTCAAATAAATAAATAAATCTTTTTTAAACCACTGCACTTTCTAAGGTAGACAATAAACCAATAGTGAAAGAATGTACAACCAATTAGTTAAGAGAAATCAAAATATACAATTAACAAAATAGATAAAGGAGATAAATTAAATAGGAAAACAAGCAGAAACTAATATATAAATCAGTAATGACATTAAATGTAAACAGATTAGCAGAACTACTGAAATGATTTCATAAGAAGCCCAGAAAATCTTCTCCCCGAGGGAAATGATACAGCTGACAAAGTTTCCCAAAAATAATAATTTGGGAATCTAGAAAATTTATTTTTAATAACATGTAATCAAACAAATGCACTAGACAAAACTCATATGGCTTTTGAATGCCCTACATAAGGGAGGTGCACAATACATTTGTGATGCAGCAATTTGTTCATCAAATTTAATTACATTAACTAGAATCTCCTGGTTGAATATATTTAGGAGACAAAACAGATCCCTTATTAGGTCTGTTGTAGGCAGCCCAGGAGAGAAAATTAAAACCCACCTCTGTAGCTTCAAGTTGGCAATGCTAGGATAAGATTCTTTGAATGCTATCTAAAGATACCCCCTCCCACCAATAATCTGCAAACCAAAGAATGACTGAATTGAGCAAATTGTTTCTAAGATGCAAAATGAAAGAACTGTAGTGTTTTTGACAGCCAGCCTTGATAATGGAGGTTTTTTTTTGCACTGAAACAGTTCATATAGATTTAACATTTGCTAAAGAATCCTCTGAGCTTGGTGGAGCCTTAGTCATTGGAAGAAAATATCTAAAATGTTGGTAATACAGCAATTATGGTCATAGATTTTTAACTTCTAAGTTTCTCCCACTATTTTCACTCATTTCAACTTTTTAAAGAAAATACAATGTCAGTAATCCAGTTTGGTTTATTTAGAGGTAATAAAATCTAGATAAAAAAGAAATTGATGTTAATGTCAGAAGATTTATAGTATTGAATCCTTATGCTTTATTGTAGATATTATTAAGAAATTTGCTTTCTTTTTTAAATGAATGCAAACTTGTTTTCCTGGCTAAGGAGTCAAGAAGCAAAAGTATTGCTGCTATGATAAAAATAAATTGTTCCTGATATTTATAAGAACAACTGTTTCCAGCAGAATGCACTGCTAGTGGAAATATTAAGTATTGTAGCTTATTTAGAATACACTAAAGAATCAATTAAAACTTATGTGGTATATCATTTCTGGAGCAATATTCCATAGATAAAGGCACTATTATAAAAGATACATAGGAAAGGAAATGTATAGCAACTGTTTGTAGAGCAAAAGTAAACAAAACCTAGACACAGTAATTAAATGGTTAAAAAATCTTGTCATAGAACAAAGAAATAACGAACTAGTTCAGCCAAACACATAAATTCCCAGGTAGAGAAGCAAAGCAGAATTTAAAAAGCAAAGTAATAGTATTGGTCTTGTTAGGTGATAGTGCAAAGCCTTGGGAAGTTCCTGGAACTGCCAATGGCTAGAGGTGAGAGGGTTTCAGTCTTATATCAGCTAGGGGATTGAAACTCAGCACTGAGGCCAGTGCCGTGGCTCACTCGGTTAATCCTCCACCTGTGATACTGGCATCCCATATGGGTGCCAATTCTAGTCCCAATCGCTCCTCTTCTAGTCCAGCTCTCTGCTGTGGCCCAGGAGGGCAGTGGAGGATGGCCCAAGTGCTTGGGCCCCTGCACCCACATAGGAGACCAGGAGGAGGCCACCTGGCTCCTGGCTTCAGATTAGCACAGCGCTGGCCATGGCAACCATTTTGGGAGTGAACCAACAGAAGGAAATCATTTCTCTCTGTCCCTCTCTCTCACACTGTCTATAACTTGTCAAATTAAAAAAAAAAGAGGCCAGCGCCATGGCTAACTAGGCTAATTCTCTGCCTGCAGTGCTGGCACCCCAGGTTCTAGTCCCTGTTGGGGTGCCGGATTCTGTCCCGGTTGCTCCTCTTCCACTCCAGCTCTCTGCTGTGGCCTGGGAAGGCAGTGGAGGATGGCCCAAGTGCTTGGGCCCTGCACCTGCATGGAAGACCAGGGGAAGCACCTGGCTCCTAGCTTCAGATCAGCACAGCACTGGGCTCAACATGCTGGTGTAGTGGCCATTTGGGGGGTGAACCAAAGGAAAAAGGAAGATCTTTCTCTCTATCTCCGTTTCTCTCTCTCTAACTCTGCCTGTCCAAAAAAAAAACAAAACAAACAAAAAAAGAAAACAACAAACAAACAAAAAAAGAAACTCAGCACCATGCAGAAAGCTGTGATCTGGAAGGGCTACAAACAAAGTACAAGACATAACAAATCGCCCAACTAACTGATCCCAGAACATGACAAAGAAGTTTTTTTTTTAAGATGTATTTATTTTTTTTGAAAGGCAGAGCTACAGAGAGGCAGAGGCAGAGAGCAGGAGGGAGGGAGGGAGAGGGAGAGGGAGAGAGAGAATGAGGGAGACGGGGAGAAAGGGAGAGAGAGAGAGAGAGAGACACCAGTCTTCCACCCACTAGTTCACTCCCCAAATGACTGGAACAGCTGCAGCTGAACTGATCCAAAGTCTGGAGGCAGGAGCTTCTTCTGAGTTTCCTACATAGGTGTAGGGGCCCAGAGAGTTGGGCCATCTTCCACTGCCCTCTGAAGCTACAGCAGAGAGCTGGATGGGAAGTGGAGCAGCCGGGTCTCAATCTGGCACCCATATTGGATGCCTGAACTGCAGGCCGTGGCTTTACCAAATACGCCATAGTGCTGAAGGTTTGATGGATGTTCTCAATGCCTAGTTTGTATCTCTAGCAAATGCCTGATATTCTAATACAATGTAATTATCAGAGATATTTGTGATGTGATCTTTAGCTTATGGGTAAACAGTATAAGCTTGAAGCTCTAGAGATAATCCCCTCAGAAATATCCCCACCAAAGGTGCACTCTGATTCAAAAGACAAATATCTCACCATTTTCTCTCCTGGCCTGGGACAGCTCTGGATGTGTTTGTTTTGTATTATGTACAGCAAGGGTGTGCTCTTATTGTACATAAAAGTAACCTGATTATCAATCTTCATTAGCTGGTTTCCTCAGTTTTCTCTCTGTTTGCTGTGCCTCTACTGCTGTTACCTGGAATGACATTCCAAATAAAATAGAATTTGTATCTTTACCTTGGGGTCTCAAAGGGGAAATATATTCTAAATACAGAAAGAAAAGACAATCTTCCTATAGGAAATCACAGATACATGTCCCACTTGTATCATAGTACAAATCTATTATTAGGTACACAGTGGAGATAAACATCAACTTCATTTTAAAGTACTAAACATTATTTTAAACATCAGGAAGAAGGAAGTGATACACCTCAGACGTTAGACAAAAGCAGACTCTAAACTATTCACAGGAGTATATATTGCCATAATCTTGCCATATTTACACCCTCAAAGGGAGAATAGAATACTTTTATGTTTAAGATAAGTTCATAATACAATGCTATTAAAATACAGAAATAAACCCCATGATTTTGAGAAAAAAAAATAAACACAGATTTGTGTCCCTAAAAGATGAGATAACAAAGCAACAATTTGAGTGATTTCACAAGTATCTTTACAGTAATTCTTCTTTTAAATTACAGAAATGAGGAAATTTATGTAATATGATAATAATGATAGCTAATTTTTTCTCAATGATTACCATGAACTAGGTAATCACTGGTAGGCCAAAATAATGTGCAGCCCTACAAGAGCAAATAACTTAGTTTTGTCTGCTGTTATTTTTGGTACAGACCCAGAAAATTTTTCTCATAAAAATAAATGTATGCATTGCTATTCTTTTCCATAGAATAGTGGAAGTCCTGGCCACTGCAAAAAATGAGACATATAAAAAGAAAAAAAAGTCAGGCTCGCAGCCAATTTCAGGACCTAAAGTGTGGCTTCCCACCTTCCAAGAAGAGACAGAAATCAACTCCTGCTGACCAAACTAATCAAAATAAAACTAAGAGACCCAATGAGGACGAAAGAAACAGTCTTGTAAGCACAACAAGTTAAGCCACCGACTAACTTTGTGACTAGATCTGTGGCACCTTTAATAACAAAAGGGACAAGAATACAAAATGTCACTTACATACCTGGCTTCTGAGTTGGTGGCTTGATGATGCCAGTGGGAGTTATGGCAAGAGGTGCAGGCACATGGAGTGAACAAGAAAACTGGAGGAGAGAGAGTGGGAGAAAGAAAACACCAATAAAAATCCCTTAAAATATACCTGCCTCCCCACAGAACATAAGCTATCTTAGCTGGGGCTACAATGCTGACAACTTGAAGACTTAGTGAAATAAGCCAGCCACAAATATCAAATACCCCAAGTTTATCCTGACCTGTGGTAACACATGGTAACACATAGAGTACCAAAAAAGCAATGTATATGAACAAAATTGACATTCTAGGATCTGATTATTGTTTAGAGCCCTCTACTGTTGGGGAAGAGTTTTTTTTTTCTTTTTTCTTACTTTTTGTTCAATTCTTTTCTTAGTGGAGGGTTAAGCTTATAATCATAAATGGAATGAGTGTCCCTTTAAAAATGAAAAAAAAAGCTGACAACAACTATTTTGTTATATATTTGCTTCAGGTGAAATCATTGTAGAAAAGAAATATATTACTATGACTATGAACAAGGATATTCTAAGTAATAATATCGAGGCCCACCCAGCCCGAAGCACAAGTCCTGGGCTTGACTCAGAAGGGTTTCCTGACGCAGGACCCTCACCACTGCCCTCACATGGCCCGGCCCCCCATGGTGCCGCTAAGCGCTCCCTGGCAACCTGGGAAGCGGGACTAACCTGCATGCTGTAGAAAGGCCTATGACAGCAACGTCGGAGGTCAGGAAGGACGTTTCCTAACCATCTGGTAGGACTCCCTGGAGAACCCGAAACAGTCTAAATGGCTGACTGAAGGGCTGCATTCGGAAGAGCCTGAAGACAGCGCCACACAGGGAAGGGAGAGGAGCCCAGCAGATGCAGCTGAGCATGCGTACAGAGGGCGGAAGTGGTCCATTCCTGCCAGAATCCGGGCTGGGAGCTGGCTTTCCCGCGAAAGGGAACGTTCTGCCTGGAAGCTGCTGTCAGGACATGGAGATATCCTAGTAGACTGCAAGGCCCCATTTAGAAAGGCCTTGGGCAATAGGCTGTTGGAGCAGGGCTCTCATCACCAAGGGTCAAGTGTTGAGGAGCGGGATTTTTAGAGGAAAAGTGATTTGGCCATTTCCTGCTCTTGTAGGGAGATCACTACCTGCCTCCTGCAGCCCAGCCATGTTGGGCTAAACACCGACCTGGAGGCCTTTGCAGAGTTGCTGAGGATGAAGCTGTGTCAGTGATGGTCACTCAGGATGGGCACGGCATCTGGGGACACTGCCCCTATCCGTGGCTCCTCTGGCTGTTGTTGGCCACCCTGCCCAGACACCGGGTTTTGTGTCTGGGATTGGTTGGTGAAAACCAAGTGAGTGCCAAACAGTTAAAATAAGTAGGTTGGTTACTACAGTTAGAGAGATGCAACATTTTAAAAGATGTTTTGGCAAATAATTGAAATGTTAAATAATTCACTAAATGTGAAAATACATTTTAACATTTTTTGATTTTCTTAAAAATGGTCACATATTTATCACAGCAGTTAAGGTACTGCTAGGACACTAACATACCCTACTTGAGTCCTTGGATTCGGAATCATCACTCTGTTCCTGATCCAAGCCCTCTGGTAATGCACCCCAAGGGGGTCAGCAGGTGATGGCTCATGTACTTGGGTCCCTGTGCTGCCTATGATGGACCCATATTGAGTTCCTGGCTTGTGGTCTCCACCTTGCCCAGTCCCTGCTGTCCTGTGAATTTGGATAGTGAAATAACAGATGGATGATCTCTGTTTCTCTCTCTCTCTCTCTCTTTTTTTACTTTCAAATAAAATAAATAAAATGTGAATTTATCCAAAATCATCATTCTCCTATTTCTATATCAGTTCCTGGACATTTTGAAGTTTTCAGTTTTAAAGTTTCAAAAATTAAATTGGTTTTTGGTTTTAAGGCAATTTTATCTGTCCACTACTAGGTTTGAGGAGAAATGGGAAAATATTTATTCTGTTTGTGGGAAATAAGTACATATTTATTAGAGTTTTATTGGATCCATAACAGTTTCTATTTTTAATGGAGGCATAAGTACATTTCATGTAGACTTATAAACTTAAATTTATAACCAGACTTCTAGCCATTTTAATAGTACAATTTGTAGCTCTTATGCACCCATAGTATTTCATAAAAATAAAGCTTTTCTTCTTTTTTCATCCTGAAACCATTTTATGACAACATCCTCCCAACAGAATTGCTGGGATTTAGCCTCACTATTGTATTATTCAGATATAATTGAGTTTCCCAGAAGATTTTTGCATTTGTGCTTTATTGATTCAGCAAAGCAGAATCCTTGAGATATCAAAACCTTGCTGCTTAACTCTTCCCCTTCTTAGTGACTACTTCTGTCCTTCACATTGTCCTTGATTGCTTTTAGAGTGACCATATAGTGCCTGTGAAGAGATGGTCCATTGCTCTCCCATTCATCTGAACAATCAGTGTTGACCTCTTAATTTTCCACAGAAGAAATTTGAGCAGGTTCTGCCTTTAATAATAACTATTTTTAGATAATAATAAAACAGACACACATACACACACATACACACACACAGACATATCAAGTATATACTCAAAAACAAATATATCAAAGCATCCTAAAGCTGCTTCATAAACCTAGAACACCTTACAGGGAATCTTCATCTTATTTTGCTGTGTTGCTTCCTTCATACTTGGAAAACACTCGAGACCTTGGAAACCAAAATAAATTGGCTATAGATATAAAACAGGTGGAAGAATATTTTTAAGCACATCTAATAAACCCTACTCTGAAGTTCTTATTTTCTGTCCCTTAAAAGTAAAAATTTCCCAGTGCAGTTGGCACCAGGAACAGTACCTCCATTTTGAAATAATTTACCCCTCATTATATGTGCCTGATTCATGGCCATTAAAAACACCATGGTATAATTCTAATTAATTTCATAAAGCCTGACTTATTTACTAGTCTATAACTACCATCTTATAGTTTTGTGAAGATGGGGATGTGTTATATGATATGTGAACTATTCACAGTATAGCTTCAAAAATCCACATTTTTTTACATTATTAACAGTGAGGACTGTTAATTGATCTCTGTAAAAAGAAAGAATGGGAAAGGAAGAAGGAGGAGGAAGAAAGGCAGGAGTATGTGTGGGAGGTAGGCATGAGGGGAAGATTCATCATTTTCTCAAATCTATATATTTTAAATGCATAAAGTTGTATTCCTTAAATAAAACAATAATTAAAAACATATATTCATAGCTATGTAATCCTCCCATATTCATTTTAGAATACTGAATTATCTGTGTTCACTGTCTAGAATGAACAGATAATAGCTTACTGATATTTAAAGAGATACAACATTTAAACACATTTAGAAAGTCTTGGTAATGCAACTCACACATTTAACATAAGTAAATGTGAATATTTTTAAGCTTAGTAATAATTTCAAATTATTGATAATAATCATTTCATTCAAGGACCTTAAGAGGATGTGTGTGTGTGTGTATGTATGTGTGTGTGTGAAGGTGTATGGTAAGCCACAGGTTCTAAAAGTTAAACAAGTAATATTTTGGAACATGAAAGTCTTTCCAACACTTTCTCTCTCTTATTATATCTATATCTATAGATATAGATATAGTTTCTTCAACAGATGGTACTGGTGAAACTGGACATATATATGTAACAGAATGAAACTACATCCCTATCTCTCACCACATAAAAAAAAAATCAAGTCAAGATGGATCAAAGGCCAAAACTTAAGACTTGAGACTATGAGACTTACGGAATCTTGGTGCTGTTCTATCACTTATTTACTAAAAATTTCAATTAGTCCGTGGCAGTGTGGCCCTTCCATTGTTCATTGTTTTTTGGTTATTTTTCTGTGGCTGAAGTGAGTGCAGCTTCTCTATTTGGCCATGCTAGCTTCACACACTTTTAGTAGTACAGGTAAAAAACAACACTCTGGCCTCAGAATCAGCCCTTAAGGCATTCGGATCTGGCTGAAGAGCCCATGAGAGTATTGGAGGCATGGAAAGCCAAGATACCAGGGAAAAGTAAAAAAAAAGAAGAAGACCTAAATGAAAGATCTCTGTGAGTGAGATCCCAGTGGAAAGAACGGGGCCATCAAAGAAGGAGGTACCTTTCTCTGAAGGGAGGAGAGAACTTCCACTTTGACTATGACCCTAGCGGAATAAGATCAAAGCGAATTCTAAAGGCTTCCATAGCCCTGGCAACTCATGACTAGAGCCTAGGGAGATTACTGACGCCATGAACAGGAGTGTCAAATTGTTAAGTCAGCAACAGGAGTCACTGTGTACTTACATCCCATGTGGGATCTGTCCTTAATGTGTTGTCTAATGTGAAGTGATGCTATAACTAGTACTGAGACAGTATTTTTACACTTTGTGTTTCTGTGTGGGTACAAACTGATGAGATCTTTACTAATTGTATACTGAATCGATCTTCTGTATATAAAGACAATTGGAAATGAAAAAAAAAAAACACCTGGTGTTAAATTGGAAATGGCATAGAAAATTAATTTTTAAAAAAATATTATGTAGGATCTCTGTCTTTAATGTGCTGTACACTCTTATTTAATGCTATAACTAGTACTCCAACAGTATTTTTTTCACTTTGTGTTGCTATATGGGGGCAAACTGTTGAAATCTTTACCTAATATATACTAAACTGATCTTCTGTATATAAAGAGAATTGAAAATGAAAAAAAAAAAACCGATGATGAATCCTAGATGGCTGTCTTTCCCTTACAATCTACAACTAACCTTACAACAAATACTGCAGAAAATGCTCAACTTTTGACCACTTGTTAATACTCGTAATCACACTGGTCTGGTTCACTGCATCTTCACTGTCATGCCCACAGAATCCTTCTTACTAGGCTTTTGATGACTTCTTCTTCTTTTTTTTTACAGGCAGAGTGGACAGTGTGAGAGAGAGACAGAGAGAAAGGTCTTCCTTTTGCCGTTGGTTCACCCTCCAATGGCCGCAGCGGCCGGTGCACTGCGGCCAGTGCACCGCGATGATCCGATGGCAGGAGCCAGGTGCTTATCCTGGTCTCCCATGCTGGTGCAGGGCCCAAGGACTTGGGCCATCCTCCACTGCACTCCCTGGCCACAGCAGAGAGCTGGCCTGGAAGAGGGGCAACCAGGACAGAATCTGGCGCCCCAACTGGGACTAGAACCCGGGGTGCTGGCGCCGCAAGGTGGAGGATTAGCCTATTGAGCCGCGGCGCCGGCCTTGATGACTTCTTTATATTACTTTTCCCTCATTAATACTATAAATCTGGCTGGCGCCGCAGCTTAATAGGCTAATCCTCTGCCTGCAGCACCAGCACACCATGTTCTAGTCCCGGTCGGGGCACCGGATTCTGTCCTAGTTGCTCCTCTTGCTGTCCAGCTCTCTGCTGTGTCCCAGGAATACAGTGGAGGATGGCCCAGGTCCTTGGGCCCTGCACCCACATAGGAGACCAGGAGAAGCACTTGGCTCCTGGCTTCAGATCAGCACAGTGCACTGGCCACAGCGCACCGGCCACAGAGGCCATTGGGGGGTGAACCAATGGAAAAAGGGAGACCTCTCTCTCTCTCTCTCTCTCTCACTGTCCACTCTGCCTGTCAAAAAATAGTATAAACCCAACTATGAAGAACATGCTTCTTACCTAAATCAAAGAAAAAACTGTGTCCCCGCAATGTGAGAGAGGAAAATATGGCTCTGCTTTCCAAACAGAAAATGTGGTTATATGGTCATGTGTAGGTTACATTTTCTAAAGTGACCATGATGTAAGGTCTCGATCCACAGTTTCAGAGGTTTGGTGTGTCACCATTAATTAGCTGGTCCTGTGGGATGGCAACTGTGGGATGGCAAGATCTAGCTATTAAATATTCTTTCCCTAGTTTATTCTGAGATTTTCTGAGCTGAATGAAGAGTCACTGTTATAATGTATTGTTTCTTTTAATTTTCTGCTTTAGGTAGTATCTTCTCACCAACATCAGGTTTTCCTGTCACATGCTATACTTATATTGTCTGTCAACAATACCATGTTTGACTTCTCACTAAACTTTAATTAATTGTTCTCACTGCCTGAAGAAAATCTCTCTGCTTTTGTTATTTTTGCACTTTCCTATTTGAAATTTTTGCTCAAATATCAGGTTTGTGTCAGTTTGTTTAAATTCTTCATTGTCTTAATCTGAAAACTGAAAAAGAGTCAGTTTCCAGGCCTTCAAGGCTGGATATATCTTGGATTTTTTATTCTGTGGTAACTGTTTCAAGAATAAAGTCCTTTGGAAAATTAATCTATTCATTTGTCATTTTCCCATCCATTCATAGTCAACATCCTTCAACCCCAGTGCACTTATTTAATGCTTTCATTTTGAATAGTAACAGTAAATAATGTACATAAAGTACAAAACTGGATCACCTCAAATCTCTGGCACCTATAATTGCAGTGATAAAAATGCTGGAACTAATTGTCTTAAAGATTTATTAATGTGAAAGTAAGAGTTACAGAGAGATAAGAGAGACAGAGAGAGATCTTCCACTTGCTGCATCACTCCCCAAATGGCCACAATGGCCAGGCTGTGGCAGGTGAAAGTCAAGAGCCAGGAGCTTCATCTGGGTCTCCCACATGGGTGCAGGCGCTCAAGCTCTTGAGCTATTCTCTGCTGCTTTCACCTGATGTTTTCCCAGGTGCATTAGCATGGAGCTGGATTAGAAGCATAGCAGCTGAGACTCCAACTGGTGCCCACATGGAATGCTGTTGCTGCAGATGGCAGCTTAACATGGTGCACCACAGCACAAGCCCCTGAAACTGAATTTTTAAAAATTTTATTTATAAGGGAGAGAGAGAGAGAGAGAAAGAGAGAGAGAGAGAGAGAGAGAGAGAGAGAGAGAGAGAGAATCCACCTGCATGTTCACTTCCCAAATAGCTGCAGTGTCTGGGGCTGGGACAGGGCAAATCCAGGAGCTAGGAGCTTCATCTTTGTCCCTCATATGGTTTCAGGGGATCAAGCTCTTGGGCTATTCTCTGCCACTTGAAGTGTTAAACTAGGGATCAGGCAACCACATAGGACTATGAGGTGCCTCCTTCCTGTCAACTTATCACAGGTTCAGAGACTCAAAATGCCAAGGAAGAGAACCCAAGAACAGCTGACTATGGGAACATCTCTGCTCTCTCTTTGGACAGGACAGACATGCGGGTCAGAACCTCATTTCTGTGAGGACATTGTGTGCTATAGCTGTGGGAATACTGTGACTATATGATAGGACACAGGGTGTATCTGGGTTCCTGGGTAATCACTATATCTGGCATTAGAAGCTCAGAGGTCCCTGATGGCCTGAGCTGGGTCATTGCCAAAGGTTCCTTGCTCACACTGAGTACCACACAGGTCCTTTGTGCAATGCATGTGCCAATGTGGATGGGGGTTATATTCATTGTGGGCTAACTCCAGTCATTCATCACCCTGGAATAGAGGAGGTGAGATTGAGATTAAGCCAACAGGTATGATCACCATCTCCCCTGCTGAAAATACAGACCAACTATGCCCGTCTTGGGTGTCATCCTGGATTCTCACCCTACCTTTGAGCTCTCACCAGAGTTCACTGTCCACACCTAGCAGATGCCTCTGGTAGTCAATTGAACAGGCATTCAACTTAGGCACAGAGACATAGTTCAAGTATAAAATCCATAAGAGGAAAAAAACAAGTGTATCAATAAATGCCTGAAAATAACGCAGAAATACAAGAAACAAGAATGAGGACAATGATATGACTTTCCCAAAAGCACACAACAACACATCAAATTATAATGTGAAGACAAAGGGATTTATGAAATGCCTGAAAAGGAATTCAGAAGAGTGATGATATGAGAAACAAATTAATGAGTTAAAGAAATCCATATATGACAGGGAAATTTTTCCTGTAGGATTGAGATTTTGAAGAGAAATGAAACTGAAATATTACAAATGAAGAATTCAATAAACAAATAAATTACAGTGGAAGCTTTAAAAACAGACTTGGTTAGTGGAAGAATGAATATCTGTGCTAGAGGAATAATCTTTGGAAATGGTAAGATCAAATAAAAAATGAATTAGAAAAATTAAAAACAGCATTGGAGATTTATTGGCTACTATGAAACAATCCAATAAATGAGTCCTAGGAGTTTCTGAATATGTGGAAAGAGAGAATGGATTAGAAGATCTATTCAGTGAAATAATAACATAAATCTTTCCTAATTTGGAGAAAGAAAGGGATACCCAAGTACGGGATGTACATAGAACTCTTAAGAGATGATCAGAAAAGATCTTCACCATAACATATTGTAGTCCATTTTCAACAGTTAACATAAAGAATTCTAAAAAGTCCACAAGAGAAATGCCAGATTTCCTTTGGTTGATCTCCAATTAAACTCAGAGTGAATTTAAACCCTACAGACTAGGAGAGAATGGTGAAATGTAGTTTAAGTTTTAAAAGAAAAAAAAAAACCTATCAACCCAGAATGCTGTAATCTGAGAAGCTCTCATTTATGAATGAAGGTGAAATAAAGACTTCCATAACAGACAGAAAAGGAAAGAATTTGTCACCACTCATCAGCCTTACAGGTCATGCTTAAGTATGTGTTATATATGGAAACACAGAAACATGGTCATTACGGCGAATGAAGGTGAAGGCAAAAAATCTCCCAGCAAAAGTACAAAAGAAATCAAATGCAAACAATAGGAATATTTATGGACAAATGGCAGGGCCAAGGCGTTACTTATCAACAGTCACCTTGACTGTAATTGGCCTCAAGACAACATATCAAAAGTAATTGGAGGGGCGGCCATGTTGGAGCAGCAAATGCGGCACAAAGGTACATCCTGGGTCCTGCGGTGGCACCTGTAGGTTGGAGCCACTGGCCTAGCTGCACCCGTGAAGTGTAAGCGGGGTGGGGGGGAAGGGGGCAGGCGGTGGACTCTTCCCAGACCCAAGTCCTCTGCCACCCTGGCCGAGATCCCCACCCCACCCCCTACCCCTGCCCAGCGACCCCACCCTGGTGCTGCAAGCTCCAGGTAGGGCTAGCAGCTTCTTGCACATTTCACTGCAGCCATGAGCCGTGGCTCCCTTTCGCGGTTTCAGGCTCCAGGGATGCAGACTCTGGAGCCAGAGGGCCCTGGTCTCCTGCCGCCCCTGGTCAGCCTCGACTGTGTCTTCCGTCTACTTTCCCAGCTGGTCTTTCACACATGCTGGGGGACGTGTGAGGGGAAGTTGGGGGCCCTGCTGTATCCTGTTTCCCCAGCTTCTTGAAAGCCCAGAATACCCTTCCTAAGGTTGCAGTCTTGCTTGGGCAAAAGAGACCCCCAGGTCGTCCCCAGTATCTGCTTTGGGGGTTGAGGGTGGGCAGTAGGGTCCTCCCTATTCTACAATTCATGGCTCTGGTAACTACACTCCCTTGAAATAAATAAGGTAAAAAAAGGTAATTGGATACAGCAAAAACTGTTAACAGGGAAGTTTATAGCAATTACTGCCTACATCAAGAAGTTGGAAAGGCATCAAATACATTGCCTATCAATGCATCTCAAGTACCTAAAAAACAAATAAACCAAATCCAAAATGAGTAGGGGAAAAGAAATAATTAAAATTAGAGAAAATAAAAAATAAACAAAATGAAAAACAAAGAGAATTACAAAAGATCAGTGAAATGAACAGCTGGTTTTTTGAAAAAATAAACCACTGGGGCAGAGCCAAGATGGCGGATAGTGAGGACGTGCGCCATAGTTGGGGAAAATAAACTTTCATAAAAGTGGAATTACTGTAGCCTCAGGAAAAGACTCAAGAAAAAAACCGCAGAGGAAACACTTCCGGATCTAGCGGATGTGACACAGAGGACCTACAGGGAGCCCACCACGTGGAAACCAAACCGCGGGAGATGAGCTGCAGAATCTCGCAAGCGCAGGAACAAACAGAAGGTAAGACAAAGACGTCAGAAACCCGAGACAGTGGGGGGGAAAAGCAGAGGCCTCTCTATTCACTCACGGAGCAAAACAAAGAGCAGGTGCCATTTTACATATGTAAAGCGCCGCCAATGAGTACACAAACTCAGTAACTTTGCAACTTTGGTGAAAATTGAGAACACATTGAGGGCTGCATAAATTCTTTGTGTGGTCCCAGGGGTAGATCAAACGAATACTCACAGAGGCCAGATTTCAACTACACTCAATTCCACTCACCTGTGCCAAATTACTTCCCAACTGAGTCAAAAAGAGAGAGAGAGAGAGAGAGAGAGAGAGAGAGCAATCCAGCAAGGAGCAAGGGAGAGAGCAATCTGGGTGAGTCGCTTTTTGCACAGCCTTAAACCTGAAGAATCAAGCAGAGCTCTATGGCCACACCCATCACAGCCTCTAAGGATCCATCAAAGCAGACAACCCACTTAGAGGCATAGTATAACGAGAAAAAAAACACCACAGCAAAATAAATAAATAAATAAATAAATTATCTCCGACATGCCAAACAACAAATGTAGCAACCGAGGTAAGAAGAGCAAGGAAGACACTATGATGACCCCAAATGAACAAGACACCCCAATTCAAGATTATGAAGATGAAGAGATAGAGGAAATGCAAGAAGCAGATCTCAAAAAATTGATCAGAACATTAAGAAGCTCTCAAAAACAAATTCTTGAACTACAGAAATCCTTAATGGACAAGATAGAAAATCTCTCTCATGAAAATAAAATATTAAGGAGGAATCAAAATGAAATGAAACAACTAGTAGAACATGAAACTGTGATAGTGACAAAAAACCACAATGAAATGAAGAACTCAATAGATCAAATGACAAACACATTAGAGAGCCTTAAAAACAGAATGGGTGAAGCAGAAGAGAGAATATCGGAATTAGAAGACAGAGAACAGGAAAGGAAACAGTCAAATCAAAGAAAAGAAGAAGAAATCAGAAATCTAAAAAATACCATCAGCAATCTACAGGATACTATTAAAAAACCCAACATTCGGGTTCTAGGAGTTCCTGAAGGCATGGGGAGGGAGAAAGGATTAGAAGGCCTTTTTAGTGAGATACTAGCAGAAAATTTCCCAGGTTTGGAGCAGGACAGAGACATCCTAGTACAGGAAGCTCATAGAACCCCTAATAAACATGATCAAAAGAGATCCTCACCACAAAACATTGTAAGCAAATTCACCACAGTGAAACACAAAGAAAAGATCCTAAAATGTGAAAGAGAGAGACGCCAGATTACTCTCAGAGGATCTCCAATTAGACTCACAGCTGACTTCTCTTCAGAAACCCTACAAGCTCAGAGAGAATGGCGAGATATAGCCCAGGTACTAAGAGAGAAAAACTGCCAGCCCAGAATATTATATCCTGCAAAGCTCTCATTTGTGAATGAAGGCGAAATAAAGACCTTTCACAGCAAACAGAAATTGAAAGAATTTGTCACCACTCGTCCAGCCCTGCAAAAGATGCTTAAAGATGTGTTACATACAGAAACACAGAAACACGGTCAACAATATGAAAGAAGGTAAAGAAAAGAAACCGCACAGCAAAAGATCACAGGAGTCTCAAACCATATATTAGAAAAAATCTTTGCCAAATGACAGGGCAAAGTTACTCCTTCTCAATACTCACATTGAATGTTAATGGCCTGAACTGTCCAGTTAAAAGACACCGATTGGCGGATTGGGTTAAGGAACAAAACCCATCTTTTTGCTGCTTACAAGAAACTCATCCTTCCAACAATGATGCATACAGACTGAAAGTGAAAGGCTGGAAAAAGATATACCATGCCAACAGAAATGAAAAAAGAGCGGGTGTAGCCATCTTAATATCAGACAACATAAACTTTACCACAAAAACTGTTAGGAGAGACAAAGAGGGGCACTATTTAATGATTAAGGGATCCATTCAACAGGAAGATATAACGATTATCAATGTATATGCACCTAAACAGGGCACCAGCTTATTTAAAAGACTTGTTAAGGGACTTAAAGGGAGACTTAGACACCAATACAATAGTACTGGGGAACTTCAATACTCCACTCTCAGAGATAGACAGATCAACAGGACAGATGATCAACAAGGAGACAGTAGATTTAAATGACACTATAGCCCAAATGGATCTAACAGATATCTACAGAACATTTCATCCTACACAGAAAGAATTGACATTCTTCTCAGCAGTACATGGAACCTTCTCTAGGATTGACCACATACTAGGCCATAAAGCAAGTCTCAGCAAATTCAAAAGAATTAGAATCACACCATGCAGCTTAACAGACCAAAAAGGACTGAAATTGGAAATTAGCAACTCGGGAATCACTAGAGCACGTGCAAACACATGGAGATTGAACAACATGCTCCTGAATGAACAATGAAATTAAAAGAGAAATCAAAAATTTTCTGGAAGTAAATGAGGATAACAGCACAACATACCAAACCTATGAGACACAACAAAAGCAGTGTTAAGAGGAAAGTTTATATCAATAGGTGCCTACATCAAGAAATTAGAAAGGCACCAAATAGATGAGTTTTCAAGTCATCTCAAGTATCTTGAAAATCTGCAGCAAATGAAACCCAAACCCAGTAGGAGAAGAGAAATAATTAAAATCAAAGAAGAAATCAACAGGATTGAATCCAAAAAAACATTACAAAAAATCAGCCAAATGAGGAGCTGGTTTTTTGAAAAAATAAACAAAATTGACACCCCATTGGCCCAACTAACTAAAAAAAAGAAGAGAAAAGACCCAAATCAATAGGATCAGAGATGAAAAGGGAAACGTAACAACAGACACCACAGAAATAAAAGAATCCTCAGAAATTACTACAAGGACTTGTATGCCAGCAAACAGGGAAATCTATCAGAAATGGACAGATTCTTGGACACATACAACCTACCTAAATTGAGCCAGGAAGACATAGAAAACCTAAACAGACCCATAACTGACACAGAAATTGAAACAGTGATAAAGGCCCTCCCAACAAAGAAAAGCCCAGGACCAGATGGATTCACTGCTGAGTTCTACCAGACATTTAGAGAAGAACTAACTCCAATTCTTCTCAAACTATTCAAAACAATCGAAAAAGAGGGAATCCTCCCAAATTCTTTCTATGAAGCCAGCATCACCTTAATTCCTAAGCCGGAAAAAGATGCAGCATTGAAAGAGAATTACAGACCAATATCCCTGATGAACATAGATGCAAAAATCCTCAGTAAAATTCTGTCCAATAGAATGCAACAACACATCAGAAAGATCATCCACCCAGACCAAGTGGGATTTCTCCCTGGTATGCAGGGATGGTTCAACGTTCACAAAACAATCAACGTAATATACTACATTAACAGACTGCAGAAGAAAAACCATATGATTCTCTCAATAGACGCAGAGAAAGCATTTGATACAATACAACACCCTTTCATGATGAAAACTCTAAGCAAACTGGGTATGGAAGGAACATTCCTCAATACAATCAAAGCAATATATGAAAAACCCACGGCCAATATCCTATTGAATGGGGAAAAGATGGAAGCATTTCTGCTGAGATCTGGTACCAGACAGGGATGCCCACTCTCACCACTGCTATTCAATATAGTTCTGGAAGTTTTGGCCAGAGGTGTTAGGCAAGAAAAAGAAATTAAAGGGATACAAATTGGGAAGGAAGAAGTCAAACTATCCCTCTTTGCAGATGATATGATTCTTTATTTAGGGGACCCAAAGAACTCTGCTAAGAGACTACTGGAACTCAACGAAGAGTTTGGCAAAGTAGCAGGATATAAAATCAATGCACAAAAATCAACAGCCTTTGCATACACAGGCAATGCCACGGCTGAGGAAGAACTTCTAAGATCTATCCCATTCACAATAGCTACAAAAACAAATACCTTGGAATAAACTTAACCAAGGATGTTAAAGATCCCTGTGATGAAAACTACAAAACCTTACAGAAAGAAATAGAAGAGGATACCAAAAAATGGAGAAATCTTCCATGCTCATGGATTGGAAGAATCAATATCATCAAAATGTCTATTCTCCCAAGAGCAATTTATACATTCAATGCAATACCAATCAAGATACCAAAGACATTCTTCTCAGATCTGGAAAAAATGATGCTGAAATTCATGTGGAGACACAGAAGACCTCGAATAGCCAAAGCAATCTTGTACAACAAAAACAAAGCCGGAGGCATCACAATACCAGATTTCAGGACATACTACAGGGCAGTTGTTATCAAAACAGCATGGTACTGGTACAGAAACAGATGGATAGACCAATGGAACAGAATAGAAACACCAGAAATCAATCCAAACATCTACAGCCAACTTATATTTGACCAAAGATCCAAATCTAATCCCTGGAATAAGGAGAGCCTATTCAATAAATGGTGCTGGGAAAATTGGATTTCCACGTGCAGAAGCTTGAAGCAAGACCCCTACCTTTCACCTTACACAAAAATTCACTCAACATGAATTAAAGACTTAAATCTACGACCTGAAACCATCAAATTATTAGAGAGCATTGGAGAAACCCTGCAAGATATAGGTACAGGCATAGACTTCTTTGAAAAGACCACAGGAGCACAGGCAGTCAAAACCAAAATTAACATTTGGGATTGCATCAAATTGAGAAGATTCTGTACTTCAAAAGAAACAGTCAGGAAAGTGAAGAGGCAACCGACAGAATGGGAGAAAATATTTGCAAACTATACTACAGATAAAGGGTTGATAACCAGAATCTACAAAGAAATCAAGAAAATCCACAACAACAGAACAAACAACCCACTGAAGAGATGGGCCAAGGAACTCAATAGACATTTTTTGAAAGAGGAAATCCAAATGGCCAACAGACACATGAAAAAATGTTCAAGATCACTAGCAATCAGAGAAATGCAAATCAAAACCACCATGAGGTTCCATCTCACCCCGGTGAGAATGGCTCACATTCAGAAATCTACCAACAACAGATGCTGGAGAGGATGTGGGGAAAAAGGGACACTAACCCACTGTTGGTGGGAATGCAAACTGGTTAAGCCACTATGGAAGTCAGTCCGGAGATTCCTCAGAAACCTGAACATAACCCTACCATACAACCCAGCCATCCCACTCCTTGGAATTTACCCAAAGGAAATTAATTTGGCAAATAAAAAAGCCATCTGCACATTCATGTTTATTGCAGCTCAATTCACAATAGCTAAGACCTGGAACCAACCCAAATGCCCATCAACAGTAGACTGGATAAAGAAATTATGGGGCATGTACTCCATAGAATACTATACAGCAGTAAGAAACAACGAAACCCGGTCATTTGCAACAAGATGGAGCAATCTGGAAAACATCATGCTGAGTGAATTAAGCCAGTCCCAAAGAGACAAATATCATTTGTTTTCCCTGATCGGTGACAACTGAGCACCAAAGGGGAAACCTGTTAAGTGAAATGGACACTATAAGAAACAATGACCTGATCAGCTCTTGTCCTGACTCTAGATGTACAATGTAATACTTTATCCTTTTTAGTATTTGTTGTTGTTGTTGTTGTTGTTCTAGTACTAGTGGTTGAACTCAGTAATTAACACACAATTATTCTTAGGTGTTTAAATTTTAACTGAAAAGTGATTCCTGTTAAATTTCAGAGTGGAAACAGAGAAGGAGGAGATGTACAATTTGGGACATGCACAGTCAGACTTGCCCCAAATGATGGAGTTAGAAATGTGCCAGGGGATTCCAACACAACCCCATCAAGATGGCATGTACCAATGCCATCTCACTAGTCCAAGTGATCAATTTCAGTTCACATTCGATGGTTCTGATAGGTCTTAGAATCAAAGGGATCACACAAACAAGACAAGTGTCTGCTAATACTAACTGATAGAATCAAAAAGGGAGAGAAAGATCCAACATGGGAAGTGGGATACACAGCAGACTCATAGAATGGCAGATGTCCTAAACAACACTCTGGCCTCAGAATCAGCCCTTAAGGCATTCAGATCTGGCTGAAGAGCCCATGAGAGTATTGGAGGCATGGAAAGCCAAGACATCATGGAAAAGAAAAAAAGAAGAAGACCTAAATGAAAGATCTCTGTGAGTGAAATCCCAGTGGAAAGACCGGGGCCATCAAAGAAGGAGGTACCT
Source organism: Lepus europaeus (assembly GCF_033115175.1). Lineage (NCBI taxonomy): Eukaryota > Metazoa > Chordata > Mammalia > Lagomorpha > Leporidae > Lepus > Lepus europaeus. Next base: position 26,787,424 of record NC_084847.1, read on the forward strand.
TTCTCTGAAGGGAGGAGAGAACTTCCACTTTGACTATGACCCTAGCGGAATAAGATCAAAGTCAGCGAACTCTAAAGGCTTCCATAGCCCTGACAACTCATGACTAGAACCTAGGGAGATTACTGACGCCATGAATAGGAGTGTCAAATTGTTAAGTCAGCAACAGCAGTCACTGTGTACTTACATCCCATGTGGGAACTGTCCTTAATGTGTTGTCTAACATGCAGTGATGCTATAACTAGTACTGAAACAGTATTTTTACACTTTGTGTTTCTGCGTGGGTACAAACTGATGAGATCTTTACTAATTATATACTGAATCGATCTTCTGTATATAAAGATAATTGGAAATGAAAAAAACAACCTGGTGTTAAATTGGAAATGGCATAGAAAATTAATTATTTTTTTAAAAATATTATGTAGGATCTCTGTCTTTAATGTGCTGTACACTCTTATTTAATGCTATAACTAGTACTCTAACAGTATTTTTTTCACTTTGTGTTGCTATATGGGGGCAAACTGTTGAAATCGTTACCTAATATATACTAAACTGATCTTTTGTATATAAAGAGAATTGAAAATGAATCATGATGTGATTGGAAGGCGAGAGGGAGCGGAAAAGGGGAGGGTTGTGGATGGGAGGGAATTTTTGGGAGGGGGGAGCCATTGTAACCCATAAGCTGTACTTTGGAAATTTATATTCATTAAATAAAAGTTTAATTAAAAAAATAAAAATTAAAAAATTCTAGCTAATCTAATTCACCAACACATCAGAAAATCATTCACTGGTCCAGGAGGAATTTATGCCTCTTATGCGTGGATGGTTCAACATTTACGAATCAATAAATGTGATACATCACATTAAAATACTGAATAATAAAAAACATGATTATCTCAATAGATGCAGAGAAAGCATTTGATGAAATATAATCCCTTTATTGATGAAAATCTTAAGCAAATTGGTTGTAGAATGAACATTCCTCAAAACAATTAAAACAATTTATGACCAATGTATAGTCAGTATCATATTGAATGGGGAAAAGTTGGAAGCAGTTCCACTATATATGCAGTTCCACAATATATAAGCAGTTCCACTATATATACATACACACACACACACACCACACACATATATATATATATATAACTTTTATTCTATTTGCATATGTAGCCATTCTAAACACAATTCATGTCCTACCTGTGCGTTTTTCCTCTACCCTTTCTTTCTTATTTTTAATAGATCAGACATGAATAGTGCACTCTCTCTCTTTCTCCCTCCTTCTTAAATCAAATAAAAAATGTTTAAATGGAAAGTATTTTAAATGGCACTAAATATGACAGGTGAGGCACTCACTTTCCATTTCAGAGTGACTGGGCTTGAGTCCTAGCCCTGCTCCTGATTCCAGCTTTTTCATACCGATCATGTGCATCCTGTGAGGCAGCAGGTGATGGCAAAAGAACTTGGGTCCCGGGCCGGTGATGTGGCTCACTTGGTTAATCTTCCGCATGTGGCTCCAGCATCCCATATGGGTGCCAGGTTCTAGTCCTGGTTACTCCTCTTACAGTCCAGCTCTCTGCTGTGGCCCAGGAGGGCAGTGGAGGATGACACAAGTGATTGGGCCCCTGCACCCAAATGGGAGACCAGGAGGAAGCACCTGGCTCCTAACTTCAGATCAGTGCAGAGCCAGCTGTAGCGGCCATTTGGGGAGTGAACCAATGGAAGTAAGACCTTTCTCTCTGTCTCTCTCTCTCTGTCTGTAACTCTACCTGTCAAATTAAAAACAGAAGTACTTGGGTCCCTGCCACCTACATGGGAGTTCTGGATTAACCCTGGCCAAGCCCCTAGCTATTTCAAGTATTTGGGGAGTGAACCACTGATTGGGAGATCACCCTTTGTGTTCTTCTCCCTCACAAATGAATAAAATAAATATATAATGATTTTTTTTTCTTTTCTGTATTAGCATAGCCAAAATAAGAACTTAAATAATAATCTCATAGCTAGATTCACTTCGCCATCAGCAAAGTATACAGTAAGTAGAAAAAACCTCCCTTTCAGACCAAAGGGAAAGAAAGTTTTAAAGTGAGAATATAATTTTCCTCATGGGCATTGTCTACCTTAGAAAAACTACTACAGAACATGACTGTGACTATAGACTTGTAGTTCAGGCCACCGAAGATTAGAGATGGGACCTGGGCACTCCCTTGACTTGCATCCTCTGGTCTGCTTTAACACAAACCAGGAGGAAAAGAAAGCTCGGCATCAGAAGCAATGGGTGGCAGACCTATTAATGGCTGATCTGTACAGTGATCTGCCCTCAAGGAGACCCAACAGGCCAGTCCACTGCAGTGGCTTTCAATGTGGTAAGCCTGGGCTTCAGCAGAAGTCAGCTTGTGAAGAGCCCTGGCAGCTCTGCCAAGAGTTGGATCACTGGAAATGGACCTGCCCTGGAGTCGAAGGATGCCCAGGTCAGAGCCACAGATCTTATATGCTCTAAGCTGAAAAGCCCTTCACTCAGCCCAACTTCCAAAGTGACCACTGCAGCTGAGGGTATGGTCAAGTAGGGTCAGCAACATTGCAGGCAGAACTGTAAATTTCTTGTTAGAGATGCCCCCTGCCTTTACCTGGCCAGCTCTCCTCCCAGGCCAGCCAAGTAATGAAAGTCAACAGAGTGCCTTCCCCTAGGAGGTTCACACCTCCCTTAGGATATACCCCATGTGAAGAGATAGATAGGTCTGGGCCTCTGAATTTACAAGGCCTAAAGCCCACCAGATTATTATCAAGCCCCTTCTATCAGGTTCTATTTGCCTCTCAATCAGAAAACTTAATTGTAGCTTAGACAGCACCTTTCTTAGCTCCTCTAATAATGACTCTGTCCTTTGTTCTAGGCCCTGTCTAGTGCACTTGGGCCTCATTCCTTTGTAATCATAACCTCTACTCTACCACCAATGGCTCTACTCCCAACCTGTGTGTACTGATGGTCCTCTTCCCCACTTAATGCTGTATAATTGTTCAAACCTGGTAAATGCCACTCTTAGGATCATTGGTTACTATCCTCACCCTGTCTTTTATGACCTTGTCTAAATATGATCAGAGTCGGCGAACTTGGAAGGCTTCCATAGCCTTGGCAACTCATGACGACAGCCTAGGGTGGTTACTGGCGCCATAAACTAGAGTGTCAATTTGTTGGGTCAACAACAGGAGCCACTGTGCACTTGCTCCTCATGTGGGATCTCTGTCCTTAATGTGCTGTACATTTTGATTTAATGCTATAACTAGTACTCCAACAGTATGTTTCACTTTGTGTTTCTATGTGGGTGCAAACTGTTGAAATCTTTATACTAAATTGATCTTCTGTATATAAAGAGAATTGAAAATGAATGTTGATGCAAATGGAAGGGGAGAGGGAGCGGGAGAGGGGAGGGTTGCGGGTGGGAGGGAAGTTATGGGAGGGGGAAGCCATTGTAATCCATAAGCTGTACACTGGAAATTTATATTCATTAAATAAAAGTTAAAAAAAAAGACTAAAAAAAAATTTTTTTTGATGGGCAAAGTGGACAGTGAGACAGACAGAGAGGAAGGTCTTCCTTTTCCATTGGTTCACCCCCCAATGGCCGCTGCAGATGGTGCACTGTGGCCAGCGCACTGCGCTGATCCGAAGCCAGGAGCCAGGTGCTTCTCCTGGTCTCCCATGGCGTGCAGGGCCCAAGCACTTGGGCCATCCTCCACTGCCTTCCTGGGCCACAGCAGAGAGCTGGACTGGAAGAGGAGCAACAGGGACAGAATCCGGCACCCTGACCGGGACTAGAACTCAGAGTGCAGGCGCCACAGGCCTATTGAGCTGCAGTGCTGACCAAATATATATATATTTTAAAGCGAATATTTTTTTTAGTTTCGATACTTGAATATTTGATTAATTGAATCACTTTAATATTTTTGACATTCATTTACTTAAGAAGTTTAATATGATCTATATAACAAATACTCACACATTGTAAGTCGAAATTTCATGCATTTTGGTGTATGAATGGGTTCTATAATAATCCCATTCTATTGCATACTATTAGAAGAGAAACTTTTGAGAAATGAAATTTGTGTTTCTGAACAGTGACTGACTATGACTTGGCAGCACTCAGGGCCAGGAAAGGTTCACAGAGCTGGGCTCGGCCATGTAGGAAATGTTTACAAATAGCACGTGTAAGCACAGTACAAAACTAACTCCTTAGGCTAATGGTAATCAGCCACTTCATTTTCACATTCTGAACATGGCTGGTTTGTAGTTGCTAGTGATTGCCTGAAACCAACTCGTTATCAAAAATGAATTCCTAAATTAGGTTTTTAATTTCTTTACGAACTAAGTGAGATTGAAGTGTGAAGATCTATTGACGGCCTAGAAAAAATTTTAAGGTAAGGCATATTTCCCTTAATCCATTCAAAACTCCATGCTTCTTGCCTCGATGTGTGCAACAGGCCCCTTGAGGCTCCAGGGAGTGTCACTTATCCCCAACCCACCTGAGGACCACCATTAATCTATACTCTGCCAGAGATTAGCCATTTTTGGTTTTTTGGTTATCAAAACCATGTAGGACTCAATGTTTTGTGTTTATTTTCTTTCTGTAATATTAATCTTTTTGAGATCTGTTCTTTTTGTTACCATTTAAGTAATTTTGATTATTAATGAGTTTTCCATCATAAAGACATATCAAATTTTTCCAGTCATTGGTAGATATTTGGATTATTTTCATTTTAGCTCTGTGATGAGTGCTGAGATGAGCCTTTATATGGATCTATGTTTTCATGTGTTTTGGGTATATGAGTGGGATTTTAATTACTGGATCATATGCTAATTCTCCTTTTAAATTTTTATTTATTTATTTAGAAGGCAGAAAATGAAAGAAACAGACACAAAGGCATACAGAGAAATCTCACATTCCCGGGTTTATTCCCCAAATACCTAAAATAGTCTTGACTGGGCCAGGTAGAAGCCATCATCTGGAAACACAACCCAGGTCTCCCAACTGGGTCTCCAGGAACCAACTAATTGAACCATCATCTCTGCCTCTCAGGAGTGGAAGCCAGAATTAAGAATAGAGACAAAACTATAAACCAGGTACTCCAATATGGGGTATAAGTGTCTCAAATTAGCACCTTAACTGCTGTACCAAATGCCAGCCTCTCCATGTGATAATTCTATTATGACATTTTGAAAACATGCCAGGTTGCTTTTAGAGTGGCAGCACTAATTTATTACACCCTATCAGCAACATTTACTGATTCCATATTCTCCATACCCTTGAATTGTTTTTCACTGTCGTTTACAATTATTGTATAGCATGTGAAGTGTTATTTTTTGAATTTGTATTTATTGTTTTATTGCTTTATTTACTGTTTTCAAATCACCAATTATGTTGAGAATATTTTACACAGTTATTGAAAATTTGTGTATGTTTGTGCAACATGTCAATTCAAATCAGTACTAAATTCAAATTTCTGGTATTTTATGTGGTATGAAATTGGCATAACTTTTTAAAAAAATTCTTCCTGAGATATATATTCCTTTTTGTTGCTATTTTGGATGCTATCATATTCTTTTTAAAAAGAGATTTATTTATTTATTTGAAAGGTAGACTGAAAACATTAGGAAGAGGAAGAGGAGGAGAATGAGCAGGAGGAGAAAGAGAAAAAGAGAAAGAAACCTCCCAGCTTCTGGTGTTCTCCCTAGTTACTCACAATATTTGGAGATGGGCCAGGCCAATGTCAATAGTTGAAAGTCCACCTGTGTCTCCCATATGGTTGACAGGAACCAAAATACTTGGATCATTATATCCTGCCTCCTAGGCACATTAGCTGGAACCTCCACCAGAAGCATGGCAGCACTTAATTTCACATACTTCAGCATGAGATGTAGGAATCCTAAGAAGCAACTTAATCTCCTATAATATGCCTACCTCAGGATGGTATCACATTCTTAAGTACTGCTCCAGAATGTTCATTACTAGATTATAGAAATATAATTGATTGATATATATTGGTATCATACATTGCAACATTACTGAATTTATTAATTCAAGTGGATTTTTTGTGAATTCTTTAGTAGTTCTTTTATAGGATTATGTAATTTACATAAAAATCAAGTTTAACTCTTTGGTTTGTAGTCCCAAGTCCTTTTCCTCACTTTTATCACAAGCTTTTTTTTTTACCAAAAGCTTCCAGTGTGAAATTTTAAAAAGTACACACAAAAATATTTTCAACTTTTGCTGAATCATCTGAGGAAATATTTAGTCTTTCGCTATTTACATTAAATATGGAGTTTGCTGTAGGTTTCCTATAGGTGCTCTTTAGAAATATTTGTTTATACATTTGTGAAGCAGAGTAGCACAAAAAGAGATAGAAAGACATGGAGAAAGGCAGAGTTACACACAGAGCTATCTTCTAAATGCTGGTTTACATGGCATTTAACAGCCAGAGTAAGGTCAGAACAGGAGTTAGGAGCTGAGAACTCAATCCAGATCTCATGAATGGGTGGCAGGAACTCAACTATCTGAGCCATCACCACTGCTACTCAGAGCCTCTGTTGGCAGGGAGGAGACAGGAGATAGAACCAGAAATTGGGCCCAGGCACTGTGATATGGGATCTGGGATTCGTAACAAGTACATTAACCACTGAGCCCCACACAGGTGCGCTTTATCAACTTATGTAAGTTATCTTTAATTTTTTGTTTATGGTTTTAGTCACAAATGGTGGTGGGCCTAGCCAGATGCTTAACATGATCACATGTTAATTTCCATTAACGATATGTTCATTGTTTTTCACATGTTAAGCAAGCTGTGTAAAAGAGTAGACCAAATATCCATGGAAAATTAATAAAAAATAAGTTCATTCTGCTGCAAAGGCTCTCAAATTAAAGGCTAGGTTTTTCTGAATATGCATTTTCCATGATCTTTTGAATACCCCTCATATTTGCAAATTCATATTATTTTCCATGAAGATTTTAATGAATTAACATCTCATAATATAGATGAGTCAATATATTTGTTCTTTAGTCAAGTTTGATAATTTTTGTCGTTATTGACTTTTTCTTAATTTGTAGTATTCCTAATTCTTAGTTTTCATGGAAGTTGATGTAGCAAAAATAAAGTGAAAGACGGAGGCATTGAGGAATCTATTAACACACTGTTTCAGTTTACTCTGATGTAGGAAGGAGAAAACCATTGCTCTACGTGCTTCCCCTGACTTATGAGACAAATGCAAGATCTTACATAATGTAAACTGATAAATTCTGCCCTTTGACCTTGGGGTTTATCAAGATGATAGATAGTTTATATTCTCTTTTGAGTCAAAATTTATATAATGAAACTTGAATCAAAATATAAAATATACAAAATATAAAATTATAAATGAAGAACAGTATAAACATATGATAATTTGATGAATCAGAGTTCTTATTACTAATTTTTCACATATATAATATCATTTGAATGCATAGCCAATACTGGCTCTGACTAAAGCCTGGCCCAACCCAAGCTGTTGTGGGCACTTGAAGAATGAATCAGGAGATGAGGGGATGGAATCTCTCTCTCTCTCTCTCTCTCTTGCTCTCGTTCTTGCTCTCTCCCTTACTCCCTCCCTCTCTTCCCCCTCCTTCCTCTCTATCATTGCCTCAGTCACTCTTCCATTCAACTAAATAATAAATCAGCTTAGGAAATGTTAGCAACATTTTAAAAATATAGAGAGATTCATTGAAAAGAAGAAGTAGTAAATTTAAAATTCTAATAAACATCATCAAAACTATCAAATCAATTTTTGGTATATAATACGAATAAACATAATGAGCATTAATTAACTTTATTAGAAAAATTGGCAGGTTAGTAACATATGAACGTAGATAACATTTTAGCGAGTAAAGAAAATGAATTCCATTTACAAATAGTAGGAAGAAATTTTGAAAATTTTAATATTTTAGGATCCAATAATGTTATGAAAATATTAATCTACAAATCCTATACTCTATCAACTGTGAAATGACAGGTAAAACTACCAATTAAAATGTTATCAAACATTTTATTTAATGGTTGTATCAAATGAAACATCCAAATTATTTTTGAGGAATCAGAAAAGTGGTAAGTAGGAATTATGATAATTACATGAAAACATGAATTCAGGTAACTTACTCAGCTAGTAACTTCTAAAAATTATCTTTTTATGACAAAAATATTAATTATTACTAAATGACTATATTCTCATATTAATCATTGTTGTAAAGATTTTGATTTCCATAAATTTGTAGAAAACATAAAATTACCTATAAAACATTAAAAATAAGGCAAATCTAGAATAATTATTTATGTATTTGTATATTATTCTTTCATGAAAGGTTCCAAAATGAGGAACCTGATATTTCTTTTTGGACTCTTTTGTCTGCCACAAACAATTTATGTAAAACTCTATATTCCTGTGCATTTGGGGTATACATTCATGTGATAAAATATATGTCACAAGTTCCCCCAAAATTTCTAATATAATAACTAAATGGACTCAGGAAGTTGCAAACATCCTTAAATTGTCCAAGAGAGTCAAAAGGAAAATTGAAAAATTTCCCAAGATCAAACAGAAATCAACAGAAAGACAGAGGAAAAATCAAACTGAGAGACAAGTGCTATCCTGGTGACACTGGCTGAACACTTAACTTTCCCTCTGGCTAACTGGAGTAAACAAGGAATTATGAAAACGCGGCCGGCGCCGAGGCTCACTAGGCTAATCCTCCTCCTTGCGGCGCCGGCACACCGGGTTCTAGTCCCGGTCGGGGCACCGATCCTGTCCCGGTTGCCCCTCTTCCAGGCCAGCTCTCTGCTGTGGCCAGGGAGTGCAGTGGAGGATGGCCCAAGTCCTTGGGCCCTGCACCCCATGGGAGACCAGGAGAAGCACCTACCATGGCGGCCATTGGAGGGTGAACCAACGGCAAAAAGGAAGACCTTTCTCTCTGTCTCTCTCTCTCACTGTCCACTCTGCCTGTCAAAAATAAAAAACAAAAAACAAACAAACAAACAAAAAAACTGGAGACTTTCCAAGGATCAAAGCATACCAAATATGAGAACCAAATTGAAAGTAATGGAGTATACACAGAAATAAGTCACAAGAATGAAGGTTCTCAGAAACTATATATCAGAATTACGTTTCATATATTTAATTAATTAAACAGAAAATGAAAAAAAGAACTAGTATGAGAATGAGAAATAATAAGATGAGGAACAACAAATTTGATTAGCCATATTTAGAAAAGAACCAAATGAAATGTACACATTTGAAAAAATGTAATAAAGTAAGAAAATATAAAACAGAATTTAGACATTAAGCTCAGATGATGAGAGTGATGAACTGGAAGATTGAGCTGCCAAATTATATCACAGGGTGACACTGCTGTAGAATATATAAATTTAGTTATGTGACAACTAGAATGAGAATGAGTAAAACAAATTTACTTGTATATTTAGATTTAGATAATGTATACAATTATGAAATATATTATCCCAGTGAAATAATTTATAAATACCAAATACCAAACAATCAGACATGACACATTGATTTCAGCATTTCATTGTATTAAAAAAGAGTTAAATAAATAGAAGCATTCAAACAGAAATAAATGTGAAACTGCATGACCAAGTAGAAATAAAATTGGAGAATAGAGAAAAAGAAATATGGCCTAGGGCGGCGCTGTGGCTCATAGGCTAATCCTCTGCCTGCGGTGCTGGCACTCCGGGTTCTAGTCCCAGTTGGGGTGCCAGATTCTTCCATTCCAGCTCTCTGCTGTGGCCCGGGAGTGCAGTGGAGGATGGCCCAAGTGCTTGGGCCCTGCACCTGCATGGGAGACCAGAAGAATTACCTGGCTCCTAGCTTTGGATCGGCGCAGTGTGCCGGCCATAGCAGTCACTTGGGGGGTGAACCAACGGAAAAGGAAAACCTTTCTCTCTGTCTCTCTCTCTCTCTCACTGTCCACCCTGCCTGTGGAAAAAAAAATGAAAGAAAGATGGCCTAAAAAAAGTGTCAGAACAATCTACACAGTCCCTGTATAATCCAAAAAGGGAGATATGAAAAATTATCATTGCTGGGAGAAATGGATATCCACGTTACTTTTTTTCATTTTAATACTTACCTATCTTATTTTTTGTCATTTATTAAACTTTTATTTAATGAATATAAATTTTCAAAGTACAGCTTATGGGGAGGGCGGAGCCAAGATGGCGGATAGTGAGGACGTGGGCCTTAGTTTGGGAGAATAAAGTTTCATAAAAGTGGAATTACTGTAGCCTCAGGAAAAGACTCAAGAAAAAAACTGCAGAGGAAACGCTTCCGGATCTTCTGGATGAGACACAGAGGACTACAGGGAGCCCACCGCGTGGAAAACCAACCAAGACGAGCCGAGCGGCGGGAGAGGAGCCAGAGCCACAGATTCTCGCCAGCGCGGGAACCGAGGAGGGTAAGACAAAGACCTCAGAAACCCGAGACACTGTGGGGGGGGGGGGGGACAGAGGCCTCTCCCTTCACTCACCAAGCAAAACAAAGAGCACCGTGATTTTACATATGTAAAGCGCAGCCAAACTCAGTAACTTTAGCGAAACTGGAGAACACATTGAGGGCTGCATAAACTCTGTGTGTGGTCCCAGGGGTAGATCAAATGAATACTCACAGAGGCCACATTTCAACTACCCTCAACTCCACTCCCAACTGAGTCAAAAAAAAAAAAAAGAGAGAAAGCGAGCCAGCAAGGAGCAAGAGAGTGAGCAATCTGGGACGCTATTTGCACAGCCTTAAACCTGAAGAGTTTACCTGAAGCATAGCTCTCTGGCCACACCCAGCACAGCCCCTAAGGCTCCAACAAAGCAGACAGCTCACTTAGAGGAATAGTATAACGAGAAAAAAAACACCACAGCAAAAAAAAAAAAAACACCATAAATTATCTCCAACATGCCAAACAACAAACATAGAAGCCGAGGTAACAAGAGCAAGGAAGACACTATGACGCCCCCAAGTGAACAAGGCACGCCAATGCAAGATTATGAAGATGAAGAGATAGAGGGAATGCAAGAAGCAGATCTCAAAAAATTGATAAGAACATTAAGAAGTTCTCAAAAACAAATTCATGAACTACAGAAATCCTTAATGGATAAGATAGAAAATCTCTCCCGTGAAAATGAAATATTAAGGAGGAATCAAAATGAAATGAAACAACTAGTAGAACAGGAAACTGAGATAGTGACAAAAAACCACAATGAAATGAAGAACTCAATAGATCAAATGACAAACACATTAGAGAGCCTTAAAAACAGAATGGGTGAAGCAGAAGAGAGAATATCGGAATTAGAAGACAGAGAACAGGAAAGGAAACAGTCAAATCAAAGAAAAGAAGAAGAAATCAGAAATCTAAAAAATACTGTCAGGAATCTACAGGATACTATTAAAAAACCCAACATTCGGGTTCTAGGAGTTCCTGAAGGCATGGGGAGGGAGAAAGGATTAGAAGGCCTTTTTAGTGAGATACTAGCAGAAAATTTCCCAGGTTTGGAGCAGGACAGAGACATCCTAGTACAGGAAGCTCATAGAACCCCTAATAAACATGATCAAAAGAGATCCTCACCACGACACGTCATAATCAAACTCACCACAGTGAAACACAAAGAAAAGATCCTAAAATGTGCAAGAGAGAAACGCCAGATTACTCTCAGAGGATCTCCAATTAGACTTACAGCTGACTTCTCATCAGAAACCCTACAAGCCAGGAGAGAATGGCGAGATATAGCCCAGGTACTAAGAGAGAAAAACTGCCAGCCCAGAATATTATATCCTGCAAAGCTCTCATTTGTGAATGAAGGCGAAATAAAGACCTTTCACAGCAAACAGAAATTGAAAGAATTTGTCGCCACTCATCCAGCCCTGCAAAAGATGCTTAAAGATGTATTACATACAGAAACACGGTCACCAATATGAAAGAAGGTAAAGGAAGGAAACCTCACAGCAAAAGATCACAGGAATCTCAAACCAGATATTAGAAAATATCTTTGGCAAATGGCATGGCAAAGTTACTCCTTCTCAATACTCACATTGAATGTTAATGGCTTGAACTGTCCAGTTAAAAGACACCGATTGGCTGACTGGGTTAAGGAACAAAACCCATCTTTTTGCTGCTTACAAGAAACTCATCTTTCCAACAATGATCCATACAGACTGAAAGTGAAAGGCTGGAAAAAGATATACCATGCCAACAGAAATGAAAAAAGAGCGGGCGTAGCCATCTTAATATCGGACAACATAAACCTTTACCACAAAAACTGTCAGGAGAGACAAAGAGGGGCACTATATAATGATTAAGGGATCCATCCATTCAACAGGAAGATATAACGATTATCAATGTATATGCACCTAAACAGGGCACCAGCTTATTTAAAAGACTTGTTAAGGGACTTAAAGGGAGACTTAGACCCCAATACAATAGTACTGGGGGACTTCAATACTCCACTCTCAGAGATAGACAGATCAACAGGACAGATGATCAACAAGGAGACAGCAGATTTAAATGACACTATAGCCCAAATGGATCTAACAGATATCTACAGAACATTTCACCCTACATCTAAGGACTTTACATTCTTCTCAGCACTACATGGAACCTTCTCTAGGATTGACCACATACTAGGCCATAAAGCAAGTCTCAGCAAATTCAAGAGAATTAGAATCATACCATGCAACTTGTCAGAACACAAAGGACTGAAATTGGAAATTAGCAACGCGGGAATCCCCAGAGCACGTTCAAACACATGGAGATTGAACAACATGCTCCTGAATGAACAATGGGTCATAGAAGAAATTAAAAGAGAAATCAAAAATTTTCTGGAAGTAAATGAGGATAACAGCACAACATACCAAAACCTATGGGATACAACAAAAGCAGTGTTAAGAGGAAAGTTTATATCAATAGGTGCCTACATCAAGAAATTGGAGAGGCACCAAATAGATGAGTTTTCAAGTCATCTCAAAGATCTAGAAAATCAGCAGCAAACCAAACCCAAACCCAGTAGAAGAAGGGAAATAATTAAAATCAGAGAAGAAATCAACAGGATTGAATCCAAAAAAACATTACAAAAAATCAGCCAAACGAGGAGCTGGTTTTTTGAAAAAATAAACAAAATTGACACCCCATTGGCCCAACTAACTAAAAAAAAGAAGAGAAAAGACCCAAATCAATAGGATCAGAGATGAAAAAGGAAACATAACAACAGACACCACAGAAATAAAAAGAATCCTCAGAAATTACTACAAGGACTTGTATGCCAGCAAACAGGGAAATCTATCAGAAATGGACAGATTCTTGGACACATACAACCTACCTAAATTGAGCCAGGAAGACATAGAAAACCTAAACAGACCCATAACTGACACAGAAATTGAAACAGTGATAAAGGCCCTCCCAACAAAGAAAAGCCCAGAACCAGATGGATTCACTGCTGAGTTCTACCAGACATTTAGAGAAGAACTAACTCCAATTCTTCTCAAACTATTCAGAACAATCGAAAAAGAGGGAATCCTCCCAAATTCTTTCTATGAAGCCAGCATCACCTTAATTCCTAAGCCGGAGAAAGATGCAGCATTGAAAGAGAATTACAGACCAATATCCCTGATGAACATAGACGCAAAAATCCTCAATAAAATTCTGGCCAATAGAATGCAACAACACATCAGAAAGATCATCCACCCAGACCAAGTGGGATTTATCCCTGGTATGCAAGGATGGTTCAACATCCGCAAAACAGTCAACGTAATACACTACATTAACAGACTGCAGAAGAAAAACCATATGATTCTCTCAATAGACGCAGAGAAAGCATTTGATAAAATACAACACCCTTTCATGATGAAAACTCTAAGCAAACTGGGTATGGAAGGAACATTCCTCAATACAATCAAAGCAATATATGAAAAACCCACGGCCAACATCCTATTGAATGGGGAAAAGTTGGAAGCATTTCTGCTGAGATCTGGTACCAGACAGGGATGCCCACTCTCACCACTGCTATTCAATATAGTTCTGGAAGTTTTGGCCAGAGGTATTAGGCAAGAAAAAGAAATTAAAGGGATACAAATCGGTAAGGAAGAACTCAAACTATCCCTCTTTGCAGATGATATGATTCTTTATTTAGGGGACCCAAAGAACTCTACTAAGAGACTACTGGAACTCATCGAAGAGTTTGGCAAAGTAGCAGGATATAAAATCAATCCACAAAAATCAACAGCCTTTGCATACACAGGCAATGCCACAGCTGATGAAGAACTTCTAAGATCTATCCCATTCACAATAGCTACAAAAACAATCAAATACCTTGGAATAAACTTAACCAAGGACGTTAAAGATCTCTACGATGAAAACTACAAAACCTTACAGAAAGAAATAGAAGAGGATACCAAAAAATGGAGAAATCTTCCATGCTCATGGATTGGAAGAATCAATATCATCAAAATGTCTATTCTCCCAAAAGCAATTTATACATTCAATGCAATACCCATCAAGATCCCGAAGACCTTCCTCTCAGATCTGGAAAAAATAATGCTGAAATTCATATGGAGACACAGAAGACCTCGAATAGCCAAAGCAATCTTGTACAACAAAAACAAAGCCGGAGGCATCACAATACCAGATTTCAGGACATACTACAGGGCAGTTGTCATCAAAACAGCATGGTACTGGTACAGAAACAGATGGATAGACCAATGGAACAGAATAGAAACACCAGAAATCAATCCAAACATCTACAGCCAACTTATATTTGATCAAAGATCCAAAACTAATCCCTGGAATAAGGACAGCCTATTCAATAAATGGTGCTGGGAAAATTGGATTTCCATGTGCAGAAGCTTGAAGCAAGACCCATACCTTTCACCTTACACAAAAATTCACTCAACGTGGATTAAAGACTTTAATCTACGACCCGAAACCATCAAATTATTAGAGAGCATTGGAGAAACCCTGCAAGATATAGGTACAGGCAAAGACTTCTTGGAAAAGACCACAGGAGCACAGGCAGTCAAAACCAAAATTAACATTTGGGATTGCATCAAATTGAGAAGTTTCTGTACTTCAAAAGAAACAGTCAGGAAAGTGAAGAGGCAACCGACAGAATGGGAAAAAATATTTGCAAACTATACTACAGATAAAGGGTTGATAACCAGAATCTACAAAGAAATCAAGAAAATCCACAACAGAACAAACAACCACAATGAGGTTTCACCTCACCCCAGTGAGAATGGCTCACATTCAGAAATCTAGCAACAGTAGTTGCGGGTGGGAAGGAAGTTATGGGAGGGTGGAAGGCATTTTAATCCATAAGCTGTACTTTTTTTAACTTTTATTTAATGAATATAAATTTCCAAAGTACAGCTCATGGGTTACAATGGCTTCCCCCCTCCCATAACTTCCCTCCCACCTGCAACCCTCCCCTTTCCCGCTCCCTCTCCCCTTCCATTCACATCAAGATTCATTTCCAATTCTCTTTATATACAGAAGATCAGTTTAGTATATATTAAGTAAAATTTCAACAGTTTGCCCCCATATAGCAACACAAAGTGAAAAAAATACTGTTGGAGTACTAGTTATAGCATTAAATAAGAGTGTACAGCACATTAAAGACAGAGATCCTACATAATATTTTTTAAAAATTAATTTTCTATGCCATTTCCAATTTAACACCAGGTTGTTTTTTTTCATTTCCAATTATCTTTATATACAGAAGATCGATTCAGTATATAATTAGTAAAGATCTCATCAGTTTGTACCCACACAGAAACACAATGTGTAAAAATACTGTTTCAGTACTAGTTATAGCATCACTTCACATTAGACAACACATAAAGGACAGATCCCACATGGGATGTAAGTACACAGTGACTCCTGTTGCTGACTTAACAACTTGACACTCTTGTTTATGGCGTCAGTAATCTCCCTAGGCTCTAGTCATGAATTGCCAGGGCTATGGAAGCCTTTAGAGTTCGCTGACATTACTCTTATTCTGATAGGGTCATAGTCAAAGTGGAAGTTCTCTCCTCCCTTCAGAGAAAGGTACCTCCTTCTTTGATGGCCCCGTTCTTTCCACTGGGATCTCACTCACAGAGATCTTTCATTTGGGTCTTCTTCTTATTTTTCTTTTCCATGGTATCTTGGCTTTCCATGCCTCCAATACTCTCATGGGCTCTTCAGCCAGATCTGAATGCCTTAAGGGCTGATTCTGAGGCCAGAGTGTTGTTTAGGACATCTGCCATTCTATGAGTCTGCTGTGTATCCCACTTCCCATGTTGGATCCTTCTCTCCCTTTTTGATTCTATCAGTTAGTATTAGCAGACACTTGTCTTGTTTGTGTGATCCCTTTGACTCTTAGACCTATCAGAGCCATCAATTGTGAACTGAAATTGATCACTTGGACTAGTGAGATGGCATTGGTACATGCCACCTTGATGAGATTGTAACCAGAATCTACAAAGAAATCAAGAAAATCCACAACAGCAAAACAAACAATCCACTTAAGACATGGGCCAAGGACCTCAATAGACATTTTTTGAAAGAGGAAATCCAAATGGCCAACAGACACATGAAAAAATGTTCAAGATCACTAGCAATCAGAGAAATGCAAATCAAAACCACAATGGGGTTTCACCTCACCCCGGTGAGAATGGCTCACATTCAGAAATCTACCAACAACAGATGCTGGAGAGGATGTGGGGAAAAAGGGACACTAACCCACTGTTGGTGGGAATGCAAACTGGTTAAGCCACTATGGAAGTCAGTCTGGAGATTCCTCAGAAACCTGAACATAACCCTACCATACAACCCAGCCATCCCACTCCTTGGAATTTACCCAAAGGAAATTAATTTGGCTAATAAAAAAGCCATCTGCACATTCATGTTTATTGCAGCCCAATTCACAATAGCTAAGACCTGGAATCAACCCAAATGCCCATCAACAATAGACTGGATAAAGAAATTATGGGACATGTACTCCATAGAATACTATACAGCAGTAAGAAAAAATGAAACCCGGTCATTTGCAACAAGATGGAGCAATCTGGAAAACATCATGCTGAGTGAATTAAGCCAGTCCCAAAGAGAAAAATATCATTTGTTTTCCCTGATTGGTGACAACTGAGCACCAAAGGGGAAACCTGTTGAAGTGAAATGGACACTATAAGAAACAATCACCTGATCAGCTCTTGTCCTGACTCTAGATGTACAATGTAATACTTTATCCTTTTTAGTATTTGTTGTTGTTGTTCTAGTACTAGTGGTTGAACTCTGTAATTAACACACAATTATTCTTAGATGTTTAAATTTTAACTGAAAAGTGATCCCTGTTAAATATAAAAGTGGAAAAGGAGAGGGAGGAGATGTACAATTTGGGACATGCTCAATCGGACTTGCCCCAAATGGTGGAGTTAGAAATGTGCCAGGGGATTCCAATACTTACCTATTTTCAATTTTAAAAGTAAAATAAAAATATTTTCCAAAGTAAGTCATGAAAGATTTGACTGCTGTCAGATATATATATGTAAAGTATTTACTTCAAGAAGAAAGAAAAGTTTCCCTGTCTGATTTTCTGAAATCAGAATAAAAAAACAAGAAGCTAGTAAGCATATGGAAATCTTAAATCATGCTGGATGTTGAATTAAAGAAATGCAAATTTTGGACAAAATAGTTCTCAAAGCATTTAGAAATAAAATAGTATAATTCTGTACAATTGAATTAATCAGATAGGAACCTGATGTACTAGAATAATTCATATGTCCTCAGATACAGCTACTGCAAGACAATCATTCATAAAATCTTTTAATTTTACTTAATTTCAGGGAGAAGAGAGAAGATAAATAGATAGGTGATAGATATATAGGTAATCAGAAATTTGCTGTTTAATTGCTGATGTACAGAGCCAGGGTTATGCCAGCCCAAAGCCAAAATCCTAGATCTCCATCTGTCATACCCATGTGGGAGACAGGAACCCAAGTACTTGATCAAGCATGTGTTGTCAATTACAGTGTGCACTAACAATAAGCAGGATCAGAAAGAGAGGCAGAATTTGAACCCGGGCACTCCAATACGGGATGTGGGTATCCCAAGTGGTAGCCTAACTGCTGAACAACAGCCACACTGAAAGACAACCATTTTTGTCATCAACTTGTTAAAACTGAAACCTTTTCCATGATACATTATGGAAAACATTGAGTATCCTCTTATCAGAACCGATAAGCACCAATGGACTGACAGTGGCATAGACATTGACCACAACATACTGGACACCCATGATAACTGAGTCATATGTCCACAGTATCAGGGAGGAGGATGAGATGATGAAGTCCACCCAGTACATGACCACAAAGAAACTCACCAGCAGCAGGATGGTCTGGGTGGCCCTTTTCTCTGGGGAGGATCTTGGGGAGAGGCTGGTGCTGTGAAGGTGCTGGGACCTCCTCTGATGCCTAAGTAAGAGGATCACCATGTATACACTTGAGAGCAGCATGACTCCCACAAGGAAGACGTCCCTGGATGTTGTCAGGGTGAACATCAATCCCATGATGCCAGGCATTATGGGGGAAAATGAGCAGTATTTAGTGATAGCCATCAGATTGGTCTGAGTCACATTGGAAGATGCCACAGTGTGGAAGATTGTGGTAGTGCTGAAAGACAAACAGACTAACCATATGAAGAAAAATAAGTAGAAGATGAAATGTGTGCATTTGTATTTAAACTGTGCCAACCAGGAGCTGGTAGGACTGATGGTGATGGCCTGGATGATGCTCATGAGGCAGGTGGTGCAGACGGAGAGGCCCTTCATCACTCTGTTTACGTAGAACAAAGCCTTACACTTGAAGTCATTCCCTACATTCAATGACTCAAATAGGTCTGGAGAGTGCAAAAACAGCATAGTAGTAAGCAAAGCAATGTGGGCTAAGGCCAGATGACAGGTGGTCAGGTCAGTGGGCTTAGGCCGGTGATCCAGCAGGATTGAGAGGATATGAGAGAGGAAGAGGAAGATGTTGGCTGAGATTCCAATACCAGCTTGATAAAGAATGCATTTATAAACAGCAATGTAAGCAGACATTGGGCTCATCTTAACCAGGGAAGGAACACATGCATGCCTGAAAAGCAAACAAAAACAGTATCTCATATCATCAGATGGCATTATTCTGCCTGCCAGACACTTGCTTTCTAAATTCCTATCTTCACAATGAAAACCTATCTCTTTTAGTTAGTTTCCATCCCAGAAATTTCTTTTGTGAACTCTCTTCTATTCAGGAGGATATGTCAAAGCCCAGATTTCAAATCTCAAGTTGAAAACATCATAGTCTTCACTTTCATGATACACAGGAGACTACACGATAACAGTCTCCCATGCATTGAAAAATTCTTGGATCCTAGGTCGTAAAACAAGTCACTTCAAGTCTTATTTAAGATAGATCCAATGTTAAAATATTTCCATTATTTAACATGCTATTAGCTCAGATACAAGCATAAATACCCTCTCTACTTATTTTAATCTAGAGTGCCTTAGTTCATTTCATGCTACCATAATATGATTTATAAATTTTTAGAGATTTAATTATTTATTTGTAAGACAGTTACAGAAGCATAGGCAGAGAGAGAAAGAGAGAGAGAGAGACCTTCTATTTGCTGGTTTACTTCTCAAAAGTCTGCGACAGCTGGAGCTGGACCAATCTGAAGCCGGAGCCAGGAGCTTCTTCCAGGTCTCCCACATGGGTGCATGGGCCCAAGAACTTAGACCATCTTCTACTGCTTTCCCTGGTCAGAGCAGAGAGCTGGATCAGAGTGGAGCAGCCTTGACTCAACCCGGGAATCATATAGGATGCCGGTACTGCAAGTGGTGGATTTACTCACTACACCACAGTGCCAGCCTCAATGTATAAATTTTTAAATGAGAGAAATTTTTCTCACTGTCCAAGATTGAGGGACCACTATGTGATGAGTGCCTTCTTCATTCATCATCCCACAGTAAAATGTGAAGGAACAAGAGAGTAAAGGGGACTACTGTGCCTTTTTATAATGGCATTAATCACACCTGCGAAGTTAGAGCTGTCACAGCCTAACCACTTCCTACAATTTTAATTAAATTTAAACATGAATTTTAGAGAAAGCATTTAACCTATAGCAAAAGGCTGAACACTTAGCTGTATATCGATGGGAAAAAATAAAACAGAAAGTACCACATTTCTCTCCCTTTCCCAAGAGCACCCCAGAACAGCCCCGTCCAATCACCAAAAGCCCCATACTGTAAGCCCCTGCTGAGGTAACCCTGTGGTTTTTTTCCTTTAAAAGTGCTCCCAAACAAAGGCCTGGGCTTTTCCTCTGACCTCTGCTGCATCAGCTGGTCAGACAAGGTCCTTGTCGTGGCTTGTACTTTAAAATAAACCTTGCTTTTGCATTTCGGTGTGATCGGGTGGCTGATGGCTTCTTGTGGATTTACTTATCTGGGCATAACAACAATTACTATAATAGAGAGAAATGACATTTGTGGTGACCTGCTAAAATTCAATTACTTTCAAGGTTTAAAAATACAAATGTTTTATGACGTAAAAATTCAAGTTTCAAAATACTTAAAATTTCTTAACAATTTTTTACATTAAGAAAAGAAGTAAAACATTCTGAATTAGGTTGTGTTTTTACAAATACAATTTCACATTATGCATGTAGTAAGTGAACATGTGAAAAAAATTAGTGCAATAAAAAGTAATGCAATTCCAGTTCAAATAGAGAAATGTAATTATAAATGTTGCTTCTTGCATATATTAATTGTATCTTCATAAGATTATGAAATTAATGATTGTGCCTGCAAATATCTTCTGACTTCACTAATGAATTTTTAATATTCAAGGCTGAAATAAGGAGAACAGTGTTTTCCTCACATGTCACAGGATCATCCTAAAACACCCATGTAATCCACTTTCTTGTGGAGCACTCACCAGCACTAACAGGGCTGAGAAGCACACACCCAGCGCAGTCTCTGCAGGGAGCTCATGGATGTGCGGTGAGGCTCTCTCTATGTGGTTATGAGAAAAGGAGGCAGTGAGCTCATCTCCCACAAGGCTCACAGTTGTCAGGACAAGCTCTGGCTTTAGGACCAGTACAAACAGAAGACACTACAGGGAGATGTGGAAGACAACAGGAAAGGAACAACTGGGATTCAAACTTGCTCATGTGTGAACATGTTTCTCTAGTCTATAATGGCCTGAATGGGCTCTATTAGCTAAGCCCTTGTCAACTACTCAAGGAATTTTGAATATCCCCAGCTGAAAACTAAGTCAACGCCACAACGTTTATGTCAATGTTTTCTGTCTTGTTTGGTAGAGTCCTGGTGGCATCCTCATGTGTCCTCCATCAAACATCATGCTGCACATGATTAAAACATAAAATGTAAACTGTCAATAAGAAAATAAAAATATACATTTATTTTACACCTAGACTATCAGACAGGATACATGGGGCAGAGAACTTGTAACAGTGCTTCTTAAAACTGACCGTACAACCCCTATTGGAAGCTGTACTGAGAAACCCTAAGCTCAGAATTTCCTCTCAATTTTAAAGTGTTATTTAACCATTTGGTATTCAAGGTTGGCCCAAAGAATTGTGATCTTACAGTTCTTTATTTAAGCACGTGAACTGGCTTCCTTAACAAGTTCCCTCTTAATGCTGATATTTCTTCTCCTCAACCCACTGTCAGTAGCACTGAGCTAGAGAATCAAGCTGAGCAGAGTATTTCACATGCCACTGTTTTAACCAGAGGACCATGGGTGCCCAGGGAAGACCTCCAATCACTGCATTAAAATATCAGTTTATTTGCTGGTACTTTAAAGGCAGGAGTAGGCAGTGATTTCTGAGTAAGACTTTTTATGAAACAGCATGTTCATATTCACCCATATGACATAACTGATCACGTTCTGTGTGATCACAAATGTGTTAAGGATCAGCATGCTGGAAACTTTGCATAAATTATGTGAGTATTTTTCCATACTTACATTGGGTATTAAGGGTGATATAAATTTGATGTTAGGCAGGACTCAGATTCCTAAGTTTGAATATCATTGATCTTCAGAATGCACAGATAAGAGCCAAATATTTAGGGTGTGAAAGACAGAAAAAGGAAGAGTGCACCAGTAGTGCAGAGTGATAATACACTGCTGAGTTTATACTCAGTTCTCTGTAATATTGTAGCAACCATTCAGTCTCCAGGAATGGAAAACAGGATGTTTTAGAAGCTATATTCTAATGAAAATGACATAATGAAGGCATGTATGTATTTAGATATTTGCCCCATTATGGTGCTTTTGGACTTGGGCCATATGTGAATAGAAGCTCTGGATAGGTGGGAGAAGGAAGCTGAGGGGAGATTCCTAGCTAGAGCCACACTTGGGACCAGACCTCAGCAGAGCATAGACTCTAGCGGTGCTGGTGCCAAGGGGAAGCCCCCAGCTTCTGATCATTATATGGGATATCTCCAGTTCTGTCTTTTTAAAGCATTCTCAACAGAAACTTGCCTCCTGGTGTTCGCTTGACTTTATTGTTTCTGTCACATTACTAATATGAAAAATATCAGTTAAATAAACTGCTGATGCCAATGCTGGTTGAGGCCTCTGTGGTGCCCTTGTGTGCTGAGGATGTATGTAGTGAACTTTCTTTCCTCACAGAGACCCTGTGGGGTGGGTGCAAATATGCCTTTGGTGTGAGTCTATGTCAAGACACGGTTCCCATGGTAGGTGACGCAGCCAACACTGACTGTAGGTATTGAGACCTGCTGAGGGCCCATCAACAGTGCGGGCCTGGAAAAGGATGGGGAGAAGAAGCACTCACGGCCGACCTTCTCTGGACAGCAGATCTTCGCCCTGGAGAAGACCTTGGAGCAGACCAAGTACCTGGCAGGCTCACAGCGCGTGCAGCTCACCTACTCGCTGGGCATGACCGACAGCCAGGTTAAGGTCTGATTCCAGAACTGCTGGACCAAATGGCACAAGCGGCATGCAGCCAAGATGGCGTCAGCCAAGCAGCAGCAGGACTCAGACGCCAAGAAGCTGAAGGCAGGCGGCTCGGACGCTGAGGATGACAACCAGTAAAACCAGCCCCTGGATCCCACCTCCGACGACAAGAAGATCAAGAGGTTGCTCAAGAAGCACAAGGCTTTGAACTTGGCACTCCTCAGCCCCTGCGGAGGCTGCACAGGGTGGGAGGGGGGGCGGTCTGAGGGAGTGGTGCAATGGACCAGCCACCCACTGCCAGATCCTACTATCAGAGAGCACCAGGTGTAAATCTCTGTGTGATCAATAAGTCATTTAACACTCCCCCCGCCAGAGCCATGAAAAAAAAAGAAACCGCTAAAATATAAAATATGAATATCTTAAAATAAAGCAGTAAATAATAAATATATCTCCAGAGTGCTCTACCTGAAAAATAGGGACACTCCTTTCAGAAGTGTAGGCCAGCTGCCATGGCTCCAATCCTTACCAGTGCTCAGTAAGGTCATTCTTTCAATTTTACACAGATTGGTGGTTAGGTATAGTATCTCATGGTTTTAATTTGCATTTCTCTGATAAGGAAGTGAGAATGAACACCTTTGTCATATGGTTAATACGCAGTTTATCACCCTGTTTTGTAATTTTAAAAGTTTATTATTTTTCTTTTTATTTGAGAGGCAGAGAGATAGAGACTAGTGAGGAGATTTTGTTTCCCCATTGGCTAGTTCACTCTGCAAATGCCACAATAACCAGGGCAGGCTAAGGCCAAAGCCAGGAGCCAAGAACACAATCTAGTTACAGCTAGAGCAGGTTGATATAAAGCAAACCCATCCCTTCTGTCTGTCTTTTCCTGCACACCCCTACTTGTCCTTTCTCTTTCTGTCTTGAGCTCAATCAGCTGAGTACCTCACCAGCTGTGACTGCCCAGTGTTGCCTTCCCAGCCTCCAGAACCAGGAGCCAAGATACACCTCTTTTTTTTAATGATTATACAGTCTCAGGCGCTCTGT
Source organism: Lepus europaeus (assembly GCF_033115175.1). Lineage (NCBI taxonomy): Eukaryota > Metazoa > Chordata > Mammalia > Lagomorpha > Leporidae > Lepus > Lepus europaeus. The sequence continues at coordinate 26,811,482 of NC_084847.1, forward strand.
TCTAGCAACAGAAAATGTACTATGACCAGGGGTTATGCCCAGGACTCATTTAAGCAAAATGACATAGTAATCTCTATAAACCAGGATAATTATCAGCATGGTTTAGAAACTGTTAATTAGGGAAAGTTTTATTAAAATTTATTATTCCACCAGGGCCACCCTTGGCCTGAAAGTGGACAGTCAAGTAATGCCTTTTATAATGGCATTTTTAAACTAGAACCCCACATTAAATGTGATTTATAATAAAATTGCTGACATTAGAAACTGGGCTTTATGCTTCCATGTAGCTTAAACCTTAAAAATATGTTAATGGGCTGCAAATATACCCTTTTATTTAGCCTTCAGTTGCAATGATGCAGCCCAAATCATTAAGAGATGGGTTTTTACCACTTTCCAGAAAAGCCATTCTAGATGTCAAAAAAATGAAAGTGAGTCTTTCCCTGGGCCTTAAGAAAGCAATTCAAATTGTTCATATTTCCAATTACAGAAAAGGAAATTATAAACTCATGTTCCTTTATGCAATATGTTTCTTAGAACTGGAAGATTTTTCAATGTGATGGAACAAAATACTGCTGTTATTATGGAATACATCTTCTTTCTCTCTCTCCCTACCATCCTATCCTATCTCCATCCCTTTTCTCCCCCGTTCTTGCATACTGCATACACACACACCCACATACACACACACACTATTATACAAAATAAATGTGGCCAGTGCATCGTGCTGATCCGAAGCCAGGAGCCAGGTGCTTCTCCTGGTCTTCCATGCGGGTGCAGGGCCCAAGGACTTGGGCCATCCTCCACTGCACTCCCTGGCAATAGCAGAGAGCTGGCCTGGAAGAGGGGCAACTGGGACAGAATCCGGCACCCCGACCGGGACTAGAACCCAGTGTGCCGGTGCCGCAAGGTGGAGGATTAGCTATATTGAGCCGCGGCGCCGGTCTGTATATATTCTTAATGCACCATTCTAAGCTTAAAGTCTGAGTGTCACAATTATTCTTAGGTGTTTAAATTTTAACTGAAAAGTGATCTCTGTTAAATTTAAGAGTGGAAAAAGAGAGGGAGGAGATGTACAATTTGGAAGATGCTCAATCGGACTTGCCGCAAATGGTGGAGTTAGAAATGTGCCAGGGGATTCCAACACAATCCCATCAAGGTGGCATGTACCAATGCCATCTCACTAGTCCAAGTGATCAATTTCAGCTCACAATTGATGGCTCTGATAGGTCTAAGAGTCAAAGGGATCACACAAACAAGACAAGTGTCTGCTAATACTAATTGATAGAATCAAAAAGGGAGAGAAGGATCCAACATGGGAAGCGGGATACACAGCAGACTCATAGAATGGCAGATGTCCTAAGCAACACCCTGGCCTCAGAATCAACCCTCAAGGCATTCGGATCTGGCTGAAGAGCCCATGAGAGTATTGGAGGCATGGAAAGCCAAGATATCATGGGAAAAAAAAAGACCTAAATGAAAGATCTCTGTGAGTGAGATCCCAGTGGAAAAAACGGGGCCATCAAAGAAGGAGGTACCTTTCTCTGAAGGGAGGAGAGAACTTCCACTTTGACTATGACCCTATCAGAGTAAGATCAAAGTCAGCGAACTCTAAAGGCTTCCATAGCCATGGCAACTCATGACTAGAGCTTAGGGAGATTACTGACGCCATGAACAGGAGTGTCAAATTGTTAAGTCAGCAACAGAAGTCACTGTATACTTACACCCCATGTGGGATCTGTCCTTAATGTGTTGTCTAATGTGAAGTGATGCTATAACTAGTACTGAAACAGTATTTTTACACTTTGTGTTTCTGTGTGGGTACAAACTGATGAGGTCTTCACTAATTATATACTGAATTGATCTTCTGTATATAAAGAGAATTGGAAATGAAAAAAACAACCTGGTGTTAAATTGGAAATGGCATAGAAAATTAATTAATTTTTTTAAAAAAACTATTATGTAGTATCTCTGTCTTTAATGTGCTGTACATTGTTATTTAATGCTATAATTAGTACTCCAATGGTAGTTTTTTCACTTTGTGTTGCTATATGGGCAAACTGTTGAAATCTTTACCTAATATGTACTAAACTGATCTTCTGTATATAAAGAGAATTGAAAATGAATCTTTATGTGAATGGAAGGGGAAAGGGAGCGGGAAGGGGGAGGCTTGCGGGTAGGAGGGAAGTTATGGGAGGGGGAAGCGATTGTAACCCATAAGCTGTACTTTGGAAATTTATATTCATTAAATAACAGTTAAAAAAAAAGTCTGAGTGTCTACTTAAAAAATAATCTTGGATATTGTTAAAATTCTCTGAGCACAACTATTTAAATGCGAAGATGTTTAGAAGTGTTTCACTGATTTAAGCATCAGTTATAAAAATCTATGAGATATTCATGAGAATATATACTATTTATGACATTTTTGCAATATCTTATCCTGCCAACAAATCTATATTGTAAATGCTCCACTTTAACATAATAAAGTAATAATATAAGTCTTTAAATATATTTTCTAAGAAATATCTTCTAATCTCTAGGAGCTAATGCTGGGATTCAAAGATTTAGTACTCTTTGAGAGAACTGTTGTTGTGAAATATATTAAAATAATATTTTCATAAACAAAACCAACATTGAAAACTATGTAAATTCCAAACAGACTTGCTGATGTGATATTGTGAGATGATAAGAACTTCCTCTCTGAACTTCAATCTCATCACTGACAGAATGTTCCCAAATCCCTAAGAATTCCCTTGAAGGTATGAGCATATTTTGTTCTAATGAGCTGATCCATGGTGAGCTTCTAGATAGATTCCCATTAACAGAAAGAACAATCCATGATGACAAGTTTGGAAGGAGGGAGGGAGAGACGAGGAGCCACAGATGGATTAATGACCCAGCATGCCCTTGTGATGAAGGCTTCATAAAGAACCCGTAGTGATTATGATGCCTGCGTGTTCCACATTGGAGTGCCTGAGTTTGGTACCAGCTCTTATTCCGGATTCTATTTTCTTGCTAATGTGAACTTTGGGAGGCAGCAGTGGTGACTCAGTCATTGGGTTCTTGCTGTCCATATGAGAGTCATGAACTGAATTCCTAGCTCCCAGCTTCAGCCAGGCCTCATCCTGGCTATTGTAGGCAGCTGGAGAGTGAATCAGCAGATGGGAGCTGTCTCTCTCTGTCTACATTTAAAATAAATCAATTTTTAAAAGAAATCCTTAAAAGATGGAGTTGGGAGACCTTCTGAGTTGGTGGGCACATCCACATTTTTAAAATGCAAGTGCACCCCAATCCCTGTACTGAGGACTTTCTAGACTGAAGGCTAACGCTTCATCGGAATATCTGTATCCTTTGTGGCATCCTTTATAATAAACCAGCAAATATTGTGTTTCTTTGAGTTCTGTAAGCCATTCTAGCAAATGATCACACTTGAAGAAGAGGTCATGAGAACCTCAGATTTATAGCCGTGTTGGACAGAAATTGTGAGTAATCCAGGGAACTACTGCTTATGACTGTCATCTGAAGTCAGAAACAGTCCTGTGGGCTTGAGCCTTCAACCTGTGGGGTCTGAACTATGTTCCGGTAGAGTCAGAACTGATCTGAATTGGAGGGCACCCGGCTGGTGTGGGAGGAAAACACCATACATCTTGCCACAGAACTGTTGAAAGTGAATACAGAGAGAAATAGATGGCTTTTCCCATACAACTGAGAATCTATCTTCTGCAAAACACTGTGCAATAGAAGCCATAGGATGTGTTGGCATTTTTCCCAAATAAAAGATTCTCTAAACTATTGAAAGTAGTAGAATGCAGTTATTTATAAAACTTTAGTGCATATGCAGGAACCACCAAATATACATAAGAGAGCTTCTGTGATAAATAATTCATTTTATAAACATTTCCTCCATATTACTTGTACCTCAGCTCTTTTATCTTTAAAAGATAAATATGGCAACAGACATAGACAGGGAGATTGTGGGAGCCAGACTGATCAAAGATGAGAAAACCCTTTCTGTCCCCCAAAATACCAAAGAACTCAAAAGGCATGCAGCAGACATTTGCGGAATAACAACTGAAATGCTTTTCTGAAAGGACCATGATTTTTAATCGATTAAATGCCAGACTCAAAAATGTTGAGCCTTCAAAAGTTTTGCTGTCTGTTGTGTTTACCCTTCTTTTTTAAAAAAGATTTATTTTATTTATTTGAAAGACAGAGTTACAGAGAGAGAAGTAGAGGCAGAGAGAGTTCTTCCATCCACTGGTCCACTTCCCAGATGGCCGCAAAGACCGGAGCTGCACCTATCTAAAGCCAGGAGCCATGAGCCTCCCATGGGTCTCCTACATAGGTGCAGGGGCCCAAGGACTTGGGCCATCTTCCACTGCTATCCCAGGTCATAGCAGATAACTTGATCAGAAGAGGAGCAGCCGGAGCTAAAACCAGTGCCCACATGGCGTACCGGCGCCTCAGACCAAGGCTTTAACCCGCTGAGCCACAGCGTTGACCCCCGGGTTTACTCTTAATTTACACTATTATAAGAAAGCCATCGCTTAGTTTCCCCACTTTTCCTATATCATTTTGCATATATCACCTTCTTATTAATTTCTGAAGATTAAAATTACCTCATTAAATGGAAACAAGGTTATTAACTTTGGAACTTGTGATAGACATCAGCCTCTTGAATTTCATTATCATTCGATAGCAGCACCCTTGTTTCCCCCACGTTCATACTATTCCATGTTTCTTGCTGCCTTTGGTGTGCTCTCTCTGCCATTTCCTTGATTTTTTTTATTTTTTATTTTTTATTTGACAGGTTGAGTTACAGACAGTATGTGTGAGAGAGAGAGAGTGAAAGAAAGATCTTCCCTCTGTTGGTTCACTCCCCAAATGGCCGCCATGGCTGGCGCTGCACTGATCTGAAGCCAGGAGCCAGGTGCCTCTTCCTGGTCTCCCATGTGGGTGCAGGGGCCTAAGCACTTGGGCCATCCTCCACTACCCTCTGGGGCCACAGCAGAGAGCTAGACTAGAAGAGCAGCAACTTGGACTATAACCCGTTGCCCATGCATCAACTCATAGATGACTTTCTGTGATGTTGAAAATATTTTATAAATTGATGTGCTAGTGAAGATGTTACTAAGGAAGGAAGGCAGGTAGGTAGAAATATAAAAATATGAAAAAATTCACCAAAAAAGATAAAAATTACCAGAAAAGATAATCCTTTGAGGATGAATAAAAGCAGGAATATTATGGAGGGGAGTCAACACTTGGAAGAAGAAAATTTCCCATCATGATATCTCTGATTTTATAGCTTTTACCCTGAATACTGTCCCTAGTTGTTGCCACAAAGGATAACTAAAACCCCAACAGTCTTTGCACAGAACAGAATTGACAGAAATACAACTGATGGAAAATGAGAGAGGAGTGGGGAGGGAGGAGAGAGAGTGATAGAGAAGAGAATTGTAGGGAAATGAATTGAAGAGATGGGAGAGACGACCATGGTTTCTGAGTCACAGCGCAAGCATCCAGTTAAAGTAAAAGAACTAAAATGAGATTTGAGCTGCTGCTAAAGAGATGTTTGCAGTTTGAGTCTATACAAATTAATTCCCTGCCATAATGAACAAAACACCCAAACAATATTTTTGTGATAATAATCAGAATCTGGTCTTCCACAATATAACATCCCCATGTCTAGGATATGAACCATAACAGTAAGCAGCAGTCAAATATGAAACTCAGACATAGAGAAAGAAAATTCAACAGAGTTCAACTGTGAAATGACTGGATGGAAGCCATAGAATGGGATTTTAAAGCAGCTGTTAGGCTATGCTGAGTGATGTGAAGGAAAACATATGTGGAATCAAAGAAAACACAAATTATCTTCAAAGAGCAAGATATAATTACTAACACTGAAAAGATAATTTCTGAAATAATTATTTGGATATATTTATCAACAACATGGAAACAACAGAAGAATGTAAAGACAGATCGTTAAAAATGGTCCAGTCTGAACAACAGAGAAGAAAAATGGTTGAACAAAAAGGACAGATTCAGGCACTTTGGGACAGCATCACTGTCAAGCCTGTTGTGCTAAATCTAGTTGGTGGAGGTGAGAATGTCAGTGTACTTCAAGGTTCCTAGGCATTTTAAAAGGAACGCTCTTACAAGAAAATATAAACTCAGGTCAAAATCTAACTTCAGCTGAATCAGTTATAAAAAAAAAACTTAGTAATTGGTGTATAATTTAAACTGGGTTCTATCTGTGAGTGGAAGGAAGCACTATTAATAATCAATTGGGACAACAGGCATAAACAGGCAGTACTAAGTATGTTGTTGCATATGTTCATTAACTCTCAAGAGACAATCTTAGGAGACGAAATTATACCACCAGCCCCTTTGTCAACATTTTGCATTCATGTGCTTCTTTCAGAAAAGGGAAGCAGACATTGGTGTTTGCCAAGCATTAAGAAAACTGCATCCATATCACAGTACCTGAGTTGAATTCCCAGCTTCCTGCTAATGCTCACAATAGTGATGGCTTAAGTGACTGGGTCCCTGCCACCCTCATGGGAGACCTAGATTGAGTTCCCAGCTTTCAACTATAGCCTCAGTTCAATGCCAACAGTTGCAGGCATTTGGGGAGTGAATATAAGTAGAAGAGCATACTCTCTCCATCTCTGCCTCTCAAATAGTCTTTTAATTGAATTAAAGAAAGGAGATGAAATAGCAGATTAAGAAGATGGCCTTTCTGATCCAACCTATTTCATATACTTTCATCGTGAAATGAGAAAAGAATAATAGAGAATCCACAGGGATGATAATTTTATTTGAAGTGAGTCTTCAGGCTTAGGAATCATATCCAGAAGATAATGTTAGCTCTGATCTTTTTTTTTTTTTTTGACAGGCAGAGTGGACAGTGAGAGAGAGAGACAGAGAGAAAGGTCTTCCTTTTTGCCATTGGTTCATCCTCCAATGGCCGCCGCAGTAGGCGCGCTGCGGCCGGCGCACCGCACTGATCCGATGGCAGGAGCCAGGTGCTTCTCCTGGTCTCCCATGGGGTGCAGGGCCCAAGCACTTGGGCCATCCTCCACTGCACTCCCTGGCCACAGCAGAGAGCTGGCCTGGAAGAGGGGCAACTGGGATAGGATCGGTGCCCCGACCGGGACTAGAACCCAGTGTGCTGGCGCTGCAAGACAGAGGATTAGCCTAGTGAGCCGCGGCGCCGGCCAACTCTGATCTTTTTTAAAAATTTTATTTAAGGTACATAAATTTCATACATTTCCTATATACAGATTCAGGATCGTAGTGATACTTCACACCTTGCCTTCCCTCCTGCCCACACTCTCATGTGCAATTGACTAGAAATAGAGCAGAAATCAGCCAAATTTTGAGAGGTTATATTGCCAATCATAAGTGTGGCCTACAAGAGCCTATGAGTTTTCTTTCTACTTCTAATACACTGTTGTGTCTCTGAACCACATGTGGTTGTGATTTCATGGCATTTATGGTTTTGTTTAATTCATTTGACAGTTTTGTATTAAGGGTTTTGATCAAACATAACTATAATTTGAAACTAAATCTAATTAGTTAGAATGGGATTTTCTTTTTTTGTATATTTTCTTTTTTTAATTTTATTTAATGAATATAAATTTCCAGTGTACAGCTTATAGATTACAATGGCTTCCCCCTCCCATAACTTCCCTCCCACCCACAACCCTCCCCTCTCCCGCTCCCTCTCCCCTTCCATTTGCATCAAGATTCATTTTCAATTCTCTTTATATACAGAAGATCAATTTAGTATAAAGATTTCAACAGTTTGCACCCACATAGAAACACAAAGTGAAACATACTGTTGGAGTACTAGTTATAGCATTAAATCAAAATGTACAGCACATTAAGGACAGAGATCCCACATGAGGAGCAAGTGCACAGTGGCTCCTGTTGTTGACCCAACAAATTGACACTCTAGTTTATGGTGCCAGTAACCACCCTAGGCTGTCGTCATGAGTTGCCAAGGCTATGGAAGCCTTCCAAGTTTGCCGACTCTTATCATATTTAGACAAGGTCATAAAAGACAGAGTGAGGATAGTAACCAATGATCCTAAGAGTGGCATTTACCAGGTTTGAACAATTATACAGCATTAAGTGGGGAAGAGGACCATCAGTACACACAGGTTGGGAGTAGAGCCATTGGTGGTAGAGTAGAGGTTATGATTACAAAGGAATGAGGCCCAAGTACGCTAGACAGGGTCTAGAACAAAGGACACAGTCATTATTAAAGGAGCTAAGAAAGGTGCTGTCTAAGCTACAATTAAGTTTTCTGATTGAGAGGCAAATAGAACCTGATAGAAGGGGCTTGATAATAATCTGGTGGGCTTTAGGCCTTGTAAGTTAAGAGGCCCAGACCTATCTATCTCTTCACATGGGGTATATCCTAAGGGAGGTGTGAACCTCCTAGGGGAAGGCACTCTGTTGACTTTCATTACTTGGCTGGCCTGGGAGGAGAGCTGGCCAGGTAAAGGCAGGGGGCATCTCTAACAAGAAATTTACAGTTCTGCCTGCAATGTTGCTGACCCTACTTGACCATACCCTCAGCTGCAGTGGTCACTTTGGAAGTTGGGCTGAGTGAAGGGCTTTTCAGCTTAGAGCATATAAGATCTGTGGCTCTGACCTGGGCATCCTTCGACTCCAGGGCAGGTCCATTTCCAGTGATCCAACTCTTGGCAGAGCTGCCAGGGCTCTTCACAAGCTGACTTCTGCTGAAGCCCAGGCTTACCACATTGAAAGCCACTGCAGTGGACTGGCCTGTTGGGTCTCCTTGAGGGCAGATCACTGTACAGATCAGCCATTAATAGGCCTGCCACCCATTGCTTCTGATGCCGAGCTTTCTTTTCCTCCTGGTTTGTGTTCAAGCAGACCAGAGGATGCAAGTCAAGGGAGTGCCCGTGTCCCATCTCTAATCTTCGGTGGCCTGAACTACAAGTCTATAGTCACAGGCATGTTCTGTAGTAGTTTTTCTAAGGTAGACAATGCCCATGAGGAAAATTATATTCTCACTTTAAAACTTTCTTTCCCTTTGGTCTGAAAGGGAGGTTTTTTCTACTTACTGTATACTTCGCTGATGGCGAAGTGAATCTAGCTATGAGATTATTATTTAAGTTCTTATTTTGGCTATGCTATTACAGAAAAATGTTAGCCATCTCATTTATAAGGTCTAAAGATTAAATTGTGCGTCCTACAGATTCCAGCAAGACATAATACTTCAGGACAGTTTTAATCTGTTTGGTCACAGATATTAGCCCTTTTATTCCTTAAAGTACTATTTCCTTTCTCAATTGTTTGCACTTTTGAGGGTAATGAGGATAATGCTATAATTAATTTATCCTAAACTTTACTGAGTTGTTTTACTGCTGGACCTATGAGACTTTTTTTTCTCTTATAATTCAGGAAAACATTTGCAACACAGAGTTAAATCATTTAACATTTTCTCTGCCAATACACAGTATCAATACTTCCAGGAAATAACCAGATAATCCCTATACCACATTCATCATGCAATATTAATGAAATCTTTTGGTACTCTTAAAAATGTACTCAAGAAATTTATCACATTGCAACAGTTGTTCCAACAGGTTGCTCTGCACTGCGAGCTTGACAGATAAGGCATAAGACATGTTTGTGGCTAGTCCTGATACATTTACAGAAAATTGGAAGTAAACCAATGAGCTCCATTCTGAAAGATCATCCTTCCTTCATTTGCCCCAGATATAGAACTTGTATATAATAACAGAAAAGGGGGCTACCATTATTTCAACTAGTATTCATCAAATAATACTCAGATATAACATTATTGTGTTGAATGTTGATCTTAAACATGTATCATACCAGGAGGGCACAGAACAGAAAAAGTCTCTCCTCTTTTCTTTTTTTTGACAGGCAGAGTGGACAGTTAGAGAGAGACAGAGAGAAAAGTCTTCCTTTTCTGTTGGTTCACCCCACAATGGCCGCTGCAGCCGGCACACCGCGCTGATCCGAAGCCAGGAGTCAGGTGCTTCTCCTGGTCTCCCATGAGGGTGCAGGGCCCAAGCACTTGGGCCATCCTCCACTGCACTCCCGAGTCACAGCAGAGGGCTGGACTGGAAGAGGGGCAACCGGGACAGAATCTGGCACCCCAGTTGAGACTAGAACCCAGGGTGCTGGTGCTGCAGGCAGAAGATTAGCCTATTGAGCCACAGCGCCGGCCCTCTCTCCTCTTTTCTAACAACAACAACAACAAAAAGTTATAAAAGAGAAAATAAAATTTTAGGGGAAAAAAACTGCCTGAGTTTCTGAATCAGTCAATTCACTTAAAATATTTTATTTATTTATTTATTTAAAAGTAGCATAAGGGAGAGGGAGAGGGAGAGGGGGAGGAAGAGGTAGAGAGAGAGAAAGAGAGAGAGAGAGAGAATCTTTCATCTACTGATTCACTCCACAAATGGATGCAACAACCATGGCTGTGCCAGGCCTATGCCAAGAGCTAGGAGCTTCATCTGGGTCTCTCATGTGGTTGCAGTTCTTGGACCATCTTTCATTGCTTTACCAGGTTTTAGCAGAGAGCTGGATCAGAAATGTAGCAGCCAGGACTTGAACTGGTACCCATAGGGGATGCTGGTGCTGTGGTAGCAGTTTAACCTGCTGCACCCCAGCACTGGTCTAAACTAATACACTTTCTTCCCAGAAGTTAATACTAATTTCTCTTTGCTTTTGGTCCAAATTCTTCCCACAGTTGTCATTATATAGGAACAGACACTTCAGTACAAAAATATAGTATTACTAATCTTAGAAAATATTTTAATATCTCCATGGGAGACACATAAGGGACTATAAACAAAGGATACCTAAAATTTGGATAGAACTTCACACAATGAATTGACAACAGAAATGGAAGGTTGGGACCAGTCCTGTGGCATAGTGGGTAAAGCTGCTGCCTGCAGTGCTGGCAGCCCATATGGGTACCAGTTCAAGTCCTGGCTGCTCCACTTCTGATCCAGCTCTCTGCCATTCCCTGAGAAAGCAGAAGATGGCCCAAGTCCTTGGGCATCTGCACCCACATGGAAAGATCTGGAGGAATCTCTTGGCTCCTGGCTTCAGATCAGAGCAGCTCCGGACATTGCGGCCACCGAAGAAGTGAACCAGTGATTGGAAGACCTCCCTCTCTGCCTCTGCCTCTCTGTAACACTGCCTTTTAAATAAATAAATAAATATTTTAAAAAAAGAAATGGAAGGTAAAACAGATCAATAGAAGCTTTGAGTTTTTGCTTTCCATGAAATACTTTTTTAAAAAACTTTTATTTAATGAATATAAATTTCCAAAGTACAGCTCATGGGTTACAATGGCTTCCTCCCCACCATAACTTCCCTCCCACCCGCAACCTTCCCCTTCACCGCTCCCTCTCCCCTTTCATTGACATCAAAATTCATTTTCAATTCTCTTTATATACAGAAGATCAGTTTAGTATATATTAAGTAAAGATTTCAACAGTTTGCCCTCACATAGCAACACAAAGTGAAAAATACTGTTGGAGTACTAGTTATAGTATTAAATCACAATTACAGCACATTAAGTACAGAGATCCATGATATTTTTTTTAAATTGATTTTCTATGCAATTTCCAATTTAACACCAAGTTTTGTTTTCATTTTCAATTATCTTTATATACAGAAGATTGATTCAGTATATACTAAGTAAAGATTTCATCAGTTTGCACTCACACAGAAACACAAAGTGTAAAAATACTGTTTCAGTACTAGTTATAGCATTACTTCACATTGGACAACACATTAAGGACAGATCCCACATGAGATGTAAGTACACAGTGACTCCTGTTGTTGATTTAACAATTTGACACTCTTGTTTATGGCGTCAGTAATCTCCCTAGACTCTAGTCATGAGTTGCCAGGGCTATGGAAGCCTTTAGGGTTCGCTGACTTTGATCTTATTCCGACAGGGTCATAGTCAAAGTGGAAGTTCTCTCCTCCCTTCAGAGAAAGGTACCTCCTTCTTTGATGGCCCCATTCTTTCCACTGGGATCTCACTCACAGAAATCTTTCATTTAGGTCTTCTTTTTTTTCCAGAGTGTCTTGGCTTTTCATGCCTACAATACTCTCATGGGCTCTTCAGCCAGATCCGAATGCCTTGAGGCTAGAGTGTTATTTAGGACATCTGCCATTCTACGAGTCTGCTGTGTCTCCCACTTCCCATGTTGGATCCTTTTCTCCCTTTTTGATTCTATCAGTTAGTATTAGCAGACACTAGTCTTGTTTGTGTGATCCCTTTGACCCTTAGACCTATCAGTATGATCAATTGTGAACTGAAATTGATCACTTGGACTAGTGAGATGGCATTGGTACATGCCACCTTGATGGGATTGTATTGGAATCTCCTGGCACGTTTCTAACTCCATCATTTGGAGCAAGTCCGATTGAGCATGTCCCAAATTGTACATCTCCTCCCTCTCTTTTTCCCACTCTTATATTTAACAGGGATCACTTTTCAGTTAAAATTTAAACACCTAAGAATAATTGTGTGTTAATTTAATGGGGAAAAGTTGAAGTATTTCCACTGAGATCTGTTACCAGACAGGGATGCCCGCTCTCACCACTGCTCTTCAATTTAGTTTTGGAAGTCTTAGCCAGAGCTATTAGGCAAGAAAAATAAATTAAAGAGATACAAATTGGGAAGGAAGAAGTCAAACTATCCCTCTTTGCAGATGATATGATTCTTTATTTAGGGGATCCAAAGAACTCTACTAAGAGACTATTGGAACTCATCGAAGAGTTTGGCAAAGTAGCAGGATATAAAATCAATGCACAAAAATCAACAGCCTTTGTATACACAGATCTTTAATCCACTAGTTCACACCCCATGGTCACAAAGAGGGATGAGCCAACCTAAAGCCAGGAGTCTGAATTTGCATTTGGATCTCCCACAGGAGTAGCAGTGGCCCAAATACTTGGACCATCTTCCACTACTTTCCTAGGCACATCAACAGGGACCTGGATCAGAAGCGGTACAGCTGGGACTTGATCGGGTGCTCCAGAATGTGATGCTGGCATAGCAGCAGAAGCTGACTCCAGTGCACCACAATGCCAGTTCCATAATTCTATATTTTAATGAGCACTACAGCCACTGGTATTATTTGCATTGAGCTGACTTTTAAGCCATAAATATAAATATTTATAAATGTTGTAAACAGGGTGAATTGGGATGTCACAAACCAACCATTGTGATATCATAAACAAATATGATATTATTCATCATTGTGATGTCATATACCAACCATTGTGACAAATGAAACTTATAAAAGGTAATTGAGAATGTCCAAAAATATAATCAAATTAGTATCAAGAAAAGATCTCAAGTTTTTGTGAGTACATTTTCACAACAACGTCAGGGTTCCTTTGAACCTAATCATAAAATAATTTAATTGTTCATCAAATGTTACAAATGGGAGACCAGGATAAGCACCTGGCTCCTGCCATCGGAACAGCGCGGTGCACCGGCCGCAGCGCGCTACCGCGGCGGCCATTAGAGGGTGAACCAACGGCAAAGGAAGATCTTTCTCTCTGTCTCTCTCTCTCTCACACTGTCCACTCTGCCTGTCAAAAATAAAAAAAAATGTTACAAATTTTCGGTTTTGCAAGGGAGGTAAGTTCTAGAAATGCAGTATACAGTGTGGTGAAAGTCAATGACACTGTATTGCAGACTGGAAATTTGCTATAAGATTAGAACTGAAGTGTTCTCATCATAAAAAATAAAATGATAATTATTTGAGGTAATGGATATATTAACTAGCTTGCATGTAATCTCTTCTCAATGTACTCTTCTCAATGTAAGCCACATAATGCTTCAGTCAATAACAACAGTGGTCCCATGAAATTAAATTGCCTGGTGATATCATAGCTATCTTCATTTATGTAAGTAACTCTATGA